>NW_025767246.1:2347114-3091921 GCF_003918875.1 Haliotis rubra
GTTACCTTGAACTCAGTACTGAAATATTTAATGAACACCAGGTAATCAATATTACCGCAGTCATATTTGTAACAAAATAATACTATTCACAAGCTGGAAAGCGTTCACGAAGCTATCAAATAATTCAACAGCTTTGTGGCTCTCACAAAGAAAGAGGAATTTAAACGACCGAGAAACTTGATATGCAAAAGGTTACCTGAAGGACATGCGTGAGTGAGTGAGTTAACGTGCCTTTGAACGGTTTTCCAGTTAAGACTAACCACGAGTCTCTGAAAATATGTAACATAGAAATAAAGAGCTCTATCTAAATTGAAAAAGGAGACCGAGTGATATTGGGAGATTCAGACTTAAGAAAGCCTAGTCATGTTTCATTGAGTGCGAAGGGAAAATGGTTATATTACGATGTGTATGTTTTATGTGGGGGGAAGGCCCGAAGTGATACCAGTTTCAGACGTTTAGCACTGTGGTGGATCCAACGAACATTGGTATGATGTTGATAAACCAAGAAACACAATCTCAGTCACTGTGCATGTTCACCTAAACGGTAAATGTCTGAGACCTGCATCACTTCCCACGTGACGTTGACACTCACTCACTCACTCACTCACTCACTCACTCACTCACTCACTCACTCACTCACTCACTCACTCACTCACTCACTCACTCACTCACTCACTCACTCACTCACTCACTCACTCACTCACTCACTCACTCACTCACTCACTCACTCACTCGTTTTAGATATTTAACAGTAGCCCACTATTCCCCACAATCCACAAGCAATATATTTTTACCTTCGGAAAAAAAACAACAAAAATGACATAAAGTGCATAGTTCTTACTTTGAACCAGGGTTAATATTACATTTACCATCGTGCAGATTCATTACACTTATATCTGCACAGATATTTAACTGTCCGTGTAACAGGTTTGTGTCAATCGATACAAGCTGTGGTAATTGACTACCGTATCTTCATTATATGCATGTACATGCGTGTACACCGAGCTGACACACAGGTGCATCAGGTATGTCAGTCGGTGCACTGGCAAAATGTGCATTCAGAGTTACTAGAAGTCTATTCATGTCTCCATGCGTCATTAAACGAGTCTCAATCTGTCTTCAACCGTGTGTCTATCTATTCATGTCTTCAACCGCCTTTAAACTAGTCTCAATCTATCTTCAACCGTGTGTCTACCCGTATATATTCATGTCTCCCCCCGCCATTAAACTAGTCTCAATCTGTCTTCAACCGTATTTCTATCTATTCATGTCTCCCCCCGCCATTAAACTATCTATTCATGTCTTCCCGTATATATTCATGTCATTAAACTAGTCTCAATCTGTCTTCAACCGTATGTCTATCTATTCATGTCTCAATCTGTCTTCAACCGTATGTCAACCGTCATTAAACTAGTCTCAGTCTATCTGCAATATGTGTCTACCCGTATATATTCATGTGTCCACCCGCCATTAAACTAGTCTCAATCTGTCTTCAACCGTGTGTCTATCTATTCATGTCTACAACCGTCATTAAACTTGTCTCAGTCTATCTGCAACATGTGTCTATCCGTATATATTCATGTCTCTCGTCAGTATTAAATCTGTCTCAATCTGTCTTCAACCGTATGTCTATTATTCATGTCTTCATGCGTCATTAAACTTGTCTCAATCTATCTGCAATATGTGTCTACCCGTATATATTCATGTCTCCCCGCCATTAAACTAGTTTCAGTCTGTCTTCAACCGTGTGTTCATATCTATTCATGTCTTCATGCGTCATTAAACTTGTCTCAATCTATCTGCAATATGTGTCTACCCGTATATATTCATGTCTCCCCCCGCCATTAAACTAGTCTCAATCTGTCTTCAACCGTGTGTCTATCTATTCATGTCTTCATGCGTCATTAAACTAGTCTCAATCTATCTGCAATATGTGTCTACCCGTATATATTCATGTCTCCCCCCGCCATTAAACTAGTCTCAATCTATCTGCAATATGTGTCTACCCGTATATATTCATGTCTCCCCCCGTCATTAAACTAGTCTCAATCTGTCTTCAACCGTGTGTCTATCTATTCATGTCTTCATGCGTCATTAAACTTGTCTCAATCTATCTGCAATATGTGTCTACCCGTATATATTCATGTCTCCACACGTCAGTAAACTAGTCTCAATCTGTCTTCAACCGTGTGTCTATCTATTCATGTCTTCATGCGTCATTAAACTAGTCTCAATCTATCTGCAATATGTGTCTACCCGTATATATTCATGTCTCCCCCCGCCATTAAACTAGTCTCAATCTATCTGCAATATGTGTCTACCCGTATATATTCATGTCTCCCCCCGCCATTAAACTAGTCTCAATCTGTCTTCAACCGTGTGTCTATCTATTCATGTCTACAACCGTCATTAAACTTGTCTCAGTCTATCTGCAACATGTGTCTATCCGTATATATTCATGTCTCTACACGTCAGTAAACTAGTCTCAATCTGTCTTCAACCGTGTGTCTATCTATTCATGTCTTCATGCGTCATTAAACTAGTCTCAATCTGTCTTCAACCGTATGTCTATCTATTCATGTCTACAACCGTCATTAAACTTGTTAGAAATCTCTGCAGTCTATCTGCAACATGTGTCTCTATCCGTATATATTCATGTCTCCACACATCGTCATTAAACGAGTCTCAATCTGTCTTCAATATCTATTCATGTCTTCATGTGTCATTAAATCTAGTGTGTGTCTATCTATTCATGTCTCCCCCGTAATTAAACTAGTCTCAATCTCTTCAACTATGCTATTCATGTCTTCATGTCGTCATTAAACTAGTCTCAATCTATCTGCAATATGTGTCTACCCGTATATATTCATGTCTCCCCGCCATTAAACTAGTCTCAATCTGTATCTGCAATATGTCTATCTACATGTCTTCGTATATAAACTAGTCTCCATCATGTCTCCCCGCCATTAAACTAGTCTCAATCTGTCTTCAACCGTATGTCTATCTATTCATGTCTTCATGCGTCATTAAACTAGTCTCAATCTATCTGCAATATGTGTCTACCCGTATATATTCATGTCTCCACCCGCCATTAAACTAG
This sequence comes from Haliotis rubra, assembly GCF_003918875.1. Taxonomy (NCBI): domain Eukaryota; kingdom Metazoa; phylum Mollusca; class Gastropoda; order Lepetellida; family Haliotidae; genus Haliotis; species Haliotis rubra. The sequence goes on from NW_025767246.1 coordinate 2,350,215, forward strand.
TCTCAATCTGTCTTCAACTGTGTGTCTATCTATTCATGTCTTCATGCGTCATTAAACTAGTCTCAATCTATCTGCAATATGTGTCTACCCGTATATATTCATGTCTCCCCCCGCCATTAAACTAGTCTCAATCTGTCTTCAACCGTGTGTCTATCTATTCATGTCTTCATGCGTCATTAAACTAGTCTCAATCTATCTGCAATATGTGTCTACCCGTATATATTCATGTCTCCCCCCGTAATTAAACTAGTCTCAATCTGTCTTCAACCGTGTGTCTATCTATTCATGTCTTCATGCGTCATTAAACTAGTCTCAATCTATCTGCAATATGTGTCTACCCGTATATATTCATGTCTCAATCTGTCTTCAACCGTATCTATTCAAATTAAACTAGTCTCTAATCTGTGTCTCAACCGTGTGTTAAACTAGTCTCAATCTGTCTTCAACCGTGTGTCTATCTATTCATGTCTTCATGCGTCATTAAACTAGTCTCAATCTATCTGCAATATGTGTCTACCCGTATATATTCATGTCTCCCCCGCCATTAAACTAGTCTCAATCTGTCTTCAACCGTATGTCTATCTATTCATGTCTACAACCGTCATTATGCTTGTCTCAGTCTATCTGCAACAGGTGTCTATCCGTATATATTCATGTCTTCACACGTCAGTAAACTAGTCTCAATCTGTCTTCAACCGTATGTCTATCTATTCATGTCTACAACCGTCATTTAACTTGTCTCAGTCTATCTGCAATATGTGTCTACCCGTATATATTCATGTCTCCCCCCGCCATTAAACTAGTCTCAATCTGTCTTCAACCGTATGTCTATCTATTCATGTCTTCATGCGTCATTAAACTAGTCTCAATCTATCTGCAATATGTGTCTACCCGTATATATTCATGTCTCCCCCCGCCATTAAACTAGTCTCAATCTGTCTTCAACCGTGTGTCTATCTATTCATGTCGTCATGCGTCATTAAACTTGTCTCAATCTATCTGCAATATGTGTCTACCTGTATATATTCATGTCTCCCCATTAAACTAGTCTCAATCTGTCTTCAACCGTGTGTCTATCTATTCATGTCGTCATGCGTCATTAAACTAGTCTCAATCTATCTGCAATATGTGTCTACCCGTATATATTCATATCTCCCCGCCATTAAACTGTCTCAATCTGTCTTCAACCATGTGTCTATCTATTCATGTCTTCATGCGTCATTAAATATAGTCTCAATCTATCTGCAATATGTGTCTACCCGTATATATTCATGTCTCCCCCCGCCATTAAACTAGTCTCAATCTGTCTTCAACCGTGTGTCTATCTATTCATGTCTTCATGCGTCATTAAACTTGTCTCAATCTATCTGCAATATGTGTTTACCCGTATATATTCATGTCTCCCCCCGCCATTAAACTAGTCTCAATCTGTCTTCAACCGTGTGTCTATCTATTCATGTCTCCATGCGTCATTAAACTAGGCTAAATCTGTCTTCAACATATGCTTATCTATTCGTGTCTCCATGTGTCACTAACCTGGTCTCAATCTGTCTTCAACCGTGTGTCTATCTATTCATGTCTCCCCCCGCCATTAAACTAGTCTCAATCTGTCTTCAACCGTGTGTCTATGTATTCATGTCTCCATGCGTCATTAAACTTGTCCCAATCTGTCTTCACAATGTGTCTGTTCATTCATGTCTCCATGCGTCATTAAACTAGTCTCAATCCATCTTCAACACGTGTCTACCCGTATCTATTCATGCCTTCACTCGTCACTACAGCACCACCACTCACCAACAATAACCCCATTTCCAAATCTCAAGGAATGCCTGCATACACATCTACATCGGCGTCATGCCAATGTGTTACGTTAGGTGGGAACGTCACCTTAAGTGTCTGAAGTCTTTATCAACACTTCGATGTACACGGGTTTAGCTTCCACACTCATCAACCTTTCATCTTGAAGCTCAGTGCCAGTATCTGAAGATAGACAAACATTTTATATACGTCAACGTTTGGGTTGACATTCGGTTGATTTTGGCACGCCTAATGTGTTTCTCCTGATTCCAACAATGTCGTCTACGCCGGATAAACGTTGATGGCAACACAACAAAGGTACAGCGAGCCTTGTGTAAGTAGATGGCGACAATGTCTTATGAAAAGGAAATGGTGGTACGTTTTTAATAATTAATCCACTTGTTCTGTGTACATTTTATTTTTAAATTCCGACGTTCCTTGATGAAAGATATGGGAAACGTGGAATTTCAGCATATTCTTCCCTAAAAGATAGTTGAATCGGTAAGGTCGTTTTGTGTAGTGGCGATAAGGCGCCTCACTCTTATAGTGTAGTTTCGATTCCCGGATGGGACACCATCTAACATGTGTAGTTTATTGATAAAGTGTAATCTAAAATATATCATACCGTCAAATGTGCCTCAAATAGAGCAATTATTAGAAAACGGGACCCAGCAATGCGTTTGTGGATAACGAATAAAGAGTAGCTACATTATGGAAAATGTTTCTCGACTTAGATGTCAATGAAATGTCATAAAATCTTAAAGCAGTCGGGTGATAATGGAAACATTAACTGCTTATCTGGAACAAGGAATCTGCTGTTCCATATGTTTTTGTTTAGTGTGGATTGCGCAGGATATTGGTTATCGTAACATTCAAGTTTTAGAGGAAATATTTCAGCAGCGAGTGAAAGATATATTTATACTGTCATGAAACCGTTTCAGAATATCTTTGCAATTTTAGAGAATTTAACCTCACATCTTCCAACTGAAATACATTTGTCGCTCTAGCCAGATACATCATAATTAACTTTTTAGTAAATTTATGATTTAGTTACATTCTTTCAATTTAAGTATGTGCAGTAAATATATGGACATTGATGCTGAAAATAGTGTTTGTACCACTTATATTAGAGGTCAAATTATATATGAATTCCACGGCTTATTGTTTGAATTATTTATCTGACATGTTAATGATTAGTTTTATCAACTTTCCAAGTTATGTTACCCTTTCAATGGCTACTTATAGAAACATGTTTCTGATATCTGACTGAAGAAGAGGTAGCTTCTTTATGTTCAGACAACAATATGTTCTGTTGTACTTTTTGGCCATACTACCAAAACACATGTGTCGCTTTTTTGCTGGTTTTGATGAGAAATAGAAAGACACATGCTGATGTTAATACGGAGTGGTACAATCATTAACACACTAATATAAATCAGACATAATTGTACAAGGTGATCTCCTACGCAGGAAAGGCAGCTGTTCACCTAAAACATTGGGGAAGGTAAGGTTCAATTCAGAATAGGAAAGTGCTGCACTGAAGTGTAAAATTTCGAAATATCAAACTCATGCTTTTCATAATGGATTTTGAAAGTTTTAATGAAGCCTTGAATATTTTAAAGCGAATGACTCAACTTTGAGAGAGATTCGTAAGTCCTTCAGAAATTTTCGTAGAAAGAGCATGATCGATTGTACCTCTGAAAATATAGACACCTATCTCTGCAGCTGCTAGAACGTAAGGACATGTTGACAACTGGAAAGTTGAAGTCATCCATTTTGCTATAAAATCTTTGGATAATGCACTAGTCACTGTGAAATAGATCTAACTAAGGAACTGACGAGGCATTGGCAGTGTTTTTGTAATCAAGTTCAAATGGGTAAATCAGTTGCAAAGAATTGATATTCAACAATTGCTAAACGATATCAGATCTGTCAACATATCTAAAACTTCTTTGCTATGATATTCACTCAATTCAATTTAGCCAATTCTAGATTCTTCAGTAATTGTTTTACAGATGGTCGCCATATAACTCCAATGGAGTAACAAAATCACCCAGCCCCCATCCCCATCCGCAAATAAATACCAACCCCTCTAAGAACCAAACAAAAAAAAAAAAAATATCAACAATAAGCACAAAACACAACACAAACAACAAACAGGCAGATGCTACATTGGAACCAAATATACAATGAGCTGGTAATTCATTTTCAACTCTACACTTTACAATGACGACTTTAATCAGTCAAAGGTCTCACCTAAGCAATCCTTAGAAGCGAAGGCTACGTCCGCTGAAGTAGTCGTTGTGTTATCACCGAGGACGCCGAAGGTCCGACGTACGGAGACCATAGCGGACTCTGAAGCTATCAAATCAATTACTTCGTGTTGTATTTCCGTGGCCGCTGACTATCTCAATGTAAAACTGCCGCTGAGGTTCTGCCAACTGCCTAATTGATCGTTTTCCTACGAAAGGCTTTCCGAACACGGCGCACATACCGGCGTGTCTCGATTTCCTCGCGTTCGTTTAAGGCTATCAGAGTGCAACGCTAAAGATCATTTTCGTGAACGTATTTTTTTTATCAACCACGTTTCTGGATATTCTGATTTCAGATAAACATGATGGATTTCGTTACAAGCTGGGCGTGGAGTTAAGTTTGGTGGAAAATATTTTGTGATGATATTGATATGTGTTTGTTTAACGCCTCACTCAGCAATATATTCCAACTATATGGCTGGATGATAATGATAACGACAGCCGATGACAAGCCCAACCAGCCTGGCAGTGCCAGAAACCCACTGATCCTCTTTGCTGCCTTCTTCTATGTTAATATGTAGATAACAATGATAATGAAATATACACAAAAAGCAGCAGCAGCAAACAACAACAAAACAACGACGGCGAAGAATAAGCGGCAGCAGCACAAGAAAAAGAAGAGGAGTGAGTTTAGGGTTTTACGCCGCTTTAAAGCAAGTATCCCAGCAATAATATAACAGTGGGGACACCAGAAATTGACTTCACGCGTCGTTCCCATAAGGGGAATCGAACCCGGGTCTTCGGCGTGACGAGCGAATGCTTTAACCACTAGGCTAACACCACCCCACCCTAATTCACACCACCCCACCTGCGAAAGAGCGTAGAGGAAGAAGAAGAAGAAGTGATATGAGATTTCGCTATATTTAGACAGCACGTGACATGTTTATGGTAACGTGCGTCTTAAGCATGACGTTTATGGTAACGTGCGTCTTAAGCATGACGTATGGGCACCTCGGTAGTTGCAGATTGTAATTGATCTATTACACTCTTGGTCAGGATGTTGATTATTTGCATTATTGCATATTTAATTAATATTACCATTCACAATACTTATTTAATGATTAAAACACATTATAGTGATCTTTTAAAAAATCAAGGCATGTAATTCAATTTTTCATATGCAAATGTCAACATTTTACAATTAAATTGTTCTAGGAATTCAAGATACATAAGTTTACATTTCAATGAATCTTAATTCAATAACTGTGCGAATATCGTCAGAGATGGCATTAACTGTAATTAAATGTTATTTAACACCTTTTGTCAACAGGTAATGTCGTATTCAAATATTCAAAGGACGAGCCCTTGTGTCAATGATGAAATTAGAAACAAGGTGTAAATTACATGTGAGAAAACCCCCGATCCAGTGTCTCGAGTGCTTCCTGTGAAATACTTACATTCGAAAACCCTTTATCAGGTTACCATAATTTCAGAGTCTCTGAAGATGTTTGAAACTGCAACCATTTTGAAGGAAATATAACCTTGAAATGCGTACCTTGATCGCTTGGCTAAAATTACATACCGTCAGCGAGATCAATTAATTTGGAAGTGAATATAGAGACTGTGTAAGGAACGATGTGTTATGATGCAGTCACAGGTTGTGTTGAGAGTATACTGAACGTCCGTCAGTTACCTTGAACTCAGTACTGAAATATTTAATGAACACCAGGTAATCAATATTACCGCAGTCATATTTGTAACAAAATAATACTATTCACAAGCTGGAAAGCGTTCACGAAGCTATCAAATAATTCAACGGCACTTTGTGGCTCTCACAAAGAAAGAGGAATTTAAACGACCGAGAAACTTGATATGCAAAAGGTTACCTGGAAGGCCATGCGTGAGTGAGGTGAGTTAACGTGCCTTTGAACGGTTTTCCAGTTAGAGACTAACCACGAGTCTCTGAAAATATGTAACATAGAAATAAAGAGCTTTATCTAAATTGAAAAAAGGAGACCGGAGTGATATTGGAGATTCAGACTTAAGAAAGCCTAGTCATGTTTCATTGAGTGCGAAGGAAAAATGGTTATATTACGATGTGTATGTTTTATGTGGGGAAGGCCCGAAGTGATACCAAAGTTTCAGACGTTTAGCACTGTGGTGGATCCAACGAACATTGGTATGATGTTGATAAACCAAGAAACACAATCTCAGTCACTGTGCATGTTCACCTAAACTGTAAATGTCTGAGACCTGCATCACTTCCCACACGACGTTGACACTCACTCACTCACTCCTCACTCACTCCTCCTCACTCACTCACTCACTCACTCACTCACTCACTCACTCCTCCTCCTCACTCACTCACTCACTCACTCACTACTCACTCACTCACTCACTCCCACTCGTTTTAGATATTTAACAGTAGCCCACTCATTCCCCACAATCCACAAGCAATATATTTTACCTTCGGAAAAAAAACAAAAACATAAAGTGCATAGTTCTTACTTTGAACCAGGGTTAATATTACATTTACCATCGTGCAGATTCATTACACTTAGATCTGCACAGATATTTAACTGTCCGTGTAACAGGTTTGTGTCAATCGATACAAGCTGTGGTAATTGACTACCGTATCTTCATTATATGCATGTATATGCGTGTACACCGAGCTGACACACAGGTGCATCAGGTATGTCAGTCGGTGCACTGGCAAAATGTGCATTCAGAGTTACTAGAAGTCTATTCATGTCTCCATGCGTCATTAAACGAGTCTCAATCTGTCTTCAACATATGCTTATCTATTCGTGTCTCCATGTGTCACTAACCTGGTCTCAATCGGTCTTCAACCGTGTGTCTATCTATTCATGTCTTCAACCGCCATTAAACTAGTCTCAATCTGTCTTCAACCGTGTGTCATGTCTCCAACCGCCATCTATTCTATCTTACATGTCTCCAATATTCGTAATGTCTCCCACACGTCAGTAAACTAGTCTCAATCTGTCTTCAACATCTATGTATCTATTCGTCAATATGTGGTCTCATGCACTCAACCGTGTCTATCATTCATGTCTCCCCCTGCCATTAAACTAGTCTTGAGTCTATCTGCACAAGTCAGTCAGTAAACTAGTCTCAATCTATCTTCAACTGTGTCTATTCGTATCTATTCATGTCTTCTCATGCGTCATTAAACTAGTCTCAATCATATCTGCAAAACTAGTCTTGAGTCTATCTACAATGTGCTACTCTCCGTATATATTCATGTCTCCACACGTCAGTAAACTAGTCTCAATATGCTTAGCTATCTATCTTCAACTGTGTGTGTGTCTATCTATTCATGTCTTCATGCGTCATTAAACTTGTCTAGTCTCAATCTATGTCTGCCATTAACGCATATCTCAATCTATCTAATATGTGTCTATCCTCGTATATATTCATGTCTCCACACGTCAGTAAACTAGTCTCAATCTGTCTTCAACCGTGTGTCTATCTATTCATGTCTTCATGCGTCATTAAAATAGTCTCAATCTATCTGCAATATGTGTCTACCCGTATATATTCATGTCTCCCCCCGCCATTAAACTAGTCTCAATCTGTCTTCAACCGTGTGTCTATCTATTCATGTCGTCATGCGTCATTAAACTAGTCTCAATCTATCTGCAATATGTGTCTACCCGTATATATTCATGTCTCCCCCCGCCATTAAACTAGTCTCAATCTGTCTTCAATTCCATGTGTCCATGCGTCATTAAACTAGTCTCCATCTATTCATGTCTTCCCGTATATATATTCATGCTAGTCTCAATCTATCTAAACTTATGTGTCTCTATTCAATCTGTCTTCAACCGCAATCATTAAACTTGTCCCAATCTGTATATATGTCATGTCTCCCCATGTCTCCATTAAACTGATCTCAATCTGTCTTCAACCGTGTGTCTATCTATTCATGTTTCCATGCGTCATTAAACTTGTCCCAATCTGTCTTCACAATGTGTCTACCCGTATCTATTCATGCCTTCACCCGTCACTACAGCACCACCACTCACCAACAATAACCCCATTTCCAAATCTCAAGGAATGCCTGCATACACATCTACATCGGCGTCATGCCAATGTGTTACGTTAGGTGGGAACGTCACCTTAAGTGTCTGAAGTCTTCATCAACACTTCGATGTACACGGGTTTAGCTTCCACACTCATCAATCCTTTCATCTTGAAGCTCAGTGCCAGTATCTGAAGATAGACAAACATTTTATATACGTCAACGTTTGGGTTGACATTTCGTTGATTTTGGCACGCCTAATGTGTTTCTCCTGATTCCAACAATGTCGTCTACGCCGGATAAACGTTGATGGCAACACAACAAAGGTACAGCGAGCCTTGTGTAAGTAGATGGCGACAATGTCTTATGAAAAGGAAATGGTGGTACGTTTTAATAATTAATCCACTTGTTCTGTGTACATTTTATTTTTAAATTCCGACGTTCCTTGATGAAAGATATGGGAAACGTGGAATTTCAGCATATTCTTCCCTAAAAGATAGTTGAATCGGTAAGGTCGTTTTGTGTAGTGGCGATAAGGCGCCTCACTCTAATAGTGTAGTTTCGATTCCCGGATGGGACACCATCTAACATGTGTAGTTTATTGATAAAGTGTAATCTAAAATATATCATACCGTCAAATGTGCCTCAAATAGAGCAATTATTAGAAAACGGGACCCAGCAATGCGTTTGTGGATAACGAATAAAGAGTAGCTACATTATGGAAAATGTTTCTCGACTTAGATGTCAATGAAATGTCATAAAATCTTAAAGCAGTCGGGTGATAATGGAAACATTAACTGCTTATCTGGAACAAGGAATCTGCTGTTCCATATGTTTTTGTTTAGTGTGGATTGCGCAGGATATTGGTTATCGTAACATTCAAGTTTTAGAGGAAATATTTCAGCAGCGAGTGAAAGATATATTTATACTGTCATGAAACCGTTTCAGAATATCTTTGCAATTTTTAGGAATTTAACCTCACATCTTCCAACTGAAATACATTTGTCGCTCTAGCCAGATACATCATAATTAACGTTTTAGTAAATTTATGATTTAGTTACATTCTTTCAATTTAAGTATGTGCAGTAAATATATGGACATTGATGCTGAAAATAGTGTTTGTACCACTTATATTAGAGGTCAAATTATATATGAATTCCACGGCTTATTGTTTGAATTATTTATCTGACATGTTAATGATTAGTTTTATCAACTTTCCAAGTTATGTTACCCTTTCAATGGCTACTTATAGAAACATGTTTCTGATATCTGACTGAAGAAGAGGGTAGCTTCTTTATGTTCAGACAACAATATGTTCTGTTGTACTTTTTGGCCATACTACCAAAACACATGTGTCGCTTTTTGCTGGTTTTGATGAGAAATAGAAAGACACATGCTGATGTTAATACGGAGTGGTACAATCATTAACACACTAATATAAATCAGACATAATTGTACAAGGTGATCTCCTACGCAGGAAAAGGCAGCTGTTCACCTAAAACATTGGGGAAGGTAAGGTTCAATTCAGAATAGGAAAGTGCTGCACTGAAGTGTAAAATTTCGAAATATCAAACTCATGCTTTTCATAATGGATTTTGAAAGTTTTAATGAAGCCTTGAATATTTTAAAGCGAATGACTCAACTTTGAGAGAGATTCGTAAGTCCTTCAGAAATTTTCGTAGAAAGAGCATGATCGATTGTACCTCTGAAAATATAGACACCTATCTCTGCAGCTGCTAGAACGTAAGGACAAGTTGACAACTGGAAAGTTGAAGTCATCCATTTTGCTATAAAATCTTTGGATAATGCACTAGTCACTGTGAAATAGATCTAACTAAGGAACTGACGAGGCATTGGCAGTGTTTTTGTAATCAAGTTCAAATGGGTAAATCAGTTGCAAAGAATTGGATATTCAACAATTGCTAAACGATATCAGATCTGTCAACATATCTAAAACTTCTTTGCTATGATATTCACTCAATTCAATTTAGCCAATTCTAGATTCTTCAGTAATTGTTTTACAGATGGTCGCCATATATCTCCAATGGAGTAACAAAATCACCCAGCCCCCATCCCCATCCGCAAATAAATACCAACCCCCTCTAAGAACCAAACAAAAAGAGAAAAAAATATCAACAATAAGCACAAAACACAACACAAACAACAAACAAACAAAACAGCAACAACAAAAAAACAAACAAAACAAACCTTCACACTATTTCTGTCAACAGTAAGTATTTCACAATCATATGAAGTGAGTACTGTGGTTTTACGCTGCTTTTAGCAATATTCCAACAATATTACGGAAGGGGACACCAGAAATGGACTTGAACCCGGGTCTTCCACATATAAAGTGCATATAAATTATTATGTAAGTAGCAATGTCTCAAATCAACCAAAGCATTTTTTAAAACCAAAAACAAACTTACTTTAAGTTTAACTGAGAAACAAAGATCACTTATTAATTTTATTGGTATCCGCTTTTGGCTTGTTTTTATTTTTGTTTATGAATATCATTATATATGTTACAGTCAGATTGTGAAATCAGTCATTTCGTGAAAAAACTAAGAGGGTCAGCCATTCAACTATCCCTACTGCTCGTTCTCTTTCTTCCTGGGTTAACCTTGGCATTCTTTCTGTGTGACTTTATGTGCAGTGATATTGCAGTGTTGGACATGCCATTTACACGGATTTTTCGCACGATCTTTCCCATGTATCCGACTAAGACATGTGTTTCGTGTTTCTGAGAGTCGGGGGGCGGCGGGGTAGCCTAGTGGTTAAAGCGTTGGCTCGTCACGCCGAAGACCCGGGTTCGATTCCCCACATGGGCACAATGTGTGAAGCCCATTTCTAGTGTCCCCGCCGTGATATTGCTGGAATATTGCTAAAAGCGGCGTAAAACTAAACTCAGTCAGTCAGTCAGTCTGAGAGTCGGGGCCACAAAATGCGTTTTGGCGATTTGTTTCGTGCATCACGAACATTGGCAATCGTTATCAAGCACATTTACATCAAATTTGATTCAAACGTCAAAACCTATTTACATAGCCAGTAGCGAAATGGCTGATCCTCTTAGTCATTTCATGAAATGACTGAAATTTTTAGTCATTTCACGAAATGACTGATTTCACAATCTGACTGTAACATATATACATCAAACAAACATCATGGTTTGTCATGTGTTCAGTTATCAAGCAAAATATTTGAAACCTAATAACTTGCAGAAGTTGTGTTAGTTGGATTTCACACCGATTCGAATAGCATTCCATATGAGAAAGAGAGTTTTTTTTAATGATGTCAACTGATGTCAACTTCTTTATTATGAGGAACACAACGTTTGGGAGTATATCCTTACTCCTCCAGCAGGTGAAAATCACTTGATGAGGGAGTAAGGATATACTCCGAAACGTTGTGTTCCTCATAATGAAGAAGTTGACATCCATAAAATAACTCTCTTCCTTAAGTCTATCACTTTCTTAATACCATTCAAAGACCAGCAGTCCATATACATCCCGACGCCTCAGCTTTGTGTGAAACCTCAGTCAAACCTAAGGCGTTTACCACTCAGTTGATACCAGGAACGGGTGTTGACAACTGTGCAACACAATAGAACCAACGACCCGCTGTGATACAACAAGTATATTGCATTGTACAGCTGACAACCTTGATACCCCAAATACAATATAACGAACTTTGAACATGCATATTTATTCACATTTTTGGTTAAGCATTTAAGTAACATTTTTGAACCATCTCGTACGCATATTTCACTTTATGAATATATGAATACAGGTCGATGTTGTATCACACACACACCGCACCTTAGTGCCAAAAGGATTGTACTTCAATACTAAGATCGATGCGTGGTGAAAGTGGCACCATTCAATTGTAGGAAGGCAAAATAACGATGAAACCACAGAATAACAAGAATTAGCAGAATGCATGGATAATTCATATGTTGAAAATATTAACACCGTTCATAACAGCTGAATAATCGTGTATTTTGTGTGTTATTCTTTACATCTTTGTTACGGGTAATCAATATCGCGGGAGCAAGGATAAACAGATCCGATAGTGCTTAAACATGCTTAAACAGTTTTGAAAAGAATCAAGTATAGTTGAACACACTACTAACGAATATAGTCTTATTCGTATTTACCTACATCGAGTGATGCATTTCTTCAGTATAAACAGCAACTGACACAACATGCGACCTTAATAAGTCATTTACATTATTGATTAAAGTTATTATTTTGAGTTGTCCATTAACAGTAAGGCAAATATTATTAATGGCACATCAAGACACAGACACTAGGCGATGTATTTACCTGAAAGAAAGAAAAATATGATACGTTTTTTGAGTAGAAATATTTCTGTGATCTATACATTCATCGTCAGTACCACGCGGAACACCCATTAAACCAAATTATCTTCATTGCATCACTATTAGTTTCCTATTAAATACCGAAGCAAGAAAATTATTGTAATTATTATTTATGTCTAAACAAATGACACATATAATGTGACCAAAGAGAGACGTATAGAAGAAGGATAATTGAAATATGTCGCCTTCTTTTTCTTAATGATTTTGCCAAACCGCTGGTAGCTTCAGAAAAGAAACCTTTTAAGATAAGGTTGGGTACACAACCACCTCGGTCAAAGTGAGTATTAAACAGATATTGTAGTATATTTATTTCTCCTTCACGAAGGTTCTTGTAAAATAAGTGTCTCATGCCAAACTTTGAGGAGAATTTCCATGTTTATTGAATTAAAGATCGGAATGATGAGTTTTTGTCCGATGCAATTCTTTATTTTGACTATTATGTCCTCGTGCCATTAAGTAGAGCCTTTTATGACTGGAAAGGTTTTGTTACTTCATTTGATCTTCGTAATGCAGATCAATATCCTCTGAAGCCAGTGTGGTGGACACAGCCTTCAATTTGTAGCTATCACAAAAGTACATGGCACAATGCAGTTTTATTAATTAGGTTGGTTGTATGACAAGAACGACAAGGGAAATACTGTTGTTTTTAAATTTGAGGTTTTTCTTGCATAGTTGGTCGTACAAATGCGTGCTTTGTATTGGGTCCGACTTTGTGTGGAAATCTTTGATACTTTCTTTCTTAAGTCTCTCTCAGTAAGGCTATTGAAGAATTCACGGGAACTTAATTGAAGCACTTGTAAGGAATTTTATCATTAGCTGATTATAGCTTTATAATATGTGTTGGGGAATATTTTTCATACGTGTTTGAAGATAGTGCACGTGTTGTGAGATCGTGATTGTTTCCTTGGAGATTCATGTCAGGATGAAGTACGTTTCTTAAAATCTGTTTGGTTTTATCCTTTATCTGTTTCGGATTTCAACACAAAAATACTTGACTATGTGGTTCAGCGGTGTTGTGTCTTGGGAACTGCATGGCTAGTTATAGCTACAGTTTACTTGTACTAAGATATACCGCCACAACTCACTTACTTGTGATGCAATAAGCAGACGCACTGATTATGTTCAGTCAGAGACACGTGTTACATTTAGTCTCTATTGCTACAGTTCAGTCGTAAATAGTTATTACAGGTAGAAAACACTGTTACAGCTTAGTCATATATACTGCTACAGTTCAGACACAGACACGTGTTACAGATTGGATATACTGCTACAGTTCAGACAGAGACATTTATTACAGGGCTGGATATACTGCTACAGTTCAGACAGAGCCACGTGTTACATTTATTGCTACAGGACAGAGCTACGTGTTACAGATTGGATATACTGCTACAGTTCAGACAGAGACATTTATTACAGGGCTGGATATACTGCTACAGTTCTGACAGAGACACGTGTTACAGGCTGGATATACTGCTACAGGTCAGACAGAGCCACGTGTTACAGATTGGATATACTGCTACAGTTCAGACAGAGACACGTGTTACAGATTGGATATACTGGTACAGTTCAGACAGAGACATTTATTAAAAGCTGGATATATTGCTACAGTTCAGACAGAGACACGTGTTACAGATTGGATATACTGCTACAGTTCAGACAGAAACACGTGTAACGGGTCGCATGTACTGCTACAGTTCAGTGATAGAAATGTATCACAGGCTGGATATATTGCTACGATTCAGACAGAGACACATGTTAAAAGATGGATATGCTGCTTTAGTTCAGACAGAGACACGTTTTACAGGTGGAATATACTTCTAAAGTTGTAAGCTTCACATATCCAGTAAGTTCAAATTACCTTACGAATACTGGAGATAGTCGAAGTTTGATCGCAAACAACCCCGCTCACTTCTCTCAAGACAATACCATAACAGCTGAAGCGGAGCTAATGTTCCATTCACTGTAGGTGAGCAAAATAAACAATGAAACCGAATTATACATATCCCTGTGGTACAAACATTTTTACCCATCATGATTATGAACTGACATGTCTTCTTTGTTAAGTCTTCCTAAGTAACTGATATGGTGACTTGCTTGTCTCATTGTGTTTGAAACATTTCTAGTCTGAAGCTTCTTCAGACCTTTTCAAAGGAATACAGGTCGAGCGCATCACTGACAATTAGAATGATATACATCTCTACATATATCAAATAATGTGACATTGTTTGTGGAAACATCAGTTGGTATTACGCAATCAAGATTAATCCAAAGACATCATTTATATTATCAATCCAAGTTATGTGTCTTTGTTGCAGATCAATAGCCATCTGAAGACAGTACTTGGTAGTAAAACGGCATTGTAGTAGACACAGCATTTATCCACCCAGGTCAAAAGCACGTTGCACAACGCAGTGATTCCAAAGAAGCTGGCTTGATCACAAGAAAGATAAAAAAAATCCTTAAGCCCCTTTTGTCTTATGAACGTTTTGCATTGTTTGAGAGTAATAACAATAAGTGCTTTGTATTGGTCCCTCTGTTGTTTGGAAATCTTGAAGACCTTTTTTCATAGTCATTGGGGCTTTTGGTGATTTCTCTGGAACGTGATACCTGGTAGAATCAGTGGAATGCTTGTAAGAAACTTTATCATTAGTTGATTAAAACTTTATGTTTTTTGTGGCCTGGGAATATTTGTATACCAGTTTGAAGATGGTGCACGTGTTCTAAGGTTCTGGTTGTTTTTTAAGACCTATTTTAGGAGACTTTTGCTGGTGCAGTAGTTGTTGATCAAGCGTAGTTTTTAATTAACTGTAATAGTTTTCACTGATTCCAAGTTAAGGAAGATATCTCATGAAAAAGGATACTGTACGTCAGGAAAATACTTGCTGAATGTCAACGAAAATAATAACTTTTCGGTTTTCCTAAAAACGAACTGAAGCCTACTTTTAGAGGTCAAGTTGTGTAATTCTGTCTTTATGTATTGTCTTTTTTATTGTATTCCCTGTAATCTTTATCTCCATCATCAAACGACAACAATGATGATAATTATGACAATTATCTCGCCCGCATTGATGTGTATATTTACGACTTTCTCATGTTCATCTTGATCACAGAACGCACGGCTTATCAGCGCATATAGTTCCTCAACAAAAGGTTATCTGATCGGTGTATTTCAAAGGCAATATACGTTTCTTGCATTTTGGTTTCTCTGTTACGAAATCAAAATTTTTGTTGTCCCGCGAAGATAAAAGGAGGTAGTGTTTTGTTTTATCATATGCTTTCATTAATCTACAGTATCGAATAAATTTGCTTTGAATTTGCGTGGAGCGAAATTGAATTCCGGTGATTATTTCGTCCATATCAACTCTTCTTAACTCAACTTACCATATCGTAAGTTCCATCATTCGCATCAGAATGGTTATCCGATTACTGATTACTCATGAGACAAGCAGTATGTGAAGATGCCAACTGGGCTGATGAAGGCGATAGGCATCACGCCAGCGCCAGGTTGTGCTTTCTTTTGTAAAGCAGAACAAAGAATTCTAATTGATTGCAGGAAATGAAAATATCAACGTCGTGCCTCTGTATGTCAATGACGCCGTGAGCACGTGGACGTACTTAGAGATACACTGGAAAAACTGAAATGCCGATTATGACCAAGAAACCTCGAGTGTATTACGTTAGATGATCAAATAGAAAATCCTATTTTGTTTCCATTATAAACAGATTGGGTTGCCTGCTTTCATCTGCCTTCTCGATTATTACAAATTTGCATGGAACCAGTTTGTTCATATGTTACTGGAGCAATTTGTTCTTACTCCTGTTTGAATTTGGTTAAGTATTGGTTCATGTTACAGTATTGTTAAGGGACGATTTAATTTTGGTTCCGTGTTAGAATTGGTCTTCAGTAACCCATGCATGTCATAAAAAGCGACACGGGATACGGTGATCAGATTCGATGACGCAGGCATCGTATCTCTGTTGCGTAAATCGATGATCAAGCCTTTGATCATTGGATTGTCTGGTCCAGATCGAGTCGATTATTTACAGACCGCCGCCATCTAGCCGGAATATTGCTGAGTGTGCCGTTAAACAACGACCAAACAAATTCTATAATTCAACAAAGCGAAATAGAAATTGTTCCATGCCTGTTGCATCAAAGAAAATCACATTTTGTGCACTTTGTGTTGCATTAAAATGAAACATATAACGTTCAACGCGTGTAACATAAAATGTGATAATCTGTGCTACAAATGAAATTCAGCAACCAAACGGGATTGGTTGGTTAATAGTATTGACTTGATTGATGCGCGTCAACGCATCCTGACAAACAAACACATATTTAACGTCAGTGCAAAACAATATCCCGTCTTCAATATCTTCAGAAACAGATTTCCCTTGGTGTAGATGACAAAATAGTTATGAACGTAATATGAATGGACCACAGAACATTAGTGATGACACCAGGTGTTCACGAAGAGCATGTGTGGTTCATCACAGTAAGTCATATCTTATTTTGTATCAGTGTTAACCTCGTACTGCCCGATGTTTGTCGCAACTAGGTAAAACATAAATGTTCCTTGTGTTGTTGCAGCAAAGATAAACATGGATCGTACAAGGTGTGATGACGTTAAGTTAATCACATAATGTCCAAACTATGTAGCAGCAAAATGAAACACATAATGTCAAAATATGATGCAGCAAAATGAAACTATCTATGTTGTAACAAGATGAAACATATTATGTCCAGTCTATGATGCAGCAGCATGAAACACATAACCTCCGAACTATGTGCCAGAAAACTAAATGTAAACATATTGTGTTTTGCAACAAAGTAAAACAACGGACATATTCACCGTCGTCAACATCGTGTACGATTTCCACTTCTAGTTGCCTCTCATATCTAAGCATGAAAACGAAGTCTGTAAAACATTCCATAGAATATCCCGTTATAAATAAGTAATGCATTTGTTCTTCACGTTTTGCAACAAATGCATATGAAATGGAATTTTTTCGACCTGAACAAATTTTCAACCATTAACCTTGACATCGCTTTCCTTTATCCCGCAAGATGTCGCCGAGTCAATTTATTTTATTAAATAAACTAATTACAAGTAATAGCACATGGTTTTATACAACTGAGGCTAATCGATTTCTCCTTGAATGTGCTCGCTCTGTATGTCAATTCGAAATCTAAACCTATTATCTCGTTTCCATATTAAAGGGACGTTGGTAGAACAGTACACAGAGGAACATCAATACTCATGGATGTACAACCTGTATGTATATAATATGAGCTGTGGAATCGATACGTGGTATCTGGTAACTGCTGGGAGAGCTTTAACCTTTACTGTCTTTAAATCTTTGAAGTACAACACTATCTGAAAATATTATAGTTTCTTGATTTTAAGCCAACTATTAAGGAAGGCGCTTTAGGGTACTTGATAATGAGATATTAAGTAATATTAATCCCGTGATGTGATTTTATCTACCCACATTTAAGGTCGAATGACTTGTTCATAGGATCAAATTGGTTCATCCTTTCAACAGGCAAAAACATGGGAACTTCACCGCTCTGCAACATATTTGGCAAAAATTGTTACACATTCGTCACTTTGGACAGTGTTTCAGTTTGACGAGAGACACGTCATATACAATAACCAAAATGGTGTCATCAAGGAGTATGGGACTTCCAAAGTTAGAACATAACATGGATGAATCTCGGATTGAAACTTACTATAATAGGATTCTGCATTGTTGCAGCGTGGAAACCTGAAATCTTTAGGAATTTCTGACACTATATATTTAGCTTTTGATATATATCACTTAAAAGTAATGTTTCAAATTAGAGATACATTTTTGCAATAAATATTGAAAAGAAACTTACACGTATGACGTGTGTCTTACTAGATGTGACGTCCGGTTATAAGTCGAAGCCAGGTGGAACCAAAGTATCAAGTGGTAACGTAGGTTTTGTTTTCATTACATACATACATACCTATATATCCAGACAGATTCCTTCTGTTTGTTAAGAACCTGAACAGTGCTAAAGTTTCATTAACTCTTTTTATTTGTCTAAGAACTAGTGCTGAAACAGAAAGCAATTAAATTCCGAACTATCGCGTATTGTCTGTAGACTACATTTATGAGATGTCTAGGTCCATTCCATGACATGTCAACCGAAAACATTATTGCTTGGATACTCACTAAGGCTGAAGATTAGCACACAGCACATCAGTGAGAATTTCAAGGCTTCTTCATCCTGCATAACTTCTATGAGATTGTGGCTTAGAATTGTTTTGCTGTGCATAATTACAAGTAATAGCACATGGTTTTATACAACTGAGGCTAATCGATTTCTCCTTGAATGTGCTCGCTCTGTATGTCAATTCTGAAATCTAAACCTATTATCTCGTTTCCATATTAAAGGGACGTTGGTAGAACTGCACGTTGGTACACAGTACATAGAAGAACATCAGTACTAATTCCTACTAACCTTTATGTATATTATATGAGTTGTGGAGTCCATACGTGGTATCTGGTAACTGCTGGGAGAGCTTTAACCTTTACTGTCTTTAATCTTTGAATTACAACACTGTCTGAAAATAGTGTCTTGATTTTAAGCCAACTGGTAAGGATGGCGCTTTAGGGTACTTGTTAATGAGATATTAAGTAATATTAATCCCGTGATGGGATTTTATCTACCCACATTTAAGGTCGAATGACTTGTTCATAGGATCAAATTGGTTCATCCTTTCAACAGGCAAAAACATGGGAACTTCACCGCTCTCCAACATATTTGGCAAAAATTGTTACACATTCGTCACTTTGGACAGTGTTTCAGTTTGACGAGAGACACGTCATATACAATAACCAAAATGGTGTCATCAAGGAGGTATGGGACTTCCAAAGTTAGAACATAACATGGATGAATCTCGGATTGAAACTTACTATAACAGGATTCTGCATTGTTGCAGCGTGGACGACCTCGATCAAACGTGAAATCTTTAGGAATTTCTGACACTATATATTTAGCTTTTAATATATATCGCTTAAAAGTAATGTTTCAAATTAGAGATACATTTTGCAATATGTGATCCGGTGATTGAAAAATTATACACGTATGACGTGTGTCATTACATACATACATACGTACATACATACATACATAAGTCGAAACCAGGTGGAACCAAAGTATCAAGTGGTAACGTAGGTTTTGTTTTCATTACATACATACATACATACATATATCCAGACAGATTCCTTCTGTTTGTTAAGAACCTGAACAGTGCTAAAGTTTCATTAACTCTTTTTATTTGTCTCAGAACTAGTGCTGAAACAGAAAGCAATTAAATTCCGAACTATCGCGTATTGTCTGTAGACTACATTTATGAGATTTCAAGGTCCATTCCATGACATGTCAACCAAAAACATTATTGCTTGGATACTCACTAAGGCTGAAGATTAGCACACAGCACATCAGTGAGAATTTCAAGGCTTCTTCATCCTGCATAACTTCTATGAGATTGTGGCTTAGAATTGTTTTGCTGTGCATAATAAATAAAACTATTGAAATTAGGTTTTGGACATTTCAACAATATTAAAAATATTTACGGATGTGTGTCTGCATATGCATTTTCTTGTACTTACATCTCCAGTAATTGAAAAGTTAGTGTTAGAAAGGCATCCAACACTATATCAGTTTATCAGAGCGGAAGACAAATTATTTAGTGAGTGAGTGAACCATTAGAGAGGTGATGTGATGTGATGTGAGGTGAGGTGAGGTCATTTGATGTGATGTGATGTGATGTGATGTGATGTGATGTGATGTGATGTGATGTGAGGTGAGGTGAGGTGAGGTGAGGTGATGAGGTGATGTGAGGTGATAATGTGAGTGATGTGAAGTGAGCCAACTATATCAACATTATCAGGACGGCCTACAAACTATCGAATGAATGAACCATTAGTGAGGTGAGGTAAAATGGGTGAGGTGGGTGAAATAGTGAAATCCAGTAAGTTGTGTGTGTGTGTGTGTGTGTGTGTGTGTGTGACTGCCTGTCTGCTTAAACTAATGCAAGTCCACTAAGATACCCTACCGCAGTTTCACGTGGATGATCCACGCAGATACAATATACCGATACTGCTCCCCCTGTCCTTGTTTCTCTGTGATATCGAGCACAACTCAAGCTTAAAGCACGTATTATTTTCCCCTTCTTTTGGATCAAACCATGGGTCGATGTGATCTTCCAGGCAGACGCTTATTCACTTGAATAGAGTGGCGGTCAACATTAGTGATATTTCAATAAGTGTTTATGCCTTTTCTTCAGTTTATCTTTTCTGGATTGTATTAAAACTTCTTTTTCGTCTCCGCATCAACAGTTCTCGCACGTTGCACGGCCATGACGAGAAGACGTCTGTGGTTGGGCGTTGATAGTAGGCATTCCAAGGCAGCCACGGTTATACTGTTAGGGGCCTGCTAACAACGTTTTGAGCAGGCGAATTTCTAGAGAGCTGCTCACTGATGGTGGGTGGGATCGGCGCTGTTGGGGCGGAAGGGTTGTTAACGACGCTAGATTGCTACATATTCGAGAAATCGGTGGTTTAGGGTCTCTCTTATTATGGAGGTCCGGGTAATGACTATGGAGGACTGGGTCAATTGTTACACATAAAGAGCTGCTTAGGTTTGTATTGTCTTCCTGATCACATCTTTATGCTGCATAACGAAAAATATGAAATCCAGTTAAGAATATTTTTGTTGTGTGCAATCGAAAACTAATGAAATTAGGGTGTGGGCATTTCATCAATATTGCTGTGTCTGATACAAACCTATTGAAATTAAGGTATGGGTGTTTCAACAATACTGAAAATATTTAAGGATGTGTGTCTTCACATACATTTTCTTATATTTACATCTTCAGTAATTGATCAAGGTTAGCATTACCCTTTTCGCGAACAGCTGGAATCATCACTGGTCTTCAGTGATGCATTTCTTATATTTTCCACAGCTATTTTATTCTCTTTTATACCTTTTGTTTAGGTTTTCTTGGTCTTTCCGATCACATGCTATGTCCTTACCGCCCGTCTTTTGTGTAATAGAGTACAAACAACAAAACATTTCCATGATCACAAGATATCTCTGTTACAGTGCTTTATTCGATTCTGCCATTACAAGAACCATGTGTTTTATGAATCACGATGAAGTAAAGATGGTACCAGATGCCCAGAAAGGTGAGCTTACCCTGCCCTACCGGTGCACCCGTGAAACACACATGCAAAGGCAAGTGGAATGTTCACCTGAAACAACATGGTCCCCACCGTAACACCGTCATGGAACATGACTGCAAAGCAGATTCCCATGTAGGACCAGAAAGGATAAATTACTGTTACTAAGGTACCTGGGATTACTATTATCATCATTGTCATCAATACAAACGTAATCCAGATGCACAGAAATACTACCCAAGAGACTGCATGACAAGAGGGGTGTCCAACAGTCAACGTTCTGTTTAGGTTGAGCAGTATTCCATCAGCTCCAATGGTTGATGTCTACACAGCTTTTGAGTTACAATGGTAAAAAATATGTCTGCTGTTTCACGATATTTCTAATGCGCATCATTCGACTCCTGCTCTAAAGTTGCTTTGTCAAGGTTACCGTTTAAGTACAGTCAAACATACTATGGGATTGAAGGTCTTTTTCTTGAAAGAAGGTAAGGTGATAATTGGAAAAACTGCAGTTTGTGTGAATTCATTTACATGCTTTTACTTCTATCGACTTTGGAAATTTGAATGCATGCTTTTATGTGAGAAACTAAAATATCCTAGTGTATCTATGATATGGAAAATGTTTTTGGGTTGGTGGACATGATTAAACATATGTCAACACATTCGATTTATATCTGCAAGTTCTGTCTGTTTTTTCGTTTTTCACCTGAATGCTTGACAATTTATTTTGATATAATCGCGGTGTATTCATCCAGTTCCTCAACAATGATGGGCAAATCATAGGAAAGAAATAACCTTAACTCTCAGCGATATACAATCTCTTCACATGAAAATACGCATCGTTCTCGTGCCTTCTCGTGGCATATGGCGAGATAGAGGTTTAGAGAAGCTGAGTGTTCAGTTAGCGTAATGTACATGGATATAAACATATTAAACTGGGGGTCTTGGCAGCTGGCGGAAAGGCCACCTTACCCTTCCTTCTGGAGATGAAGATGCAGATTTCCCTTGATATCCTGTATCAGCCTCAGGTGTATCTTTTAATGCAAATGATTAAATTCTCAATAAATTGACATCGCCTTTGATATACAAAATTAAGAAGTAAAACTTAAAATCATTAAGTCTTATCTCAGTAACCTGAAGTGTTTTATATATTTTGTAAATATATTTATCTCGAAACAGGGAGCTCTTTCTGGCCCTCCTGACTTATGTCGGTTCCATCTTGTTTATATCTTCCCGCAGCTAGTTCCTCTGGCTCTGTACCGCTTCATCTGCGAAGTGCTAATCTCAATCGCTCCCTGAAATACAAAAGGTTAGCAGGAGATGATAGATGAGTTTGTGTATACACCATCCCGCGTCTTCTCGAGCTGGGGCTAACATTAGGCTTGTCTGTCAGGTGTGTGCTCATTCTCGGTAATTGTCCAACACGATAACAGACGAGTTGTGCACAGAGGAACTTTCTGCCACTATAACAATTTATGAGGCAATAGTGATGGCCATAAACAACATTTTCCCTTTCGGAAAGGAATCTTCTGGAACAGAATAAGGATGGGATGGTTTCAATGCATAAAATGGCGAAGGAAACAAGATACAATCTGACGATTGTACTTCCAAGAGAACCTCAGAATTACTGCATTGAAAACAGTGCAGGATTATCACACTGGTAGGATTGTGTGACTTTTAATAATATAAAATATATAATTTTGATAGAAACAATAAATAAATTAAAATTGAAAAGGACTTCCAGTGAGAAGTGAGAACCTGAGCAAATCTAAACTTGCTTCGTTTAGAGCTTTAGCATTGAAGAAAGTTCTCGGCGGAAGGAAAATATTGCAAGTCAGGGACTGTGAGACAGGTTTTAACAAATATAAAGAAAATTTGCTCAAATTGTGATGCACCAAGTAAAATATCTTCCCTACTTGATATCTGTGATCATATTCAAAGTGTATGAATCGATGCTCATGATACAAAACACTTAACTGTCTGGTCGACAATCGACTTTTTATATCCCCGTCATGTTCCTTCATGTCCGTCGTACTGTCCCGTGTGTCGCATCATTCTGTTTGGAATGACCATGGTCAAATGATAATATTGTAAAGACCACGTCACAGAGAGACGTTTAAGCTATATTCGGATGCAAACAGCGTCACAAGGGGCATTTCCCCACCGTCAACATAGTACACGAAGGAAATGTCAATTACGTATCAGTAACTTATTATGTCCTGTTATATTGTAAGTAATGCAATTGCTCTTCTCGTGATGTTTTATAGATGTATTTGAAAATAAAACCTATGGCTTTTTTCTGACGTTTTCTACAAAGATGAAAAGGACTGCGAAAAGGATTTGTTTGTAACCTGGCTGAACAAAATGTAATCCATGAACAATGGCACAGTCATGCTTCATGCAGAGTTAATTTCTATGATTAAACCAACTAATTACAAGTAATATCCTCTGGGTTTCATATTAAAGAAGCAGATCAGTTTCCCGGTGAATGGTCTCCCTTTGTTTGTTGATTATAAACATCTGAAAGGAATTGCGATAGGAATCCATGCAAACATTCTCCAAGGTCATCGTATCTCATGGTGACAATCACTGGATTGTCAGGTCCAGACTCAATTTGTTTATAAACAACATCCTACAGCTGTAATACTGCTGAACGAAAAATATATTCAGGATATAGTCATAATTGTACAATCAAGGCTTTTGGAGAAATGTCTTATTGATGTGGAAAGGGTTTTGTGGGTTCTATCCAGAATATTCTGTTAAGAACCCAACTTATTCATAAAATGATGCGCATTGTTCTCTTGCCATTTCGTGGCATGTTGCTAGATAGTTGTTTCTAAAAAAAAAGTATGTTCAGTTAGCGAAATATACATGGATATAAACACATCAACATGTCTTGGAAGCAGAGGCTCCAGAGCAAGGGCTGTCTTACATTGCCTTCTGGAGATGTAGAAGGAGATATGTCTGATATATATCTTGATATGTCTGTGTCTACGTCCACCGTACCGAGTTGTTACAGTGCAACAGTCTGGTGAAACAACATGACACGTGTACACACTTGGAGGTTTGTTGACTGGATCACTGTAGATAATAAAGTTCACTGATGTGGAGGGCACATGCTACATATATATCTACTGGCAATATCAGACTGGTGTCGCTATAGCAACAATGAACAGCCACTGCTGTTATGATTACTAGTATATGCTGACAGCATTTCAACATACTAACACGCTGTATGAACTTCCTCTACTACTTTCAGTTCCCATTAGCTGAGGGATGTATTAGTATGTGTATCTTAGAATGACACTTCCTGTTTTGTTACTTGTCTCATTTCTAACTTTCTCCATTTCTCACATTTCTCACAACCACTATTTACATGTTTGTTTATTTGTCTGTTGTTTAACGCCTCCCTCAGCAATATTCCAGGTATACGGCGGTGGTATGTAAATAATTGAGTTTGGGTCGAGTTTGTACTCAGTGATTGACTTCATAGGCATCGATCTACACAGTCGGGATATAATGTCATGTATCAACCAAGTCAGCGAATCTTACCACTCTATTCCGATAATCACCTCTTACGACAAGCATAGGTTGCCGGAAATCAAATCTAAGTTCTTCAACGGGTTACTATGTACTACTGCTGTTGTTGTTACTACTACTACTACTACTACTACTACTACTACTACTACTACTACTACTACTACTACTACTACTACTACTACTACTACTACTACTGACACCACCATATTTACTACTACTACTACTACTACTACTACTACTACTACTACTGACACCACCATATTTACACCTTCATTGATTGATTAATGTTACTGTTACAATAACCGAGCTGGCAATATATCAGTTTACACCAGTAACAGTTTCTATTGTTTAGGCCTGTTTGGCACGCCATCAGCAGAGTGAGTGGTACTAGCCATCCTGTATGAGATACATGGAACTACATGTACACACCTTTTACTAAAGGAAACACACGGAAACACTCAATGTATATTGAACAGAACACTCGACAACTGACACTTTCCTGCAACATAGAAAAATACATGTTTTAATTGTGTAAATCACAAGAAAGAATCCATGTTTTACACATGGCTACACGATATGAAAACAATCTATGTTTTTCTCTGGGTCATCACATGAAACAAACCAGACTTTACTTGAAAGTACATTTATAGAGCCTTGTCTTACTCTACTGTATCACAGGATATCCACTACTTACTGCATCGCATATTGCTATTTATTGCTTCAGATGGCGACACCAGCTACTGAAAATTAAGTTGCATGGTAACCACTTGATTCTACTGATCGTATTAAGCTAACGGAATTTAGTAAAGGGAATGGGGTCGGAAATCAGGTATCCTGTATACAGAAAAGAGACATTGTAAAAATCCGTTTAGTATGTAAGTGCAGACAGTTAAATAATGTTTTAGCGATCTTCAGCTTCTTTAACCAAATCACAATTTCAGGAAATCCAATCGTGTGGGATTTGTGTGTAACAGTACAAGACAAATGGAGACATTTCTCAATGATGGAAGTACGATAACGCATGTGTTAGTTCTGTAAATATATTATAGTGCCTGTACAATGTTTATGCAGTTACAATGTGCTGACGCTACAGATCTAGTTACTCACCTGTAATCATCATTCTTCATAACCCGTCCCTTTCTGTAACATGAATTTATATATGTTAGGCAGGAAATTACATGTACGTCAAACCAATGGCAATGCTCGTATGAAAGTCACTAGCATTACTTTGGTCACTGAATTCTCTGTAATATTTCTTGAAGCGTTCAGCTGGTATCAAAACGAATCACAGTGGCAACTGTTTCACCTCACTAATCATTTAATGTCAATATTGCTTGCAACTCTAGATATGTATGCATAATTATAAAGCAAAGGCGGATGTGATACAACCAGTTATTTGTTTCACAATATTGGGTTACCCTATATCACATTCTTTATGAATTTCAGAAACATTCACATATCCCTTATATAGACAAACAGATAGTATCACCATTGTTTTCTACACTAAGGATATAAGTGGCTTTCAATTAATAATTCCATCTCCTAAATAATTCCAAACATCTTCTAATGGAATAATTGTACAAAATTGATAGTGTAACAATTCCAAACAAATTACAATGTAATAAGTCCACAAAAGCTCTAATGTAATTTAATAATTCCACAAAACGTACACGGCAAAACACCCCAGATGTAAGAATTATATAATGCGCCGGATGTAACAATTCTTCAAAACTGCCAATGTGATAATTCCATAAACGTTCCGATGTAATCATGGCACAAAACATCCATTGTCATAAATCCGCAAAACATCAAAGGTTTTAAATCACAAATGTCATATTTCCACACTGTTACCGGTGTAAAAGTCACACAAAGTTACCAGTGAGATAATTCTTCACTGCAATAATTCTGAGGTGCCCCTGGAAGTACAATCGTCAGATTATATCTAGTTTCCTTTCCCATTTCGATAAAGTGAAACCATCCATTCCTAATGCTGTTCCAGAAGGTTCTCTTCTGAAAGGGAAAATGTTGTTTATGGCATCACTATTTCCTCATAAATTGTTATCGTGGAAGAAAGGTTCCTCTGTGCACATCTCGTCTGTTATCGTGTTGGACAATTACCGAGAATGAGCACACACCTGACAGACAAGCCCAATGTTAGCCCCAGCTCACGGAGACGCGGGATGGTGTATACACAAACTCATCTATCATCTCCTGCTAACCTTTTGTATTTCAGGGAGCGATTGAGATTAGCACTTCGCAGATGAAGCGGTAGAGAGCCATGAAGGAACTAGCTGTGGGAAGGTATATGTAAAAAAGTAAATATGTTATTTCTCGTCAGTGATGTTTTCAAAATAAATCAAGGATTAACCTTTTACTTTTCTTTTAGTGTTCTTTTTAAGGTGATGTGAAACATTATTTGCATATAATGATACAGTTGCGATTGATGTATGACCGCCCTAGTATGGTAAAGTATGTGGATAGCATATGCCTGATTGTCCACAGTGATGCATTCAACAAACCTTCATGTGTCTACATGTGTCATGGGTTGTTTTAGATTATTGCACTGTAACAACTCGGTAAGGTGGAAGTACGCACAGATATATCAAAATATATATCAGATATATCTGCATCATCGTCTCCAGAAGGAAGAGTAATAACGTCTGCTGCAAAGATTGATGTGTTCATATCCATGTACATAACTCCTACTGAACACAAAGCTTTTGTAAAATCTTGCTCCACACCGTGAAATGGCACGAGAACGATTCGCATCCTTTCATGTAGAGGTTGTGTTCTTGACAGAATCTTCAGGAGGAAAGTGAGCATGGATTCTTATTGCTGGAACATAAGGCTTCTTCTTTCCTGCAACTTTTCTGTAATTTGTTTGGAGTTGAAGAAATACATATTAAATGAATGAATTAAATGAAAATAAACCTTCAATCATATTCAGGTCAAAATGTCGAGAGAACTGGCAGATGTAGATTGAATGTGTTGTAATATTATTAAGCCAATCTGTCCACGTAAGACACACACATATATATATATATCAGTTGCCACCTTACAATTGACGTTGGAGCAGTCACATAAGTCGTCCCCTGAGCTCTTCAAAACAGTGGACCCAATACACGCAATAGCTGGTATATATGGCATTGAAGAAATGCACCTGCTCAAAACGCAGCCCGTATCAGCAAAACCGTGGCTATCTGAAAAGCTCACAGAGAGTTCCCGTGAAATATGTGAAGAGACGGTAAGAAACGTTGCCAATCTAGGTAACATACACTTTTTAACACTAAAGGAAAGGGTTAATACCAATGTGTAATAACAACAACTTTGTGTACTAGTGGATAGCAGGTCTGCCTGGAGAGCAGATGAGTCGTTTGAGACAAAATATATAATACGTGTTGTTAGCCTTTGCAGCGGTCGATATTAAACAGTTAAAGAAGAACCATTGGGTTCGGTGTAGGTGTATTGTGTCTGAGTGGGGAATCCATGTCGAAAATACAGAATGGTGTCTCAGTGGCCTAGCACCACTCACTCCGCTGATTGCGTGCAAAATAGACTTAAAGAAGGAGAATGATGCTTGTGTAGACTGATATATTGCTAGCTGGATTATTGTAACAGTAATCTTAATCGATCACTGAAGGTGTAACTATGGGAGGGAATGCACATGTCTATCTATACACATCATCAAATATTTTCAGTATTCCTCCAAATGTCCATTGCCTAACCTCAATAGTTTATTTTTCGATGAGGCATAACAAAACAACACTTAGCCACAATTTTATTTAATCTGGTATGGAGCATGTCGAAGTGTTCTATTTCTAACTGATGCACTGTGTAATGAATCCAGTCC
Source organism: Haliotis rubra (assembly GCF_003918875.1). Lineage (NCBI taxonomy): Eukaryota > Metazoa > Mollusca > Gastropoda > Lepetellida > Haliotidae > Haliotis > Haliotis rubra. The sequence continues at coordinate 2,379,296 of NW_025767246.1, forward strand.
TGAGTATCCAACTAGATCGTATTTTTTAGATGATGTGAAATATTTGTTTTGTATTTAATGACACATTTGAAGTGGCGGTGACAGTACAAGTAGTTGGGTACTTCATACAAGATGTTAATATATTAAAATGTTTTCGAAATAAAATCATAACAGCTGTGGTTGTTCGCTTGTTGTTTAGGCAGTACCAATCTGATATTATCAATACTAGATGTCTGTGTGGCATATGCGTTCTTCGTTAGTGAATCTGATTATATACAGTGATACAATCAACAAACCTCCAAGTGTGTACACGTGTCATGTTGTTTCACCAGACTGTTGCACTGTAACAACTCGGTATGTTGGACGTAGACACAGACATATCAAGATATTTATCAGACATAACCCCCAGTTTGATGTGTTTATATCCATGTACATTTCACTAACTGAACACACAGCTTTTGGAAACCCCTATATAGCCACATGCCACGAAATGACACTAGAACGATGCACATCTCTTAATGAAGAGGTTGCCTGCTTGAAAACAAACGGACTGAAAACTAAAAAGTTATATCTATAGATTGATGTGTGGGGATATTTTATATTATGTGGCCACACAAGAAATGCATATGAAGGAACACCAAAAGTACAGCTGGTTTGTTTCATAAAAGAATCTATTCAAATTTCAAGAACCCAGCAGAATTACTAATATGCATCTCAACTCACATAAACCACACAAATTCAAGTCTTATATCCCCCAGTGTTTTACATTACCTACATGCATCAAAACTGAAAATATATATGTTGCTGAAGCGATAATTTGACGCCGATCAAATGACGTCAATGCATGAATCGTATGACGCGCATTGAAACGATGATAATAGAAACATTACCTGCTTATCTGGAACAAGGAATCTGCTGTTCCATGTGTTTCTGTTTAGTGTGGATTGTGCTGGATATTGGTTATCTTAACATTCAAGTTTTAGTGGGAATATTTCAGCAGCGAGTGAAAGATATATTTGGACTGCCATGACACCGTTTCAGCTTATCTTTGCAATTCTTAGAAATTTAACGTCACATCTTCAAACTGAAATACATTTATCTCTCGAGTCAGATACATTATTAATACGATAGTTTTGTAAATTTAGAATTTAATTACATTCTTTCAATGCACGTATGTGCAGTAAATATAAGGATACTGACACTCAACATAATGTATGTACCATTTATTTCAGTGGTCAAATTAAATATGAATTCCACGGCTTATTGTTTGAAACACGCCTATATACCTGACATCTTAATGATCAGTTTTCAAAAGAATGTTATCTTTCCAGTGGCTACTTATAGAAACATGTTTCTAACATCTGATTGAAGAATATGTTCTGTTGTACATTTTTGTCATATAACACATGCGTTGGTCTTTTCTGGTTTTGATGAGAAATAGAAAGCCACATGCTGATGGTAAAATTGTGGTACAATCAACACACTGATCCAAATACATTATTGTACATTTTGACCTCCTGCGAAGGAAAGTCAGCTGTTCACCTAAAATATTGGGTGTTTAGGAACGTGCCGAAGGGTCAAATTTCGAAATATCTAACTCATGTCTTTCATAATGGATTTTGAAGTTTTAATGAAGCCTTGAATATTACAAACCCGATGAATCAACTTTGAGAGAGATTCGTAAGTCCTTCAGAAATGTTCGTAGAAAGAACATGATCGATTGTACCTCTGAAAATATAGCCACCTATCTCTGCAGCTGCTGGAACATAAAGGACAAGTTGACAACTGGAAAGTTGAAGTCATCCATTTCGCCATAAAACCTTTGGATAATGCACTTGTCACTGTGAAATAGATCTAACTGAAAAACAGATGAGGCATTGTCAATGTTTTGATTATCAAGTTAACATGGATACATCAGTTGAAATGAATTTGCTTTTCAACAATTACTGAACGGTATCAGATCTGTCAACATAGCTGAAACTTCTTGGCCATGATATTCACTCAATTCAATTTTGCCAATTCTCGATTCTTCAGGAATGCTGATCGTAGGAAGTGACAAACGGGATTGGGACGGTGACTTGGGACTCCCAGCTTGATTGTTTTACAGACGATCGCCATATATCTGCAATGAAGTAACAAAATGACCCAGGCCCTATCCCCACCCGCAAATAAGTACCCCCCAAACAAAAACAACAACAACAACAACAAAACGACAACAACCAACAACAACAAAAGGACAAAACATCACCCAACAAACAAAGAAAATAAAACAAAACCCCAGCGCCCCCCAAAATATAGCAAACAGAAACAAAACAAAACAAAACGAAAAAACCCAAACAGAATAGAACAAACCAAAAGCAGATCAACAAATACGTATCCGTAAACCATCAACCCGATAAGTGGCCTCTAACAACAAGCATGGGTTCATGAAAATATCTCCTACTTATTGAATATTTTCTTCGTACAGTATTCTCTTCTCTATTATGCACCTGGAAACCTTCACACCATTTCTGTCAACAGTAAGTATTTCACAGTCATATGAAGTGAGTGAATATGATTTTACGCAGCTTTTAGCAATATTCCAGCAATACCACGGAAGGAGACACGAGAAATGTGCTTCACACATTGTTTCTACGTATGAAATGCAACTACCTGTGTATAAAGTATTATGTAAGTAGCGATGTTTCAATTGAACCAAATAATTTTTAAAAGACAAACTGACTTTGCAATTGATTTTCACCAGATGAAGGAGTAAGGATATACTCCAAAACGTTGTGTTCCTCATAATAAAGAAGTTGACATCCATCAAAACCTCTCTTCCTTAATATGTGTATCACTTCCTTAATACCATTCAAAGACCAGCATTCCATATAAACCCCGACGCCTCAGCTTTATGTGAAACCTCAGTCAGACCTAAGCCGTTTACCACTCAGATGATACCAGGAACGGGTGTTGACAACACAATGGAACCAACGACCCGCTGTGATACAACAAGCATAATACACTGCACAGCTAACAACCCTGATACCCAAAATACAATATCACAACTTCGAACATGCATATTTATTCACATTATTGGTTAAACATTCAAGTGACATTTTGGAACTATCTCGTACGCATATTTTACTTTATGAATACAGGTCGATGTTGTATCACACACACACCGCACCTTAGTGCCAAAAGGATTGTACTTCAATACTAAGATCGATGCGTGGTGGAAGTGGCACCATACCATTGTAGAAAGGCAAAATAACGATGAAACCACAGAATAACAAGAATTAGCAGAATGCATGGATTATTCATATGTTGAAAATATTAGCACCGTTCATAACAGCTGAATAATCGTGTATTTTGTGTTTTATTCTTTACATCTTTGTTACGGGTAATCAATATCGCGGGAGCTAGGATAAACAATGCACATCTGATAGTTCTTAAACATGCTTAAACAGTTCTGAAAAGAATCAAGTATAACTGAACACACTACTAACGAATATAGTCTTATTCGTATTTACCTTCATCGAGTAATACATTTCTTTAGTATAAACAGCAACTGACACAACATACGACCTTAATAAGTCATTTACATTATTGATTAAAGTTATTATTTTGAGTTGTCCATTAACAGTAAGGCAAATTTTTTATTAATGGCACAACAATACACAGACACTAGGCGATGTATTTACCTGAAAGAAAGAAAAATATGATACGTTTTTTTTAGTAGAAATATTTCTGCGATCTATACATTCATCGTAAGTACCACGCGGAACACCCATTAAACCAAATTATCTTCATTACATCACTATTAGTTTCCTATTAATTACCGAAGCAAGAAAATGACTGTAATTATTATTTATGTCTAAACAAATGACACATATAACGTGACCAAAGAGAGACGTATAGAAACAGGATAATTGAAAGATGTCGCCTTCTTTTTCTTAATGATTTTGCCAAACAGCTGGTAGCTTCAGAAGAAACCTTTTAAGATAAGGTTTGGTACACAACCACCTCGGTCAAAGTGAGTATTAAACAGATATTGTAGTATATTTATCTCTCCTTCACGAAGGTTCTTGTAAAATATATTTAGGCAAAACCTTGTCGTCCCCACAGGCACCAGCTGTGCCCCCGTTTCTGATCTGTTTCTTTATGCTTACAGATCTGAATTTCTTCTCAGATTGGCAATATTACATCAACGAGGTATATTTAAAAGCATTGAACTTATTGCTCCGGGCATATCGATCATCTAATACTTGTCAAATAGCCAGTTCCCTTTGCTAAGTGTTTTACCAAGTTGAAACTAATGAGTTGTTAAAAGAGAATAAATCGGTGAAAAATATCGGTGTGAAAAGAACAGACAACAAAGTAATGTGATATAATTAACAATTTTTTTCTAAACTGTTAACAAATTAAAAAAATCACTACAAAGTTATTACAGTGTCAGTAGAGAACAGTGTGGCAGTACAAACCCAAAGGCAGTATAATACAAAGGCAGTGATTACAGCAGTAAATACTGAGATGGTAGCATTAATCTCAAAGCAACAAGTTTCCAAAATAGGCGTAGCCTGAGTATCCAGGGTAAGAATGATCTCCACACGATTGCTGGTCTTCTTGTTACTTGAGATGCAAAGTGAGATGTGAGGCAAAGGTTACCTCCTTAAATGCCTGAGATGGTCAGAATATAGAAAATGTAGTTTAAATTTAGCACACCACTCTTAGTGTACACTGATATTTACCTGGAACCTTCTACTTCATGAATAACACAACCACATAACACCTTCAACTTTTCTCCCCAACTGAAGTGATAAACAAAAGAGACTAAGAATATATGAAAAGAAGGATCACATTCATTTCATGTCAAGAAATATCTCCACAGCTCCAGTCTTAGATGTCTACTAAATGTCCCATGCCAAAACGTTGAGGAGAATTTCCATATTTAATGAATTAAAGATCGGAATGATGAATTTTTGTCCGATGCAACTCTCTATTTTGACTATTATGTCCTCGTGCCATTGAGTAGAGCCTTTTATGACTGGAAAAGTTCTGTTACTTCATATAATCTTTGTAATGCAGATCAATATTCTCTGAAGCCATTATTAGGTTGTGGAACGGCATAGTGTGGTGGACACAGCCTTCAATTTGTATCTATCACAAAAGTACATGGCACAAAGCAGTTTTGTTAATTAGGTTGGTTGTGTGACAAGAACGACAAGGGAAATCCTGCTTTTTAAATCTGATTTTTGCATAGTTTGTGCATAAAAAATGCGTGCTTTGTATTAGGTCTGACTTTGTGTATAATTCTTTGATACTTTCTTCCTTAAACCTCTCTCAGTAAGGCTATTGATGAATTCACGGGAACTTAATTGAAGCACTTGTAAGGAATTTTATCATTAGCTGATTAAAGCTTTATAATATGTGTCGGGGAATATTTTTCATACGTGTTTGAAGATAGTGCACGTATTGTGATATCGTGATTGTTTCCTTGGAGATTCATGTCAGGAGGAAGTAGGTTTCTTAAAATCTGTTTGGTTTTATCCTTTATCTGTTTCGGATTTCAACACAAAAATACTTGGCTATGTGGTTCACCGGTGTGGTGTATTGGGAACTGCATGGCTAGTTATAGCTACAGTTTACTTGTACTAAGATATACCGCCACAACTCACTTACTTGTGATGCAATAAGCAGACGCACTGATTATGTTCAGTCAGAGACACGTGTTACATTTAGTCTCTATTGCTACAGTTCAGTCGTAAATAGTTATTACAGGTAGAAAACACTGTTACAGCTTAGTCATATATACTGCTACAGTTCAGTCAGAGACACGTGTTACAGATTGGATATACTGCTACAGTTCAGACAGAGACATTTATTACAGGGTTGGATATACTGCTACAGTTCAGACAGAGACACGTGTTACAGATTGGATATACTGCTACAGTTCAGACAGAGACATTTATTACAGGCTGGATATACTGCTACAGTTCAGACAGAGACACGTATTACAGATTGGATATACTGCTACAGTTCAGAGAGAGGCATTTATAACAGATTGGATATACTGCTACAGTTCAGACAGAGACATTTATTAAAGGCTGGATATACTGCTACAGTTCAGACAGAGACACGTGTTACAGATTGGATCTACTGCTACAGTTCAGACAGTCATTTATTACAGGCTGGATATACTGCTACAGTTCAGACAGAGACATTTATTACAGATTGGATATACTGCTACAGTTCAGAGAGAGGCATTTATAACAGATTGGATATACTGCTACAGTTCAGACAGAGACATTTATTACAGGCTGGCTATACTGCTACAGTTCAGACAGAGACACGTGTTACAGACTGGATATACTGGTACAGTTCAGACAGAGACATTTATTACAGAATAGATATACTGCTACAGTTCGAACAGAGACATTAATAACAGATTGGATATACTGCTACAGTTCAGACAGAGACATTTATTACAGGCTGGCTATACTGCTACAGTTCAGACAGATACACGTGTTACAGATTGGAATACTGCTACAGGTCAGACAGAGACACGTGTTACAGATTGTATATAGTGCTACAGTTCAGACAGAGGCATTTGTTACAGGCTGGCTATACTGCTACAGTTCAGACAGATACACGTGTTACAGATTGGAATACTGCTACAGGTCAGACAGAGACACGTGTTACAGATTGTATATACTGCTACAGTTCATAGAGAGACATACTGGTACAGTTCGGAGAGAGACATTTATTACAGGCTGGATATACTGCTACAGTTCAGACAGAGACACGTGGTACAGATTGGATATACTGCTACAGGTCAGACAGAGACAGGCTGGATATACTGCTAGAGACACGTGTTACAGATTGGATATACTGCTACAGTTCAGACAGAGACATTTATTACAGGCTGGATATACTGCTACAGTTCAGACAGAGACATTTATTACAGATTGGATATACTGCTACAGTTCAGACAGAGACACGTGTTACAGATTGGATATACTGCTACAGTTCAGACAGAGACATTTATTACAGGCTGGATATACTGCTACAGTTCAGACAGAGACATTTATTACAGGCTGGATATACTGCTATACTGCTACAGTTCAGACAGAGACATTTATTACAGGCTGGATATACTGCTACAGTTCAGACAGAGACATTTATTACAGATTGGATATACTGCTACAGTTCAGACAGAGACACGTGTTACAGATTGGATATACTGCTACAGTTCAGACAGAGACATTTATTACAGGCTGGATATACTGCTACAGACATTCAGACAGAGACATTTATTACAGGCTGGATATACTGCTACAGTTCAGACAGAGACACGTGTTACAGATTGGATATACTGCTACAGGTCAGACAGAGGCATTTATTACAGGCTGGATATACTGCTACAGTTCAGACAGAGACATTTATTACAGGCTGGATATACTGCTACAGTTCAGACAGAGACACGTGTTACAGATGGATATACTGTTACAGATTGGATATACTGCTACAGTACAGACAGAGACATTTATTACAGGCTGGATATACTGCTACAGTTCAGACAGAGACATTTATTAGAGGCTGGATATATTGCTACAGTTCAGACAGAGACATTTATTACAAGCCGGATATACTGCTACAGTTCAGACAGAGACACGTGTTACAGATTGGATATACTGCTACAGTTGAGACAGAGGCATTTATTACAGGCTGGATATACTGCTACAGTTCAGTCAGAGACATTTATTACAGGGTGGATATACTGCTACAGTTCAGAGAGAGACACATGTTATAGATTGGATATACTGCTACAGGTCAGACAGAGGCATTTATTGCATGCTGGATATACTGCTACAGTTCAGACAGAGACATTTATTACAGGCTGGATATACTGCTACAGTTCAGACAGAGACATTTATTAGGGCTGGATATATTGCTACAGTTCAGACAGAGACATTTATTACAAGCCGGATATACTGCTACAGTTCAGACAGAGACACTTATTACAGATTGATATACTGCTTAGAGGCAGGTCAGACAGTTGAGAGGGGACATTTATTATAGGATGGATATACTGCTACAGTTGATGCAGATGCACGTGTTACAGATTGGATATACTGCTACAGGTCAGACAGAGACACGTGTTACAGGCTGGATATACTGCTACAGTTCAGACAGAGACATTTATTACAGGATGGATATACTGCTACATTTCAGAGAGAGACACATGTAATAGATTGGATATACTTCTACAGGTCAGTCAGAGACACGTGTTACAGATTGGATATACTGCTCCAGTTCAGACAGAGACATTTATTAGAGGCTGGATATACTGCTACAGTTCAGACAGAGACATTTATTACAAGCCGGATATACTGCTACAGTTCAGACAGAGACACTTGTTACAGATTGGATATACTGCTACAGGTCAGACAGGGACATTTATTACAAGCCGGATATACTGCTACAGTTCAGACAGAGACACGTGTTACAGATTGGATATACTGCTACAGTTGAGACAGAGGCATTTATTACAGGCTGGATATACTGCTACAGTTCAGTCAGAGACATTTATTACAGGGTGGATATACTGCTACATTTCAGAGAGAGAGACATGTTATAGATTAGATATACTGCTACAGGTCAGTCAGAGACACGTGTTACAGATTGGATATACTGCTACAGTACAGACAGAGACATTTATTACATGCTGGATATACTGCTACAGTTCAGACAGAGACATTTATTAGAGGCTGGATATATTGCTACAGTTCAGACAGAGACATTTATTACAAGCCGGATATACTGCTACAGTTCAGACAGAGACACTTGTTACAGATTAGATATACTGCTACAGGTCAGACAGAGACATTTATTACAGGCTGGATATGCTGCTACAGTTGATGCAGATACACGTGTTACAGATTGGATATACTGCTACAGGTCAGACAGAGACACGTGTTACAGATTGGATATACTGCTACAGTTTAGACAGAGACATTTATTACAGGCTGGATATACTGCTACAGTTCAGACAGAGACATTTATTACAAGCTGGAATATACTGCTCCAGTTCAGACAGAGACATTTATTACAGGCTGGATATATTGCTAGGGGTCAGACAGAGACACATGTTAACAGATAGAGACACGTTTTACAGGTGGAATATACTTCTAAAGTTGTAAGCTTCACATATCCAGTAAGTTCAAATTACCTTACGAATACTGGAGATAGTCAAAGTTCGATCGCAAACAACCCTGCTCAGTTCTCGGAAGACAATACCATAACAGCTGAAGCGGAGCCAATGTTCCATTCACTGTAGGTGAGCAAAATAAACAATGAAACCGAATTATACATATCCCTGTGGTACTTATACATATCCCTGTGGTACAAACATATTTACCAATCATGATTATGAATTGACATGTCTTCTTTGTTAAGGCTTCTTAAGTAACTGATATCGTGACTTGCTTGTCTCATTGTGTGTCAAAGGAATACAGGTCAGATATCAAATAATGGGCCATTTTTTGTGGAAACATCAGTTGGTATTACGCAATCAAGATTAATCCCAAGAAATCATTTATATTATCAATCCAAGTTATGCGTCTTTCTTGCATATCAATAACCATCTGAAGACAGTACTTGGTAGCAAAACGGCATTGTAGTAGACACAGCATTTAACCAGGTCAGTAGCACGCTGAACGCAGTAATTCCAAAGAAGCTGGCTTTTTCACCAGAACCGTAAAACGTCCCACAGGCTTTCTTTTTCTTCTCTTGTGAACTTTTTGCATTGTTTGAGAGTAATAAAAATAAGTGCTTTGTATTGGCCCTCTGTTGTTTGGAAATCTTGAAGACCTTTTTTCATAGTCATTGGGGCTATTGGTGAATTTTGTGGAACGTGATACCTGATAGAATCAGTGGAATGCTTGTAAGAAACTTTATCATTAGTTGATTAAAACTTTATGTTTTTTTGTGGCCTGGGAATATTTGTGTACCAGTTTGAAGATGGCGCACGTGTTCTAGGGTTCTGGTTGGTGTTTTAAAACCTATTTTAGGAGGCTTTTGCTGGCGCAGTAGTTGTGGATCAAGCGTTGTTTTTAATTAACTGTAATAGTTTTCACTGATTCCAAGTTAAAAGAAGATATCTGATGAAAAAGGATACTGTACGTCAGGAAAATACTTGCTGAATGTCAACGAAAATAATAACTTTTCGGTTTTCCTAAAAACAAACTGAAGCCTACTTTTAGAGGTCAAGTTGTGTAATTCTGTCTTCATGTATTGTCTTTTTTATTGTATTCCCTGTTATCTTAATCTCCGTCATCAAACGACAACAATGATGATAATTATGACAATTATCGCGCCCGCATTGAAGTGTATATTTACGACTTTCTCATGTTCATCTTGATCACAGAACGCACCGCTTATCAGCGCATATAGTTCCTCAACAAAAGGTTATCTGATCGGTGTATTTCAAAGGCAATATACGTTTCTTGCATTTTGGTTTCTCTGTTACGAAATCAAATTTTTTGTTGTCCCGCGAAGATAAAAGGAGGTAGTGTTTTGCAGCGAGCGATCTTGTCATATGCTTTCATTAATCTACAGTATCGAATAAATTTGCTTTGAATTTGTTTGGAGCGAAATTGAATTCCGGTCATCTTCTTAACTCAACTTACCATATCGTAAGTTCCATCATTCGCATCAGAATGGTTATCCGATTACTGATTACTCATGAGACAAGCAGTATGTGAAGATGCCATCTGGGCTGATGAAGGCGATAGGCATCACGCCAGCGCCAGGTTGTGCTTTCTTTTGTAAAGCAGAACAAAGAATTCTAATTGATTGCAGGAAATGAAAATATCAACGTCGTTCCTCTGTATGTCAATGACGCCGTGAGCACGTGGACGTACTTAGAGATACACTGGAAAAACTGAAATGCCGATTATGACAAAGAAACCTCGAGTGTATTACGTTAGATGATCAAATAGAAAATCCTATTTTGTTTCCATTATAAACAGACTGGGTTGCCTGCTTTCATCTGACTTCTCGATTATTACAAATTTGCATGGAACCAGTTTGTTCATATGTTACTGGAGCAATTTGTTCTTATTCCTGTTTGAATTTGGTTAAGTATTGGTTCATGTTACAGTATTGTTAAGGGACGATTTAATTTTGGTTCCGTGTTAGAATTGGTCTTCAGTAACCCATGCATGTCATAACAAGCGACACGGGATACGGTGATCAGATTCGATGATGCATGCATCGTATCTCTGTTGCGTAAATCGATGATCAAGCCTTTGATCATTGGATTGTCTGGTCCAGATCGAGTCGATTATTTACAGACCGCCGCCATCTAGCGGGAATATTGCTGAGTGTGCCGTTAAACAACGACCAAACAAATTCTATAATAATACGAAGTGTATTAATGAGACAAGAGTCGCTACTCTTGCAATGTCCCAAATTGAAACAGATATAGTCCAAAGGGTGTTGCAGCAAATTGAAACAGATATAGTATAAAGGGTGTTTCAACAAAGCGAAATAGAAATTGTTCCATGCCTGTTGCATCAAAGAAAATCACATTTTGTGCACTTTGTGTTGCATTAAAATGAAACATATAACGTTCAACGCGTGTAACATAAAATGTGAAGATCTGTGCTACAAATGAAATTCAGCAACCAAACGGGATTGGTTGGTTAGCATCATTGAATTGATTGATGCGCATTAACACATCCTGAAAAACAAACCAATATTTAACGTCAGTGCAAAACAATATCCGTCTTCAGAAACAGATTTCATTTGGTGTAGATGACAAACTACCTATGAAAGTAATATGAATGGACCACAGAAAAGCATGTGTGGTGCATCACAGTAAGTCATATCTTATTTTGTATCAGTGTTAACCCTGTACTGCCCGATGTTTGTCGCAACTAGGTAAAACATAAATGTTCCTTGTGTTGTTGCAGCAAAGATAAACATGGATCGTACAAGGTGTGATGACGTTAAGTTAATCACATAATGTCCAAACTATGTAGCAGCAAAATGAAAGTTATGATGCAGCAAAATGAAACTATCTATGTTGTAACAAGATGAAACATATTATGTCCAGTCTATGATGCAGCAGCATGAAACACATAACCTCCAAACTATGTGCCAGAAAAACTAAATGTAAACATATTGTTTCATGTGTTTTGCAACAAAGTAAAACAACGGACATATTCACCGCTGTCAACATCGTGTACGATTTCCACTTCCAGTTGCCTCTCATATCTAAGCATGAAAACGAAGTCTGTAACATTCCATAGAATATCCCATTATAAATAAGTAATGTATTTGTTCTTCACATGTTTTGCAACAAATGCATATGAAATGGATTTTTTCGACCTGAACAAATTTTCAACCATTAACCTTGACATCGCTTTCCTTTATCCCGCAAGAAGCCGCTGAGTCAATTTATATTATTAAATCAACTAATTACAAGTAATAGCACAGGGTTTTATACAACTGAGGCTAATCGTTTTCTCCTTGAATGTGCTCGCTCTGTATGTCAAATCTGATTCTAAACCTATTATCTCGTTTCCATATTAAAGGGACGTTGGTAGAACAGTACACAGAGGAACATCAATACTCATGGATGTACAACCTGTATGTATATAACATGAGCTGTGGAATCGATACGTGGTATCTGGTAACTGCTGGGAGAGCTTTAACCTTTACTGTCTTTAAATCTTTGGATTACAACACTATCTGAAAATAGTTTCTTGATTTTAAGCCAACTGGTAAGGAAGGCGCTTTAGGGTACTTGATAATGAGATATTAAGTAATATTAATCCAGTGATGGGATTTTATCTACCCACATTTAAGGTCGAATGACTTGTTCATAGGATCAAATTGGTTCATCCTTTCAACAGGCAAAAATATGGGAACTTCACCTCTCTGCAACATATTTGGCAAAAATTGTTACACATTCGTCACTTTGGACAGTGTTTCAGTTTGACGAGAGACACGTCATATACAATAACCAAAATGGTGTCATCAAGGAGTTATGGGACTTCCAAAGTTAGAACATAACATGGATGAATCCCGGATTGAAACTTACTATAACAGGATTCTGCATTGTTGCAGCGTGGACGACCTCGATCAAACGTGAAATCTTTAGGAATTTCTGACGCTATATATTTAGCTTTTGATATATATCACTTAAAAGTAATGTTTCAAATTAGAGATACATTTTTGCAATAAATATTGAAAAGAAACTTACACGTATGACGTGTGTCTTACTAAATGTGACGTCCGGTGATAAATCGAAGCCAGGGGGAACCAAAGTATCAAGTGGTAACGTAGGTTTTGTTTTCATTATTTACATACATACCTATATATCCAGACAGATTCCTTCTGTTTGTTAAGAAGCTGAACAGTGCTAAATTTTCATTAACTCTTTTTATTTGTCTCAGACCTAGTGCTGAAACAGAAAGCAATTAAATTCCGAACTATAGCGCATTGTCTGTAGACTACATTTATGAGATGTCTAGGTCCATTCTTTGACATGTCAACCGAAAACATTATTGCTTGGATACTCACTAAGGCTGAAGATTAGCACACAGCACATCAGTGAAAACTGCAAGGCTTCTTCATCCTGCATAACTTCTATGAGATTGTGGCTTAGAATTGTTTTGCTGTGCATAATAAATAAAACTATTGAAATTAGGTTTTGGACATTTCAACAATATTAAAAATATTTACGGATGTGTGTCTGCATATGCATTTTCTTGTACTTACATCTTCAGTAATTGAAAAGTTAGTGTTAGAGGTGAGGTGAGGTGAGTCGAAATTGGGTTTAACGTCGTGCTTGAGAATATTTCGCTCATATGACGACGTGCATGCGTGTGTATGTGTATGTGCGGCTGCTTGTACTCGCCCAGACTTAAGCTAGTTTCATAGTGCTAGCTCACTGAAATACCATGCCGCAGTGAAGCATGGATACCCCACTCAGACACATTATACTGACTCCGAGCCGACCAGTCCTTGATGTACCCATTAATGCCGAGCGCCAGGCAGGGACCATATACCATATTTTAACGTCTTTTGGTATGACGCGGTCGGGGATCGAACCCGCGACCTTCCGCTCTCCAGGCAGACGCTCTAACCACTACACCACGGAGGCGGTCCAGTTAGTGTTAGAAAGGCATCCAACACTATATCAGTTTATCAGAGCGGAAGACAGGTGAGGTGAGGTGAGGTGAGGTGAGGTGAGTTGGTGTGTGTGGTGTGGTGTGAAGTGATGTGATGTGATGTGGTGTGGTGTGGTGTGAGGTGTGGTGTGGTGTGGTGGAGGTGTGGTGAGGTGGTGTGGTGTGAGTGTGAGGTGAGGTGGTGTGGTGTGAGGTGAGGTGGTGTGGTGTGAGGTGAGGTGGTGTGAGGTGAGGTGAGGTGAGGTGAGGTGAGGTGAGGTGAGGTGAGGTGAAAGCCAGCCAACGATATCAACATTATCAGGACGGCCTACAAATTATCGAATGAATGAACCATTAGTGAGGTGAGGTAAAATGGGTGAGGTGAGGTGAAATAGGTGAAATCCAGTAAGTTGTGTGTGTGTGTGTGCGTGTGTGCCTGCCTGTCTGCTTAAACTAATGCAAGTCCACTAAGATACCCTACCGCAGTTTCACGTGGATGATCCACTCAGATACAATATACCGATACTGCTCCCCCTGTCCTTGTTTCTCTGTGATATCGAGCACAACTCAAGCTTAAAGCCCGTATTATTTTCCCTCTTCTTTGGGATCAAACCATGGGTCGATCTGATCTTCCAGGCAGACGCTTATTCACTTGAATAGAGTGGCGGTCAACATTAGTGATATTTCAATAAGTGTTTATCCCTTTTCTTCAGTTTGTCTTTTCTGGATTGTATTAAAATTTTCTTTTTCGTCTCAGTATCAACAGTTCTCGCACGTTCCACGACCATCACGAGAAGACGTCTGTGGTTGGGCGTTGTTAGTAGGCATTCCAAGGCAGCCACGGTTATACTGTTAGGGGCCTGCTAACAACGTTTTGAGCAGGTTAATTTCTGGAGAACTGCTCACTGATGGTGGGTGGGATTGGCGCTGTTGGCGTGGAAGGGTTGTTAACGACGCCAGATTGCTACATGTTCGAGAAATCGGTGGTTTAAGGTCTCTCTTATTATGGAGGTCCGGGTAATGACTATGGAGGACTGGGTCAATTGTTACACATAAAGAGCTGCTTAGGTTTGTGTTGTCTTCCTGATCACATATTTATGCTGCATAACGAAAAATATGAAATCCAGTTAAGAATAATTTTGTTGTGTCCGATTGAAAACTAATGAAATTAGGGTGTGGGCATTTCATAAGTATTTCTGTGTCTGATACAAACCTATTGAAATTAAGGTATGGGTGTTTCAACAATACTGAAAATAGTTAAGGATGTGTGTCTTCACATACATTTTCTTATATTTACATCTTCAGTAATTGATCAAGGTAAGCATTACTCTTTTCGCGAACAGCCGGAATCATCACTGGTCTTCAGTGATCCATTCTTATTTCTTTTTCACAGCTATTTTATTCTCTTTTATACCTTTTGTTTAGGTTTTCTTGGTCTTTCCGATCACATGTTATGTCCTTACCGCCCGTCTTTTGTGTAATAGAGTACAAACAACAAGACATTTCCATGATCACAAGAAATCTCTGTTACAGTGCTTTGTTCAATTCTGCCAATATAATAACCATGTGTTTTATGAATCACGATGAAGTAAAGATGGTACCAGATACCCAGAAAGGTGAGCTTACCCCTGCCCTACCGGTGCACCCGTGAAACACATATGCAAAGGCAAGTGGAATGTTCACCTGAAACAACATGGTCCCCACCGTACCACAGTCACGGAACATGACTGCAAAGCAGATTCCCATGTAGGACCAGAAAGGATAAATTACTGTTACTAAGGTACCTGGGATTATTATTATCATCGTTGTCATCAATACAAACTTAATCCAGATGCACAGAAATACTACCCAAGAGACTGCATGACAAGAGGGGTGTCCAACAGTCAACGTTCTGTTTAGGTTGAGCAGTTTTTCATCAGCTCCAATCGTTGATGTCTACACAGCTTTTGAGTTACAATGGTAAAAAATATTTATGCTGTTTCACGATATTTCTAATGCGCATCATTCGACTCCTGCTCTAAAGTTGCTTTGTCAAGGTTACCGTTTAAATACAGTCAAACATATTCTGGGATTGAAGGTTTTTTCTTGAAAGAAGGTAAGGTGATAATTGGAAAAACTGCACTTTGTGTGAATTCATTTACATACTTTTACTTCTATCGATTTTGGAAATTTGAATGCATGCTTTTATTTGAGAACCTAAAATATCCTAGTGTATCTATGATATGGAAATGTTTTTGATGGGTTTTTAATGTGGACATGATTAAACATATGTCAACACATTCGATTTATATCTGCAAGTTCTGTCTTCTTGTTCGTTTTTCACCTGAATGCTTGACAGTTTATTTTGATTTAGTCCACCGTGTATTCATCCAGATCCTCAACAATGATGGGAAATCATAGGAAAGAAACAGCCTTAACTCTCAGCGATACACAATCTCTTCACATAAAAATACGCATCGTTCTCGTGCCTTCTCATGGCATATGGCGAGATAGAGGTTTAAAAAAGCTGAGTGTTCAGTTAGCGTAATGTACATGGATATAAACACATTAAACTGGGGGTCTTGGTAGCTGGCGGAAAGGCCACCTTACCCTTCCTTCTGGAGATGAAGATGCAGATTTCCCTTGATATCCTGTATCAGCCTCAGGTGTATCTTTAAATGCAAATGATTAAATTCTCAATAAATTGACATCGCCTTTGATATACAAAATTAAGAAGTAAAACTTAAAATTATAAAGTCTTATCTCAGTAACCTGAAGTGTTTTATATATTTTGTAAATATATTTATCTCGAAACAGGGAGCTCTTTCTGGCCCTCCTGACTTATGTCGGTTCCATCTTGTGCATATCTTCCCGCAGCTAGTTCCTCTGGCTCTGTACCGCTTCATCTGCGAAGTGCTAATCTCAATCTCATGATACAAAACACTTAACTGTCTGGTCGACAATCGACTTTTTATATCCCCGTCATGTTCCTTCATGTCCGTCGTAATGTCCCGTGTGTCGCATCATTCTGTTTGGAATGACCATGGTCAAATGATAATATTGGTAAAAGACCACGTCACAGAGAGAAGTTTAAGCTATATTCGGATGCAAACAGCGTCACAAGGGGCATTTCCCCACCGTCAACATAGTACACGAAGGAAATGTCAATTGCGTATAAGTGACTTATTATGTCCTGTTATATTGTAAGTAATGCAATTGCTCTTCTCGTGATGTTTTATAGATGTATTTGAAAATAGAACCTATGGCTACTTTCTGACGTTTTCTACAAAGATGAAAAGGACTGCGAAAAGGATTCGTTTGTAACCTGGCTGAACAAAATGTAATCCATAAACAATGGCACAGTCATGTTTCTTTCCAGAAACAATATGCACGCAGAGTTAATGATTAAACCAACTAATTACAAGTGATAACCTCAGGGTTTCATATTAAAGAAGCAGATCAGTTTCCCGGTGAATGAGCTCCCTTTGTTTGTTGATTATAAATAAACATCTGAAAAGATTTGTAATAGGAATCCATGCAAACATTCTTCAAGGTCATCGTATCTCATGGTGACAATCACTGGATTGTCAGGTCCAGACTCAATTTGTTTGCAAACAACATCGTACAGCTGTAATACTGCTGAACGAAAAATATATTCATGATATACAAATTGTACAATGGACTCTGCTTTTGGAGAAATGTCTTATTGATGTGGAAAGGTTTTGTGGGTTCTATCCAGAATATTCTGTTAAGAACCCAACTTATTCATAAAATGATGCGCATTGTTCTCTTGGCATTTCGTGGCATGTTGCTAGATAGTTGGTTTTTTAAAAAAAAGCTATATGTTCAGTTAGCGAAATGTACATGCATATAAACACACCAATATGTCTTGGAAGCAGAGGCTGTAGAGGAAGGGCTGTCTTACATTGCCTTCTGGAGATGAAGAAGGAGATATGTCTGATATATATCTTGATATGTCTCTGTCTACGTCCACCGTACCGAGTTGTTACAGTGCAACAGTCTGGTGAAACAACATTACACGAGTACACACTTGTGGTTTGTTGACTGGATCACTGTAGATAATAAAGTTCACTGATGTGGAGGGCACATGCTACATAGTTATCTACTGGCAATATCAGACTGGTGTCGCTATAGCAACATTGAACAGTCACTGCTGTTATGATTATTAGTAAATGCTGACAGCATTTCAACATACTAACACGCTGTATGAACTTTCTCTACTACTTTCAGTTCCCATTAGCTGAGGGATGTATTAGTATGTGTATCTTAGAATGACACTTCCTGTTTTGTTACTTGTCTTATTTCTAACTTTCACCATTTCTCACATTTCTCACAACCACTATTTACATGTTTGTTTATTTGTCTGTTGTTTAACGCCTCCCTCAGCAATATTGCAGGTATACGGCGGTGGTATGTAAATAATTGAGTTTGGGTCGAGTTTGTACTCAATGATTGACTTCATAGGCATCGACCTACACAGTCGGGATATAATGTCATGTATCAACCAAGTCAGCGAACCTGACCACTCTATTCCGATAATCACCTCTTACGACAAGCATAGGTTCAGATCAAACTTAGATCCTCACGGGTTACTTCATTTCACTACTGCTGTTGTTGTTACTCACCACTACACTCACCACTACTACTCACTCACTACTACCACTACTACTACCACTACTACTACCACTACTTCACTACTTTACACTACTCACCACCACTACTCTCACTTACTCACTACTACTACTACTACTCACTCTACTACTACTACTACTACTCACTACACTCTCACTACCACTACCACTACCACTACTCTACTACTACTCACTACTCACTACCACCACTACTACTCACTCCTACTACTCACTACTACTCACTCTACTACTACTACTACTCTCACTACTCACTACTCACTACTACTACCACTACCACTCTTCACCACTCACTACTCTCACTACTACTCACTCACTCACTCACTCACACTACTACTCACTACTACTCACTACTACTACTACTACTCTCACTACTACCACTCACTCACTCACTCACTACTCACTACTCACTCACTACTCACTACTCACTACTCACTACTACCACTACTTTTACTACTACTACTTACACTACTCACTCACTACTCACTCTACTCACTACCTCACTACTCTCACTACTCCACTCACTACTCACCACTACTACTCACTCTACACACTCACTCACTCACCACTCACTCACTACTACTACTACTCCACCACTCCACCACCACTACCACTACCCACTACCACCACCACCACTCACTACTCACCACTACCACCACCACCACTCACTCACTCTCTACCACCACTCACCACCACCACCACCACCACTCACTCACCACTCACTCACTACTCACTCACCACCACCACTCTTCCACTCACCACTACCACCACTCACCACACCACTCCCACCACCACTCACCACCACCACCACTCACTACCACCACTCACTCACACTACCACCACCACTCACCACCACACCACCACCACCACCACCACTCACCACTCACCACCACCACCACCACCACCACCACCACCACCACTCACCACCACCACCACTCACTCACCACTCACTCACCACCACCACCACCACCACCACCACCACCACCACCACCACCACACCACCACCACCACCACCACTCACCACCACCACTCACTCCCACCTCCACCACCACCACCACCACACCACCACCACCACCACCACCACCACCACCACCACCACCACCACCACCACTCACCACCACACCACCACCACCACCACCACTCCCACCACACCACTCACCACCACCACCCACCCACCACCACCACCACCACCACCACCACCACCACCACCACCACCACCACCACCACCACCACCACCACCACCACCACCACCACCACCACCACCACCACCACCACCACCACCACCACCCACCACCACTCACCACCACCACACTCACTCACTCCACCACCACCACCACCACTCCCACCACCACTCACCCACCACCACCACCACCACCCACCACCACCACCACCACCACCACTCACCACCACTACCACTCCACTACCACCACCACTACCACCACCACCACCACCACTACTACTACCACCACTACCACTACTCTTCTACCACTACTACTCACCACTACTCACCACTACCACTACTACTACACTACTACTACTACTACTACTACTACTACTACTACTACTACTTCTACTACTACTACTACTACTACTACTACTACTACTACTACTACTACTACTACTACTACTACTACTACTACTACTACTACTACTACTACTTCTACTACTACTTCTACTACTACACCATATCTATACCTTCAGTGACTGATTAAGATCACTGTTACAATAACCGAGCTGGCAATATATCAGTTTACACCAGTAACAGTCTCTATTGTTTATGTCTGTTTGGCACGCGATCAGCAGAGTGAGTGGTGCTAGCCATTCTGTATTTTTGACATGGATTCCTCACTCAGACTCAATATACCGACACTGAACCCAGTGGTCTTTTTATCTATTTAATATCAAGGGCTACACAGGGTAATATCACGAAGTGTATTTTGTCTCAAAGGACTGATCTTCTGCTTTCCAGGCCGACTCGCTATCCACTAGAACAGAACATTGTTGGCCATCAATCATGATATTACACATTGGTATTAACACTTTCCTTCAGTGTTAAAAAGTGTATGCTTTCTAGACTGTATGGAAACGTTTCTTACAGTCTCTTTATCTGTGGTTTACTCATGTTTCGCAGGTACTGTCCGTGAACTTTTCAAATAGCCACGGTTTTTCTGATACGGGCTCCGTTTTGAGCAGGTGCATTTCTTGAATGCCATATATACCAGCTATTGCCTGTATTGGGTCCACTAGTTTGAAGAGCTCAGGTGACGACTTAAGTGACTGCTCCAACGTCAATTGAAAGGTGGTAACTGATATTATATATATATATATATATAGTCTTACGTGTGAGTAAGTGAGTTTTAGGCCACACTCATTATTCAGCAATATTCCAGCAATATGGCGGCGGTATGTACATACTCGAGTCTGGACCAGAGAATCCAGTGATCAACAGCATGAGCATCGATCTGTGCAATTGGGAACCGATGACACGTGTCAACCAAGTCAGCGAGCCTGACCACCCGATCCCGTTAGTCGCCTCTTACGACAAGCATGGGTTACTGAAGGTTAATATTCTAACCAGGACTTTCATGGGTCATATGTCTTAAGTGGACACATTAGCTTAATAATATTACAACACATTCAATCTACACCTGTAAGTTCTCTCGACGTTTCACTGGAATATGATTGAAAGTTTATTTCATTTAATACACCGTGTATTTCTTCAACTCCCAACAAATTACAGAAAAATTAGAGGAAATAAGAAGCCTTAAGTTCCAGCAATAAGAATCCATGCGAACTTTCCTCCTGAAGATTCTGTCAGGAACACAACCTCTTCATGAAACGATGCGAATCGTTCTAGTTCCATTTCACGGTATGGAGCAAGGTTTTACAAAAGCTTTGTGTTCAGTTAGAGTAACGTACATGGACATAAACACATCAATATTGGCAGCAGACGTCATTACTCTTCCTCCTGGAGATGAAGATGGAGATATGTCTGATATATATCTTGATATGACTGTGCGTAGTTCCACCTCACCGAGTTGTTACAGTGCAATAATCTGGACAAAACCCCAAGACACATGAAGGTTTGTTGAATGTATCACTGTAGACAATCAGATTCACTCATGCAGCAGGCAGATGCTACACACATACTTTACCTTACTAGTGCGGCGATACATCAATCTCAACTGTATCATTATATGCAAGTAATGTTTCACATCACCTTAAAAAGAACACTAAAAGGAAAGTAAAAGGTTAATTCTAAGTCTTTGATTTATTTTGCAAATATCACTGACGAGAAATAGCATTGATATTTTCTTCTCTACATATACCTTACCGCAGCTAGTTCGTACATGGCTCTCTACCGCTTCATCTGCGAAGTGCTAATCTCAATCGCTCCCTGAAATACAAAAGGTTAGCAGGAGATGATAGATGAGTTTGTGTATACACCATCCCGCGTCTCCTCGAGCTGGGGCTAACATTGGGCTTGTCTGTCAGGTGTGTGCTCATTCTCGGTAATTGTCCAACATGATAACAAACGAGTTGTGCACAGAGGAACTTTCTTCCACGATAACAATTTATGAGGAAATAGTGATGGCCATAAACAACATTTTCCTTTCCAGAAAAGAACCTTCTGGAACAGCATTAGGAATGGATGGTTTCACTTTATCGAAATGGGAAAGGAAACTAGATAAAATCTGACGATTGCACTTCTAGGTGTACCTCAGAATTATTGCAGTGTAGAATTATCACACTGGTAACTTTGTGTGACTTTTACACCGGTAACCGTGTGGAAATATGACATTTGCGGTTTAAAACCTTTGATGTTTTGCGGATTTATGACAATGGATGTTTTGTGGAATGATTACATCAGAACCTTTGTGGAATTATCAGATTGGCAGTATTGAAGAATTGTTACATCGGACGCATTTTATAATTCTTACATCTGATGTTTTGTGAAAATATTGCCGTGTACGTTTTGTGGAATTATTAAATTACATTAGAGCTTTTGTGGACCTATTACATTGTAATCAACAATGTTGATATTCTTTGTTTGTCTATAT
Organism: Haliotis rubra; assembly: GCF_003918875.1. Lineage (NCBI taxonomy): Eukaryota > Metazoa > Mollusca > Gastropoda > Lepetellida > Haliotidae > Haliotis > Haliotis rubra. Next base: position 2,402,147 of record NW_025767246.1, read on the forward strand.
AATGGATATGTGAATGTTTCTGAAATTCATGAAATAAATGTGATATAGGGTAACCCAATCTTGTGAAACAAATAACTGGTTGTATCACATCCGCCTTTGCTTTATAATTATGCATACATATCTAGAGTTGCAAGCAATATTGACATTAAATGATTAGTGAGGTGAAACAGTTGCCACTGTGATTCGTTTTGATACCAGCTGAACGCTTCAAGAAATATTACAGAGAATTCAGTGACCAAAGTAATGCTAGTGACTTTCATACGAGCATTGCCATTGGTTTGACGTACATGTAATTTCCTTCCTAACATATATAAATTCATGTTACGGAAAGGGACGGGTTATGAAGAATGATGATTACAGGCGAGTAACTAAATCTGTAGCATCAGTAGACTGTATAATATATTTACAGGACTAACACATGCGTTATCGTATTTCCATCATAGATAAATGTCTCCATTCTTGTAATGTTACACACAAATCCCACACGATTGGATTCCTCAAATTGTGATATGGTTAAAGAAGCTGAAGATCCCTGAAACATGATTTAACTGTGTGCACTTACATACTAAACGGATTTTTACAATGTATCTTTGCTGTATACAGGATACCTGATTTCTGACCCCATTCCTTGTACTGAATTCGGTTACCTTAATACGATCAGTAGAATCTAGTCGTTACCATGTTGGTACGTCTAGCAACGTAATTTTTAATAGCTGGTGTCACCATCTGAAGCCATGAATACTCGTGCGATGCAGTAAGTAGTGGATATCCTGTGATTCAGTATTGTAAAACAAGGCTCTTAAAATGTACTTTCAAGTAAAGTCTATATATTGTTTCATGTGATGATTCAGAGAAAAACATAGATGATTTTCATGTTGTGTAGCCATGTGTAAAACATGGATTCTTTCTTGTGATTTGGACAATTAAAACATTATTTGTCTATGTTACAGGAAAGTGTAGGTTGCCAAGTGTTCTGTTCAATATACATTGATTGTTTCTGTGTTTCTTTGGTCAGTTTTGTCCCATGAGTGTTGCAGAAAAGTAAACACATATTGTTTGATACGTGTTGCAGCAAAACTAACGCATTTTGTTCGAACATGTGTTGCAGCAAAGTAAAAGATACATTGTCATGTGTGCATTGGGCGTTCAGTTATGTGCTTGATGCATGGAATCGAGTCTAAATCAAATATGATATTGTGTTAAAGACCAAGTCGCAGTGTGATGTTTTGTTTAAGGTGCAATTGAAAAACCTATGGCTTCTTTGTAAAAGTTTCTTTTGAAATGAAATGAAAAGCAAATATGTTTTTTTCTAACATTTTTCTAACCAAATGTAAACCATGAACAATAGCACAACCATATTTCATTCCAAAAACAATTCACGCAGTGTCATTTTGTTTAAACCAACTAATTACAAGCAATGGTCAAGAGGATATATATCAATCCAGGCGAAAGCGAGTATTTTGTTTCACTTCTTTTGCGTCATATTTATTTTTTTCAACATTTATCTTTGAATCTCATTTTGAGAACAAGCGGTGAAGAACATATAATCCGGATGTTCTAGCTCAATGTCTGTAGTACAGTAACTACAAAATTCATTTGAACCATAAACCATTTGTATGAATACCATATGGGCAGTGTAATCATATATCATAGCTTAAATGGATAGAACTATCATTAAAACGCCCGCACGTTATCAGAAATGAGCACGCCACTGTAACTTGATAATACCCGCAAAATGCTTGACGACGGGCCATTATCAAGCCCGTTGTTAGGTGACGTCATAATCGTAACTCACATTCGTCACATGTACCTGTGCCTTTATGCACTTTCTTGCCGGTGTCAACCATAACAATTGTACCATAACTTACAACATACAACAATGAACACATCGACTGGAATCCTAACGTTGAGCACTGAAAAAAATGGCGGCTGGTAGTATGGGCAAAGGTCAAGGTCCAATAGCGACGTCACCTGTTTTGTTCTATGACGTTTCCATATGTGTGTGTCAGTGACCTCCGTCGTTTGTTGTTAGCAATAAATGCTTCAAAACCGATGCCGTTGTTTTTATTCTTATGTTATTAGAAATTCTATCCAATTTAGCTATAATAACGGTAACGCTATTTTTCAGGGCTTTACCATTTGCAGAAGCCCTCCATCTTTTCAATGTTAATGAAAGACCTCGGGCTTCTGCAAATGATAATGCCCTGAAAAATAGCGTTACCCTTATAATATAAACTGGTACACGAGGGGGCAGCTAGGTTCCATTTACGGACCTGCAAAACCCCAGAAACATATGAGAGATGAATCTAGGATTCGAACTTAGGATCAAAGGTTTCTGCAATTCAAATTGTGGCACCGAAGACGACAGCGCCAACCATGGAATCGTTTAGTAGTCAGTGGCACCTTGTAATTTTTAGTTCATAAAATCTATCACTTCCAATTTTTTTCCAAAATATAGAGGATACATTTTGCAATAAATAACTATGAAATGTATACCCTTCACGTTTGTGAAGTTGAAGTGGATCAATATCTTTATCACATTAATCTTTAAATTTCATTTTGAGGACAGACGGTGAAAAAATATCTTCCCTATTTTATCTTTCCTCTGTGTATATTATCTATAGCTCTTTGTATGCTATCTACATTTATAGCATTACAAGGCCTTGGATAGTTTGCCATCCGAAAACATTTCCGGTTGTATTAAGGCTCAAGATCATCGCACGGGAAAACGGCATGTGCAGGATATGTGTCTGTATGTGCATTTTCATATTTATACCTTGATGATTGACTAAGACCAGGGTTACACATAACCCAGCCAGCAAATGTATCACTGAAATACAATTCTGCAACTTGATATAGATTCCCCACTCAGACACACTACACCCACCCCGAACCCACCAGTGCTGTATTATCTCCTATCATCGAGCGCATCGAGAGTAAATAGGTGTTGGACTTCCCGTTTTGAAAAGCTCAGAAGGCGACTCCTTTGTTGTTTTTGGTTTCGTTTTGTTCCCGATTCCATTTGTACAATTACGAATATATCGTAAGGACTATATACATGGATTATAGACATTACTATTAATTCAGAACGTACCTGAAATGAACTTCAACATTTCAATGAGCGTCGTACGATTCATGCATTGACGTAATTTAATCAGCGTCAGTTAATAGCTACAGCCACATATGTCTCTTTTAGTTTTGATGCATGTAGGTAATGTCAGACAATGGGAGATATAAGACTTGAATTTGTGTGGTTTATGTGAGTTGAGGTGCACATTAGTAATTCTGTTGAGTTTTGAAAATTTGAATAAATTATTTTTTGTAAGAAACCAGCTGTATGTTTGGTGTTCCTTCATATGTATTTCTTATGTGGCCTCATAAGATAAAATATCCCCACACAGTCAGTCTATAGATATAACGTTTTAGTTTTCAGTTCGCTAGTTTTCAAGAATGCAACCTCATCATTAAGAGATGTGCATCGTTCTAGTGCCATTTCGTGGCATGTGGCTAGATAGGGGTTTCCAAAAGCTGTGTGTTCAGTTAGTGAAATGTACATGGAAATAAACAAATCAAACTGGGGTTCTTGGCAGCAGAGGAAAAGGTCGTCTTACATTGCCTCCTGGAGATGAAGATGGAGATAAGTCTGATATATATATATCTTGATATGTCTCTGCCTACGTCCACAGTACCGAGTCGTTACAGTGCAACAGTCTGGTGAAACAACATGACGCGTGTACACACTTGGAGGTTTGTATCATTGTATATAATTCTTGATTTATCACTGTATATAATCAGATTCACTAACGAAGAGCGCATATGCCACACAGACATCTAGTATTGATAATATCAGATTGGTACTGCCTAAACAACAAGCGAACAACCACAGCTGTTCTGATTATATATCGAAAACATTTTAATATATTAATATCTTATATGAAGTACCCAACTACTAGTACTGTCACCGCCATTTCAACTGTGTCATTAAATACAAAAAAAATGTTTCACATCATCTAAAAAATACGATCTAGTTGGATACTCAGGATTGAATCCATCACACGGTGCATCAGTTATAAATACAACACTCCGTCATGCTCCATACCAGATTGAATAAAATTGTGGTTAAGTATAGTTTTGTTGTGCCATAGGTTGTGCCACATCGAAAAATAAAGTATTGAGGTTAGGCAATGGACATTTATTTCGAGGAATGCTGGAAATATTTAACGATGTGTATCGGCATGTGCATTCTCATATTTACACCTTCAGTGATTGATTATGATCGCTGTTACAATAACCCAACTAGCAATTTATCAGTCTACACAAGCACCTGTCTCCTTATTTGGATCTATTTTGCGCGCGGTCAGCGGAGTGAGTGGTGCTAGCCAACTGAGACACCATTCTGTATTTTCGACATGGATTCCCCACTCAGACACAATACACCTACACCGAACCCAATGGTTCTTTATCTGTTTAATATCGACCGCTGCACAGGCTAACAGCACGTATTATATTTTGTCTCAAACGACTGATCTCCTGCTCTCCAGACAGACCCGCTATCCACAAGAACATAAAGTTGGCCATCAGTAATGATATTCCACGTTGATGTTAACCTTTTTTCTCGACTGCCACATATACGAGGTATAGGTTCTGTTGGGTCTTCAGTCTTGCAGAGCTCAAATGACTGTCGGTGTGACTACTCGAGCGTCAAGTGTTTGGCGTAACCGTCACTTAGGTTTTCGTTTTGTTAGTGTTAAAGATTATGTCTTAAAGCAAATATATTGGGCAAATATTAGAATACAAGCAACAACACCTTTCTACGGAAGCGTCCTAGTGCCACAGTCTGAATTTTTGTTATCTCCCGTACCTTTCCCGCAATCAAACAAAAAATATATACTATTCATTGCAATAAAGAAGTTGACTATCCATAGAACTTGGTTTTCCTTTATACTACTATGCTACTATATTTGCATTTTTGTTGACTGCATCACTGCTGAGTCACTAATGTAGACGACATATGCTATACACTTATGTATGTATGGCATTATCAGACTGGTACTGCAGAAACAGCAATCGACCGGACACTGCTGTTAAGATTATATACTGAAAACATCCTGCATGAATATGGAAATAAACCGGACTCTGAACTGAGCATTTGGACCTAACCTGAACAAATGCTAACCAATAACCTTAGCATAGTTTGTTTCACAGCTATATCACGCAGACTTACTCCACATGATTAAACCAACTAATTAAAGATAATAGCATCATGGTTTTATATATCTGAGGCTAATCATTCTTCCCGTGTATATGCTATTTTTGTGTGTCAGTTCTAATCATAACCATATTATCTCGTAGGAAGCAGTGCAATTTGTTTACAGGTGAGTAGCACTGTTCATACAAAAAAGTTCCCATTGTCTCTTAACAACCAATATATACAACATATGAGGACTGAAATATTCAAGTAAACTCCTGTTACAAAAAGAAGGTTTTTGACATTACTGCCTTGTGAATAGGTGAGTTATTTCTTTTAACCATTTGATCTTTGAAATTACAACACTTTTTGATATTATAATCTCTACGTTTTAGGACAATATAGTAGTATCTTTAGTATATCGCGATAGAATGCGATAGTATCTAAGATTAATCCAGTGATTAGATCCACGGACCTTCCGATTTGAGGTACCAGATTCAAAGTGGTTCATCCTATGAACAAGCTGAGGATATCATCTGCAGGATGACTGCATTCCTTGGTGAGAATTTGCAACACTCTGAGTTTAGCACCATTGTGAGAGAAGTCCAAAGTAATAAAGTTTTACACAATAACCACAGTGGTGAAACCCAGGTGGTCTGGGACTTCCAAACCTCGAAACGCTGTAGGGGCCGTAGACGACTGGGCCAAGCCTGCCACCTTTAAATCTATATTTGTTGCTGATACCATACATATTTTCAATATGTACGGAACTTTCCAATTATGTTTAAGGAAATAGGAGACACATTTCCTTAAGATATTTTAAAATGCATAATAACGTAACTATTCAAAAGTGGAGCAATATCAATCCAAGTGTAAGTGTGTATAACTCTTCTTTTGCCCATCTGTTTCTGTGTCTGTTTAAGCTTGTACTTGTAAAGTCCGGTTGAATTCACAGCTTATATATGGAACGCTGAACCCACCAGTCCTTGTTTATCTTATTAATACTGAGCGCAAGGCATGCTCTCAGAATGTATTGCATGTTTCACCGTCATTTGGGATCATACCGCCGATTGTGTGCTGTTCTCAGAACATCGGCGGTCATCATTAATGATATTAAACGTGTTAACCCTTTTCTTCAGTCTTATAAATGTTTATGTTTGATAGATTGTAGGAAACCCTTTTCAGTCTCTCCATCTTTTGCTTTTTAACGTTTAATGCATCTCGAGATGACGTTTGAGCATGGGTGCTGGTCGTACGTGTAGCTATTGAATTAGCCACGGCTATGTCTGGGCCTGCTAACTGTGTTTTGAGCAGGCGCATTTCTCGAGTGCCACATATACCAGATATTGGATGGTTCTTCCCTCTTGGAGAACTCAGGGGCGACCGATGTGACTGCTCGGGCGTCAGTTGTTAGGTTATAATGTTGCTTAGGATGTTGTTTTGTCACTCCAAGAGTGGACACAAAACTGGAGTTGTAAGACTTGACTATGTCTGGTTTATGTTACTTGAGTCTTCCGTAGTTACTATTTCATATACTTGTTTTACGTGGACACATTAGATTGATAATATTTCAGCAAATGCAGTCTATCTACGTCTGCAAGTTCTCCAGACTTGAATATAATTTATCTGTTTTTTTTCAGTAAATCCACTGTGTTATTCCACTCATATAAACTTATAGGAAAGTTGAAATAAAGAAGCACCGTTAACTTCCGGCGACAGGAATCCATGCGAACTTTCCCACTGAAGATTCTGTTAAGAACACAACCTCTTCATAAAAGTATGCGCATCGTTCTCGTGCTATCTGGCGGCATGTTGCAGGATAGGTTTTCACAAAGGCTTTGTGTTCAGGTAGAGTAATGTACATGGGCATGCACATCAAACTGGCGGTCTAGGCAGCTGACGCTCCAGAGGAAAGGCTGTCTTACATTGCCTCCTGGAGATGAAGATGGAGATATGTTTGATATATATCATGATATGTCTGTGCCTACGTCCACCTTACCGAGTTGTTACAGAGCAATAGTCTGAATAAATGACACATGTACACACCTGCAGGCTTGTTGACTGTCAGTGTAGACAATCCGGTTCACTAATGCAGAGGACATATGCAACTGTATATTTTAATGCAAATAATGTTACACATTACCTTATAAAAGTTCAACAAAAGTAAAATAAAATGTTAATTCCAAGGCTTTGATTTATTTCGAAAACACCACTGACGAGCTATATATTCTTTACTACATATATATCCAAACAGGAAGCTCTTCCACTATGGCCCTCCTTACCTATGTCGGTTCCATTGTGAGCATACCCTCCCGCAGCTAGTTCTTACATGGCTCTCTACCGCTTCATCTGCGAAGTGCTCATCTCAATCGCTCCCTGAAATACAAAAGGTTAGCAGGAGATAATAGATGAGTTTGTGTATCACTGTAGACAATCAGATTCACTTATGCAGCAGGCATATGCTACACACATACTATGTGATACTAGCAACACCATTTCCACGATATCAATCTCAACTGTATCATTATATGCAAATAATGTTTCAACCACAAACGGAAAGTAAAACGTTAATTCTAAGTCTTTGATATATTTTGAAAACATCACTGACGAGAAATAACATATATTCTTCTTTACATATACCTTACCGCAGCTAATTCCTACATGGCTCTCTACCGCTTCATCTGCGAAATGCTAATCTCAATCGCTCCCTGAAATACAAAAGGTTAGCAGATGATAGATGAGTTTGTGTATACACCATCCCGCGTCTCCTCGAGCTGGGGCTAACATTGGGCTTGTCTGTCAGGTGTGTGCTCATTCTCGGTAATTGTCCAACACGATAACAAACGAGTTGAGCGCAAAGGAACCTTTCTTCCACGATAACAATTTATGGGGCAATGGTGCTGGCCATAAACAACATTGTATCTTTCAGAGGCAAACCTTCTGGAATAGAATAAGGAAGGGATGGTTTCACATTATCGAAATGGAGAAGGAAATCAGATAAAATCTGACGATTGTTCTTCCAAGAGAACCTCAGAATCATTTCATCTAAAGCAGTGTAGAATTATAAAGTTTGTAGGTTTGAACATTTAATCCATTGGTAATATAATGATATAATCATATCTGAGGAATTGTTACAATGATCATTCTGGAAATATTACATGGGTATTTTGTGGAATTATTACATTGGAAGCGATGGCAAATAATGGAATGGAAGCTGTGTAGGATTATTATGTGGGATGATTTGAGGAATTATTAAATTGAATACTATGTTGGATTACAAAATATGAAATTGGTTGATTAATTAAGAATATTACTTAACTTGGCTTTTCAAAGCTCCTAGATTGTTTTAAAGAAACTTTGGTTACATTTACATAAAATCTTTAGAGAAAATGTTGCTAAAACGTTGCCAGAACCATGCAAATAAACGTGAATAAAACGTTTCCAGGAGCATTTATAGAATATTTTGATAACATTTACAGAAATGTTTTGTACAGAAAAAGGTGCTAAAACGTTTCCGGAACCACTCAATTTCACGTGAATAAATAGAATTCAAAACATTTACTAAACAGTTTGCTCAAATCCTTGAAAACGTTACAACGAAATGTTTGAAGAAATCAAAACATTTCTAGAATCACACAAATTCACATGGACATGTTAAAAAGAACATTTGGCGAAATGTTTTTGGGATGTTTTCAAAACATTCTCGTGTCAGCTTGGTTTGGCTTGTCTAGTATATTAAAGGTATTTTACCTTTTTCCTACATTGTACATAAAAACCCTTGGTGTAGCAAGGGGCCAAGTGAACATATCGAACCAAATAACGTGTTGTAACAGATAGGCCATTGCTCTGCTGTGTTTCATGAAGAGTTGCTGAATCTAACATGGGTGTCATTTAAAATCGATGTCATTGCCAGTTTGTATACTTTTAAATACACACTCTTCCTATAATCAAATATTACAGAGGTATTCTTTGACCAAAGTAATAACTCTAACATTCATAAACGCATTATGAGATGGTTTGAAGAATCTTACTGCAAAATGTTTATCGATGAATGTTACGCAAAGGATCGAGTAATGACGAATGATGATGAAAGGCGAGTGGCTATATCTGTAGCATCAGTAGAAAGTAACCCCTAAGACCATTGCCAAGACACTGTATTATATTTATGAGGGACTAACACGTGCACTATCGTATTTCTATCACAGATTAATGCCCCATATATTTTCTAATGTTACACGCAAATCTCACACGATTAGATTTAGTCTAGGTTGTGATATGGTTGAGGAAGACGAGTATCCTTGAAAAACGAATTAACTGTATGCACTTACAGATTATTTGATTTTTACAATACCTCCCTGCTGTATACTCGATGGTATTGCTGATCGTTTTTCGTGTTGAACAACTCGTTTAAACTGAAAGGATTACAGGAATCCAGGCGTTGTCATGCTGATACATGTAGCAAATCCCTCGTCACTATGTGCAACAATGAATGTAGCAAGTGTCCGGTGTGCCATCACCAACAGGCATTGTCATGTGCAACAATGCATGTAGCAAGTGTCCGGTGTGCCATCACCAACAGGCATTGCCATGTGCAACAATGCATGTAGCAAGTGTCCGCAACAACAGGCATGCATGTGCAACAATGCATGTAGCAAGTGTCCGGTGTCCCATCACCAACAGGCATTGCCATGTGCAACAATGCATGTAGCAACATCATTGCCATGTGCAACAATGCATGTAGTATCACCAACAGGCATTGCCATGTGCAATGTAGCAAGTGTCCGTGGCATTGCCATGTGCAACAATAGGCATCGCCATGTGCAACAATGCATGTAGCAAGTGTCCGGTGCCCCATCACCAACAGGCATTGTCATGTGCAACAATGCATGTAGCAAGTGTCCCGTGCCCCATCACCAACAGGCATTGCCATGTGCAACAATGCATGTAGCAAGTGTCCTGTGCCCCATCACCAAACATGTGATGACCTTCAGCAGTCATTACCAAATCTGTAGATTAGAAAGGTAGTCGCTCATAAAAAGAAGAAAAAGTGAAGATAAAGGATGACATTAAAAGGAGTAGCTAGTTGCTTAGCAACATTTTGTTGAGACTTCCAAATTCACTGCAGTGACATTTTACGTTTCAAATAGAAGAATATTTCGTTTCTCGGTTCAAAATAGACTGTCATACAAATGTATTGAGCATGAAACTACAATATCCAATACACACACTCCCTGTCTGTAATAAGTGGCAAGTGAAGATTTCAACGGGTTTCTTTTTATGATATTATGTTAGGATAATTTAAAACAGGATTGTTTTCTTTACAGCATTTTAATTTCAGAAACTTGATAGTAGTTTTAAAAGAATTGATTTTTTTGTGTGTGTATTTTATTGATGACCATGCTCATGTTATTTATTAAGATTATGTTGATATCCTATTATTCTGGATTGCGGGCACAGCAGATAAGGCTAAAACTAGCACTAATTTCATTAGTATATTAGTGAATCATATACCAGAATCCAGTGCTGCACTGATCAGAGCAGTTCAGGAGAACACTGGAAGTGCTCAAGGGACGGATGTCTGCTGTACGCTTTAAACCTCTCTTGCGTATGTAAGTATTAACATTTTATATAAAACGGTAGTTAGCTCTATTTGTGGCTATAAGCAGCATTTTATGGACAATGTACTGATGTCAGTACCGGTGTATGAATACCACTGCCATTGTAGAGAAGCCAGTTCTTGAGCATGAATACCACTATCATTGTATGAATACCACTATCACTGTTGGAATACCACTATCACTGTATGAATACAACTATAACTGTCGGAATACCGGTACCACTGTCACTGTAGGAAGACACTATCGCTGTATGAATACCACTATCACTGTATGAATACCACTACCAGTGTATGAATACCACTATCACTGTATGAATACCACTTTCACTCTAGGAGTACCGGTACCACTGTCACTGTAGAAATACACTATCGCTGTATCAATACGACTATCACTGTATGAATACCACTATCACTGTATGAATACCACTTTCACTGTCGGAATACCGGTACCACTGTCACTGTAGGAAGACACTATCGCTGTATGAATACCACTATCACTGTATGAATACCACTACCAGTGTATGAATACCACTATCACTGTATGAATACCACTTTCACTCTAGGAGTACCGGTACCACTGTCACTGTAGGAATACACTATCGCTGTATGAATACGACTATCACTGTAGGAATACCACTATCACTGTATGAATACCACTATCACTGTCGGAATACCGGTACCACTGTCACTGTAGGAATACACTATCGCTGTATGAATACCACTATCACTGTATGAATACCACTATCACTGTATGAATACCACTTTCACTCTAGGAGTACCGGTACCACTGTCACTGTAGAAATACACTATCGCTGTATCAATACGACTATCACTGTATGAATACCACTATCACTGTAGGGTAGGAATATCTCTATCAATGTAGGAATATCACTATCACTGTAGGGATATCTCTATCACTGTAGGAATATCTCTATCACTGTAGGAATACCACTATCACTGTAGGAATATCTCTATCACTGTAGGAATATCTCTATCACTGTAGGAATACCACTATCACTGTAGGAATATCTCTATCACTGTAGGAATACCACTATCACTGTAGGAATACCACTATCACTGTAGGAATATCACTATCACTGTAGGAATACCACTATCACTGCAGGAATATCATTGTCACTGTAAGAATACTGGTGTATGAATACCACTATCACTGTAGGAATATCTCTATCACTGTAGGAATATCTCTATTACTGTAGGAATATCATTGTCACTGTAAGAATACTGGTGTATGAATACCAGTACTAACATGCCATTAGAACTATTTTAATACCAACTTCTGTGTGTCACTGCAACCCTGACAATAATCATAAACACAGATAAGGCAACTACGCCATACCTCCCACTGTTTTTATTTGGTTTCAACTGACACGACTTCCCCACAATGTGCTGAAGCTGCAGGCGCCCACGATACGGGTTCCGTGAGGTCCGCTATTGATAGCCAGACAATATATCTATCCCTGTATCTACCGGCAGTGACGGTATTGTTCATAAGCACGAAATTCCCAACACGTTCCCCTGATTTAGATAGCCGTTCAATTATGAAGATACCCAGTTCCGACACAACGTACACAAATCCTGTAATGCCCCGTAATTATTGAAAACGGTTATTTCATTACAACATGGCGCCCCCCTGTCAGCGTTAACCACCACGTGTCCGGCGTCGGCCGATGTAGGCTTAAGATGTATTAGACTGTATTAAAGACATGTGCAGGGAAACGCGGTCTTGTGATGATCTGGAATTCGTAAGCAGCTGATAATCCCCGACACGAGGCTCACATTCTTCTGACAGGGGTTACGAGCTTGCAAGATGGCCGCCAGCGCGTCGGCCATGACCCTTCACTTTTGTCGTATTAGTAACGGAAGGGAATGACTTAGATGGTCATCGAACGGTCAGATGGCGGATAAAGAGAGTTCTGGACATATTTCGGGTAAATAATTACACTTTGATGAGTTATTAGTGAAACAGTGCTACAACAGTGGTCCGTCTGGATTAGAGTGTGTGTGTGTGTTTATAGACAATACATGGACGCCCCATTGGATGTGTGTCTGTTTACATACCATACACGGATGCTATGGCGTTATGGGCAACTGCTGTGTTTTGTATCTTGCTTGACCTATCTGTAAATCGCAAATAACACTCACATCTATAAAAAATAAGGTCTCCAGATATTTCCACCCCACCCCACCCCAATGTATCTTTTCGCCATTCTGCTGTTATTTTGTTATGTGTTTTGAGGTGTAATAAACACAAAACATGACTGGGTGCTTGTTGAGGTGACTGCTTGGCAGCGGATCATAAACATATGGCTGTGTGTCTGTGTGTCTGTTGTGGTGACTTGTGACTGGGCACATAACTGGCCCATGGTTGTCTGATAGAGGGACTGTTGGACAGCTGAAAATAAACACCCCTTGTCTGTTGTGGTGAACTGAACACTTGACTGGTTGCCTACTGTTGAGAATATTGGGCAAGTCGATCCTAGATGTAACCATGGCTGCAGATGTTAAAACCTAGAAAAAAAAGTCATATGACATGAATAAAATTCATGTTAGTTATAATAAGGATGTGTTTTACTCTCCCCACCCACCACCCCAGCTCGTGTATACATGTACATTTTCATCTAGAAGTATGCTGTAACCCTAAAGATCCGGGTTAAAATTAGTGTTGGGAATTGGTTGAAATCTCACAATTGATGATTGATTCATTACCAACGAACAATCATCGAAAAAAATTGGTTAGCGTCATTTTTCAGATTTTCCTATCCAGGTTGTAATTACAGATATGTATAACATGATGCAACTTGCTACTTTAAAGTGATGACTGATATATCATAAACATAAACTTCCCGGAGTCTTCAAGAAATATTCAGTCATGGCTTTTCAGTTAGTGAAGTGAGTTTTCCAAGAACTAAACACGTTTTCAGGCCCTGACACTTCAACGGTATGTTCCATTGTCAAGTATTTCAAAGACTAAAACAGTAGTTCCAAAATCGTTTATGTTCGATTATGAGAAAATGTGATCGATTGCTTGGTCGTTCTTCGATTATTTCAATTAATCGGAACACCACTAGTTAAAATACATTTTCAGTAGCCATGCTTGTCGTAAGAGGCGACTAACGGGATCGGGTGATCAGGCTCGCAGATCGATGCTTATTATGTTGATCACTGGATTATTGACTCGATTATTTACAGACCGTCGCCATACAGCTGGGATATTGCTGAGTGCGGCGTAAAACTAAACTCAATCGCCCATTGTACCCCTAAAATTCGCCCGTTTCTACGTCACCTTCTGTTTCTACAACCCACAAGTTAACAATCAGGAGCCAATTGAGAGCTAATCTCTGTAACAACTTTCGGTGACACAAATCAGCAAATGGGTTAATTGTAGTGTTGTAATACTATTATGTCTAGCACACCCAGTCGCCTATAAACTTGTACGTTTTAATGATTAGCGTGCTTTATAAATGGTGAATGTTTGACATCCCAGCACCATGACCCAGATCTTAGGCAGTAGATGCACTTGCACCCAGTCCTGAACTCTGTGTGATCAATAGTTAAATACAAGTTGCACTCCGCATGGTTTCGTCAACTCGAAGTGGTTAATGCTTAAATAGGAGGTACACCCGAGACGTTTGTTTGCACACAAACTTCATGACCCTTATGTGTAAGTCAGTGCAGCGCTTGTTTAACAGTCATTTATTCCGACGGCGATATTTCATGTTAATCTTGGGTCAGTGTGTCTGTGTTGTGAGTTCATGACTTAATTATGAATATATTCAAGGTGCCACTCCCTAACACATTATTTACGACTTGCATAGCCAGGTAATGCCTCTCATTGTTGCCGAGCAAATGAACACATCATGACTTCGTTACCAGTGAACAAGGTGATATACTCATTAAACACTTCTGTGTAATAAAACCACAGGCGGCTGCTGAATTTATTATTCATTAGCGATGGGTATTTTACAACTGTGGGATTCCAGTTTCAACACACAAAATATCATGTTAACTCTGGCTCATAGTTAATTAGGTAAACGTTAGGGGTTTCAAATGAATAAATTAAAATAGTTGAAACGTGTAACGATTGAAGCGTCAAATGACAGTTGAGTTGAGCTGAGTCCAGTGATCATACTCTATCTGTACTGTGTCTGCACGAGAACTTTATGTCATACCCGAGGCTGTATTATCACTCAGTGCACGTTGGGTGCAGTCAGAAAGGTCATCAACGCTTAATCAATGGTCTAGACTAACCCTTTACGTATAAGTTTGATAGAAACACAACTCAATTTAAATTGAAAAGGAACTTTTGTGAGAAAGAAAATATAGACTTCATTTTGTGATATACATATGTATAGCAAAGCGATAAGGGCTTGGGAAGGGTAAGCAATATGGTTCCCAGATTGTGAGACTATCAGCGACTGAGTGAGTAGTTTTTTGCAATATTCCAGCAATATCACGGCAGGGGACACCAGAAATGGGCTTAACACGTTGCACCCATGTATGGAATCGAACCCGGGTCTTCAGCGACTGAAATAGGCCTGTTTGACTGTTTATGTGTGACCGTGTCCCGTTGACATGGGCCGTTGTTCAGAGGTTGCTTTGTATAGAGGTGCTGTGTTATAGGTGAACTAGTGTGTGGTATTGTATAATAACTCCTAGTGAAGGTCCAGGTTAGAGTGAGTGAGTGAGTTAATATTTAACGTCACATCGGCAATATCTCAGCCATATCGTGACGAAAACAATTTATACAATATAAAGAGAAAAACGTTTTGAAGATTAAAACCTGTCGACGATGGACAGTAAAAATACTAGAGAATCACAGACCAGGTTAAAGTTGTCCTTCTGCTACACGTTTGTTGTAAGAGGCGACTAACGGGATCGGGTGGCCAGGGTCGCTGACATGGTCAATACATGTCATCGTATCCAAATTTAGTAGACCGATGCTCATGACGTCAATCACTGGATTGTCTGGCCGCGGCGTTAAACAACAAACAAGTTATTGAATATTGGGCGTCCAACTCTTTACTGTTTATCTCAAGTATGGCTTAACGACCAGTACATCTGCATTGACTTGGCAGGTGCATCTAGGTTCTATATATAACAAGATGTTATTTCACGAAGCGAAGCATTACGGGGACAGGTTTAATCCACGCGTCTTAAAATAAAACGCTGGCATTTCTCTGCAGAAGAAATGGTATGGAAGTATTGCCACGTGTGGAGGAGATTTAACCTTTTATGAGCTCTTCCCAGCTGCTGATGCTCTGAACACAGCCGGCGTGAGCCTCGGCGCCATCACTTTAACATACGTTGGTACTTGCGCCTTCTTCTACGATGTCATGGTCATGTACTACAGTGGAACGACCTGAATATCTTAGAAACGTAGTGGAACACATTCTCTTGTTTAGTGCGCAAAGGTTACTGTTGATCGAAATATATGTTCCATAAGTGAGAACAGTTAAGTTTGAAATCTAGCTTCGTGAAGGACTTGAGTATATTGTGACGATCTTCAAATATGTATCATCGAGAAGATGCGTAGTAAAGGTGAGATATATAGTACAGAGAAGACCGCTTTTAGAAATATTCCATCAATATCACGGCGAGGACACCAGAAAATGGACGTCACACATTGTACCCATGTGGGGAATCGAAACCTGGTCTTCAGCGTGACGAGCGAACGCTTTAACCACTAGGCTACCCCACCGAACCGCATAGAGAAAATCGGTAGTGCATACGCATACACAGTAGGATAAAATGTTGGAAGAAATGGAGTATTTGGAAATGAATTCAAATAAAGCATTCATAATAAGCATTTGTTTAGGAAACACTATATAGTAATGATAACAGGTGCAGTATGTGTAAAATGTATTGTTTGTGAGATATCTGGTCTTGATAATACATGAAGTATTTGTGAAATATCTAATATCGATAAGATATGTAGTGTTCGTGAGATATCTAGTATCGATAAGATATGTAGTATTTGCGAGATATTTATAGTAGCTTTACGATGTGCAGTACTTGTGAGAAATCTAGTGTCGATAATATATGTAGTATTTGTGAGATATTTATAGTAGCTTTACGATGTGCAGTACTTGTGAGAAATCTAGTGTCGATAATATATGTAGTATTTGTGAGATATTTATAGTAGCTTTACGATGTGCAGTATCTCTGAGAAATCTAGTGTCGATAATATATGTAGTATTTGTGAGATATCTAGTATCGACAAGATATGTTGTATTTATAAGGTATCCAGTATTAGTGAGATATATAGAGAGGCAGGGAATGTTTGAAGATTTTTATTGCTTTTAGCAATATTCGAGCAATGCCATGGCGGCTGACGCCAGTATAGGCTTCACATACTGTACCCATGTAGGGAATCGAACCCTGGTCTTCGGCGTGACGAGTGATCACTTTAACCGCTCGACTAACTCACCACCCCAAAACATGCAGTATTTGTAATAATGGGGAGAAATGAAGACTAGACAATTTCGCGTTAGGCAGTGAAAACAACGGCTAATGCACAATCAAGAACAAAATCGATAGAATCTATTGTTTCATTCCAGCTTCGCACCTTGGGCCTGACGCACAGTTATAAGACCAAACAAATGGTCACGTTGTTGTCAAACCAATATCAGCGCACTGCCATTCCGACAACCCTTAATCCCCAGTAACTCGTATGTCTTCAGTGCCCCAATGGCTATTTAAATGCTGGCAAGTGCGTATAATTATATACATTCCGAATGCTATCGTAAGTTTATTTGCCTCCAAGAGAAGAGCAGTACTCTGTTAAACGTTAACAGAAATCTATCACGCTATTTCACGGGCCTTGTAATAAATAATTCTAGCAAACCCATCTTCAGAAACGTGATTTGGAACAAATGTGAATCGTTCTCTTCACTCATCGGAGTCAGCTCTAAGGATCACTTCAGCGTAACATAAAAAACAACTGCCTTTAAGATTGTAATTATCAGAAAATTTGAAATGATACCCTTAACTGTAAACTTTGATGTCGTGTGATTGATCAGATGTCTGCCGGAAAGCACAAGAAATGTCAAGCAGTATCCATTTCAGGCTCGAAAAGTAACACTTTAAATGATCATATATCATAGTTAATTGCAGAATACAACATACTGCACTGCCATGTTGTCATCCCGCAGTAATGTACACGGGAGATTACTGCCCCGCACACACACATAATCGGCTCTGCTGACAAACGTGTTAAAACAAAACAAATCAAGGCATTTGAAAATCATTATTAAAAATTGTAATTTCGTGATAATTCAGTTGAACATGATTATTTGGTAAAATGGAGTGCTAGTTTCACAATTTCCGTGAACAATGCCCCAAAAAACCCATGAATGCCAAACTGAAAAGGCACCATCATCAGTGTTAACACTCTTGGATGTCCTGAATTCCGTTGTTCTCAAGTAACGGAGAATTAGGACAATGTTCTTCAGTTTTATAATACATCTTCAGTTTAGCGTCCAACTAAACATTATTTAGAGTAAAACCTTTGAAAGTGTAAAGGAAACATATTGTGTAATTACAAATGCGTGGGACACAACTGCCTTGGGCTCGTTAAATGTGTTTAAGCAATAAGCATGTCAAGTTTGTCTAAATTAGTATCTTAAAGCGCTATATAGATTTTGTCGACAGGATTTACAGCCTCCATATATTGTATATATCTTATTTTAGTCATGATATGGCTCATTGTATGACCTGTATTTATCACGGTATGGTTAACTTATTGCGATACGACTCCCTCACTCTTTATAATTGACGTAGATGTTGACTTTGACGAGATTTTTCTTATCAGTCAGTAACATAATCAGAGCACATGACAACGCCCAGAACAAGGATTTCGTGATCATGGATCTCTTTTAGGGGTGTGAAATGTCACGATACGATACGTATCGCGATATCTCGGAACGATGCGATTCGATTCGATGCATATCACGATATGCTATCTTTAGTTATTTTCTTTAAAAAAGCATATTTTGATAGCAATTAACAGTGTCAATTTTTACATAACCGTCAATTTCTAGTGAACATTAACAATTTTAAGGTCAACGATTCATATCACGACACGAACAAAAGTATCGATATATTTCTCGTCAGTGTGTGCTTAACATATTCAATCAGTATTACACACTAACCGTGTTAATCATGCTATTGGTTGCTGAACACCAATTCTAACTCGGATATTCACGGGTTATTTAAGTGGGGAGAAAGCCCTCAATGCTGCTGATCGCGGGTGTTTGCCACGCTTGTGAAACCCGTGGATATTGGCATAATGCTGACAATCCCTGAAAAAAAGGGCGAATCCACAATCACAGGTTTCTGGCATGTTCAATGGATTCAACTCTACACATTGAATTTGGTTGTATACTGCTCTGGGAGTTGAGAATACATAGATGACTATTGTGTTGGCAATGTCCTCAGCTAACATAAAGTACCACAGAGTCACACGCATGTCATTTCATGAGCATTTACTGAAGAATTGATTTCCTTTCAATACACGGAAATATTAGAAAGTCACGCTATATTTCGCGTTCTGTCTCCGTTGCCGTGGACAACTGCACACGCTCTCGTCACGTGATCCAGGTTCGAAACTTAAAGGCAGATCATGACTTCCGAAGAATGTGCAATTATTCGCTTGATTGACAGAAATATTAAGATCAAGTGTATATTAATTGACATAATGCTAAACATAATTTAGGTATCATTATCACTAGACGCCAGTGGAACCCAGTCAATGAAATGATTAGACGCTGGGGCCGAGTGGTTTTCGCATGCGAAACGTTGCTAAGAAAGGAAACCGATATACCTAAATGTTTTGAATACCGTATACAAACAAGGGAAGAAAACATGTCAATTACCAGGAGAAATCTCTACTATAGTCCGTTTGGCTCAAAAAGCGGACCGATGAATTGCAATCTAACTCGAAAACTAATAAACATATAATACTCAATGAAACGCTGATCATAATTAAAACGCCAGATCAACTCTGTGAGGTTTTTGCAGAATTTATGTCCTAAAAATAAAAAACTTGTTTAACAAACTATCATTAAAATTTTGACACAGTTCACTATTTCTTACGAGGGAGGAGTGCAGAGAAAGGGACAGCCAGGTGTGCGCGAAAGGACGGAGACGGCACAGCACAGGTTAATGATTCAATAACTTGGTGGGCACTTGTGCACGTGCTTCTCTAACACCTGGCTGTCCCTTTCTCTGCACTCATCCCTCTTAATAGTGAACTGTGTCAAAAGTTTAATGATAGTTTGTTAAACAACTTTTTAAATTTTAGGACATGAATTCTGCAAACAAATCACATAGTTGGTCTGACGTTTTGATTATGATCAGTGTTTCATTGAGTATTATATGTTTATTAGTTTTCGAGTTACATTGCAATATATCGGTCCGCTTTTGAGCCAAACGCACTATAGAGGCTGCGTCCATTGTGCGATTCCTGATATACCATATAAGCATGTGTCTTGGAATCACTGCCAAATTGTTATGGTACCAGATGTGCGAGAAAAGAGCGTCTCTTGCTCTACAATTAACGCGTGTTATAAACACATACAAATGTGTGTCTCTATATGTCACTGTACTTTGAGCTATTACATGTATGAGCTGACTACGAAAGTTGAACTGTAAGAACACTATCTCAGCCTGATGCAGGTAAAATGCGTTTTGCACGTGCAGTTCGCTCTATGGCGACTAAGATTATGTAATGGCTGTCCCGGATTTGGGACAACATGAAAACCTTCACGACCTTACATGACCGGGTTCACTTGCCTATTTTATAGTCCGTTTGACTTCATTTGAGACCGATGAATTGCCCACAAACACAAAATCTTATAAATGCAACAAAAACAAATTTTGCACAGTCGCATGAAATCGACAGACCAACTCTGATGATTTGTCTCATAAGTTTGGACACCCGAATAAAAATGTTGTTTAACAAACGATCATTATTTTGTTATCACTTTTCGCTATTTCTTACGAGGGATGACCACTTGCTGGTAGAACAGCCAGGTAATCAACAAGCGCATGTAGTGAGTTCAAGTCGCACACCTGGCTGTTCTACCAGCAAGTGGTCCTCCCTCGTAAGAAATAGCGAAATCGGTTACGGTACTGTCAGTGCTTCGATCCAAGAACATTCATGTCTGGTAATGATATATAGATGAAGTGGATTACGAAGACAGAAATCCATGGGCTTACGAAGATACCGACACCAGTTCCCCGACCGACTGTTAGTGTTAGCGAGCTGACGGCACATGAAACCAGGTACAGAATGTCACGCGAAAGTTTAAGTGAATTTGTTGTTCAAAAAGTTCATTGAAGGTTCCGAAGATCCACGCGGGTTTGTAGTAATTTTTCAAAAGATTTGTTGACAACAATACGTGCTTTTACATAAAAAAAACTTACTGAGAACTAGATGACCGAACGCAGCCATTTGAGTGATCAGAAGAAAATTGTGTCACCGAGCTTGTGACGTAACATATTACTACGTGCATATTTGTGACGTCATAGATATCTATGCACATTCCACGAAGTTTAGTTTCATGATTTGTGGCAACTGAAACGCATTTTTCTTTAAATTATAAAATAAGAATGACATTGTATGATAAATAGGTTATCACACTCGTGTGATTTGGGATGGTTTATATCCTGCATCAGGAATAATCACTGTGTATTTAGCGAGCTTTTCCTGCATTAGGAAAAACACTATGTATTTAGCGAGCCAATTAAGGCTCGCTAAATACAATGTTTATTCCTATTGCAGGATATTAACCATCCCAAAACACACTCGCGCGATAACCTATATTGATTTTAACGAACATATATGTGTTCTAATTTCAAATTTCGCGGATTGGAATCAGTTCATCATTCTATTATTATTAATGATAAAAAAGACTGACAGCCAAGTGGCGTTAAACAAATAAATGAGAATGTTAATCCCGAGTTTCAAAGTTTAAGAAAACATTCTGACAGTAAGTAAGTCAAAACGTCTATCCGTATGAAGGCCACTGGCCCATATACAGAAAAGTGTACATGCACATTTTACAGCAGTACATGACTTCGTATATAATTTAATTAAATTATTCCTGTATTTATATAACTTTGGGTCTTTTCATCACTTTGAGATAGATATTTACATAGTTTTCTCAGTAACATGATATCGTTAGAAGACAAGCATGTAAAGTAGAATTACGGGTCAATGAAAATTATTATTTTTTTTTTTTTCGAACTTTACGAGATTAATAGTTCATTATATATTGGCACAATTTAAACCCTCACCTTGCGGCAAATGTCAACATTAGGGGATGGAATACTAATCACAATCATCCACTTTTACCAAGTACATGTAATCAACCAGTAATATATATAGTACCCAAGTACGACTAACATTACCGTTCCTGGTGAAGTAATGTACTAACACACTTAATATGTGCTGGCGCGATGGGGTAGCCTAGTGGTTAAAGCGTTCGCTCGTCACGCTGAAGACCCGGGTTTGATTCCCACATGGGTACAATGTGTGAAGCCCATTTCTACTGTCCCTCGCCGTGATATTCCCTGAATGATGCTAAAACCAAACTCACTCACTCACTATTATATGCTGGAACATTGCTGAGTGCGGCGTTAACCAATAAAAAAACAAGCAAAGAGCAACAAGGCTTTTCTCCACGGAGTGCCAGATATTCCTGTGAGGCGATGAGGCATGAGCTGTAAAATATTGGGAGGACGTTCTGCTGTGAGAAGCGCACGTAAAATATTCATTGCTGCCCGCTACAGAATAACAGACATATTAAATTTTGTTTGGTGAGAAGACGGATCATCTGCGGTACATGTGTAGAGTGCGGGACTATTCGGGATGCGTGTCATCTGCGGGACTATTTCGGGATGCTGGATAAGTGCGGGACTGCTGTTGGACATCTGCGGAATGTATTTTGAGATATCTGCGATACTTCTGCATGAGACCTGCGGCATTACCGCGGAATATTTGCAGGACTGATACATGAATATTGCTAGGCTATGACAAGTTCGGAATAGTCCAGCTGTATCACGCTGTGTAAATATACACGTCTGAACAAGACCATTCAGTGACTGACATCATGAGCATCGATGTTGCTTGTTTGTTTGGTTGTTGTTTAACGCCGCACTCAGCAATATTCCAGCTATATGACGGCGGTCTGCAAATAATCGCGTCTGGATCAGACAATCCAGTGATCAACATCATGAGCATCAATCTACGCAATTGGGATACGATGATATGTGTCAACCAAGTCAGCGAGTCTGACCACCCGGTCCGGTTAGTGACCTCCTACGATAAGCATGGGTTACTTAAGATAATTCTAACTCCAGATCTTCACGGTCGAGCATCGATGTACGCAGTTGGGATACGATGCCATGTGTCAACCACGTCATCGAGCCTGACCACTCGATCCTGTTAGTCGCCTTTTACGACAAGCAAGGCCATGGGTTGCTAAATAAGGGTTGCTTCAAGCGTTCAAATACAGGTGGGCTGTCAGACATTTTCTCTTAGTCGTAGTAATGTCAAGTCATAGAGAACAAATTGGACAACAGTATTCAAATGTGTAAATATGTTACGCTAAAGTAGGCTAAATAATGGTACTTGCGGTTGTTGTCTACAGATGCCTGCAATGAACTAATCCAAATAAACTAGAAACTTTGGATATTTCTGGGGATATGTTTATGAGCACAGTTTCGTAATACACAGATCCAAAAATATCCATGATCCATAACCAAATTTCTTCAGTTGAAAAATATACAGATATGTCCATCACTGACAAGTAACGGTCATTTACACAACCGGAATTATTGGAATCTTGCCTCATCTTTCCTTTTATTTTCAGAACAGGAGGAAATATTTCCTTTTATTTGTAATATGTCATGGAATTTGACTCCATGTTGAATATAAATATGTATGAACCATCTTCAATTGTATAATGTCTCGGCCATAATTTGTGCATTAAAAGTGATATTTTGCAACAACATGGACAAAGTAAAACAACTATTCGACGTCTTTCCTGGTTAGTGTGGGCGCTTGGACGTGAATTTGACATTTCCCTTTTATAATTAGCACGTTCTGCAAACATGCTCTGTAAAGTGATACGCTGTTGCTCTAGCTGGTAGTCCAATTTCGCACAAGAACCGATATTAAGACATAAAAATTCACCTAAATACCGTAGTTGTTGTCTTTATGATGAATAGTTTTAAATACATCATGCAAAGTTATGGGAACTGGAAAAACCAAGGATCCAAGTACGCGGTGTTTTTACCTGTGCTGAGATCGACATTTGTTGAAACCGATTTGCAGGCAGACAATACACCATCTGCGTAGCCTATGATCGATGAGAACGATAACACCCTTTATTTTAATACGAGGTGAGGTGAGGTGAAATTGGGTTTTACTTCGTACTTGAGAATATTTCGCTCATATGACGACGTGCATGCGTGTGTATGTGTAGGTGCGGCTGCTTGTACTAGCCCAGACTGAACTGGTTTTATAGTGCTAGCCCACTGAGATTCCATGCCGAAGTGAAGCATGAATACCCCACTCAGACATTATACTGACTCCGAGCCGACCAGTCCTTGTTGTACCCATTAATGCCGAGCGCCAGGCAGGGACCAACAACTACCATATTTTAAGGTCCTTTGGTATGACGCGGTCGGGGATCGAACCCACGACCTTCCGCTCTCCGGGCGGACGCTCTAACCACTACACCACGGAGGCGGTCTGTTTTAATACGAATACTTTTAATTCGACCATACACTTCCAATTATGTCACCCGTGAAGATCGGGTTAGAATTGATCTTCAGTAACCCATGCTTTGACCGTACTTTAAACATGTGAAAATATATTGAACACGACTAAATCGGGGACTCATTTTTACAGACTGACGCCATATTAAACTTTTCAGTCATGTACTTTCACTCATTAAAAACATGACAGTCATGGTTACACTATTAAAGGCACCATCACGTCACTGATTTATTCAATGCATTCACCACATACAGCATTAATATGACACTTTTTACCTATCATCATGGTGCGCAGTGCCATTTCATGCTGTGACCTTCAACTGATTGTTTTCACATCTTATATACTCAGTGTCTCGATGGTAATGAAAGTGTGTGAGTGGAGATTGTTACCGTTAGAGTAGAACGTACTTGCCCTTTTCGTGAACACCTATCATCATTGTGTGAGAGTGATCCAGGCGTAGAAGTGTCATCACTGTCTCCTCTTTACGGCATATGGAATCTGAACAATCGGATATTCACGACTGATAATTCTTTTGCGTTGACATTTTGACGGATATGGGGATCTAAGGCTGAGTGTGTTTCTATGTCGTAAATGTCACATATATGGAGCAAATATATTTTTGTTAATATATTATTCATGATAAAGAAGGAAAGACTGTCTTTGTTGCAAGATGGCATTATTACAATAATAGAATTTCAGATGTATTTCGATCACAAAGGCATCATTTATCATGTTGTGCCACGCAAGTTCAAGGATTGGAATCATTGAAACTTCTTGGGAATGTCAGCAATAGAACTAACTAGTAAGAGTGACCGCTGAAGATGAGGATTAGTTGGTCTTTAGCAAAGAGGCGACTAATGATATCGGGTGTCAGACTCGCTGACATGGTTGATACATGCCATTGTTTTCCACTTGTTGCACATGATATTAATCACTGGGTTGTTTGGCCCAGACTTGATCATTTACAGACCGCTGTAATAGAGTTGGAATATTGCTGAGAACGGCGTTATACAACTAACAAAGACACCCCCCCTAGAAAGACAAAACACAAACAAAAGCAAAACATAACAAAAAACAACAAAATACAAACAAAAACAAAACAAAACAACAACAACAACAACAAAAGCAAAACAAAAAGACCCAGCAAAACAAACAAAACAAATCATAAAACAAAAAACCCACAAAAATATAGTAGTTACCAGACAGTCTCATTTGCTTATTTATCTGATCTCGATTGCTAGCTCTGTCTATTATGGGATGCCAAGAAAATGACACCGAACTATATGTGACATGGGAACGCGCGAGTTGGAGTTTTACGCCATGGTTACCGATGACGTCACACTGGCCTGCAAATCATTGTAGTGCACTTTCAGTGAATGTCCTTTGTTAGTTTGTCTTGGGTGACAAACATTGCTATCGCTTTATTGTCAGAACACATACCACATGCGTATATTTCCACATTACTATACACGACTTCCATTATAAGCGATAACGTTTTAATCTGCTGTCAAAGGTGATGAGGGCGATATTTTATGTATTTTACCAAAACCATTCCTCCAACATTCTCAGTTTCCAATATCATTTGATTGTAATGACGTCAGGGTGGCTTATGACGTCACAATGGCCAGCAGAACAGTCAAGTCAAAACATTGATTATACAACAGTCTCCTTTCCTGTTGACTGGGTTCCGTCCTATTGCACAACTTAGTACAATAACCAGTCCAGAATTTTGAGACCAATTCATTTAACTGGATACATACAAGCACTTGTATACTGCAACACTACGCTCCTTCTAATCTTTGCAAACACGCCGTGCAGCGTGCTCTGTCGTACAGCGAGCTCGGACAAACGGAAACCTGGAAATCGTGGAAATCTCAAAACGAGGCTCTGCCGCTAGAAAAGTTTGGCGGTCTGGTACGGAATTAATATTATATGAATCACATTGTGCGTTACAGAACTACACTGAATAGGCGCAAATAACACATAACAGGTGGGAATCATTTTACGTCCTCATCAAACAGGGGCAGTCTGTGACGTCTTAGTTAAGGTCATGCTGCCTACACCTCGCCATCAAATATAGAAATACGAAGTTATTAAAGCTTAAGATTAAAATTCATCTGTAACTACCATTTTCTTATGAAACAAGGAATTGGAATTCAGTGTAACCATAGTTGTTTGTGATGTCTATTTTCACTTTCACAAGAGAAAATTCGGATGGGCTGAAAAGTAGGTCATTGTCTGAATAGGTTAATGAGACTCATGTTTCGGTGTGTTGATGCAATTTATCTGTAGCACTCTTAAGTAAGCCTTTTTTGGATGCTAAATGATGATGTCCTGTGCTAGTTCAAGACACCGTCTACCAGCCAGTCGCCTAAGGCGCAACAGTTATTTGTGAGGAATTTCGTCCTTTTAACCAGAAACCTACTATCCTGGGTTCGAATCTCGTTCTATCCTCATTATGTTAGAAGGTTTGTCATTATAATACAGTGCCACCGTCTCCCAAGTGTACGTCAACCAACTTGGCCTATATTTCATGTACTTACCAACTGAAATATTACAGAAAATCACTGGTATAATTTTTGGGAAGAAAACATATTTTGAATTAAGATATAATTCGCTTTCACACCTATCTTACATCAATACATTCTCAGGCAAAATCCCGCCAAGGCCATAGGCACAGCCGGTTTAAATTCCATATTTCCTATTTCATCGTCATATCTTTTGACAAAATAAAGGTCAAAGTAATTGTGTCTTACCGAATTGATGTTGAAGACGACATTGAAGGGAGCTGGATCATATATGTGCATACTTACTATAAAGTGATATAAGACAATAACAATACATCACTGCTGAGATGGGGCGGTGGGGTAGCCTAGTGGTTAAAGCGTTGGCTCGTCACGCCGAAAACCCAGGTTCGAATCCCCACATGGGTACAATGTGTGAAGCCCATTTCTGGTGTCCCCCGCCGTGATGTTGCTGTAATATTGCTAAAAGCGGCGTAAACAAACTCAGTCAGTCACTGCTGAGATGAGGAAGTTCCATCCATACTAACTGGCTGACATCGTCAGGGTCACTCTGCGTGGGTTTCTTACTGACGCATCTTAAAACCAATCTTGGAAAACAAGTACACAGATTTTTTAGGGAAGGAATAATAACTTTGATGTCAGTAACAAATCGAAACTACAACATCTGACATGACTTTGGATGTTCTGAGAGATCCATCATCGTGGAATAATTAGGTTTCACCTTAGAAAGCACGTTAGTATCTGTCCTTGGTTGTCCAAATGTTTTGTGGTGCTTTCCATGGCATAGGGACGCTCGTCACCTCCGTGGCTCTTGCGAATCTTGGCTTCAAGGATTAAAGAGAGAATAATGACACATTTTGCTGTATACTCTGGGCATATTAAACGCTCACTTGCAATATCGAAAGCAAAACACTTTGGTAAGACAGTTTTAGGAACAAAGGGATTCCACAATGAGAAACAATATTGGAGAAGCAAGTGTCAACATGGCATCCAGTTTTGCAGTTTGTATCATCTTATCACGATAAAATCTTTGTGAGACACCAGGCATCCTTACAAAATGCCACAACAATGGCGTTTGGTTTGTGGAAAATAATTGAATAAACTAAATTACATTCTATGCCACAAACAATATGCAGGCATATCCTGTCGGTAGATATAATATATGTTAAAAAATCCTGTGGATGTATATGCTTTGGTCAAATCCAATTTTACTGTATAGTTTGCTTGCCCGACGGTTTAACTTGGTAAGATTGTAAGCGGTTGCGGTAGACTTGTTAAATTGGTACACTCGCGTAACCTTGATTCGTGGATATAAGGGAAGTGCGGCGGAATTCACATTTTAAATGCATGATTTCATTTTGTATACGCACTGGTAATTTTATTCATTGATTCAGCAATTGAAAATGCCTAATATTCCACTCGTGAATGAAACGTTTGTTTACGGAATCCATTTGCAATCATCACCCATTCATGTGCCCACAAAATGTGACATCACCTTGTTTCGTGGATTACGTAGTCGGTTACTTTATACCACTGTGTACGACATCCCACATCCCCACTGCAATAAGTACTGACACCAAGGAAAGCAGACAACGAGAAGTGAGAAGGTTGGAGCTAATGCTATCTTTTTTACTTCACATTTTGTAAAAATAAAATTTGAATGGTGGTATTATTGATCTGGGGATATTTATCTCAATGCTGGACAATTACATTTAGTGTACTTGCGTGTAATGCAGAGATTCGGAACTTTTTTTATCAGCGAGGCGTGGCATTGTATGTACATCAAAAGTACCGCTTTGTGACGTCAGTCGAGACTTAATTTACGAGCTAGCATAATAATTTCTGCGATCCACGAATCAAGGTTATCCACAAATTTAGGTTACGGTTCTGTAACTCTTCAGCAAGAAGACCCGGTTTTGATTCACCACACGAGTACAATGTGGGCTGCTGTCCCCCACCGTGGATGCTTAAATATTGCTAAAAGCGGCGTAAAAGCACACTGATTCAAATATATGTGGTAGCCTGGAGAAACATATGTTTGAATATTATGGAATTAACCAACTTAACCGTTCTTCTCACAAGCCAAATGGTCCAATCTCGTTTCAACAACGCTACCAACAAGCTATCAACTGAAGCAGTCATCAGGCGTGGAGAAAGTTCAAAGATGTCCATCTTTTCTCTTGATTATCCGACCTTCGCCACGTTGCATGTAAGGCCAAGGATCAATTCAGCAGGGATTTCACTAACTAAATAACTGCACTGATTCTATCACACGCCAGACTGGACTTCTGTCTCGCGTGAACCGGTGTCCAGCCATCTCTAATGATAGTTATTGGTTAATGTAGTTAGGATACAAGATAGCCAAATCTCTTGGCAAATTTAGCTTGAGATAGATTGTCATGAAGCTTATGGGGAGGGTAAAAGTGTGATCAGTGCAGTCTGGCGGGAAACCTGGTCACTCGCCACTCTGCTGGAAAATGATATCAGTGAAATTTCACAGGGGCATACATTTGTTATTCTATTGCTTTTAATAACATTATGGCTTTCTATCACACAGCGTTCATTTCTGGAAAATGTAATCGATGAACTGATATAATATGACATCTTGTTAATGGTTCTTGGACACTTGCATGTCAACCTATGTGAGCCAGTATCACTATGTGATCATTCACACTGATTGCCTTCGTACATATATGCATGAAACAAAATCTGAATATACCGCTGTGGTGAAATTATCCATTTCCATAGCATGATTAACGCGGTTAGTGTGCAATATTGATTGAATAAGTTAAGTGTTAACTCCTAGGGAACTACGACATTTGTGCTATGACCGCTTTGGCTTATCGTCGAGGCTGACTGTAAGTGGCATTTGGTCCTTGAGAGCAATTAACCTTTTCTTCGAGGAAAGAAACACACAAGTTTCAAGACATCATCTGCATAAAAAGTTACCGGTGTTTCGAAAAATGTACATGAAGACTTGGTGGATGTAATTGTACATAAATGTGTTTCGATAGAAAGTAGATCATAAATGAATTTGATGTTTATATAGTCAACGGATACGTCAAAGCGAAATGAATAAGTTGATTTTAGTTTCCTGGCAAACATTTTGGTCGGAATAATGCTCGGAATGTTTCCTGTTTGCTAGATGTTACACTACTTTGTTTCATTGAGACACTATTTCACTCACTACAATTCTGTGTACATAATACAATTATTTACATAAAAGCGCGTTGCATTTATAATAACCGACCACTTGATACTCTGTAAGGGTCTTCACTATTCCCAATCCATATATATCTATCTCAAAAGCAGTCTGTAGCCATGTACAAACCCAATGTCTCTATGACAAAAAAAACTATTGGGTGTTTATAAAATCCAAACATCAACCAGAAATTCCTATACCCTCCACGACAAGATTTTCCCAACAACTTTAACTGGCAAACATTCCTTATCAGATGCAACATGACATACAGTACCATTCCTTCAAAGGAAGCACGACATTGTTGACATATTGACCTTAATCCTGTGGCCGGCAGTTTTAATTACAGACGATATAGTCTTTGGTATCCGTTCCTTGAAGGTTAATTCTTAACTGTCAAGGGAGAGCAGCCCATTCTGGTGTCGTGGGAAGGGGATTACCAGTGTGAGTGCTTCAACAATCTTGTAGGGCTTCTTATACTCACGCCTCAGATCAAAGACGTACACCCAATTAGAATCTAACATTGTGAAGATAATTACTCTTCATGTGTCACATTCGCTTGTTCAGTAAAACGTTCTTCTTTCAATCTCTGCACACTTATTTTCTTAGAGTTAAGTGTTCTCTTCAACTGAATTTTCCCCCAGTAAAAGCTGATATTTCTTAACGTGCAAATGGTATACTTTTTACAAGCATGGTTGTTGTAACGTGACAGGTTTAATTATGCCCCGAAGGATGAGGGCGTTTCTTTGTAAATCTTGCAGCCTGTATCCCGAAAGTGGTCTGTATGGTTAGGGCATGTTGAGATAACCCGCTAATTTATGGATTATAAGCTTACTTTTGCAATAAATCGTAATTTTAAAGGTCAGGCAAAAATGTTGATCTCCTGAAGCAAATGAGTGCTTTATTGCTGATGTCAGACATTCATTTCTTCATTTTTCTGACATGACAGGTAATCCTTCCCTGGAAAAAAACGTTTGATATATTAATGGTTATGTTATATGATTGAATATTACGTTGTTTGTTTCACATTTTTACTGACGAAAATCAAATTGCTGAATTATGCAAATTTTGATGATGAAAACGATACATCACATTAAAGAAATCAAAGTGGCCATTAGCTGTCTAGAACCGTTTGAAATGTTTGTTGGTGTAACACGTTTTAAGAAAAACAACAACAAAACTGTTATTTGTTTTGACAGGCTTCGAATAATACATCCGACGTGGTTTGTCATCAATCATAAGACCACCATTAATTCTGACATGACTTATTTTGTTGGTGATGATATTTTGTCACAATGATACTTTATTATTGTTTCTAACATACGTTTTTTTCGGGATTACACTTTCACAGGAAGGAACAGATTCTAGTGCCTTTTGTATAATTATAATTTCACAGAAAAGCCTCACTTAATTTGTACGATGCTGTTATCATATACATTGTTTTAATTTTTTCATCCGGTCTCTATCTGGTTAGGGTTGGAGATGAGAAAGATATGGAATATTAATGACCGAACCCGTTCCAACAATAAAAGATGTGACAATTTGATAAAATCTGTAGTCGCCTGTTTCACATACATTCTGTGTTACATCACGT
Source organism: Haliotis rubra (assembly GCF_003918875.1). Taxonomy (NCBI): domain Eukaryota; kingdom Metazoa; phylum Mollusca; class Gastropoda; order Lepetellida; family Haliotidae; genus Haliotis; species Haliotis rubra. The sequence goes on from NW_025767246.1 coordinate 2,434,077, forward strand.
AAGCAAAATACATGAATTCCACGGACTGAACACATGTGACTGTCAAGAAGACGTCCAAGTGTATTTTAATTGTGCGATGTAGTTCTCTGTTTTTATTTGCTGAACACTAATCGCACTTTCCTCTGAGTGACTTTCCACTTCCTCTCAACAGATCAAGGAATCTTCGACGACTAGATGAGAAGGCTTGGCGTCTCTTTTATTAGCGCAATGTCAAACTTGTGTTTGTTTAATGTTTGAGTTAATGTTTTCTTAAAAAAATTCATTAAGGACAGAATGAAGCATGTATTTACACAGACGCATTAACTGTGAGTTAAAATGAGTTGAAAGTGCATAATCTGATATAGATAAACGAACATGCTAGTTATGGACTCAAATATTTGGCTGTACTGACAGACATGGTCATTCGCAATTCCTTATTCTAATGAAATTAACAGCTTCAAAACCAAAAGGGTTCATCTTTGCCTCGTCCTTCCATTTACAGCCATGCTAATGTAAAATAACGGGCATATATAATCTACTGTCAATCATCAAGGGGTGAATCTATATAGATAGAAGCGACAAAACCCTTTCCACATCCATAAGAAATCTCTGCTAAAAGCAGAGTAGATTGTACAGTTGTGACTGTAACATGAGTTTATATTTGTTTCAGCAGTATTACAGCTGTACGATGTTGTTTGTAAACAAATCGTGCTAGAACATGCTACTTTAACATCAATATTTATTTATTTTTTGCATTACTCAGCCAGTTTGTTTTAGAAAGTGAAGTTTCGTATCTCGTGTGTATGCTTTGATATATTGTGAATATTGGCCACAATTTGTTCTATACATACATCCTGCTGGACGAGTGAAAAGTGTTCACAAATTTTGAAAGCTTTGAAGGTTTCAGTATGATTGTGAGATAAATAGCTGACTTGTCTTTGCATGTGTTTGTGACGGATACCACTGATTTAGGTGAAGGATCTAGTATCATAACTATTTGATTTTGGTCGATGAACCCATGGCAGGGACATTTCGTATTGAAATGCTCTGGTCTACTGTATATACACATCCAGATATGAAATGCCACAAAGCCGGCTCCCATCCATTCGTTAAACTTTGTTGTTGGAAATACACTGAATCATCTAATTGAAAAAAACCCCATCAAATGTTTTCATCAATAAAAGGGCACAGAGTGAAGAAATACGACTTTACTGACTGGGCAAAAAGATAATTTACACTTGAAAATTATTTGAATACTGAATACAGTCGCCGGAACACTGGAATTTTCATGACCAAAATGCATCTTTGATACTCTTCGATTACCCGTTCCTTGTTTGTGTCATTATAACCTCCATCAACATGGGTGTATATTCTCTTTGCCCGACAGTTTATTGCAGGGTTTAGGGCAATGTGACCGGCCTTGGATCTTGCAAAATGATCTTGGAAAAAAGTATTTTTCTAATTTCCGCTGAAACTGCTTCCGCAAATGAGTTAATTTCATTGCGGTTGTGCCTAATCATATTGGGTGTTCTTTTGAAAAGGTCATTCCTAATTAGATCCTATTGTTTTTAATTCAATATTAGCGAAAAACCCTTTCTCAAATCCCCGGAAGCCACTGGGCATATCATGAGCATATGTTTTCACCAAAATTAGTCTGCATCACTTCGGCTTTCCACAACATCCAACTAAATACTAGGAAACCTAGCCCACACGTCGGGATATTATTCATCTATTGTTCACAGCGACCTTAAATCAAACTCACAGATTAACCATGTCAACTTGAATGTTTTGTCAGTTGTAAAGTCGTTTTCTTTCGCAATAGACATGACTTTCACCAAACAAAACATTATATTAATCATCGGCTTTCCATTCACCTAATTGTTTTAATGACAAAATATTGAGTGTCGAATCTGCGTTGAATTGTGAAGTCGTAATCACGGACACATTTCCTTCATCTGAATCAGTTCTTCATAACTGTAAAGTTAAAATGCATACAGGTACAAATGGCTATAATGTTTTCTCCGTATATTCTAGCAAGCACTGTCGAGTTGTTACCGCTGTCAATTCAATGTTAGATATTTTAAAAAGTGTTAAGCAAACATCACTAATCACTCGATAAGAGCTGTATATCTCACTCGGTATTGATTTACGTGTGATTGTTGTTATAGTGTGAAACGTCGCATCTTGTTTTGTACGGTCATGTTGTCGGACTTGTAATCCATGCATTTTTAAAGTCTTGCTCTCATGCCATCAATCAATTATAGCATGTGTTTCGTTAAAAGGAAGAGATTTTTAGGTGTTAGTATTTTATCGATTAACACCCTTCGCAGGGTGTCACTTCGCTTTTAACACACGTTCGTGAGTAGTATTAATATTAATGTCAAGAGAAACATCTAATACTAAATTGAAAGAACAATCCCATTATATGTAAACTTGAAATGACATCCAGTTCATGCAGGAACTGGCAACTAAAATTGTTTTGAAATTCCCAGCTATCAAATATTCTTCATATTTAAAATGTTTCAGTGCTAATTGTGCTTGCTCTTCCAACAAAGACACCAAAACCATCAGCACCAGGACCCATGAAGAACACTTCATCACTGAGATTGGTGTGCTATGGTCACAGAATATGAAGAACATGTACAGTTCTGAAACAGTATATTATTCTGATAACATATTGGTGAAGGCAAACACTCCCCAGACAGACATGTCAACATGTATCATAAAAGACCGTAAAACATTTATATTCACTCATGGTGACCTCAACGCAACAACAACATAGTCGATACAGCGTCATTACAGCCACTGTCATTTCCCCGTCATTACCCATCAAATTACTGTCTTCTTGGTGTGTTTCTTTGTGTCTGGTTCCAGGTATGGAGTCAAGATGATTGTATGCATGTGCTACGACACTGTGTGACTTAGAGTGACAAAAACATCTTCAAGATTAATAGCCTGAAGACATCGACTTTTCATAACTCAACTTTCTCTTTGAAAGATATCCGTGCAGAAACAGGCCAGGATTGGTCTTCAGCAAACTATGCCTTTAATCCATGGATTCTGTTGCTGGAGTGATGCACTCCCTGACTTTGTGTACCTATGTTTTCATACTTCGAAATTAGTAAATCTTTGTTGCTGATGTATAACCAACTCGAGCATGCCTGTAATCCATGGAATCTGTTGCTCGAGTAGTGCACTCGCTGACTTTGTGTACCTACATTTTTACACTTTGAAATTATTAACTCCTTGCTGCCAATGTATAACTAGCTCGAGCATGCCTGTAACTCATGAAGTTTGCTGCTGGAGTCATGCACTCCCTGACTTTGTATACTAGTATCTATATTTTCTTACTTTCAAAATTTGTAACTCTTTATTGCCAATATGTAACCCTAACATCGAGTTGTGTACTCCCTGTCTTTGGATACCTATCTGGAATGAATAAAAAAAATTATATATATAAAAAAACAAAACTACAATAACATCTGGAGGATCAAAAACAAAACCAAAAAAACAAAAAAACAAAAACCAAAAAAACTATGCTAATCATATGACAAGGATCGTATGGTCAGGCTCCCTGATTAGGTTGAAGCATGTCGTATGCCATATGCGTAGATCGGTGTGTTTGATCGATGTGAATCACTGTTGTAACAGCATAGCAAACAAATATGTGCTTTGAACACGAAGCACCAGGTGAAGGCTATATTTGTTGGAATCCCTAGCTGGAATTCTGGAATTCGAAGAACGCTCATACGTTGTCAGTGTTACTTTTAAATTTCGAGAATTCGTTGAAAGGAGTTATTTTCGTTCAACGTTTGATATGTATTTGACAGTGATTTCAGAAAAATATGCCTGGAACATAGTTGGATTTGTTCAATGGACTCTGATGTTAGCGGAATTTCTTATGATTTTGATATGAGGTGCAATATGGTACTGGCAACTACTTTCGGTTTCTGTCTTACAACTCAGTGCCCCGACTTCTTGATAGACTTTAACGTAATCCATTTACTCCATCCATTGTGCTCCTTTGTGTCTGTTTCCAGGAATGGAGCCAAGATGATTGTATGCCTTGCTGTGACTTGTGCCAGATTGAACAAACTGTCTGCTTGACCTTATGACAGATATATCCCGACTTTTGGCGAAACTATAACGTTTAAATCCATTTTGTATTTTCCCATCACTTCAACATCTCCTGTTATAACTAATAAACCCTTTGTTGAATGCTTGTATGTTTCACACGACCATCTTCGACCGTCAAGCAACCTTGCTTCCAGGTCTATTTGTGAAATGCATTTCGCGACAGTACAACTTTTCACACGATCAGTACTGGGAATCAGATTAACAAATACGCTTAAAGCAAACACATTCACTTTGGTACACAATTTGATGATAAAATGGTGTAAAGATGAGAGGCATACATATATTCAGTTTTGAAGTGTTGCTATCTGTCTTCGTAGTAAACTGACCGTCTCCGTGGTGTAGTGGTTAGAGCGTCCGCCCGGAGAGCGGAAGGTCGTGGGTTCGATCCCCGACCGCGTCATACCAAAAGACGTTAAAATATGGTACTTGTTGGTCCCTGCCTGGCGCTCGGCATTAATGGGTACAACAAGGACTGGTCGGCTCGGAGTCAGTATAATGTGTCTGAGTGGGGTATTCATGCTTCACTGCGGCATGGTATCTCAGTGGGCTAGCACTATCAAACCAGCTTAAGTCTGGGCTAGTACAAGCAGTCGCACATACACATACACACGCATGCACGTCGTCATATGAGCGAAATATTCTCAAGTACGACGTAAAACCCAATTTCACCTCACCTCGTAGTAAACTATTGCCTTCTTCTTTCCTCCCTTAATTAGTTACTTACTTACGCAAGAGACACGTATTCTCATGAACATGGGTCGGACAACATTCTGCTCATTAAACAGTTGGATCTTTTTACATGAGACAGTTTCCATGTTTACTCAGCAGGAGACAGGCACCCTCCTACATAGGAGACAGATTGCCATCCAGCTGAGTCGTAATATCTCGAGTCTTGATCGTGTTGATGTAGCGTATCAAGCAATCCGTTAACTGATGGCAAGATTGTAGTAGGATCAGATGTCTGTGTATACGAGGAAATCACTGTGGATGAAAAATGACAGATCTGGTTTAAGCATATGGATGATACAATAAATAATTTTGCTCTGTCATTACGGGTTATACTACAAAAACCAGAATCCGTTGTCTGATGTAATGTGTGCCTTCCGTAACAAATCCCTTCGTTAATATTTCCCTTATTACGAATACACATATTTTCTAAATTTCTGTCATCCTAGCCACGAGTTTACATTGTAAGTATTGGAGTTTTCCTCTCTGTGTATGTCTCGCTACACTGAAGGCACACGGAGTTATGTGTGTACAACACGAATCCTAATAAAAGGCGACATCATAAGTGCAAAGAAAAATGACAAAACAAACCCATCCCCGATCATAAGAAAAAGCTGAAAAGTAGAAAGATAAATTTAGGATCTGAAGCAGTTAGAGTAAGGTGTAATTCCAAATCAGCAGTGATATTCTCCTTCTAATATGATTATGCATTAAGACCAACCAACAGTTAGGTTGTCACAGTCCGTAGTACGATAGGAAAAATATTCTCTATGGGAAGTTTCCTTTTCCTCAACATATAAATGTGTGAAGGAAATATTTTTCTAAGTATGTTTTGTTTATCCTACTAAAATAAACAGTTCGTGGTTCCTATCAAATATACATAAATAACAAGATGAAGTGGATTATCCGACCTTGGCCATGTTGCATGTAAGGTAATGGTCAACTCAGTGGGGATTCCACTAACTAAACCACTGCTCTGATTCTATCATACGCCAGACTGGACTTCTGTCTCGCGTGAACCTGTGTCCTGCCATCACTAATGATAGTTGTTGGTTAATGTATTTAGCCAAATCTCTTGGCAAATTTAGTTTCAGATAGATTGTGATGTTGCTTATGGCGGGGGTCAGATTGTAATCAGTGCAGTCTGGTGGTAACTTGCTCACTCTACACACACATGGAAAATGATCTCAGAGATATTTCACACATATATACTTATGTCATACTATTGCATGTAATAACGTTATGGCTTTCTATAACACAGCTTCATTTCTTGCAAAATGTACACGAATATCAACCTGTTTGAGCCAATATTACTACAACGTCATCAACACCGATTACCTTTGTACATGTATACAGGTACACCATGCATGAAACAATGGTTACACATCTGAATCCTTGTGGTGCCATTATCCATGCATGACTGACACGGTTAATGTGCAATGTCGAATTGATCAAGGTGCATAATTCGTGGTGCACCAGAAATAGGTTATTAACATTGTCTCGATGTCATGAATCGAACCACAATCTTCGACGTGACACACTAGCATTTAACCATAAACTTCCATAACTTAAGTTAGTTCAACATAATTTCAATATCCCTGTCAATACAGAAAGTTATGCTCTTATTTCATAAAATAATAATCACAAACTTGTAAACCTATAACAAACCAGGCCTACTTGATCTTGCTTCATCTACATTTACAGTGTATCGATCTACAAATCGAACACAAATTCATTGATAGGCTATTACCAAGTGATCATAAAAACCGTCACATAATTTATGAAAAACGTTTTTGTTTATCTTGTAAATTGTTTTTATTCTTTTCATCCGGCCTTTTTCTGGTTAGGATTGGAGATAAGAAACATAAAGTAGCAATGGCCTAACCATTTCAAACAATACAAAGATCAGAAAATTTGATCAAAGAATGTCGTCGCCTATTTCACTGATTCACAGACATTCGGTGTTATATCACGTTAGCAAAGGACAGGAAGTCGATGAACTGAACACAAGTGACTGTCAGGAAGAAGGCCAAGTGGTATGTTAATTGTGGGATGTATTTTGATTTGTTGAACACTAATACCGCTTTAGTCTAATTGACTTTCCCCTTAGTCTCAACAGCTCAAGGTACCTTTCGATGACTAGATGGGAAGGCATCTCGACTCTTTCATGAAAGCTATGCTTCTTTGAAATTCCTTTTTCTGATAAAGTTAACAGCTGTGTGAATAAACGGGTTCATTTTTGTCTCGTCCTTTTGTTAACAGTCATATTCTGATAAATTACGGCCACTCTTCCTTTGTCAACGACCGAGTGGCGAAACTTTAACATGCTTCTTCTACATCAATATTAAATTATTTATTTTATTCCTCAGTCATTTTGCTCCCGAAAATGAAATGCAATGTGAATAAGCTGATGCAAAATCGGGAAAAAGTTATTTAATATTTGAAAATTAGGTTTCACCAAAAACGTTATCGGAAAGGGTTACATGGCTGAACATATTCGTTGAAACACTGTAAACGATATTTTTCACTACCTTTCCTGGAGATAAACGAACAACTGGTTTACTAACGACTCAACGATAGTTTGAATCCTCTGACAGCTGAAGTGTTTGAAACTAATCTCATAAAATGCAAATGAGGCTTTTTCAATATTCCAGTTTCTTGAGAAGGGGATTCAATTTGTAATGCTGATGATGTTGATGACAATCATATTATCATGTTTATACAGATTAAAATACATAAAGAAGTGGTGGGTGGGGAGTCGGGTTGTCCTGGCACAGTGAAGCTGGTTAGGCTCATCATCAGCTCAGGTACCCTTGGCCCCTCAACACGCCGCCTAGACAGTGAAAGGGGAGCACTGTCTAGCCTTCCACGAACTTTTCTGGAGAATATGAAATGGAGACTTCCCAACACAGCAGCCTTCTGCATTACCTAGAAGAGCTGTGCTCCCGGTGGATAACCCGGGCACACTCCTGATCTGCGTCAAGAGATCAGGAGGTACCAAACCAAGTCACTGAGAAAAAGGGAGACACAGACAACATTGTAATGCAAGAATCTTTTCGGTCTCATTACTGTCATAAAGGACAGAAATGATATAGATAAATTCATTAGGCTTATCAAAATTATTATCATTAATATTTTTCAACAATATAAACGTATAACCAAACATCATATTATGAGCAAATATATGTGGAAATCATGTATTATTTCATGTCAGATGCCTTCACTGAAGCACAGATTGTCACAGGAGTCCCCGAAGCTTGGATATGTTGTTCCTATATTTTACACAACATATACAAACTTGCAGAAATCTTACACTTGTCGTCAACACTTGGTGTCATTCACATTAACACTAGTGTTATATAAAATTCATATAATTTTACCACCATTTTACTTTTCATGTCCAATGAAATGTGTTTCTGTGGATTAATACGGACTGGTCACTTATCAAGCCTCTTGGATAGTAGATCCTTCAGTTCAAGGTATGCTCTTCATGGAACAATGCCAAAATGGTCAGTCAAGTGATTTCTGAACTGCACTCGAAAAGCACCAAATGTCTTAGGATCATTGGTTCGAATCCCACATCTCTCCATCAATGTTTCTAGGTGTGGCAGCGCCATACCCGTAATCGTTGATTTCACCAAACTGGTAAATGCCATGACCTGAATCACTTAGGGTTCTCCTCCAATATAAAGCCATACACAGAATCACAATACATTTGTTTTGCCATTGTGCGCTCTGATCTTGATCTGAAGCATATTCTCAAAATGAAGTATATTCTGATAGGAAGGACTTCTCAGTATAGTATCCCCTTTTTGTATGCGATTTCAACATAATATCTTGTTGCTTGATGCCTGTTATTATCAATTGATCTTGAATCCGATTACAAACATGTTCGTCAATAAAGAGAATTAACGTCACCATTGAGCCAATAGAGGATGACAAAATATGTTTGCAGATATTCCCAAACTAATTTTGTGCATGTGATATGAAAGTTTTATCCACTTTTCACTTCGATAAAATACTTTCTTGGGCTTTGACTGTGTAGTTTACGCGGTGAAGAAACGACAACTTGATGGATAAAACAACCATCGATTCCCAACATGGGTGGAATGTGGGATGCCCATTTCTGGTGTCCCCCGCAGTGATATTGCTGGATTATTGCAAAAAGCGTCATAAAACCTGCTCACTTACTCGTCATGGTTCTTGGTTTCAGAGAGAGAAACTTGAAATCACCTGTCGGGATGTTATTGATGTATTGTTCAAAACGAACGTTAAACTATCGGAATTACATACAAATCTCATTCATCTGAAACAATTCCTCATTTCTCTGAAGTGAAAATTTACAAAAAACATGTTTTTGTGACCACATTTCCAAGCCGACATATTGGAACGATCACCACTGTCAACTTATTGTTAAATATTGTATGTGTTATGCACACATCATTAATCATTCGACAAAGGAAAACACAACATGTGAAACTATCTAAATATCTCACTCGCCATTGGTCTTGTTTTACATGCCATTGTTGTTATCCATTGACATGTCACACCTTGTTTTGCACGACGATGTAGTCGGACACGTATTCCGTGCATGAATAAGTCCTTTTGTACTGCAAGGCTATCAATCAAGTATTGCATGTGTTTCATTGAAGGGCAGCGATGTTTAGGTGTTTGTAGTTTATCGATTAACATCCCTCACCTCACAGGGTTCTTCTTCGCTTTCAACATACGTTCATTAATATTGCTGATATTAATGTCAAGAGAAGCATGTAAAACCGATTTGGCATAAACGATCCCTTATTTCAGAAGGTACAGAGCAGGAATGGGAGCAGGAGTCCGAACAGAAACTGGCAACTCAGGTATTTGAAGAATGCCCATCCATGAAATATTCTTCATGCTTAAAGTATTTTAATCGTAATTGTTTTTGCTCATCCGTTCACAGGATCTTTGTAGAACACTTCGTTAGTGATGTTGCTGTACTATGCTTACAGAAAATAAAGGACACGTACAGTTTCTGAGGAGTCTGTGAGTGAGTTAAGGTTAACGCCACACTCAATATTCCAGCTATATGGCGGCGGTCTGTAAATAATCGAGTCTGGACCAGACAATCCAGTGATCAACAGCATGAGCTTCGGTCTGCGCAATTGGGAACCGATGAAATGTGTCAACCAAGTCAGCTAGCCTGACCACCCGATCCCGTTAGTCGCCTCTTACGACAAGCATGGGTTACTGAAGATCAATATTCTAACCCGGACCTTCACGTACAGTTTCCGAGGAATGTCTTCTGGAATGATAAAGGTGACAGCCTTCTCCACACAGACACTTCCTAGACAGACATGTTAGCTCAAATCAAAGATACCATGAAATATATACATTCGCTCATGGTGACCTCAGCGTGAAAAAAACATACATGTAGTCTATACAGCGCCGGCCGTTACAGCTGCTGTCATTTCTTACCCATCAAATTACTTTCTTCTTGATGTGTTCCTTTGTGTCTGGTTCCAGGAATGGAGAGAAGATGATTGTATGCATGTGCTGTGAGTGGTGTGATTCAGAGTGACAGTGTGCTAAATTGTATGATAGATATATCCTGACTTCCAGTGAGACTACATCGTAATCTTTTGTTTTTCTTGTCGCTGTACGTCACTTCAACGTCAACATCCCCCAAAGAAATCAGTCTTTATTGAATGTACTTCCTGTGAATTTTGCACGAGCACCTTCCACCGCCAAGCAAACTTGTTCAAGTCCATTAGTCAAATACATAGGGCGACAATATAACACAGTACTGCTGATTAGATGAACAATTCAACTGTTTATTTACATTTATTGAATTTTTAATATTGCGATCTGTCTTCGTTGTAAACCATTGAACGTGCGCCCAACTCACTCACTCACATGGATCCGACAACCTTCCACCATTAGACAGTTTGCTTCCTAACCAAGAGACAGATAACCCCCACTCAGGAGATTGCCTTCCAGCTGAATCGTAATATGACAAGTCTTGATCATGAAATACACGTTGTATAGAAAATGACAAAGTGCTGTTGATCCTCAAGGCTGAATTCGACATGGCCTCCATATTATTATATTTCTTGTACGATATGAAAGTCGTAATTGACATTTGATAGGCAAGACGTCTAAATACTTTCCTCTGCACTGTAGTATCCATGCTGTTTGCTGTCGATGGAGAATATTAAGCGGTCTGTTAACTGATGTTATGATTGTAGTGGGGCCAGATGTTTATGTACACAAGGAAAGCACTTTTGATGAAAATTGACAGAAACTGAATTATCCACATGGATGATGTAATAAATAATTGCACGCTGTCATTACTGGTTATTTCCAAAGTTTGAGACTGAATCATCTGCCAAATGTGACTGGGGGATTTTGTCTAAGATTTATGTGTTGTATAAATGAACAGTCAATCCGTTAAATAAAGCTGACCACATTTTTCAATATTTAGTGTCTATTTTAACGCGGTTGCCATTTTGTGCGGAACTGGGGTTGGTCTCTTACTGTACTCGGAAACGGAGACAGATGAGGTGGTCATTTTATATTTGTTTATTGCTTCTCTAAGGCCAGACTATGCACACATGGGGCGGGGATTCAACCAACTACATAACTGAACTGATTCTATCACCCGCCAGACTGGACTTCTGTCTCACGTGAACCGGTGTCCAGCCTTCGCTAATAAAGATTGATTAATATAGGTAGGATACGAGATAGCCAAATGTTTTGAGAAATTTATCTTTGAGTTTGTAATCAGTGCAGTTTAGTTGTAACTTGCTCATTGCAGGTACATACTTTTGTCATTCTATTGCTTTCAATAACGTCATGGTTTGCTATGACACAACAATAAATGTAATTGATGAATTGGCGTGATTGCGTGTACAGGTGCTATGACATCTCGTCAACGGTACAGGGACACACGTATGTAAACCTATGTGAGTCACTATTATTCACACTGTTTACACTAGTACATGTATACATCCTGCATGAAACCAAATCTGAATATACCCTTGTGGTGAAATTATCCATTTACATAGCATCAGTAACATGGTTAGTGTGCAAAGTTCATTTAATTCAGGAAATGTCAACACCAAGGGCACGGCGACATCCTTGTTATAACCACTGTAGGTTAAATCACGGTGGTACGTGTTATTTGGTCCATGAGAGAACGTAACCTTTTTCTCAAGGTAAGAAACACAAATTACTAAAGAGATATAGATGTTTTAAGAAATCATCTGTATATATAAAGACAAGTTGATTGATGTAATTGTATATAAATGAGTTTCAATAGAAAGAAGATCAATAATGAATTCAATGGAAAGAAAAGATCAGTAGATGAATAGTTAAAACACACATATACATCACGTGGTAGAATGTCAGTTATTACATCTTTAAAATTATTCAAAGGAGTTGATCTGCTCAGGTGACAGTAAGTAAACTGTCTATCTGTATAACATATTCTATCATGATTGTAGTGTTGCGAGGACTATGGCTTATGATGTTTTGTCTTGTGTAAATGAAGTCATTGACTGTGACCGTAGTGTCGGGTGAGGAAAATAGCTTCTTTAATTTCGTGACGAACAGGTCTTATGATGTCAACTAGTGACTATATCGTTGAGAACATGGCACGTGAGCTTATGATATCAAGTACTGACTCTTTAGCTACGAACATTGCTTATGAAGTCGACCAATGACTTTATCGTGACGAACATGATATATGAGGTCGACTGTCAGTGGCTGAAGGATCGTGACAGACATGGCTGATATAGTCAACATACACGGCGAAGCGGAAACAACTAGCAGATTTTGGTTTCCTGGTCAACATTTTGGATTGAATAATAGTTTTCGGCTCTTTTCCTGTTTACCAAATGATACACTAGTATGTTTCATAGCATCCGTTCCTTGAAGTTAATTCTTTAACTGGCAAGAGAGAGCAGATCAGCCTGGTGTTGTGGGAAGGGGATTACCAGTGTGAGTGCTTCAACAATCTTGTAGGACTTATACTCACATCTCAGATCAAAGACGTACACCCAATTAGAATCTAACACTGTGAAGATAATTACTCTTCATAGACCACATTTGCTTATTCAGTAAAACGTTCTTCCTTCAATCTCAGTTCTCTTCAGTTGAATGTCACCTCTGTTAAAGAATATTTTTTTCAAGTTTAAATTGTGTACTTTTTGCAAGCATGGTTGTTGTAACGTGACAGGTTTAATTATGTCCCGAAGGATGATGGCGTTTATTTGCGAATGTAACATCTAGTATCCCCAAGGTGGTCTGTCTGGTGGGATAACTCGCTACTTTATGGATTATAAGCTTACTTTTTGCAATAAATCGTACCTCTAAAGGTCAGTCAAATACGTTGATCTTCTGAAGCGAAATAATTGCTTTAACGCTGATATCAGACAAAAACATACCACCTTTCTTGTTTGTCATGATTTGGCAGCTAATAACCCTCCATTTAGTTGGTGATGATAGTTTGTCACAATGATATTGTATTATTGTTTCTAACGTACGTTATTTTCAGGATAACACATAGGACTTGCTTGCAATCATAAGTCATTAATTCAACAGATTCTTTTGTTGGTGATGATAGTTTGACTTTTGTATTATTTTATCAACGAGTCCCAGCCGGGATCTGAAACCACGTTCACAGAATAAGGAACTTAATTGCTAGAAATTCGGGGTGCACCAGAAATTGGTTATAAACATTGTCTCCATGTTGGGAATCGAACCACGACACACTATCTCTTAACCATATGGCTGTACTACCATAACTGAAGTTCGTTGGTTTTGTTTGAGGTTACCTCATTACTCCTGTCAATGCAGAACTGTATGCTTATATTTAATAAAACATAATCCTACACTTGCAAACCCATAACAAAACAGGTCAACTTGATCCGAATAAATTATTAAAAAAAGTTTTTGTATGTGCTGTAAATTGTTTTAACTTTTTTCATCCGGCCTCTTTCTGGTTAAGGTTGAAAATAAGAAACATAAAATAGCAATGGCCTTACCCATTCAAGCAATATAAAGATCAGACAATTTGATAAAAATTGTCGTCGCCTATTTCACTGATTCACACCCAGAGCAAAGGACATGAAGTCCACGGACTGAACACAGGTTACTGTAAGGAAGAAGCCTTCAGGCCAAGTGTTTTTTTCTTAATTATGTGGTGTATTTTCCTGTTTTAATTTGCTGAACACAAATACCGATTTCCTCTAATTGACTTTCCACTTCCTTTCAACAGATCAAGGTATCTTTCGATGACTAAATGGAAAGGCATCGCGACTCTTTCGTTAGCGCAGTGTCAAAGTATCTAGTTCAACCTGTGTTTGTTATTTGAGTCAAACGATTAAGTTAATGTCTTTTTCAAAAACATTTGGAACATGAGTGCAGCATGTATTTACACAGACGCATTAACCGTGATTTAAAGAATGAGCCATTAGTTGAAAGTGCATAATCTGAAATAGACAAACGAACATGCTTGTTATTGACACAATTATTTGGCTGTGTTGCTGACAGACAGACATGATTGTAGACATTCCTACATCAGATGAAATTAGCAGCTGTGAGAACAAAATGGATCACCTATTCCTAGTCCTTTTGTTTACAGCCATACTTATTACGGCCTCCAAGTGATGAATCTTTCACATGCTACTTTAACATCAATATTTAATTATATGCTGTATTACCTAGCCATTTTACTTCAGACAATGAAATGCAATTTTGTATCTCGCGTGTATGTTCTACCATATTGTGAATATTGACCACAAATACAAATCATTCAGCCCATGCGGCTGGACCAGTGAAAAGCGTTCGCAACTTTTGACAGCTTTCAAGGTTTCAGTATGGTTATCAGATGAACAGTTGACATGTCTTTGCATGTGTTTGTGACGGGTACCACTGATCTGGATAGAGCATCGGGCACCATAACTATTTGGTGTTGGTGCTATGGATATAGTGTGTACAAGACTACTTTCTTATCATTATTGAAATGCTTTGGTCCACATCTGCGAAATTAATGGGTTCAGCAAGAATAAATGTTAATGTCACCTATAAACCACGACCTGGGAAAAGATGGGTTAAACTTGAATGTTGGATGTGACCAAAAACTTGCAAAAGTTGAAAACAGGCTTGAAACAGTCGCCAAAACACTGAAAACGTTCAGTCATCTTTGATATTCTTGGAATAACCAGTTCTGGTATGTTTCCTTTTTACCTTTTTAGTTATTTTTATTCTCCATCAACATTGGTGTATACTTTCTTTTGCCTTCTCTTACAGGCTTTAGGTAAATGTGACGGGCCTTGGATCTTGGAAAAATCTGGAAGGAAAGTCTTTTTTGTAATTTCCGCTGATACTGCTTCCACAAATGTGTTAATTTCATTCTGGTTGTGTCTAATTGTATAAGACGTTCATTTGAAAAGGTCATTCTAAATATAATTTAATTGTTTTTAGTTAAAAAGAAGCGATGAAACCTTTTCTAAAGTCATCGTAAGCCACTCTGTGGTTGCGCCAATATCATGAGCAGACGTTTTTGAAATCTTTTTATAAAACATGAATTCCATCTTTTAATAAAAGCGGGAAAAGAATTGCCATATTCACAACAAATGTCGACTGAAAGCAGAGATGAACACCAATGCTAATGGAAAGTTTCAAGTTTATCTGGTGCTCCATGAACGACATTTATCGACAATTTGAAGTAATAAACACCTACATTGGTAAACACACAATTCATGATTTCAGTATATGTGCTGGAGGAGTGAGTGAGTGTGAGTTTAGTTTTACGCTGCGCTCAGCAATTTTCCAGCTATATGGCGGCGGTCTGTAAATAATCGAGTCTGGACCAGACAATCCAGTGATCAACAGCATGAGCATCGATCTGCGTAATTGGGAACCGATGACATGTGTGAACCAAGTCAGCTAGCCTGACCACCGATCCCGTTAGTCGCCTCTTACGACAAGCATGGGTTACTGAAGATCAATATTCTAACCCGGACCTTCACGTAGTTTCCGAGGAATGTCTTCTGGAATGATAAAGGTGACAGCCTTCTTCACACAGACACTTCCTAGACAGACATGTTAGCTCAAATCAAAGATACTATGAAATATATACATTCGCTCATGGTGACCTCAGCGTGAAAAAAACATACATGTAGTCTATACAGCGCCGGCCGTTACAGCTGCTGTCATTTCCCCGTCATTACCCATCAAATTACTTTCTTCTTGATGTGTTCCTTTGTGTCTGGTTCCAGGAATGGAGAGAAGATGATTGTATGCATGTGCTGTGAGTGGTGTGATTCAGAGTGACAGTGTGCTAAATTGTATTGGTTTTTACAGTTGGTTTTTATTCAAATGCGGCATAAAATCATACTCACTCAGTCGTCATATCTGTAGGTTTTATCAGAGCCATGGTCTTGTGTGTCACCACAATTGATGCCTGCATCACTTCAGCTTTCAACCATCATCAAACTAAACCGTAAGCAACTTAGACCTGCATCCCACCTCGGAATATTATTGATCTGTTGTTCATTGCGACCTTAAATCTCTCACAGACTAACGACGTTAAGTACAATGCTTTGTCAGTTGTGAAGTTTGGTGTTGTTACTTTTGCGCTGAACATGACGTTAAGCAAACAAAATATTATATCAATCATCTATGAAAAAAATCAACTTTCTACTCACCTCACAGTTTTAATGACAAAATATTGCTGTGAAGTCGAAATCACGGACAATCTCTGAATCAGTTCTTGATAACAGTAAACTTCAAATGCATGTCTGTAGAAAATGGCCTTAATTGTTTCTCCATATTTTTCTAGCCGGACATAATGAGGTACTACTGTCAACACATTGTTAAATATTTGATGTGTTTAACACACATCATTAATCACACGACGAGAGTAAGCACGAACTGGCTCTATATATCACTCGGTTTTGTTTTACATGTCATCATTATCCTGTGAAACGTAACACCCTGCTTTGTCCGGCCATGTAGTCAGACCTGTATTCCATGCATTTATAAAGAGTCTTTCCCAGTGCCATCAATCAATTATAGCATGCGTTTCTTTGAAAGGAAGCGATATTTAGGTGTTAGTATGTTATCGATTGACAGGGTGCCACTTCTCTTTGAACACATGTTCGTCTGTACTGATAATATTTATTTTAAGAGAAGCATGTCAAACTGCAAGGACAAACCAGATTCCATTATTTGCGTATTAGTAACCTTACAGGAACCAATCTGCTCAGATTGTTTTAGATATCTTTGCTTGTTGTTTAACGCTGCTCTCAGCAATATAAGAAATGTAACAGTCGGTTGGTCAACGTTCGAGGTAAATCAGTGATCAATATCATGACCATCGATCTATGCAGACATGTTTCAACCCCAAGTAAACGATGCTGACCACTGATCCCTTAATTTGGCTCTTACTACAAGCATGGGTTCCTGAAGACCAGTTTTAACCAGATTGATTTAGAATTACCAGCCATCAAAATACATTGTGTGTCGATTTTAACCGTGTTTCAATTCTAATTGTTTTTGTTCATCCAACAAATACACCCCACACATCCGTTGTGAGGACCCTCGTAGAACACGTCGACAATGATATTGGCGTGCAGGGGCACAGCATATCAAGAACACGTACAGTTCCCGAGTAATGTCTTCTGACATTGTCCAACAACCTTGGCATGCTTAAAATAGCTGTGGAATTCCTTGCTTTCATCATGAGTCTTCACATGCATCACTAGAGGATCATTCGATAAATAAATATGTGCAAAAGTACACGATAAAATTCTATCATGAAGAGCCTCCACATTAATCAAACCCCTACCTCCAGAATTGATTGGCATGTATAAACCGTTAAGAGAGGAACGAGGGTGGTGGGCTCTGTTATCAGACATGATCCTTCTGGTCAGACGGTCAAGACTCTGGATGTCTTGTTTTGTCCAATCAACTACTCCAAAGGAATAGGAAAGGACTGGCACAGCAAATGTATTGGTGGCTTTGACCTTGTTTCGAGCATTTAGCTCTGAGCTCCAGATTTTCTTTAAGCGAGATTTATACTCGGCCCGAAGTTTTTCTTGAACCTGGGCATTCTGGAGCTTGTCTCGAACTTGCATTCCAAGATAGGTGTAGGCCTGATCTTCCACAAGATGCTCAATAACTCCTCACCCTTGTAACTTGACCGATCCATCATTAGTTACCTTGCCACGTTTCAAATGAAGAGTATTACATTTGTCGAGTCCAAATGTCATGCCAATATCATTAGAAACGGACTCGACAAGGAGAACCTGCTCTTTCAAATTGGAATCTCCTTTGGCAAGGAGCTCGATGTCATCCATGTAAAGGAGATGAGTAAGAGGTGTTGGGGATCTGTGCTGAGGAGGTCCGGGATGGTAACCCTCCTCTTTATTGAGCAGAAAGCTCAAAGGATTATTATTATTATTATTATATACACATTCAGCCTTGAAATGCAACAAAGCCTGCTCTCATCCTTTCATTCAGCTGGGTTGTTATAAATACACCGAAACATCTAATTGACAAAAAACAATTCATTTGCGAATTTAACGGGTTCAGCAAGAATAAATGTTAATGTCACCGATAAAAACACGACCTGGGAAAAGATAGGTTAGACTTGAAAGTTGGATTTGACCAAAAACTTGCAAAAGTTGAAAACAGGCTGGAAACATTCGCCAAAACACTGAAAACGTCCAGTCATCTTTGGTATTCTTGGAATAACCAGTTCTAGTATGTTTCCTTTTTACCTTTTTAGTTATTTTTATTCCCCATCAACATTGGTGTATACTTTCTTTTGCCTTCCTTTACAGGCTTTAGGGCAATGTGACCGGTCTTGGATCTTGGAAAAATCTGGAAAGAAAGTCATTTTTGTAATTTCCGCTGATTCTGCTTCCACAAATGTGTTAATTTCATTCTGGTTGTGTCTAATTGTATAAGACGTTCATTTGAAAAGGTCATTCTAAATATAATTTAATTGTTTTTATTTAAAAAGAAGCGATGAAACCTTTTCTAAAGTCATCGTAAGCCACTCCGTGGTTGCGCCAATATCATGAGCAGACGTTTTTGAAATCTCTTTTATAAAACATGAATTCCATCTTTTAATAAAAGCGGAAAAGAATTGCCATATTCACAACAAATGTCGACTGAAAGCAGAGATGAACACCAATGCTAATGGAAAGTTTCAAGTTTATCTGGTGCTCCATGAACGACATTTATCGACAATTTGAAGTAATAAACACCTACATTGGTAAACACACAATTCATGATTTCAGTATATGTGCGCTGGAGGATATGGCGGCGGTGAAATGATCGAGTGAGTTTCCAGTGATCAACAGCATGAGCACTCAATTGCCGAACATTTTCCAGCTATGATGGCGCCTCTTACGACAAGCATGGGTCTGTCAATATTCTAACCCGGACCTTCACGTAGTCTGGACTTCTGGAATGAATCCAAGGTGATCACACAACACTTCCTAGAACATCGATCAAATCAAAGATACGCAAATATATACATTCGGGAACCCTCAGCGTGAAAACATACATGTGTCAATCAGCGCCGGCCGTTACAGCTGCTGAGCCTGATTACACCCTTCTTGATCCCGTGTCTGGTTCTGGAGTGCTGTGAGTGGTGTGAAACAGTGTGCAAAATTGTATTGGTTTTACAGTTGGTTTTATTCAAATGCGGCATTCATACTCATTCCAGTCGTCATATTATTCAAATGCGGCACCACAATTGATCCTGCATCACTCAGCTTTCTCAGTAAACGTAAGCATATCTGGAATATTATTGGTTTTATTCATTTGCGACCTTAAATCTCTCACAGGTTAAGTACAATGCTTTGTCAGTTGTGAAGTTTGGTGTTGTTACTTTTGCGCCGAACATGACGTTAAGTATTATATCAATCATCTATGAAAAAATCAACTTTCTACTCACCTCACAATGCATGTCTGTAGAAAATGGCCTTAATTCAAATGTTTGTAGAAAATGGCCTTAATTGTTTCTCCATATTTTTCTAGCCGGACATAATGAGGTACTACTGTCAACACATTGTTAAATATTTGATGTGTTTAACACACATCATTAATCACACGACGAGAGAAAGCACGAACTGGCTCTATATATCACTCGGTTTTGTTTTACATGTCATCATTATCCTGTGAAACGTAACACCCTGCTTTGCCCGGCCATGTAGTCAGACCTGTATTCCATGCATTTATAAAGAGTCTTTCCCAGTGCCATCAATCAATTATAGCATGCGTTTCTTTGAAAGGAAGCGATATTTAGGTGTTAGTATGTTATCGATTGACAGGGTGCCACTTCTCTTTGAACACATGTTCGTCTGTACTGATAATATTTATTTTAAGAGAAGCATGTCAAACTGCAAGGACAAACCCGATTCCATTATTTGCGGATTAGTAACCTTACAGGAACCAATCTGCTCAGATTGTTTTAGATTTCTTTGCTTGTTGTTTAACGCTGCTCTCAGCAATATAAGAAATGTAACAGTCGGTTGGTCAACGTTCGAGTTAATTCAGTGATCAATATCATGACCATCGATCTATGCAGACGGTAGACGATGACATGTTTCAACCCCAAGTAAACGATGCTGACCACTGATCCCTTAATTTGGCTCTTACTACAAGCATGGGTTCCTGAAGACCAGTTCTAACCAGATTGATTTAGAATTACCAGCCATCAAAATACATTGTGTGTCGATTTTAACCGTGTTTCAATTCTAATTGTTTTTGTTCATCCAACAAATACACCCCACACATCCGTTCTGAGGACCCTCGTAGAACACATCGACAATGATATTGGCGTGCAGGGGCACAGCATATCAAGAACACGTACAGTTCCCGAGTAATATCTTCTGACATTGTAAAGGTGAAAACCTTTTCTACACAAACTCTCCCCAGACAGACAAGTTAACACCATCATCCAAGGCCTGGAATTAATTAAATTCGCTCATTATGACGGCAAAGCACCAACCAAATAGCCAATAGAGTGTCATTACAGCTGCTGTCATTTCCCTGTCTTTACCCATCAAATTACTTTCTTTTTGTGTTCCTTCGTGTCTGGTTCGAAGAAAGGATCCACGGTGATGACTTCATAGCTTCAAAGTGACACAAATATCCGCAAGTCTGAATGGCAGGAGAAAAGGCTTCGACTTTCCAGTACTCAACTTTACCATCACATCAGCCTTATTTCACTAGCTGTTGGTGTTTATATTCTACTATTTTTCCAACTGATTATCTCAAAAAGTGACATCCGACTCCTGCACAACAGTGTGATCATGGTGACAAAATGCAGTTCCTCAGTAAAACTGTCGAAAAGTGTTATGATTGACATGCAGAGGACATTTCTAAATTTGACTCAGTAGTGACAAAAACATGTACGATGCAATTCACTCTTTTAACTTGTGTTATTTGTTCCAGCACATTTTGGTTGAACAGTTGACTTGCCCTGCCTGGTATATCTTTGTAACAAGTGCCCATGGTGGGGCAGGTATGTACACCCGTTGAAAAACTTGTATCATCATATAGCATAGTGAAACGTTTCATAAAATCATGTTCATAATGTAGTTTAACACGAATGATGGTCTTTGATTTTTGCAATGGTTCAATTGGGTGTCGCTGTGCTTGTCAATCGTCTATGAAAAACCTTAAAAGTGCGGATTCGCGAAGATAGCACATGCTTTCTTCGCCATGATGATGCTAAGGGGCAAATCTTGAACGCTGTTTGAAGTTGACATTATTTCATTTATTGTTGCCATTTACCAGCAAAACTGCATTACCCTCTGAGAGCATGATTCTTAAAGATGAACGCTCAAAATGTCATTGTCGTCGGTTTTCTGTTGGTTGGATGGGAGGTTGTAGCATCATAGCAAACAAATGGGCTTGCACCGATGAAACAGCACATGACGACTGCCGTGTGGTTTTCTCCTTAAGGGAAGCAGAGATCGAAATTTACCTTGTCAGTAAAACCAAGCATCGTCTTTGGTCGTGATTTCGTTAAACGTGAATAAAAACCCCCAGAAAGTTCGGTTATGTCTGAGCGGTGTAAATCCTCCCAGGTACAGGTTGTTACATGTTTGCTGACAGAAGGACTGACGTCGTCTCTCCGTGAAGATCCGGGTCAGGATTGGTCTTCAGCAAGGCATGTTTGTCAAAAAGGCGAATCGGATCCCAAATACGTAAATTGATGGCCATTGTGTCAATCACTGAATAGACTGGTCCATGCTATATCATGTACAGACCGCCGCCATACAGCTGGAATATTGTGGAGAGTAGCGCTAAACAAATCAACCAATAAAACATGAAGAAACAGAACTTGAGGAACCTTTTCGTTTCGAGATACGCCGATTTTTGCGGGTTCAAATTTCGAGAATTCGTTGAAAAGGAGTTATTTTCCTTTTTCTTTCTGGCATGAGCAGGATGCTCTAAACTAATCAGTATTTGAGAACGATTCAGAAACGCATGCGTGTGGTACAATCGGATTTGTTCAACGGATGTTTTCTAATTTTAATGATTATGGGAATAGTTTTGTTTCGAAATGGCCTGGGTATTAATACATTTCTCTTTACTTTGTCAAAATCGTTATTGACATTTGATAGTCTCAACGTCTCAATATTCTCCCCTGCCATCTGCTAATCTGGTACTCTCTGTCGATCGAGTATTATAACCTCTCCGTTTTTTTACAATCTGATGTCATGATTGTAACGAGCGAGATGTCTGTGTACACAAAGATAGCATCGTTGCTGAAAAGTTACATCGCTGGTTTTGGGAACTGTCAGTGAAGATTTAACATTTGAATATTGTAGTCGACATTGCCACAAAAAACAATGTTTAGCTTCAAAAAGCGTGATTGTTCTTATGTGGTGACTCTGATGCCAAGTTGTTCATTGTAAGGGAAAACCACGCTAATGTATTATGAAACAAGCTGCAATGGAGCAGTCATTTTGTCCTGTTCATGTTTCAACACTGGATCAGTTGTCAAGAACAATCCTTTTTTTTTGTTCTTGTCTGATTCAACGAGCGTTGTCTCCCGTATCCACAGATGCAATTTTGTATCTCGCGTGTATGCTCTGCCATATTGTGAATATTAACGACAATTTGATTAATACACAAACCATTCAGCACAAGTTACTGGACCAGTGAAATGAAGCGTATTCTGATATCGAAGATAGAAAGGAAAGTATATTATGCCCCTTTTTTGTAGGTGACTTCAACATCATAATTCGTTGCTTGATGACTATTAGTATCAATACTTTGATCTTGGATCCGATTGCGTCAAAAAAAGAGAGTTACTGTCACTATTGAATCGATATATGATAACAAAGTATAATTACAAATATCCCCACCCTAAAAACTAATTTTGTGCTTGTGATATGGAAATATTATCCTTTTTTCTTTCGGATAAAACACTTTCTCGGGCTTTGACTATGTACTGCGCACGGTAAGGAAACGACAGTTGATGGATAAAACATCAACATTATTGCAAAGGACATGATGTCAATGCTGCACCAAATGCAAGGCAAAAACACACACATTAATGTAGGATGAATATGTCTGGGGATTCATTTAGTTCGGTTTGTCAAATGAATCTCAAGTGTGAAAAAAACATGGGGTAACAGGGTCTACTCAATCTATTATATTCAACATTCTGTCTATTGCTATATATGTGGTGGTCCAGTGTTTAAAGCTTTTGTTCGTCATGCCGAAGCCCCAGGTTCGATACCCAAACATGAGGTTAATGTGTGATGCCCATTTCTGGTGTCTCTTGCAGTGACATTGCTGGAATATTGCTAAAAGCGTCGTGAAACCCTTTCATTTATTCGTCATGGTTGTAGGTGTCGCCAAAATTTATACCTGCATCACTTAGGCTTTCCATCAACAGAAAATATCGGGATATTGTTGATGTATTGTTCAAAGCCACATTTAACCCAACTTACGCACTAACGATGTTAACTTGAATGTTTTGCCAGTCGTTAAGTTGATTGTTGTTTCTTTCACCTACTAAACATTATATTACTCATCTATGCAGGACTTACGTCTTTTCCCACTGACATGACAAAGAGTGGCATATCTGAGTTCAACAGTGAAGTCGAAATTACAAATCTCCTTCATCTGAATCAATTCTTCATTTCTCTAAAGTGAAACTGACCATATTTTGCCACCTTATTTCCAAGCCTGACTTGATGGAGTTGTCACCACTGCCAACTCATTGTTAAATATTGCATGTGTTAAACTCACATCATTAATCACTCGACAAAAGAAAACACAGCATGTAAAACTAGCAACATATCTCACCCGCGATCGATGTTTTTTCACATGTTAGTATCCATTGAAACGTAACACCCTGCTTTGCACGGCCATGTAGTCGGACGTGTATTCCATGCGTGAATAAAGAGTCCTTTTCTAACGCAAGGCCATCAGTCAAGTATTGCATGTGTTTCACTGAAAGGATGAGATGTTTAGGTGTCAGTGTTTGGTCGATTAACAATTCTTGTGGGTTTCTACTTTACTTTTAACACACATTCGTGAGTATTGTTTATAATAATGTCAAGTGAGGCATGTAAAACGATTTGGCAGAAACGATCCTTTAACTCAAATGGTGGAAATGGAAAATAAGTAACATAATCTGGCTACTCAGATGTTAATTCGCAGCCATCAAATATTCTTCATGTTAAAGTGTTTCAATTCTAATTGGTTTTGCTCATCCGCCAAATACACCCACCCATCCGTTCCCAGGACCCTCGTAGAACACTTCGTCAGTGAGACTGGAGTGCTATAATAACATAATATGAAGAACAGTTTCAGTTCTCCTGAAACGTCTTCTGATAAAATATAGGTGAAGACAAACACTCTCCAGACTGACATATTAACATTAATTATAAGAGATCGGAAAACATTAACATTCACTCATGGTGACCTCAACGCAACAGCAACATCGTCTATACGGTGTCAGTACAGATGCTGTCATTTCCCCGTCATTACCCATCAAATTACTGCCTTCTTGGTGAGTTCCTTTGTGTCTGGTTCCAGGAATGGAGAGAAGATGATTGTATGCATGTGCTGTGAGTTGTGTGATTCATAGTGACACAACATATCTTCAAGATTGTATGGCAGGAGGGAAGACTTCAACGTTGAAATACTCAACCTTCCCTTTATGTCACCCTCGTGCCAATAGCTCATGGAATTGGTATCTACGTTGGATTACTTTTAAGGTACAATATTAAGAATGAGCGAGTTTAATTTTCCGCTGGTTTTAGCAATGTTCCAGCAATATCATGGCGGAGGACACCAGAAATGGGTCTTGCATATTGTACACATGTGACTAAACCAACCTGGGTCTTCGGCCACCAGGCTACACCATCGCCCATGTTTCAAAGAGTGCCATACGACTCTTGCACAAAGGTTTGATCACGGTTACATAATGTCAGATGTTATGATTGATACGTTGAGGATGTTTCCACATTTGACACAGTAGTGACAAAAATATGTGTAATTCACCTTTTGACTTGTATTTGTAGGTGACCAGGTGACTTACCATTGCATGTTCTGTTGGGACAGGACACGCACACCTGTTGGCAAACAACTTATATCATCACTATATATTTGTGATTCCTAATCAATCTAACTCTGTGCTTTTCAGCCATGAGTGTTTTGTCAATGAAAGGGTAAAGTCGTGTGAAGGTACATCTGTACAAAAGGATAAACAGAGAAATACACCTTCCCTTGACACGCACTTGAACGTTGTATAAAGTAACGTTTGGAATTCTCATATTTATGCGTCACAGGAAATTGCATTTGTCACGAAAACCGTAATAAACTCTGAGAGCATGGTTCTCAAAGGACACACATATCCTTTAGCTCAAAACAGTCCTGAAACTGCACATGAAGACTATCGAATAGACTTCTCGCCAATAGAAACACATATCTGTAAAATCTATCATCCTCTTTGATCTTGATTTCGGGAACCTTGTGTACAAAACAATTGGTTTATGGTTGAACAATGTACTGATGTAGAAAGGGTTTTGCAGTTTCTATTCAACTTTGCCAATTACACGACCACTTGCTTCCAGGCCCATTACTGACCCATATGGGACGACAATATAACTTTCCATACGTTCAATAATGGGAGTCGTATTAACAGATACGTACAACTCAAACACATTCACTATTTTGTTAAATAATGCTATCTGTCTTCGTTGTAAACACTTACTTGCTTGATGGCTTCCTTGGGTACCTGCATGCTTACTGGCTTGCTTACCAATCAAGAAGACACGCAGCCTTCTCACCAGGAGCAATCAGCCCCACGACAGGGATACACAGTCTTATCACCATGAGGCAGATAGGACAGTAGCCTTCCACACAAGAGACACACATACTTCTCACCAGGAGAGTGATAGACACATCTTGAGAAAATCTCATCGCAAACAGGAGAGAGTCTCATGAGACAGATAGCCTACTTTCTGTACCGTGAGATGGATAGCTTCGTCAACAGAGAACCTTCCACTCATTTTCAGTTGAATCTTTTCCCACGAGACAGTGTGTTTTTTAACCAGGAGACTGAGAGCCTCCCACTCAGGAGACATATTGCCCTCCAGCTGAATTGTAATATCTCGAGTTTTGATTATGAAATACACATTATATAGATGATACCAAAGTTCTGTTGATCCTCAAGTCTGAAATTCGACATGGTCTCCATATTAATACATTTCTTGTGCGATATGAAAATCGCAATTGACATTCGATAGTCAAGACGTCTAAATACTTTCCACTGCATTCTACTACTTGTAACAGTTAATCAATTCACTGATGTCATGATTGTAATGGTGCCTGATGTCTATGTACACAAGGTAATCACTGTGGCTGAAAATTGACAGAGTTGGTTTAACTACATGGATAATATTATAAAACATTGCACGTTGTCACTGAAGATTTATTATTTGGATATTGCGGTAGACATTGTCACTTGGGCAAAAGTATAACTTCAAAACACATAATTTCAATGGCTACTTTGATGTGATGTGAACCTGTTCATAGTAGGGGAACACCTACCCTTGATATACATTGAATCGAAGCTGCAATGGTGCAGTTATTCTGTTCTATCCATTTCTGAACACATTCCCTGATGTAAATAACACATGCTGTGTCATTTGATGAATGCATGATTTCTATCAAGATACTGATATCCACTCCACCCAAGCGTATATGAAATATGTTACTTATTTGACCATAATAGTTTGTTTGTGGTACATTAAAAAACTTAGTCTTGAGCTCTTATGTCATGACAATCTTTAAAATGTTACTAGCTGTACATGTGAAAAGCAGCATGTTCTCTTTGAAATATTTCGATGAATACATGATTTGTATCACAATATTGATATCTGCCCTTCCCTAGACCAAATGGAAGCGTGGTAGACTTACTTAATTATAATGCTTTGTTGATGGTGTATTTGGAAAATAGTGTCCTGAGCCGTTATGCTATTTCAACATTTGCAATGTTATTAGCTGTGCATGATGTTAAAAGCATAACTTTCTCTTTGTAATATTTGATTAATGTCTGATGTAATATGTACCTTCCTCAACACTCCCGTCACTATATGCCCCTTATTTTGAATACACACATGTTCTTAGTTTCAGTGATCCTAGCCACGAGATTACAGTGTAATTATTGGAGTTTCTCCCACTTTATATGTCTCGCTACATTGAAGGCGCAAGGAGGTATGTGTGTTCGACACGAATTCCCTTAAAAGGTGACATCATTAATGCACACAAAAATGACCCTCCTCTCGCGTCCAAGACACATGTGCACCTTGTTCTCATGCTCCTTATCAAGTTTTTAAGAAAACTTGCGGAATCGCATTCCATTCCTCTACTAGAGCTCTGCGGAGCCCTGGGAGATCCACTGGTGCTGGGTGACATGTGTACACACGTCGACCGAGTTCATCCCAGGCATGCTCAATTGGGTGAGGTCTGGCGAGCATGCTGGCCACTCCATCCCCTCTACACCCTGCTGCCTAAGGAATTCCGTGACAATCCTGGCCATGTGAGGACTTGCCTTGTCGTCTTGCAGTAAAGAGGGTTGCCCATAAAAGCCATGCATAGCTTGCAGTCATGGTACTGCTACAGGATCCAGAATCTCGTCCCGATAATGCTGTACGGTGTGATTACTGTCGACCATGTGCAGTGGAATACGTCCATAAAGGACGTTAAAGAACGTAATAATGACATTTCAACGGCCTGGTGTGTTTTTCCATGATACTTTTAAGAAATAGTGTCACAATAGCTTGAACCTTCATTAATGACGCCGAGTATATATTCTTCATCGAAACTTTCCTTTTCATCAACATACAAATGTGTGAAGGAAGGAAGTATTTTTCTAAAATTCTTTTGTTCATCCAACTTGAAATAATCAGTTCGTGGTTCTTATCAACTATAAGTAACTAAGATGAAGTTCATGTTTCTCTTGATTATCCGACCTTCACCACGTTGCATGTAAAGCTTGGGAACAAATCATCCGGGATTTCACTAACTAAATACCTGCCTTGATTCTATCACACGCCGGACTGTCTCGCGTTAACTGGGGTCCAACCATCAAAATGATAGTTCTTGGTTAATGCAGTTGGGATACAAGATAGCCAAATCTCTTGGCAAATTTAGCGTGAGTTAGATTGTCATGAAGCCTATGGCGGGGGTCAGATTGTTATCAGTGCAGTCTGGTGGTAACTTGCTCACTCGCCATTCTGCTGGACAATGATCTCAGAGACATTTCACAAGTGCATATTTTGTTATTCTATTGCAATAAAGTAACGTTAAGGAATGCTGTAACACAGTGTTCATTCCTTGAAAAATGTATTTGATGAACTGACGTAATTGCACAGGTGTCATGCCGTTAATGATGTTGGGACACTCGTATGTCACATATGCCTACGCGGGCATTCACATTGTTTACCTGTGCGCATGTATACAAGTACACCATGCATGAAACACAATCTGAATATAAACTTGTGGTGACATTATCCACACAGTTAGTGTGCAATGTTGATTTAATTAAGGAAATGTCTACGCCTAGGGCACGGCGATATTCTTTTTATAACCACCATGGCTAAAGTCATAGCTGTAAGTGTGATTTGGTCCTTGAGAGAACTTTACCTTCGTCTGAAGGATAGAAACACAAGTGACTAAAGAAACATAATAGCTTCAAGAAATCATCTGAATATATAAACACAAGTAGATGTAATTGACATTGAGTTTTACTAGAAAGTAGATCGTTAATGAATTCAATGGAAAGAAAAGATGAGTAGATGAATAGATCAAAACACAACTGTATAACCCATGGTGAAATGTCAGTTATTGCATCTTCAAAATTATTCAAAAGGTTTGACAAATGAAGGATCGTGACAGACATGGATTACATAGTCAACGTACACAGCTAAGCGGAAAAAAATTGTAGATTCTGGTTTCCTGGCCAAAATTTGGGTTTGAATAATAGTTTTCGCCTTTTTTTGCTGTTTACTAAATGATATTTCACCTTTCCGAACGTGAATTTACTATTCTAAATCAATACATATATATCCCCAAAGCAGCCTGGAGCGAAAGACAAACATCGTTTGAGAGTGTATAAAATCCGAACATCAAACGGAAATTCCTATACCCTACAGGACAATATGTCCCCAACATCCGTAACTGGCAAACATCCCTTATCAGATGCAACATGACACGCAGTACCATTCCTTCAAAGGAAGCACGGATTGTTGAAATATTGACCTTAATCCTGTGGCCGGCAGTTTTCATTACAGACGATATAGCCTTTGGCACCCGTTCCTTGAAGGTTAATTCTTAACTGTCAAGGGAGAGCAGCCCAGCCTGTTGTCGTGGGAAGGGGATTACCAGTGTGAGTGCTTCAACAATCTTGTAGGGCTTCTTATACTCACGCCTCAGATCAATGACCCAATTAGAATCTAACAGTATGAAGATAATTACTCTTCATAGACCACATTTGCTTATTCAGTAAAACGTTCTTCTTTCAACCTCTACACAATCATTCTCTAAGAGTTAAGAATTCTCTTACACTGAATTTTACCTCTGTAAAAGTAGATTATTTTCACGGTTAAATGGTATACTTTTTATAAGTTTGGTTGTTGTAACGTGATAGGTATAATTATGTCCCGAAGGATGATAGAGTTTCTTTGCGAATGTTGCATCTAGTATACCCAAGGTGATCTGTACGGATAGGGCATGTTGAGATAACTCGCCACTTTATGGATTATAAGCTTACTTTTGGCCATAAATCGTACCTCTAAAGTCAGGCAAACATGTTGATCTCCTGAAGCGAAATTTGCGTTAACGCTAGTGTCAGACATGTCACATATCTTTATTTTTCTCATTTGACAACTAATAATTTCTCCCTGTAAACCATTTTAGTATGAAATATTAATGGTTCTGTTATATGATTGAGTATTATGTTATTTGTTTCAAATTTTAAGGACAAAAGTCAAATTGCTAAATAATGGAAACTGTGATGATGAAAACGATACATCACATGTTTAAAAACCCAAAGCGGCCATTAGGTATCCACATTAGGATGTTTGTTGGTGTAATAGGTTTTAACTAAAAAAAGTTATATTTTCCAGACAGGCTTCGAATAATACATCCAACATGCTTCATCATCAATCATAAGATAGTTTGTCACAATGATATTTATTATTGTTTCTAATTTTCGGGATTACACTTTCACAGCAAAGAACAGGTTCTAGTACTCTGTTTTATCGATGAGTCCCGTCGGTGATTTGAAAAAACACTTGCAGAGTAAGGAACGTAATTGCCACAAATTCGTGATGCACCAGAAATGGGGCATTAACATTGTCTCCATGTTGGGAATCGAAACTCGAACATCGGCGTGACATCCTCTCGCTTAGCCATATGACTATACAACTATAACTATTTTGTTTAACATTATCTCAATATCCCTTTCAATGCAGCAATGTATGTTCGTATTTCATATAAATAATAATCACAAACTTGCAAACCCAGATTTGATAAACCTGCCTTCGCCTGTTTCACTGATTCACAGACCTTCTGTGTTATAGCACGTTAGCTAACGACATGAAGTCCACAGACTGAACGCATGCGACTGTCAGGAAGAAGGCCAGGTGTTCTTTCTTAATTGTGTAATATATTTCTGTGTTATAATTTGCTGAACACTAATACCGCTTTCCTCTAATTGACTTTCCACTTCCATTCAACAGATCAAGGTATCTTTCGATGACAAGATGAAAGGCATCGCAACTCTTTCATTAGCGCAGTGTCAAAGAATCTGGTTCAACCTGTGTTTGAGTCAAACGATTAAGTTAATGTCTTTCTCCAAATACATTTGGAACATGAGTGCAGCATGTATTTACACAGACGCATTAACTGTGGGTTAAAGAATGAGCCATTATTTGAAAGTGCATAATCTGATATAGATAAACGAACATGCTTGTTATTGACTCAATTATTTGGCTGTGTTGCTGACAGACAGACATGGTTGTAGACATTTCCTACACCAGATGAAATTAGCAGCTGTGAGAACAAAATGGATCACATTTTCCTAGTCCTTTTGTTTACAGCAATACGTACTTATTACGGCTTCCAAGTGATGAATCTTTCACATGCTACTTTAACATCAATATTTAATTATATGCTGCATTACCTAGCCATTTTGCTTCAGAAAATGAAATGCAGTTTTGTATCTCGCGTTTATATTGTGAATATTGACCACACAAAGCATTCAGCCTGCGGCAGGACCAGTGGAAAGCGTTCGCAACTTTTAACAGCTTTCAAGGTTCCATTAGGATTGTCAGATGAACAGCTGACATGTCTTTGCATATGTTTGTGACGGGTACCTCTGATCTGGCTGGAGCATCTAGCACCATAACTATTTGATTTTGGTGCTGGGGACATAGTGTGTAATAGAATCTATTTTCTTATCATTACTGAAATGCTTTTGTCACTTATTAATTTTTGTATATCTGCGAAATATAAGGGTTCAGCGTGAGTAAACGTTAATGTCACCGATAAAAACATGACCCGGCAAAAGATAGTTTACACGAGAAAGTTGGATTTGACCAAAACTCTACAAACATTATCTGAAAACAGGCTGAAAACAGTCGCGAAAACACTGAATACGTCAGGTCAAATATCTTGATATTCTTCGATTAACCATTTCGTTTTGGTGTCATTATAACCACCATCAACATGGGTATATACTTCCTTCTGACCGGCAGTTTTATTGTGGGGTTTTAAGGCAATGTGACCGACTTTTATCTTACAAATGGTCTATGAAAATAGTATTTTTCTAATTTCCGCTGATACTGCTTCCGCAAATGAGTTAATTTCATTCTGGTTGTGTCTAATCATATGGGTGCTCATCTGTAAAGGTCATTCCAAGTTCAATTTAATTGTTTTTAATTCAACAGAAGCGACGAAATCCTTTCCAAAATCATCGAAAGCCACTTGAGGTGAGTGTTTTCGAAATCTGATTTTTAAAACATGGAATCCGTTTTTTAATAAAAGCGAGAAAAGAAGTTTCATATTCACATCAAATGTCGACTGAAAGCACAGATGAAGAGCAGCGCTATTAGAAAGTTATTTGGTGCTTCATGAAAGTAATTTAACGACAGTTTGAAGCCATAAATACCTTATTGGTAAACACTCAATACATGATTTTAGTATATGTCCTGGAGGAAAACAGAAAAGTTGGCTGTTATTCAAATGCGGCATAACATCATACTCGCACAGTCGTCATGTTTCTAGGATTTATCCAAATTTAATACCTGCATCACTTCGACTTTCCACCAACACCAAAATAAGTTTATATAAGAATCTTAGACCTGCATCCCACCTCGGAATATTGTTGATCTGGGCCCCGTTTCACAAAACTCTCGTAAGCCTAAGATCTTGTAACTTTTCTCGTAGCATTCGTACTTCCCATACTATAACACAGGAACTTCGAATGCTACGAGAAAAGTTACGAGAGCTTTGTGAAACGGGGCCCTGTTGTTCATTGTGACCTTAAATCAAACTCACAGACTACTGATGTTAACTTCAAGATTTTGTCAGTTGTGAAGTTTGGTGCTGTTACTTTCACGCTAAACAAAGGATTGCATTACTGATGAAAGATCGACTTTCCACTCACCTCACAGTTTTAACCACGAAACATTGATTGTCAAATTGGCGTTGAGTTGTGAAGTCCTAATCACGGACAGATCTCCTTCATCTGAATCAGTTCTTAAAAACTGAAAGTTAAAATACCTGTCGATAGAAAATGGTCTTAATTGTTTCTCCATATTTTCTTGCCGGACATAGAGGAGTTGTTACCCCTGTCAACACATTGTTAAATATTTGACGTGTTTAACACACATCATTAATCACTCGACAAGAGAAAACACAAACTGTCTGTATATCTCATTCGCACCATGCTTTGCACTGTCAAGTCGTACTTGTATTCCATGCATTAATAAAGAGTCCTGCTAAAATGTCATCAATCAATGAAAGAATGCATTTCTTTAAAAGGAAGCGATGTTTAGGTGTTAGTTTATCGATTAACATCCATCACAGGGTTCTGTTTCAACACACATTCGTTAGTATTGCTAATATTTATTTCAAGAGAAACATGTAAAACTGTAGGACCCGAAATGATCCCATAATGCAGTATTCGCAGACTTGCAGGAATCGTCCGCTGTTTATATGTGTTTGTTTGTTGTTTAACCCTGCACTTACCAATATTACAGTTATGCGGCGGCGGTCTGTAAACACTCGAGTCAATCCAGTGATTAACACGTCGTCATATGAGCGAAATATTCTCAAGCATGACGTTAAACCCAATTTCACCTCACCTCACCAGTGATTAACATCATGAGCATCGATCTACGTATTTGGATTACGATGACATGTGTCAACTAAGTCAGCGAGACTGACCACCGATCCCGTTAGTCGCCTCTTACTTCAAGGATGGGTTACTGAAGACAAATGCTAACCCGGATCTTCAAATTCTTAGAATTCCCCGTCATCAAACATTCATTTTGGCCTTGGAACATATACACCCAACCCATTCGTTCTCAGGACCACTGTAAAACACTTTGTCAATGATATTGGAGTACATGGTCACAGAATATCAAGAACGCGTATAGTTCTCGACTAATGTCTTCTGACGTGTTCATACAAACCCTCCCAAGACAGACATGCTAACACCAAACATAAACACCATCATCTAGGGCCTGGAATAATCATTTACATTCGCTAATTTTGACGTCATAGCACAAACAAAATAGTCTCTGCAGGGTCATTACAACTGCTGTCATATCCCCGTCATTACCCATCAAATTACCTTCCTTTCGTGTTCCTTTGTGTCTGATTCTAAGAAAGGATCCAAGGTGATTGCAACCGTATGCATCTGCAGTGACTTCATAGCTTCAAGAGACAAACATATATGCAAGACTGTATGACAGGAGGAAAGGCTTCGACCTTCCAATATTCAACTTACCTTCACATAGGACTCCTGTACAACAGTGCGATCATGGTGACATAATGCAGTTCATCAGTAAAACTGTCAAAAAGTGTCAAGACATTTCCAAATTTGTAGTGACAAAAACATGTCCGATGCAATTCACTCTTTCAACATGTATTTTTAGTTCCAGCACATTTAGTTGACAGTTGACTCGCCCTGGTATGTCTTTGTAACAAAAGCCGATGAGGGGTAGGTATGTACACCCGTTGATAAACTTGTATCATCATTTAGTATAGTATAGTGATTCATAAAATCAATCTCATAATGAAGGTTAACACGAATAATGGGCTTTGCTTTTGGCAGAAGTTCAATTGGGTGTCTGTGCTTTTCAGTAAAGAGTCAATCGTCAATGGAAGGCGGGTTCGTGCGGATAACACACGTTTTCTTCACCATGATGATGCCAAAGGGCAAATATTCAATGCTGCTGGAAGTTAAGATTTCTTGATTTATTGTTGCCATTTGCCAGCAAAACTGTATCAACCTCTGGGAGCATGATTCTTAAAGATGACTGCTCAGAATGTCATTGTCGTCGGTTTTCTGTCGGTGGCATGGGAGGTTGTAGCATCATAAAAAACAGACGGGCTTGCACCGATGAAACTGCGCATGACGACCGCCGTATGGCGTTCTTGTTAAGGGAAGCAGAGATCGTAATTTACCTTGTCAGTAAAACCGAGCATCGTCTTTGGTCGTGATTTCGTTAAACTTTTGAATAGAACAGTTTGGTTATGTCTGAGCGGTGTATATCCTCCCAGGTACAGGTTGTAACTGTCATATCACATGTTTGTTGACAGAAGAGCTGACATCGTCTTTTGCATATTCAATGCATATCCGGGTCAGGATTGGTCTTCAGCAAATCATGATCCCAATACGTAAATTTGGCCATTGTGCCAATCACTGAATAGACTGGTCCAAGCTATATCATGTACAGACCGCCGTCATACAGCTGGAATATTGCGGAGAGTAGCGCTAAACAAATCAATTGATAATAATATGAAGAAACAGAACTTGAGGAATCTTTTCATTTCGGGACACGCTTCTTTGTGAGTTAAAATTTCGAGAATTCGTTGAAAAGGGGTTATATTTTCCTTTTTGTTTCCGGCATGAGCAGAGTGTGCTCTGAAGTAATTAGTTTATTTTCGATATAACCTGATCTGTACAATGGACTCAGCTTTTAGTAGATATTTGTATAAATGTATTCCTCGTTACACAATCAAAATCGAAATTGACATTTGATAGTCACAATGTCTCAATATTCTCCTCTGCCATCTGCTAATCTGGTACGCTCTGTCGACCAAGAACAATAAGCGCTCTGTTTTTGACAACCTGATGTCATGATTGCAACATAGCCAGATATTTCTGTGCACAAGGATAGCATCGTTGCTGAAAATTGACAGCGATGGTTTTGGGAGCTGTCGTTGAAGATATAACATTTGAATATTGAAGTCGACATTGTCAAGTAGACACATGTTTAACTTCAAAAAGAGTAATTTTCATCCGTGGTGACTGATACTAAGTTGTTCTTGGTAAGGGAAAACTACATTAATGCTTTATGATACAAACTGCAATGAACCTGTCATTTTTTAACATTGTGCTTATTTCAACACTGGGTCAGTTGTCAAGACCACTTCTTGAGTTATTCGACAGCACTATGATTTGTATCACGATACTGATATCAACTGAGATGTCTCTGTGATGCAGAATCTTAGGCCGCAGAGCAGAAGGTGGTTGAGCTGATCCAGTTCCCCCGTCATGCAAAATTGCGTAAAGGAAATACTTGTTGTTACCCTGGCTGGTGCTCGGCATTAAGCGGATACAGTAAAGTATGATTTGTCGGAGTGTCATTTTCCATGTTAAATTACGGAATGGGTCAAAATATATTGTCCCAGTAAATGTATGTTAAATATTCTACTAATCATTACAATCAAGAATAAGGTTAGAAATAATATGTTTTCATTTATATTGCACTCATAACACAACGTATTGATGCCACATGAATGGTTTACTAGTGAGTCTATAGTATATGTTTTCATTTTATATTGCACTCATAACACAACGTATTGACCACATGAATGGTTTAAATGTACAGCGTTGTATTTTCAGCTTGCTTTGGGGGTGGTGGGGTAGCCTAGTGGTTAAAGCTTTAGCTCGTCACGCCGAAGACCCGGGTTCGATTCCCCACTTGGGTACAATGTGTGAAGCCCATTTCTGGTGTCCCCCACCGTGATGTTGCTGGAATATTGCTAAACGCGGCATAAAAACCATACTCACTCACTCCAGCTTCCTTTGGAGTATACAAACGCAGTTTCCTGCTGTGCTTGTTTTAAGTTAGTTCCCCTTACCCCGACAAGAATACAATACAAAGTGTACTCTATACACACAACCACTTTGTCACAATTTCTGCCTGTGGTTTAAGCCTACCACTGAGGCGAGCATATCGTGTTTCCGTCACGTCAACATGGAAATGCCAGTATCCTGGGAAGCGGCTTCACAATGCCCAGAAGGTTCAGATCTAATGCCACTTGGCGTGCATAGATGTATCTGTTCTTTGATGCTGTTGGTTCAAGAACGCGAGGCACCCATTTTGTTCTTGGGAGGTAGGGGGTTCATCAATTTTGTAAATACAAATATTTAAAAAGTATGCTTAAGAGAGGGAGAGGGGGGTGTCATTGATTTTTTACATGATATGTAAGGGATGTCACTTAATTTGTCCGTAAAATTAAGG
Source organism: Haliotis rubra (assembly GCF_003918875.1). NCBI lineage: Eukaryota > Metazoa > Mollusca > Gastropoda > Lepetellida > Haliotidae > Haliotis > Haliotis rubra. The sequence goes on from NW_025767246.1 coordinate 2,471,219, forward strand.
GGGGTCATCCACATTGTATATGCTTCTGCATAAAATCATTTCCCCCTTAAGATAAAGAACGGTCCCTTAAAACATTAGGTCACAAGATCAGATGATGAAAAAAATGTAGTTCCGGCTGAAACCTTGAAATGGTCAAACCTTGATATCAATAGTAAAGCCCATGACAAACTATTGTCGGTGGTTGTCATTTGCAGCAATCCGGTGTACATTAAATATCCTTCATGACAGATGACGGCTAATTACAACTGTTTTCTATTTCTCTAAAGACCACACGCGGTGCGGTCTACAACCACACATATGGAAACTAATCCCAGCTCCTCAATGGTCCTCGTTAAATTGCTTCTCAATGTATGTTTCCAATATTGCCAGCATCGTATAACTTATGGATGACTTCAGTAGTCCAGGATTGAACACTGATTATCGGTATCATACAGTGATTTGGATAATGATTACAATTAACCCAGTAATGTCTAATCTTCAGTAATGAGATAAAATTGTTATTTGGGGAAAAACATTTGGCATTCATGTGCTCAAGAATTTGATAATTAGAAGGCAGGGGATTTCCTCCTTCCTATTCATTATTCTTGAGGATTGTAATGAGAAATAGCTGATATAACCTTTGAACAGTAACCAAGTAACCTAGTTTAGGCGTGATTTTTAAGATACTCCACGATGTTGCAGTCGACAACGTCAGATCTACAGGTGTGTGATTGTTGACATCAGATGCGGTGTCTGTCTTAGTCATTATTGTCAGATCTACAGGAGTGTCATTGTTGACATCAGATGCGGAGTCTGTCTTAGTCATTGTTGTCAGATCTACAGGTGTGTCATTGTTGACATCAGATGCGGAGTCTGTCTTAGTCATTATTGTCATATCTACAGGTGTGTCATTGTTGACATCAGATACAGGAGTGTCTTAGTCATTGTTGACATCAGATGCGGAGTCTGTCTTAGTCATTATTGTCATATCTACAGGAGTGTCATTGTTGACATCAGATGCGGAGTCTGTCTTAGTCATTATTGTCAGATCTACAGGAGTGTCATTGTTGACATCAGATGCGGAGTCTGTCTTAGTCATTATTGTCAGATCTACAGGTGTGTCATTGTTGACATCAGATGCGGAGTCTGTCTTAGTCATTATTGTCAGATCTACAGGTGTGTCATTGTTGATCATTGTTGTCAGATCTGGGAGTCAGATCTACAGGATGTGTGTCATTGTTGACATCAGATGCGGAGTCTGTCTTAGTCATTATTGTCAGATCTACAGGTGTGTCATTGTTGACATCAGATGCGGAGTCTGTCTTAGTCATTATTGTCAGATCTACAGGAGTGTCATTGTTGACATCAGATGCGGTATCTGTCTTAGTCATTAGTGTCATATCTACAGGTGTGTCATTGTTGACATCAGATGCGGAGTCTGTCTTAGTCATTGTTGTCAGATCTACAGGAGTGTCATTGTTGACATCAGATGCGGAGTCTGTCTTAGTCATTGTTGTCAGATCTACAGGTGTGTCATTGTTGACATCAGATGCGGAGTCTGTCTTAGTCATTATTGTCAGATCTACAGGTGTGTCATTGTTGACATCAGATGCGGAGTCTGTCTTAGTCATTATTGTCAGATCTACAGGTGTGTCATTGTTGACATCAGATGCGGAGTCTGTCTTAGTCATTATTGTCAGATCTACAGGTGTGTCATTGTTGACATCAGATACGGAGTCTGTCTTAGTCATTATTGTCAGATCTACAGGTGTGTCATTGTTGACATCAGATACGTCAGTCATCTATTGTCATTGTTGTCAGATCTACAGGTGTGTCATTGTTGACATCAGATGCGGTGTCTGTCCTAGTCATTATTGTCAGATCTACAGGTGTGTCATTGTTGACATCAGATACGGTGTCTGTCCTAGTCATTATTGTCAGATAACAAATCCAACACACACAACCTGGCCCGCATGAAAGAAGTGTCTTTCTCCAGAAAAGGTTATATATTGGACAATTCTAAACTCGATGACAAAACAAGAATCAGTGTGAATTATCAGTGTTTGTCTTTTATCGGATAATGAAGATGAGTGGCGACTGCAGCTGATGGCTTCATACATCGTGAACTTGCTATGTCAGCAAACTGACATCACCGGGTAACCTGAGCACCATGTTCAGATGCTGCTGACAATGCTATTGACTGCAACCCTGACATCGAATCATATCATATATGCTTCCCTTCTCTAAAGAGCATTACGAAACAACGTTGTCATATAGGGATGATGAGATATTTTGGAGTTATGCTGAAAGCTTTTAGATAGTCCCATGACAGTGACGATATTTTTTTAAACTGAAATATGCTTCACACGAATTTTTGTCCCCGAATGATATGAGAAGCTTTTAAATGTGACAGCTAACTACCATATTTTCTAAAAGCGGAATTTCCATGAAAACTTTGACGCTAACATATTAGTATGAAGGGAAAAACTACCTTAATTTAATGTTTAATTTTTACGTTTTATGTTTTATAATCTACAATTCAGCAGTCATTTTTCTGTTCATTTTTGAAAACGAGCTCTTTTGTCAAGAATACTTCTTGTGTCATTCAATTTGAACAGGATCTGTATTCAGATACTGATCATGATATCCATGTACACGCATAGATGACGCACCACATTGAGTGTTACCCTGGAGAGTTGAAAACCACTAGTAAGACGCCAGACTGTCGTTATGACACAAGCAATATGACGGCACAATTCGAGATATTTGTAGAGAAGTGGTGCATTGACTGGGTGTGGTCCTTAAGATTTCAAATACACTCTCTTAGGGCTTTCTTTCGTTATGCCTTCGTTGCCTGTACAAACTTTGACGCCAGTAATAGTTTGATTGGAACTCTGTATTCTGTAACCGACCAAAGAAGTACTTATCAGAACTTGCATATTAGAAAGAAGGCCAATACAGGTTATGGTGTTGTGAGGCATTGAAATCAGTTGTTCAAGTTCCTCTTACAAAATAGACAACGTAAACAACGCACGCACACGCACGCGCACTGCCCCCAAAAAAAAAAAAAAAAGAAAGAAAGAAAAGAAAAACAAGAAAAAAAAGAGAAAAAAGAAAAAAAAAAAAAGATAATTAAAATTATAAAAATGCAAAACGGGTTTAGAAAAATTTTTCCTAAATTACGAAATAACCTCTAGGTATTTAGTAGGTATGCCTGGTGCCTAATTGTTTGTCTACATGGAGTGTCTTGTAGTAGCGTGGTAAAGAAGAGTTCCCTGTCTTGATATCACACTATTCCATTGTCTACCTTCATCTGAAATGAGTCAAGACATTTCTTCTCAAACCAGCAAACATTTCAATGACTCGCGGTAATGTCTCTGCACATATAGGGGTAATCGGTTTCATTAAGTAATTGATATCAACTCGCAAAAGTATATTTACAAACAACAGAACCATCTTTTTAGAAAATGACAGTGTTGACACTTGCTAACTGTACCTATGGGCATCTCTGCTTCTGATATGATTGAAGACATTTCTTCAGTGATATCTAAGAGATTTTGACATTTACATTTGGAATACACATGTATGAAGTAAATGCTTCATTTAAAACGTCGGTAAGGAGCTGAGATTAAAACCTTGCTTGTCATCCTGCTTATCATTTGAAGAAGATGATACATGGACAGTCCTTTGAAGATAACGCTTATGTAAGTCACCTTTACATGTCTTTTTAAAATAATGGTTTTATAACCTAAAACAAATAACCTGTCTACAGCCGATATTAAGCGATCCAAAATCAGACTAAACGCAAACTGATGAACATAAGAAAAATCCCACCGTTATATATCAAACAAAAACAAATTGAAACAATTATCAAAGATACTTGTAATTATATACATTTTTTCCGTGTTGCTGAAGATATGAAGTTTTGCCAACTTTAACACCAAGGACTGTAGCTTCGATTTTAAATAATTTTAAATCTCATTTTACATGAGAGGGCACATTAACTATGCGATCGAGACGACCAGCTGTTGGACTTCTGTCTGTATACGTGTGGGTTGAAATGATTACATTTTACAGATAAAAACAGTTCTTAAATTATATTCTTGAAACATAATTTAAGGGACCCCAGAAACGTTCTTCATTTTTCAAACTTGAAGCTGTGGTAATGTAGACTTACCACATAGACTTGCATGAGCCGCATTGGATATATTTGTGTCCAGGTCTGTATGACAGACTTCAGTGTAGTTTGTTAAGTGAGTGAGTGAGTTGTAGCCCGCACCCCTTTCTAGTGCTGACGCTATCTTTTTAAGGTGTTCGAGCCTGCTCCACCCTTGTCACCTGACCATAGGGACCAGAATCCCTCTGATTCGTTTAAAGTTACATCATACCATGGTCTCATGTCGTACCTCGTGATCGGAAATTACCGTCAACTACACATCGGTGAATCATCGTTAATTGCTACTTTAAGAGTCTTTTCTGTTCTGTTTCTGACATTTATCATGTTCTCTATCCCTTAGTTTATTTTTTTTTGCCAAGCAGTAATAGCATTGATTCTATGACGATATAACCGAAATTCTCAATAATGGATTAGTGATACGTTTCTTGTATAACGGATGCATTTTTCACCTTATAACACTAACATTGAGAGTCAGCTTTCCATCATTAAGAAAGTGCTTCCGAAAGTATAATATATCCTACCTAAAGCAGTCGGTGTATTCACATGGGTCATGATGAAATAACTACAGGAGAATGTCCAGCATACATATCATAATCATTGGAAGCATAAAATGTTATATCAGTGATATGCCTGATACCTTAATTACCTATGTTACAAAACGATTGTGAGAAAAGGTGTATTTCATTTACAAAGGAATATACATGTTTGATATGAATTCTTAGAATGATTATTGTGTTCGTTGAACTACCGGAAGGTCGGTGGTTTTAATCCCGGAGTGTTTTCCCTGCCTTCGCTCAGTGTGTAAGGGGGCGGTGGGGTAGCCCAGTGGTTAAAGCGTTCGCTCGTCACGCCGAAGACCCGGGTTCGATTCCCCACATGGGTACAATGTGTGAAGCCCATTTCTGGTGTTCCCCGCCGTGATATTGCTGGAATATTGCTAAAAGCGGCGTAAAGCTAAACTCACTCACTCAGTGTGTAGGGGAGAAAATACGGACCAGCTTCCTCAGGGATCACGTTAAACTGCGGCATAGTTTACCAGTAGGCTAGTTCTCTGGAGCTTGCATATATCGGGACTAGTTAAGCAGACACGCGTGCATGGAAGCGGCTATGTACAGCATGCTACGTTTATGACGAACACTCCTGTAACGAACTGACGGATATAACGAACTGTTTTTACCCTTGACCTCTGCTGTACATTTCAGTCAAAATGCTTATGATGAACCAACTACTGTTACAATGAACACAATCTAGCAGTCCATTTGGGGGTGATAAGGAGGTGTACTTCATGTAAAACGGTGTTCAAATCGACGATATCACCGTTTCGTTTAACACTCTTCCAAATATCTCTTTATTGTTCTTTCGAAAACTGAGATACAAGGTGAAATGTTTCTATTGTCTTGAAAAGCCCGCTTAGAAATTACATGGAATAATTTCAAGAAATATTCACAATGCTGCACGACTTTGTTGTTGCTAAAAATTAATTTTTGAGAAAAGTAATCATAACTAAAAAGCCCAAACAAAGCAAACAACAAAAGCACCACCCTCAACCAACACACAACAAAACTGGGTTTTACATTGTGTCCATGTTTAAATGAAAGTGAAAGTTATTGATTGTAATTTCACTGACATTTAGTATGGCTGAATCAACAGGATCGGTTTCGACACCATCTTAGAGACGAAATACTGAGTTCTTTACATGTAACAGTCTTGGCGCCGAATACTCAAATTAAGGAATTTATACAGATGTGTTGATCTCGGCTTGAGGCGACATTTCTTTGAGGCTGTTGTCCAACGGAAAATGGTTCTGCATGCTTTTTCTAAATCGATATCTTTAATGACAAAGGGAGAGGTAAGCTCCGAATAGAAACTCGGTCGAATAAGGGGATAAAGTAACCAAAAAAGAATATCTTTTCGTGCAACTTAATCAATAATCGCAGCTGACGTTTGTATTTATTTTGATCTAAAAGAACATACTTAAGAGCTCGTATCAGTTTATTGTCATCTTTGGCAGTCTTTATTAAACGCATTACTTTTGCAGTAAGACCAGGAGAATCAGCGTTGAGGTCGGGGTATCGATGAACACCATCTGTATCAGTCCTTGTGTTCATCTTTTAGGGGTGCATTGGTTAAGTTGCTTTAACTGCACAGCTCGAAGTATCTCATGTTGAAATATTCTCGCTTTGAAAGTAAATTGAAATTGCCAAGTACAAAGTGTTCATTCAGTCTGTGCAAAATGAGTTTTGATCCAGAACGTAACCCTCAAATAATTTGAGAGCACTGTGATCTGAACATGTTCAGGGTTGAGCTTACTGCTAAACCGGTCTAAATGGAAAGCGTCATAAACACATGCAGATGCTAGTCAATTGTTCACATCACGATACACAACGATGGTACACAATATTATGTGTTATACATTTTGTCATTACCATGTGAAACTCTAAACACGTTCAGATTGTGGGGATGTTTCGGTGGTGTTTAGCTTGTGGAAGGACCGCTCATTTCCAGTGTTTAGGCCCGAAACGTGTTTAGACAGAAATCACCGATGCGTATTCCGCTCGAGGTTTATACGTATTATTAAACATGTTTAGATCTAAACATGCCCTGCACGTGTTCATATTCTAAACAAGGGTAAATAAATTGACGTACAAAAGAAAGTATACACCTTGTGATAAAAAGCCCAAAACAAACAAACACACACACACACACACAAATAAACATACACAGTGTCTGTAACATGTAAGTCACAATCCAAACACTATTATTAATTTTCGTAGTTATGAAAAATATCCCCAAAGCACCACTTACAAGTGTGTACTTTGTATTGCACGCTAATTTAATCGCTATTATTCAGCAAAATAGCTAATACGGTCAATAGCCGACATAAAGAGATGATGTTATTTTACCAGACTAAAAGTCAGCTACTCAGATCAACGTTGTCATATTATCAGACAAAAAGTGAAGTTATTCCCTGTTTATACCTTGTTGCGTATCGCCCACGGCAAATCTTAAACGGACTGATGTTTTCCTTTTGATGTTTATTTTAGATGTGCTGAAATATTTACAAAGGGAAAACACCTTAAAAACATGCTGTTATGCGCAACTGTGAACCCTTTGTTTGATTTCCCAATATGTGACTAGTGAATCTCGTGTAATAGAAAGGACATTTTGTATCCTCTCCCTTCTACTGGAAAGTATTTAAACATACACATTTCAATTAGTTGAGTTACATAGAGTAAGTAATGAGTAGGTTGGTTTAACACTGATTTTAACAGTACTCCAGTTATATTACGCCGTGTCACTTTAATGTGGGAAAAGACCCACATCAACGACTGACTATGGCAATATTGGTGCCCTTTTATAACAAAAAGCTTCCAGGACTTTCTCTAATTATGTGGGTCAGATTACACCGCACTATTCTGGATAGGGCTTAAACATCCCGATGAAGTATCTTGATCCCCGGCTGACCAATGCGTTTTGTCTGCCTTAATATCGAAAGTACGTTTTTCCCTGTCATAATTATGGGATCCAGCCATCCACCTTCTGATTCTCTATTCACTAGAACACAGAAGCAGTCGCCTTTAATGCATTACAAGGCAGGGTACCAACAAGTACACGCTTTTAACGCAGTTTGTCATGGCGAGTTTGCTGCGTATTTACAGACGCTGATGAAGCTATAATGACAGTAGCGACTAGAAACGACATAATATTTCTATTTCATACGAAGCATTTTCTCAAAACCAAGAATGTTTCCGACGATTACTGAAAGACCAGATTTAATTTTGAGCCACTGTTCTTACAACAATACAAATATGTTCACAACACATAGATAAATCGTGTCTGGGGACCTAACCCTTAGACATTTGAGAATTTGAAATGTTGACTCTGTATCGGATTGTGACGTCACATTTTAAGTGTCATAATCTGTGTGACGTCATAAACTGCACACATAGAGTGTGCCAGTTTATGACGTCACACAGATTATGAAACTTAAAATGTGACGTCACAATCCGATACAGAGTAGAACTTTAAAGGCTTGCTTAGTTTTCTTATATGATGTCGACTTCATTAACACGAAGTAGATGTATTCTTTCAATTTCTGTCAAATCTACAAATAGCGCATTATAATGGACATCGCTATTCGTTTGGGGATTTCTATATCCCAAGACTGTCATCAATGTTTCCAAAACTCAAACCGCTGGATCAATGCCACTTCACTTAATAAACTGCAAGGCAAAAGAAAACAGACACTTAAAATTTCGACTTGACAAAAAGTTACAAATGTAATGAAGTCATTGCTGTTTATGAAACAGTGCCTTTCTTTCTCCAAAGTCTGTTGTCAGAATTTCCATAATACAGATCGGCATTTCACTTCATTTCATCAACGGCACTTTAGTTAATAAACTCTTGGCAAAAGAAAACATGCACATGGAATTTCAATTTGACTTAAAAATTGCAATGTTATCAAATTACAAATGTTAGTTAATTGGCTGGGCACAGTTCTCGACATACAGTAGACTTAAGGATCCTTAATACAACAATGTACTCGCACGCGATTAATCGCAGTGGAATAACCACTTCACGTTTCTTCCAGTTTGGGCCACTATCGAACATGACCACTTCACTTTTCTTCAGTTTGGGCCACTATCGAACATGACCACTTCACGTTTCTTCCAGTTTGGGCCACTATCGAACATGACCACTTCACGTTTCTTCCAGTTTGGGCCACTATCGAACATGACCACTTCACGTTTGTTCCAGTTTGGCCACTATCGAACATGACCACTTCACGTTTCTTCCAGTTTGGGCCACTATCGAACATGACCACTTCACGTTTGTTCCAGTTTGGGCCACTATCGAACATGACCACTTCACGTTTGTTCCAGTTTGGGCCACTATCAAACATGAAAGCATACTTTCTTTGGCCCGGCTGGTATTGACTTTCACCATCGTGTGGTTTTAATGTTGGATGTAACAGCCTCATGGTTAACATTTGAAACTTAACTATGCAGTTTTTTTATTTAATTTAGCGCAGTTAAATATGCATGTAACTCAGCTCTACATCAAACGACTGAATGTGTTTCTCAAACCTTAAAAAATGTACACATATCTTGAAGAGAGTTTATTCTTCCTATAACTTGATGAACAGAGACATTTTTTCGAAAGGCTATATTGCATTCTCAAAATACCTTACGAAATGAAAAAAATGTATTTAAAAAAAGAATTAAAAATATATACGTGTCTTGTTCAACTCTGTGAAAGAGAGTTGAACTGTTGTTTGAACTAGCATTATATACCAGCAATATCATGTTCCTGGAACACCAGCAGTGAGCTCCACATACTGCATCTATGGAGAATCTAAAGTATCATAAGTATTGTCTGTTAAATGCATTAAATATAGTGTATTTAGAAAGGATAGCTTTGTCCCACCCGCAAAAGGAATATTTTAGGTTATTGTACTCTTTGTCCTGTGATACCAAATAACCTTCTTCTTCTTCTTCTTCTGTGGGGAATCGATCAAGGGCTCAACGTGACAACACACACTTTTACAAGTAACCATGTAACAGCCAATTGAAAAATTGAATTTGTGTTGTCTAATATATTGGATCAGAATTGTAAATGCAAATTTCAAGAACAATTCGGTATCTGTTCGTTCGGTATGTTATATCTCCGTTATCAGTTGTTCCCGGTGGATGTATGGTTGTCCCAAGCAGTTTACAGAATATGGACAGGTTTAATCAATAGTCGCTGAAGCAAACTGTTCCACTTCGACGGTAAAATTGGAAATGATCTTGTTGCAAATTGGACTCTTAAGGTAAAACTGTCGATGAACCATTTGGTATTTCCAGAATGTGTCGTGCAAAAGTATTGAAACAATGAACTGATTTAAGCTAAATATGCACACCAGATTGTTCGAACATTTAAAACAATGAGCTTATTTTTGTATCAAATAAAAGGTAAAGTGTCCGAATTCGATTTCAAATTTAGAAATTGACTAATTGATAACTAACACAAAGATTGTTGACAATTCTGACAACAATTCATTGTTCAGCTCAATAAGCTCCAATAAACCAAAATCAGTATTTTTCTAGTCGGCGTGGCCTATATCTTCAGAACATTAACACTTTAATTACATTGTAACCTATTTAACTACAAATAAATAGTTGTTTTATTTATTACCCAAGGTCGAATAACAGTGTAACTAGATGCCTTAATGTTCCTTCCGAGAACATGTTCATTTAATGAGAGTATATGTTTTTAGGGTCTTTGCAGAAGAAGATATATCAAATGTAAATTGATCCGATAAATCGACTTTGTGTTTAGACAAGAGCAGCCCACTCAAAAGCCAGCAGCACTAAAAATATAAACCCATTTTCCCTGGTCAATAATAAAAGGCCATTCAACCGAGATTTACTTCTTTTTTACTCTTGAACAAAAACAGCTTTAGCTTTGGTCATGTATTACGAAAATTGTCGACTTGTATATGTTTTTTGGTAGTTACCACAGTCACCATAAAACAACCGCTTTATGTGTTAATAGAACGTCTTGAATATAGATAATTGCGCTTTTAGAGAAAAGGAAAGTATGTTTGAGTACTTCCACATAATACATTTACCTCACTTTATATTGAACAAAAAGGAAAGGGATTATGAATAATTTTGGATATATGATATTGTGCACTCAAACAATATCCCCAGAACATTCATGATGTTTACCTTGCCTTGTATACATATTAAACACTCTTGTACAACTGAAATACTGAAAAAGCGGGAGTATACTCTGACATGCCGCTTCTGAAATTTATGGATTTATTTTGTGAGTGCGAGGTTTCGGTTGCAGGAATGCAAGACAACGGTTCAGGTATCGGTATCGAGGCGTCGCACTCACAAAATACATGGTCAGTATTGTACTCTCCAACTTCTAAAATCAGGGACGGTGGGGTAGCTTACTGGTTAAACCGTTGGCTTGTCACACCGAAGATCCGGGTTCGATTCCCCACATGGGTACAATGTGTGAAGCCCATTTCTATTGTTTCCCGCCGTGATATTGCTGGAATATTGCTAACACTGAATCTAAAATGCCACTCACAAAAAGTCATGCCGCTTCTGATCCTCATTTGTCCAGTCGGTTTAGCCGTTTCAATCTGAATGAAATAGGTGCACCCACATACCAATCTGTAGTTTATATAAAGTCCTACCTACAAAGTAGACCCATTTATGGCAGGACTCATTGTTTGCACGGGTCAGAATAGCGTTTGGAGGCCAAAGAAAGATACGATGGAGTTTCAAGGTTTTTCCAATCGAATTTAGCAAAACGAACATGTCAACCTTCGTCCGTTTTTTTCATGGCATGCAAACACCTCTCTTGCCCTTCTGTGGATGTAAAATATATCACATTCAACGTTTCTTATTATTATTGTTGTCTGCGCTTAATGTCAGTGACACCCTGTTATTGGAAGAATATGGCATTTGCTTTAACTGATCACGCCAGCCTCAGTATTCGAATCAGTATAACCTGCGTTATAACAAGTAGATATTATATATTCTCAATAACTATCTACAGGACATATGAAGTGGATGAATGCCTGTCGCTTCTCTGCAGTAAATTGGTGAGCATGAAGAGATTAACTCAGTAAATGTAATCTACAAACATCCTTCCATGATTGAGCCAGCTCTGTCGACCAGATTACCATATAATTAGAGTCACAATCGTTTGCATTTATCTGATACAGATTTGCAATACTTTCAATTCCACTAATACATTCATGTTTATTTCTTTGTGGTAAAGAACAGCTGTCAGTTGTCACCGGCAGGCAAATGTGACGTCCCAGGATGCCAGTTCAAACCGCCAGCTGACAAAGCCAATGCAAAACGTCAAGCTGCAACGCCAGACCAAAACGCCACCCCAAAAAATGAAATGTATATTTATTGATTTGGGGATCAGTAGTGCGTAATACCTTCATGTCTTGTCAAGTATCCGTTCATGCGAATGATTCTCGCCAGAGCCTTGCCAAGTTCATCTTACGAGGTCTGCACCAGTGACATTGACGTACATGTCACCCTGTCATGTCACAGACGTGTTCTATGGGGAAAGAGTCGAGGCTCATTACTGTTCAAGACATTCTGGATGGTGTGCTGTTGGAGGTGAGCATTGATGATGTCGTCCTAAAAGATCAAACATCGACTCAAACACCAAGCAAGGCGACTCAGTATGATAGTACTGTCAAATTCGAAGGGAGGGTTGCTCAGTTCTTAGTTAAGACACCACAGCCAATCCATCGCCAAAATTGTCATGTGGTCTCAAGCTGAAAAACGTGTGTTCACGATCGGCATATTTTGGTAATATGTCGATTTGTAATAGTGAGAATAGTGATGAGCTGTCTTACCCGTATCCTGGTGAATGTTTGCAGCAATTGGAACTCGATTTCGTAGAGCCTCGTTTCTGATCTATCTACTGTACTTTCGTCTTTGACCAGGGATGTCCTGAACGGGTTCGAGCAGCAACATTTGGGGTTTCTTGGCACTTGTTCCATAGTTTGCTAAGCACAGACTGTGTAACATGGAACGTATTGGCGACTATATACGGTCCATTTCGAGCATGCAAATAACCCTCAGAGGACCCACGTGTTGCAGACGCCGCATCGCTTTCACACAAACAAAGAATGAAGTCAAGTAAATGACAACTAGAGAATTCAAAATGGACCAGAAGTAAAACTGATCGGCCGTCCTTGAAAGTCTCAGAATAAGTTATGACGCTTTCCGCACACTTGTGACGTTACTGGCAGCGACACCTGCAAACTATCGTGTTTCGGTGTTACGTTTTACACACAAACACGTTCTTGCAAAGGGCGTTTGTTGCTAACACTCATCTTTGTTTTCATGCGTAGTATTCACATTTATATTTCGTCATCACTGTTTTCAAAGTTTGTATGGTTATAAGCTATAAACTCAAGAGTTGTCACTACCCTCCGAGATGCGTATCTGAATCGCTGGTACACTGACGGCCCAAAACTTTACAACTTCAGGGCAAAACACATCGTGCAAACACATTGCTCTGTGCAGAAAGAATACATGTTCTTGGGACATTTTTTAATGTGGAAAAAGCAGGGAAGTGAAAAACGCTTGGTCACTCGCAACCACGGTACACAGACACACACGCACGCACGCACACATACACACGCCCCGACTGACATTCGAACAATGGGTGTATGCTACAGATGCTACAGATGGAAGCAACCAATGCATTGCAAGATCTTTTGGTTGTCCTTGTGTTGCTGTTACTAATCCGATGTAATGTTACAGACAGACCGGATAGGAACAGGCAGATTCACGTTAACTGCCCAATGAGGATACTCCCAGGAGTCGTTTTCTGACATTGACATCAATTCTTGGTGTTTATTGTAAGTCGACACACAACGGCCAGGAGAGCTCAGTCGTCGTGAGCGATTGAGATGGCTAGGTTGTTGGCAGCGACGTGATTGGCAGAGGGTCATCGTCACTGATGAGAGATTCTGTCTGATGGAAGACAGCATGTGTAACGCCTAAGGGGAGAACGGACAAACATGTTGCTCTCTGGAGGTCGTGCCGTATGGTGAAGTGGGTGCAGGTGCGGGAGAGAACATCTCTGGTCAGCGGTAACGGATATTTGACAGCTCAGCGTTGCATGGTTGACATTCTGTGTCCAATTATCCTACCTCTTCAACAACAGCTGCCACTTGAAATGCATTTTCGGTATGAAAACACCAGAGCCCATACTGCCCTAATTGTACAGAACGCCCTTGCAGCCAACAACGTCAACGTGTTGCTCTGACTATCGAACATTGACAGTGACAACTTGGGGTGAAACAGTACACTGTTACCTCGAAACGGTACGTAGTGCGGTACAAGGCCTTCGGTTCGAAATTTGACAAGAACCAAACCTAACATTGTTTAATAACATGGAAAAATCACCATAATCTTTGTTATTTTCAAGGAACAAAACTGTCATTTTATGACTTGATAGAAATGACGGTACGGAAACCGAATATACCGAACTGAAGGCTAAATACCGCGGTTCTTCTAATACCGCGGTATACCGTTTCACCCCTAGTGACAACATCCTCTAGTCAACCGACAAGAACTAACCCAGGCCCTTCATCAGACGACTGACTTTTTTGTGCAACTGGGATGCTTTGCGTGTCCAGTTACAGGAATGGTCACACACGCTATTAATATGACGAGTCCCTGAACTTGAGCGAGATAGATGTGTGTCCATCGTCCATTACGTTGTTTATGCTATCCTACCTCAATTCGGGCAAGTATCATATTAATGCCAGTAGCTGCATGACTGTCATTTTAAATGCTGATTTCTTTGAGATATTGATCTTTTCAAAACATTTTGATTCTTGAACATATATTTTGTGGTTTATAAACAAGATTGATTTAAAACTGTTGTAAAGTTCATATCGGGCTTCAGTTATATTACAACCCTATCTCTTTATACAACCAATGCGTTGCTAACAGTAAAAATAGTAGATGCGTTTTTAGTCTAAACGGTCCAGTTTGCCTTTCCTATTCCAAAAATATTACATTGTTGTAAATCCGTGGCTCAATATTATGACAATTTTAAGCAGTTTACATGTATGACATAAGAAAACAATTTCTACCATAAACATGCAATAGAAATATTATGAAAAATCTAGTGAAAGTCATGGAAAACATAGAATAACTTAGGTTTGTTTAATTTTTAGACATAAATGAGATTATTGAAACACGTATCTTGCCAGTCCTTGAAAAACCTTTCTGAGACCTGTTATCATCTCAGAAAGGAGGATGTTTTAGCATGTGATATATACAAATGTATGTGTAATCTGACGTTCCACACTTAGATTATTATAACTGTCAGTGGCACGATACTATAGTTATTGATCAGAAATGTTCAGCAATATTGACATTAGCTTTCTAATTTTTAGTTCAAAGATGGCTTTCAACCATGGATCTGGATGTACGCTTGCCAACCGTAATATTACATACATCAAAGTTATGGAAAAGTTGCAATCAAGGGATATGTAAATTTATCATTAAGGTTAGAGCGACTGTTTGATGTCTAAAATACTATATTTCCTCGACCCTTCTTAGCTGGGAACAGAGCTGATTTATTTGACTGTATTGTAAATATTCCCAGTAATTAAATGGCTCAAATTGAGTTAGAAGACTGACATCGGTTCTGGTCGTCCTGACGTGTTTAATTGTATTCTATCTGATTTGATCTTTTTCGGATTGCTAAATATATATCAACGTCTTGCTTTGAGATTCCTTTAAGTCCTTACAATGTTTAAGCCAAGAGGATCGTGTCCGTACTAATTAAATTTATCTCTTTTCACATTACAGTAGCTCCATTGGGACTTTCAAGGATATTACACAGAATAAGGGGATACAAGATGTCATTCAGAAAGCGTTAGGTTGTGCGTGGTTGTTCGTTAAGGAATGTGTATTCAGACAGTAGTGAAAGATGTGATGTTGATGGAAACATGATATGTTGTTTGGAGTGAGGCTGGAATTTCAAGCTTGTTCCAAAGACAAATACAGAATGAAAGAATTTTGCCTAGATTTAAGCGTCAAAGTTAAATTCTACCAGAACTCACTGAATAATGGCAAGCATTGGCTATCGCATGTTAGTTTCAATACAGGTAGATGCGCAGTACTGTTTCATGACTTAAGGGATAACTTTAGGACTTGAAATTACTCCCATATATTACTGTGAAGCAGCGAAGCTAGGGCTCAACTTGAATAAGCACGAGAATGTTTTTATGAGTTGTAAGCAGGTGTTTCTTATGTTGAAGGAGAGGATTTTGTAGTTAAATTCCTGAATATCAGTGTCCCCGTGCCAAAACGTAATGCTTGTGGTATCAACGGCTTTGTCCCCGCTCTAAATGAGGAAATCAAAACGATTACGTTGTTATCCAAGTAATTGTTTATTCTTGCGTGAAATAGTGGACATATAGTCTCAACAAGTCCATTAGTCATCCTCCATTAGTGTTCGTCTCTCTTCTCATGTGCTGTAAAGGTGTGTAAAGCTGTCCTAATACAAACTACCACGTAAGTAGTTACATTATAAACGTCTGAGCTTCTGCATAACCCGCCATTCAATTGCGACACATGTGTACCCCGATTACCCTAATTCAGGTGTCAATTACAAACGCCAGAGCCAATCTACTTCAGATCTCTTTCAGATTTTGGTGTTTTCACCACAATGAGTCAGTAAAATGGAACAGACTTTGTCTCCTCTGATGTCCTCGTTAGAAAAAATATTAAAAACGTTTCAAAACAAGAAGGTTTGCGTTGCAGTCAATGATGTGGTCTCCGTTCCGTGAAATAGCTTTTAGAATAGACGATTAGAAGAAAAGGTTGAATGAAAACTTGATAAAAGGATAAATTATTTGAGAGCCAGTGTTATGACAGGAAGGAACGCTGTTCCATAGAAACAACATGGCACCGCAGGTATTGTAAAGTGCGATGAAAAAAACTAATACAAAATTGTAAATTTCGATTAAGTTGAAATTAGTCAGTGAAATACTGATACACCTTGCCTCCATCTGCCCTGCACACAAACACGCTCGAACGCACACACACACATGCTCGCACGCGCGCCATCGTCCATGACAAACCACATCAGTGCAGACTTATAACAATCAATCAATCTTTATTCTCTCAAAGTCACCACCAATGGTAGTACATGAGTCACATAAAACAAACATAATATTTACAACAAGATGGCAAATAATTTCTTTAAAAAATGTGACAAATTCTTATTAATCTTAATATTCCCATTACACATTAGTTTCTTATAATTTACTCAAGATTGACATTGGTAATAATACTCTTTAATCAAACTTCTACGTTGAGTTGATAAAGGAGTACAATCAAATAGATAGTGGAATTCATCTCCGATAAGTCATGAGTTACACTTAGTCCATATCTATCTTGACGAGGGATGTCATAATATCGACTCTTTTCTATTGGTACTTTGTGGTTGCTAAAATTTAACAGATTCGCCACAACTACAACCTGAAGCCCTCCCAAATCATTAATCATTTTTCAAGTCTTTGGGACCACAAGTACTCCATGCACAGAAACCAGGGCGTTCCACATACATTGAAACAATCGACGGCTGGGAATTAATTAGTCAGCGGTAACGTTATCGTCATAAGTGCCTACCTCTTGAGACGTGGGTAATCCTGGGCCCACTTAGTGCCACGGCTACCTTAAGTCCATGTTAGAATATGGGATAGATAACCAACTTAGCACTAAATCTTTTTGTGCTAGTTTGCCTGTCGTTTGAGGCGGTCAAGTAGCAGAGTTGTCGAAGCGTTTGCTCGTTGCGCCTAAATATGGGGATCGATTCCCCACACGGTCACAATGCTAATTTCAGGTGTAGTCAGCATTGATAACGCTGTATTATTCATGTAGTAAAAAGCATGCTCTCATTTTGAAGTTTCCGGCAGTATTCCTATTTTCTAATTTCATATTTGTAGTTACAGGTTATTTCCAGGCTTAATTACAATTACTTGTCTCTTCTGTAGGCATCTGTCATGGCAGTTTGTCAGTACCCAATATCAAGCTCTGTATTAATCTTGTAATGCTTCTGGTCATTTTTGTTTTGCAGTCATCTTTTCTCGCTTTGTATTTATGACTTTTAGATGATGATGCCAGTTGACATTAACTAATACAGGCAGACACTTGATTTGTTGTCCATACAAGTTAAGGATCATGTATGACGTTAGCTTAATTTACTTTGAGAGTTCCAAATTAACAACCAGAACAAGTTCGTGAGGAGCTGAACTTTGAAACAAGTAAATAATTTACAGTTTCAGGTTTACTGTAACAAAGGAAAATCCGTTAGGCCAAATTAATGGCAAGCATGTTGTCACTGTCGGATATCTTAAAAGAGGCCTGTCTCTGGTTTGCATCAAACGTGTCCCATCCAGAAACGATCAAATATCCCTGTATGCCAACAACAAGGGTTGGTAACTCTGTTTCATTAACATTCGCTGAATTTGGCCTCGGCAATACTTGACATTTTACGAGTGACACTGACAACCGCTAAATTTACAAAATCTCCTCAAATCTTCAGATTTTTGCTCTCTATTCAGTGCTGCTCAATGGTATCTCCCGAACTCCAAATTTGTCGTGGGAATGTGCTTCTCAACACTGTACCAACTGTTTGTTTGTTACACATCAGCAATATTCTACCATTATGACGTAGGTCTGTAAATATCAGGAGTTAGGATCAGACAATCCAGTGATCTGCGTTATGAGAACCTCTGTCCATACATACAATCAATCAGGTCACGAAAACTTGACAAGCATAGTTGCTGGGGATCTAGCTAAAACTGTCATAGATCAACCAATCACAGTCATGTACAAGCATGCGACTTCACAAGAAAACGCGTGAAGGAACAGTATTTCCAAAATCTATTCATGCTAGGATTTGAAAGTGTAACTCAAAGAGTGTTTGAAATATATTAAGTCATTTTACCGCCATAGTATTCCATATTACACACGTCTTGTAAGTCGTATGAGTAGATTTTTGCTCTCTATTCAGTGCTGCTCAACGGTATCTCCCGAACTCCAAATGTGTCGTGGGAATGTGCTTCTCAACACTGTACCAACTGTTTGTTTGTTACACATCAGCAATATTCTACCATTATGACGTAGGTCTGTAAATATTAGGAGTTAGGATCAGACAATCCAGTGATTGGCGTTATGAGAACCTCTGTCCATACATACAATCAATCAGGTCACGAAAACTTGACAAGCATAGTTGCTGGGGATCTAGCTAAAACTGTCATAGATCAACCAATCACAGTCATGTACAAGCATGCGACTTCACAAGAAAACGCGTGAAGGAACAGTATTTCCAAAATCTATTCATGCTAGGATTTGAAAGTGTAACTCAAAGAGTGTTTGAAATATATTAAGTCATTTTACCGCCATAGTATTCCATATTACACACGTCTTGTAAGTCGTATGAGTAGATTTTGCTCTCTATTCAGTGCTGCTCAACGGTATCTCCCGAACTCCAAATGTGTCGTGGGAATGTGCTTCTCAACACTGTACCAACTGCTTGTTTGTTACACATCAGCAATATTCCACCATTATGACGTAGGTCTGTAAATATCAGGAGTTAGGATCAGACAATCCAGTGATTGGCGTTATGAGAACCTCTGTCCATACATACAATCAATCAGGTCACGAAAACTTGACAAGCATAGTTGCTGGGGATCTAGCTAAAACTGTCATAGATCAACCAATCGCAGTCATGTACAAGCATGCGACTGGAAGAAAACGCGTGAAGGAACAGTATTTCGAAAATCTATTCATGCTAGGATTTGAAAGTGTAACTCAAAGAGTGTTTGAAATATATTAAGTCATTTTACCGCCATAGTATTCCATATTACACACGTCTTGTACGTCGTATGAGTAGATTTCAATAATGGGTTGACGAAATTCGGTAGGGGAATGTCAGTTCGAAACAAATAATTCTCCTCCCAAACTAAGAACCTATTCTTTATCCTCCAGTTTACCAAATTAGTGTTGTCATTTGGACATACCTGATGTTCCGAAATATAATGTCCAAATGAATATTTAGATTCCAGAGAAATCAGACTGGGCGGTATTATCAGAAATATCTGACTGATCACTGACTTACGTAAATGATATCAGACAACGATCGACAATTCTTTTCTGATAAATACTTGCTCTTTTGCGCTGTGTTTAGATGTCATCAAGATTTTTCTTGATTTGGCTGTAAAAACATTTCATAATTACCCATTTCACACGTTTCGTAAACATATTATGTTCTAAACATGCCATGATTTGTGGGGAACCGGGGATGTTGAGATGTTTAATATTCAAATTCTCCACAAAATACATCAGACTGTGGACAACATTATCAGAAATATGTGACCGATCACTGAAATACGTTAATGATATCACACAACGATAGACAATTCTTTACTGATTAATACTTGCTTTTAATGCCTGTGATTCTATTTCATAATGGAATTTCTTGATTCCGTCATTGAAAATTGTTCCTGACATAATTACCCGTTCCACACGTTTCGTAACTATATTATGTTCTAAACATGCTATGATTTGCGGGGAACCTGTGGTATTGAGATGTTGATCCCTTGCCCATTGATTTGCTGACAGAATTTATTACAGAAGAAGGATGTGTGCTTCTGGTTTTGACGTTCTTTATTTCTCTGTCTTGTGTTTACTTAAAACACCCAATACCTTTGTTCTGTCTGAGATTTCCAAAACAAATTCCAAACGCCTTTACAACAATGAAAATGCATGTCCAGCACTTGTTTTGTATCTAAACCTGTTTAGCAGTGTCTTTGACTGTAAACATATCACCAGCCAAACTAATCAAATCACGATCGTCTAATTCACTATAGAGATGTAAATTGTTATTTATACAGTTTAGTATACAGAAGAAATATGTCTGGACGTCAACACGGCTACATAGACGCATTATTTATGACATGAGTAAATGTGACCCGATATTGTAATTCATATCAGAAATTGTCACTGTTTCGTTCCCTCGAGATATGGAATGCATTAGCAGTGCTTGGGTAATATTGATCTGTACGTGTTGTATGGTGTAAGAGCCGGACCTTCATTTCGTGAATAAAGAGCGTACAAATGCTTTAATATGGCATGATATATACTGAACACGAGTAATGCTGCATGTTATATTTCTACATATAAAGAAAGTACAACTTTCAAACTATTTCAGGCATGACTCTACTCAACGTGATTCGAGAAAACGTAAATAAACATTGCATACATTTGGCATAGCTGTCTTCCTTCACAAGTGTTTTCCTGAGGTTATGCAATCAAATACCGTTGTCTCGAACTCGAAAGTTAGTCTGTTAGTCATCATTCTGTGGTTGTATCAAACATCTGATATCTCGAAGTATTTAGAAAGTTTAGCTGTATATAAACCAAAGCATATGTGAATGAAATGAGTGTGAAATTTGCTATTACCAGACAAGCCCAGCACGACTCATAATAGTTGTAGGTAAGTGGGTTCCCCTCACTTAAATATATATAGATAACATCAGTTACATCTACAAATATGTTTCAGAGACAGGAAAAAAATGAAGTAAGCGTGATACTAAATTCGTTTACACGATCAGTTCGTATGATTATGTATGTAAAATGTCCAACCTTTCTGACAGTGTGAGTCAGTTTCGTAAAAACGTTAGTTACAAAGCACAGACATAGGTCTGATTGTCACGTATGACCATGTTTTATATGTGAAAACTAGAAATAATTCTCTTTACAGAAAAAGAAGATCCTCAGTCATTACCCAAAGAAACCAAATAGTCCATTAAGATGTCAATGGAATTTAAGCCCATAGAATTATGATTAAGGATGCAGGGGAGATTGGAGCTTAGTCTCAATTACCATAAACATCTGCTACAAAGGTACTTATCCATTAACAGGATTCGTCTAAATGGATATAAGATTGCCTTAGGTCTGAAAGGGGATTGAAAACACCAATGTTGCGTGTCCTCTCTCGCTCTCTCCCTCCCTCACTCTCTTTCTCTCTCTCTCACACACAGCAGGTTTAAGAGTAACTTGTATATAGTTGTCCAGTGGTGATATGATATGCTAAATATAGGTTGAACGATAACCATAACCTTAAGTAAACGTATAATCAATGTTCAGGCGGAGTGTATTGCGTTGTGGAATACTGCTGATCGGAGATACGTTGAAGCCTCGTGTAAGGCTGAACGTGGAAAGGAATCCCTGTTCTCAGCTGAAACGTTTTAGAGAATGGTAAAGTCGACATCCTCCCAATCACAACATACTGTAGCTACACCATGACTCATATAGTCTGAGAAACAGACAACCATCCAAACATAATGCCACCCAAAGAATGATAATATATGGATGAATAATTTTTATATTACAGTGAGAGCTACGTTTCGGTGTTGGTACTAACACCGTCATCAAGCAAGTGATCATCACACATATAGAAGTTGTTCATCCATGTACTGGTATCCTTGCTTACTGCTCCTCACATCTAAATGCCTCACAAAGAAGTTATCATGCCACCTTGAATGCCTTTTGTCTACCCAATAACTCAATATCTACTTATGGTTGAGAGCCATTTAGGTGCATCGTATTGTCCAGATTTTGTAATCAATACCTGAAACAGTTATATTTCATGCCAGCCTATCAAAACCCGGTCAGTTTGTCCTAACGGTCTTTGAAGTCAGTTGCCACCGGGATTGAAATCTGGCGCACAATCAGTCAGCAATCAGCTTGGCAGGATAGATTACACTTGCTTTTCTTCCGTTTCCTGAATATCTTCAGGTCACCTAAACCTTTTTTAGCAGTTCAGACTTAATTTGGGAAATCGCCACATCTTGCTTTCCCCTTTAGTCCTTTTGCAGAGTGTTTTCTCTTGTTCTTTGTCCTACAAGTTCCGAAAGTAAACAGTCATTGGTATGGCTTCCGCATGGACTGTGTTACTTTGCCTCGTCTGTGTACACGGGCTCCCTCCTTGTTCTTTACCTCATCTCAGTAACAATGAAGGTCTTTACTAGGGTTTTACAATCTGCTGTGTTATCAGGATTGTCGATGGTCTGGGTCTTGGTTTGCATAAGATGATTGTAACCCATAGGGTATTAAGTTATTCCGTGTGCTTTGGTCTCCATTTCGTACGTCTTGCTCTGCAGCAGTTTAGCGGGGTCTTTTCTTCCTGGTGTGATTTCATCTGGTCAACAACATGCCTGCTTGGTTTCATGTCTTTTCTCCGCTTTGAAAAACTCTTTATTGTGGTGTAGATGATGGCAATATCATTGGACGTTGGCCTGATATTTGATTGCAAGTTCTTGAACGGTTCATCTTTTTAGTTCATTTATTTTCACTTCTGTTTATGACAACATGTGTTTCTTTCTTTTGCATAAATTACTGGCTTTTTGTCTTTTCTACCATTGTGCGATGTATTTCGGAGCGTAAATGACCATCTGTTTACAGATACAACACCGTCTCCAGCCGCGTGTAACACATGTTTGACTGGAATTGTGTTTACCGAATAAACCCGCTGGCCAGTGTTTAATGAAACACATACTTACCATAGTTGGTACCAAGTTCTATGGAAAGTCAACTTCTTTATTGCATTGCGTGCGTCATTTCGGTGTAGGTACAAACCCCAAGCATAGTGAGGTAACTCATATATACTATTCACACTTTGCTAAGGATCAAATCATAGATTCAACAGAAAACTATTATGTGAGGTCAAATTTGGTTTAAATATCTAAGCTTATTGTAAGCATGGACCCTAGCTAGGTTTCAGTATGTCATTGCATCTTGTGGATCCCATGCTATTGACACGTGCTGTTTATTTGTCAATGACTCGTTCCATGATTTGCAAAATGGTTGATTGGTGCCATGAAAACCATTTTTATGGTTACTCATGTATCAAGTGAATAAGGTTAGATTAAAGTGGCTGTTTGCCTAAATCGGTGTTACCATATTATTATTTATCCAGTTCTAAATGGATACAGTTTCAAATTATAAATCTACGTTTAAGTAAAGTTGTGAATCTTTGTAATCCTTAGCAAAGTGTGAGTAGTATATATCAACTCGAGTCTTCCAGTGATATGCATGAGCTTATCTCGATCTTTTTGTGCTGAAACAAACATATATTAAACACTGTAAATGTATGTATTACGCGTGGTGTGTTAAAGCTTGATTCACTCCTAGATTAGAATAATCCTGATCATAACACATCTTGTGTCTCCTGCATGGATATCCCATTCACACACTCTGAAGACATACACACTAGCATATGAACATTATTACATGGACATTACAGAGCAGTGAGTTGCAGTTTATCCTTTCATAATAATCCTAATCAGCATTATCAAAGCTTGAACCTATTCACGTCTTTCACAATATCAATGAAAAACAGCTACCTTATTTTTTTAGAAAGATCATTGAACATAGATGAGATGTGACATCTTGTCGTATTTACACAACCTTTTCCAGGGTGTAATCCGCTTTGGCATTTGCATTTCGTTTGAGAGGTTTCAGCTGGTAGTATTTTTCTCTTTAATTTTCTTTCTTTTCATAAAATATATCCGGAGTTTTGAAGATAAAACTTGTATGGACTCTTTGTGCAAGTCCCATTTGCTCTGAAAGTTTGGTCTTTATGCTTGCCAGGATTCATGGGTCGAAACATGCCCGGTTATGCTTCTTGGTTTGTCAGGAGGATATCTGTATTCAATATTTTCTCTCACATTTAATTGACAGCTGTGATGACTGAAATAAGTTCAAAGTGACGTTACCGTTCGCACTCACACATATCCCAACGCCTAGCAGTTAGTTATTGACATTTTGTGAAATCATGATGTTGTGTTGTTGCTGGAGGGAGGTAAAACTTTTTTACAGCGGCATAAATCTATGATATTTGACTGCGATTGAAGTAGCAAATGGAATATGTTAACGCACACATATGTCTGAATCACATGCAGTTCCAGAGAAAACATATTACAGGCTTTGCTATTGCACATTACGTTTTAACTTTTTATCTGCTACATACATAACATACGTCTCATTACAAAAACTGACAGTTCATGCTTCGAGTTTTTATAGACACAGGTCTAATCATTCACCATGCAGCAAATTATTCCAGCTGAGGAATAATAGAGATACATCACTTGAAACGTTTGTTGATCACCGTTCTACAGATGTAGAATGTGGTGCCTTTCTGTGACACCTTGAGCTCATGATGCATTTCATGATGCAATGTTTACCAAATTGAAACCAACTGATAACAAAAAAAACCAACCCAAATACCAAAAAACCCCCAAAAACAAACTGGACAATGTGTATGACTTGGTCAGATTGTGAGTAAGGGAAAATTGAAGAGAATTGAGAATATCAGAATTGAGATGATTAATAGAGGAAGTCCTCAGGTATGTAATGAAACCCTTAGACAAGAATTACAACTACTTAACTGGTGAAAAAGCGCGGAATTACTTCACCATTGATGAAAGATGCACAAAAAGAAAGATGCTTAAACTGATGTTGGGATCACGAAAATCAAGATTGGGATAATGTTTTCTTTTCTGATGAAAGTTCTGTCTGGCTTTTTCCGAACTGTGTGAAAATCTGGACAAAGGATACAGTGAAACCTATCTACCAACCCCAAAACATAGCCCGAAATTTCACATGTGGGGTGGAATATCATCACGTGGAGCGACGCCGTTGTATATTGTCACTGAAAATTTGACGAAAGAATGGTATGTCGACATCTTAAATTATAACCTCCTTCCAACATGAAGAGTGCAGGCTAGTTAGAAGAACCTATCCCCTAATCCCGTTCACGTCGTGTGAGTAAATAGGGTAAAATCAAATGGGAACCATCTTGAGGTTGGGCAAAATCCAGGAAAATATACACGTTGACAATCTCACCTTTTCGTTCAGAGACTGTGTGACACTCTTGTGAAATACTTAAACGTATACAGCCACTGGGGCTACTTAGTCGGCGGGGAGGCTGCACTCTCACATTTATCATAAATTGGAGTATAGACCTCGCCATTAATGATCCCGTTGAATGGCGACTGAAAGTCTGAGGTCTTCGAGCGTTATGTCACAGTCGATGTAGAATTTGCCAGTCACTACCATCGCAGCTTTAAAAGTTATAAATCATATTAGTGTATGTTGTTACATGTTGATTCCAATGCTGACCGGGAATCAATCAGAAAAAGTACCTTGTGAAGGTACTGTGAGGTGAAATTGGGTTTAACGTCGTGCTTGAGAATATTTCGCTCATATGACGACGTGCATGCCTGTGTATGTGTATGTGCGGCTGCTTGTACTAGCCCAGACTTAAGCTGGTTTTATAATGCTAGCCCACTGAGATACCATGCCGCAGTGAAGCATGAACACCCCACTCAGACACATTATACTGACTCCGAGCCGACCAGTCCTTGTCGTACCCATTAATGCCGAGCGCCAGGCAGGGACCAACAAGTACCACATTTTAACGTCTTTTGGTATGACGCGGTCGGGGATCGAACCAGCGACCTTCCGCTCTACGCTCTAACCACTACACCACGGAGGCGGTCACCTTGTGAAACCAACAAATAACAAAGCAATGTGATTTAATAAACAATTGTTTTTATTAAATGAACTAAGTTAATACAAATAACTACAATGATATTTCTGTGGCAGTATGAATTTAAAGGCAGTGTAATGCAAAAGCAGTGATTATTGTAATAAACATATAGATGGTAATAGCCAACGCACCGCCACAATGGTCAAATGTCCCAAATAGGCCTGGACTGAATATCCAGGGTAGGAATGATCTCCACTGCTGATCATCTTCTCCCAGTAGATTCTCCAACTCCCTGGGTCAAAATATGGTGGAAAAGTCTATAGGTTCATAGTACCCTGTAGTGCCTCCTAGATCTCCAAATATAGCTCACCACTGCCCCGCGCTGACTATCTGTGCATACAATGTAATGCACTTGGAACATTGTTACACAATGAATAAATCTGCCACATATTCATCTACTTGAAGAACTTCTCGTTTTCTGCACTTTCAAAGTATCATTAATAATTCTAGACAGATTTCAATTGGTATCAAATCTATTGAAACGTGTATGCAAATCTATCTAAAAATCTTTTTACAAGAAAACTATCGAACAAGAAGTGACGCAAGTCATGAACCAGTAATAAAGGGGAATATTCGTCCGTTTGTTTGTTGTTTAAACAAATAATGTGAGTAGAGAATGAAGAGTCCAGTACACACTGATCCGGGTAATATAAATTGCAGTGCCTCGTGATGAGACTGAGTTATGGGCTTTATAATTACGAACGGTTTTATATTATCATTAAAATGTATTTTTATGAACCAGGGTGCCGTTCCACTATCCGATCTTATCTAAGATCAATCTTAGCAAGTTACGCCAATTTTACAATCGCCTTAGCTAAAAGTTACACCCGTTCCACTAACCGATCTTAGGCCGATCGTAGCCGGTCCCGATCTTACGATCCGATACTTGGTGTCAGGGGCAAGTGCGTGTGAACGCTGGGTATCAGGAATAATGTGTGGCTGAATCTTGTCGATCAGAATAAACAAGGCGTGGCCTGCCTTTACGATTGGCGTAGGGCAAAGATCGGTTAGTGGAACGGCACCCAGGAGTCAGCGATTAGGATGGGCATGTCCTACTCTTCCGATTGCATCTGTCCCACATGTCTTAAGAATCATCGTAATAAAGTATATATTGCAGCGCATGATGCATGGTTAAGAATTTATGGTCTTAAAATAAATATGCCATCATATCATTGTTCACACGAGTACCATCGGTCAAAACTGATGTGCAGGTTCCTTTATCGAGGATACAGTGATATATCATCCTATCAGTTTAAGTAGTACAATCTAGTTCTGAGCTTCATGAATTTCTGAAGGAGTACTGAAAGTATGTAAGTCCATGTCTTTACGATATGTGATTGATCGTGATGTACATAGACTCTGTAAGCGTTTCGCAAACAGCAGATAAGACCGTAATAACACAAAGCCATCACAGACATCCGTAGCATCAATATTTAACATCAAAGAATTAAAGCATGCCGTTTTGAATATATATATTGACTGGTTGGGAGTAAGCTCAGGAACACCATTGCAATCGATGAATATTATGCTGTACATTATTGGCATCATTGAAAACATTTCAAATTGAGGTATTTTCTTCATTAAAATATCCATAGCTGTCCTTTCACAGTAAGTTACGTTTTAGACGGATTACAATGTGAATTTGAACCACCCAGTTTAAAACCATGAATATATTTGAAAGATTTTCCCTAATTGCTTGTGTTTATACACTCACTTCCGTCTTATTGCACCATATTCGAAGTGTTTACTGTATCGGCGTAAACGACGGAAAATGCTGAGAAATGTGAAAATCTTGAATCTGAGTGAGTGAGTAAGTGAGTGGGTTAATGAGTGAGTCAAAGAGTGGGTGAGTGAGTGAGTGCCTGGGTGAATGAGTGAGTGAGTGGACAGGGAATGACTCAGTGAGTCAGTGAGTTAGTGTAACATCCACGTACGTAAAGTACAGAATGGAGTGGGAGTTGACTCGGTGAGAGCGTACATTGGTGACTTCTTCCGCAGTTATCACCATTTCCATGTTATCAAGTGGTGTCATTTTCATGTTTCACATCCAGGCTGACACTATAAGTGGATGCTTCTCTCGAGTGTAATACGGTCTGATGTACGCCTCCTTGTAGCAGTTTGGCGAGGGATGACACTGCTACAAAGAGGCGTACATCAGACCGTATTACCCGAGGGAGAAGCATACAACGTATTTATCTTACCGCCATGTTAAATGTACAAAACATCATTTTATTTTATGTTAAAGATCGCGACCGACTATATGACATGTAAACAAAATGGCGTCTGCCTCTCGACTGGATTTTTAAAATCAGTGAAACATAGTCTGACAAGCTTAAAACTGCTATAAAAATGGATAATTATGTTTAAGTGGAGTATGCAAACCACTCAATGTATAAAATAGCTTAAATAAAGCGTTGAAAGTCGGTAAAATAAATCTGTACAAAGTGAACACAAAAACAGCTAATCGAACGGTTTTCGAACTCCGGGCACGGCATGCGTCATATTATGACGTCATACGATTGTTAGCGCTTCAGCTTCTCGGCGGAGAGCTTGGCGGTTACCGTGGCAGCGGGTAATATTTTTTCCAGTTGTCACCCTCCTGCGAAGGGTGACACGGAAATTTGTTAAAGCGTCATTGACCAATGAAATTAAAGTATTTTACATGAAAGTAAGATAAAGGCTGTAAGCTAGTAAACTGGTGAAACCAACAAGAGTGGGCACAATGCTGACAACAAACTGCAGCACAATCCATAAGATGGACGTCCTTCGATTCTTGAAATGACAATTCACGACTTGAAATGTAATCAATATACCTATTGATGCAATTGCAAGGCTACTAGCAAGACTTAGCTACCTAGTAATTACATGGCGTTATAATGAACAGGAACTAATTTGAAATATCATAAATAAAAGGGGATAACGCTATCGATATTTTGGACAGACGGTACTAATTGTCTCCGTTTTTCTGATGATAGCGAGTTATGAAATATCTTAATCATAATTTAAACTTGTATTCATTCATTGTTTTCTCTATCTTTGTTGAGGGAACCTGCAGCTGTGTTATGGATACATGCATTATTTCACTTTTAAATCAGTCATACACCTGTAGTTTTTTGTCGTATGTTTACCACGCGGCAAACAAAGCAATCGTTGACATTTCTCTTACATTTAAATGGTTTGAGCACGTTAAAGAAAAGTGTATAAGCTAAACACATAAAAAAACAACATTCAGCTGGAAATGTACAATTCCTACATAACTGGAAGTAGTGCACACACGCTGGACTATTGTTCTAGTATTCTTCTCAGCACTGTGTTCATTTATCAACTGCCGACTTGCTGGACGAAATATGCCATTAAGTGTAGATATGGGAGAGCTAAAGGGCTTCCATGTAATCACCACTGTCGTCATGAGTGACTGAGCTGGGATTTGCCAGTAATTTATCTGCTTCACGGCGGAAGATACAGAAATGAACTTCACACGTCTACCCATGTGGAGAATCAAACCCCGTCCGTAGGGAATGAGCGAACGTTTTAATCTTTGCACCACCCCATCGTTCATGGAAACGGGACGATACGGTGTTTTCCGTCGTGTCATAAACGAAGGGCATGTTATTGATTCCAACTGCACTGTCGAGCTTTGCTGGAATCTGTGTGTAATCCTACTGCATCCTTTTCAGATGCGCGATGTTCTGTGTAGTAGTTCTCCTGTCTGGTATTGAGACTGAGTAATCTATGAACACGTGTTGATCTGTGCCTTAGGCTAAAGCTTTCGTAGAAGGGTTTAATGAAACAGCTGTTCAAAGATAGACAGACAAGAACTATAGCACAACTTTGTATCTAATTCCGATAGCAAACAGATCATGCTCATTATAACCACTAACTTAATGTTTTGAAGAATCCGGGTAGAGTAGACAACAAATGTTAATTCTTAATCGCTTCAATATGAGAACGTAGTCAAGCCTCACCAAGATCTGGATTCGAAATAGTCTTCAGAAACCGATGATTGTTGTAAGAGGCCACAAAAGAGACCGGATGGTCAGGCTCGCTGGCTGGTACATGCATGCAATGACATCTCATTTGCATAGATCGATGTCAGTTATGGCAAACACTGGAATGTAAGGTTCAGATTCGATTAATTACAGACCACTGCCAAATAGTTCACGTGGTGCTAAACAACAAACAATAAATAACATTCACATAATTATGAGGTCAAGATTTCAATAGCGGTCCTCAAAATGTTTCGAGTTGAATTACAAAGATGTTTTAAGTCAAGGAACCCTGAAGTACTGCTTGATGGATCACCAGCGTCTTGCACAGCTGTTATATCACACGAGCATGACAAACGTGGACGTTGATAGCGTCAGGAGAACCTTACTCAATCCATCTTTGCTCAAATGCCCAGTAGATAACGACTACACGATTTCATTGTCATTGTTAACATGACTAAATTCATTACATTAAGCATTTTGTTGTGAATGCTTCCCTGATGTCAGGAAGACGTGGTGAAAAATCGAATTTTGCCGTTTTATTTTACTTTATCCTCAAATAAATCTCCGAGTAGAAAGTGGTTCTTTTGTAAGGGATCATGTTAATTTACATTCAGACCGTGTTCAAGATTGTGATGTGAGTACCCTCCATGTTGTATTCTGTTGGCTATTATTCTTTATCAAAGCCCCATCAGTAAAATGTTTCATAAACACACATGTTCAGGATATGATCGAAATGAACCATGATTTTAGAAGAGAATCCTTTGATTATGGAAACGTTCTAATATTATATCACATCCATATCTGGTATGAAACACTTTTGATAATTATTTTTGACGATGTTTTAGGTCAAGTTTGCATCCCCATTGTAGGAGAAATATATAGTACCTGTGATAGTTACTGGAATCAGTACACGTATGCGCATGCATTTGGTGAAAGTTTTGGGACCCCTTTTAAGTATTCCTCATGGGAATGGTAGAGCAGGGGGTAAATAATACAAAACAAAAGGCATTAGATGGCTGACATTTTACTAAGATGTCCACAGAATTTAAAAAGATGTGCTGATGTGATTTGGCAACATGAAGCCTCGGGTATTGCAATGTCATTATGTAAGTCAATCTAGTTTCGAGATAAGCCTTGTGACACAAAGAATCATACACCTAAAGCCTGCCATCAAGGATAAGGCCTTAACCATTCATAAATGGAATAAATTCACATATCCAAACACGCCAACAAATTCCTGATGCAAATTACGTTTTATTGGTAAAATCTGCGTCAACAATTCTCACAATTCCTTTAACAAATGGATGCGCAACGTTTGGATACGATGGATTGATGTAAAATAAGTCCGTTCTGTTCGAGACATCTACCCATGATTGATGATCTTTGAATTTGAATAGCGTGAGTTAACTAGATATGTCATATAATGTGATAACAGACGTGAAGAAACATACTTGAAAGTTAGGGACTGTGAGGCAGCTTAGTGGTTTAAGCGTTCAGTCGTCACGCAGAAGAGCAGGGCTTGAATCCCACCGTTGGTACAATGAGTTAAACTCATTTTTGGTGTCCGTCGGTCGACTATTGCTAAAAGTGACGTAAAACCATACTTACTGACTTGACAGTGCACAACCTTGACAGAAGCGACCTCCTTTCATGTTGCACTACAAAGACTAAAATCCCATTTAGAGACATTACATGCATATTACTTGTATACAGAGTGCACATAATTGTTACTTAATGGAATGCCAAGGAAAGCATGGTTGTAAAGCAATCCAATATTGTCTCTCTCTTCACATGCCTTTGTTTCTATGACATGATAACATAGAGTTAATTAAATAACATATGAAGACTATCAACAACTGGCGACTAAAGTGGACATAATACTTCATTGTACATTATCGGAGTCTCTACTGCTGCTAGTTCCTACCATCAATAGAAAGATCCTAAATGTATCATTCTCAATGTAAGATTTCCTATGGCAAATACGAATTTCGGCCTGCGGTTTCTCCACGGGGAGGTGCTTCAATTTTGCTATAAATGGAAATCATAAAAAAGGTTTATGTCAAGGTACGAGAATAGTGTTTTAGATAATTTCATTCCTCGATGAGATGTTTAGACACTAGTTATTGTGGATAACGATAATAAACTGAGTTTACAGCATACAGTGAAAGTACAAATGGCAGAGCAAGTCTTATTTTCATCACTTGGCTTCACTATATATTGTCATGTGTGTTATAGATCGGCATCCCTCACCGGTGTACAATCCACGCATCATGTCTAGGACTTTTGTACCAGATTTGTAGCTTTTCCTCCCTTCTTATCTTTCATTTGTGATGTCACCCCTCCCAGTTACATAACTGTTGTTTGCCTGTTAGGTTCTCCAAAGTTTTATATGTGTGATGTCCATTTTGTATTCAGTGGCTCTCCTCCGCTTTATATCTGTGGTGTCCTCCCATCGAGTTACATAATGTGATGTCCTCCCTCCTGGATATTTATCTGTGACTTCCTCCCTTTGTGTTCTGCCTTTTCTGTGAGTCCCACATCGGTTGAGATTTCATCTTTTTCCACAACAGTTACATGCTTGCTGATACAACACATGTACCAGATGGACGCTATTATCTAGCAGAATATATTACACATCGAATAACAGAAAACTCCCCTCTACAAAGGGAGCCTTCTGATGCCCTGTATTTATCCCTGGAGCGAAAATCTTAAATATTGGCGTATAAATTCCATTCCATTGCATTACCGGACAATTGAATCGTTTTTTCTGATTAAGAGAAAGTATTGGCACCACAAGTGTTAGTTCGTTGTATAATAATTGCAGACTTCTAGTTACTTAACACAGAAAGTAGGTGTCCTCCATTTTTTGTCTGTCCCATAGCTTCTGTGGCAGTGGCTTAGATGTCTCTATAATCAATACACAAGGACAGAATGCTGACTACTTCATGCTAGGATGAGTGCAGGGCTGACAGGCAATTAGTCCTATATGAGGATATGCTACAGAAATTTGATTTTTTTCTGTTTCAGATTTTTTTGCTGCAAACTTATATATATGTCTTAATAAACTTGCAGTGCTCCATTAGTGTTCTGTCTTCGTCAAAAACGAGACCAGAACAAAAATCATTTCATACTTATATGTACCTGTGTTCCTCGTGTCATAAAAATATCTCACTGCAAGTAGAGCCACCGTAATGTATGATGGCATAACTCAGTGTTAAAGGGTCACTCTTGCTTTGACCTCAGCTAAAAGAGAGGATAACTGAAACATATTTTTGAACGCCGACAGCAACACATACTGGATACTAGAAATGAACCATCTACTTCATTTTCTTAATTTCTATTCTTGTATTTACTTATATTAGCTAGACTGCCTCCATGGTGTAGTGGTTAGGGCGTCCGCCCGGAGAGCGGAAGGTCGTGGGTTCGATCCCCGACCGCGTCATACCAAAGGACGTTCAAATATGGTACTTGTTGGTCCCTGCCTGGCGCTCGGCATTAATGGGTACAACAAGGACTGGCGGCTCGGAGTCAGTATAATGTGTCTGATTGGGGTATTCATGCTTCACTGCGGCATGGTATCTCAGTGGGCTAGCACTATAAAACCAGCTTAAGTCTGGGCTATTTCAAGCAGCCGCACATACACATACACACGCATGCACGTCGTCATATGAACGAGTAGTATAGGGAATGGGGGGTTTTGGACCAAGTCCAACAAAAGCCTCTGCAAAGCCTTATTTCACAAATAAGGCTTTGGTCGGACCCTTGATCCAGCTATTATTACCCCTACTATAAAAAAGTTTGAGACGCCAGCGGGATACGAACGTCCAATATTATACCTCACAGCCGCGCCGCTCAACTGACTGAGCTACCAGGGACTTCGCTGAAGTATGTTGGTTTAACGGGTCTATCCTGGGATTGTATCATCCAATGCCGGGCTGCGTCTAACGTGCCGCTATGTCACGTTTAGCTCGATGAAACAGTTTAATGTGAATCGCCTATGATCTCTTTGGTGTTCGTAATAAAGGCTTGCCGGGCTTTTTGTACTCCCTGTTCTATGTACTTTTTTTTCTCATCCTCGCTGATAGCAGACTTACGAGACTTGGATCGAATCTCTTGTTTCATTTTGTTATATTTTGTGAGTTCAGAGAGGATTGAACGAAACTCCTCCTCTGAGATCTTACTGTCAGTGAGTGCCGTGGAAATACGCTCACTTACTGTGTTCAGCTTTGCTTCGGCCAGAACCCTGATCTCGTCATGTTTCAATGCCTTACGATGCAGTCTGCGTGATGCAAACTTAAGCGCCAACCCTAACACCCCTGCCACCCCAGCTGTTATTTCAATGCCTAGCACTACGGGGGTAGCCACGATGGTAGCTAACAACCCAACACCTGCCGCCCCTAGTCCCATGCTGGTTGCCATAAGGGCAGTGTCAGCCCCGTCCACGATATTGAAAGCTCTATGGTACTTCTTACATAGTGCTTTCCGCGTGTCGCGGTCTTGTTCTAATTGGTGTTTTACATCACATAACTGTCTCAAGCGGAACCCGTCTACAGTTTCCAGGGTCTTCGCTACTTCCTCTACGACTGGGTACAGCCCCATCCTGTGTGTATATAATATATTCTAAAAAAGATCTTTAAATCGTTCGAAATTTAATTCTTGCAAAGTATATTTCAGGCTTATAAGGTATAGATCATCGTACAGGGAAATAGGTGAGAGGCTAATAGGTAACTCTGCGTCTACACTAACATCATCGGGGCATCTTACTGAGGGGACTATAGAACCCGTTCCGAGGTCCAGTTGTATGATGATACGGCAACGTTGGTGCCTGCCCATGATGCCCCAGCGTATTGTCACCCCAGGTAAAAGTTGCCGTTCTGTATTATTACGAACCGATCCGAGGTAGACTTCTATGGCGAGTGTGGAGCCTGGCCTCACAACCAATTGGGTATCGGGGGCGTCAAACCTTAACTCACCCTCCCGGCCTGAAACAACTAACATGTTATTCGTAATCCTCTATTAGCTGAGCACTTATCCTATGGTTCGGAACGAAAACCCCAAACAAGAGGCCGTTGTTCCTAATTTCGGAGACCTCCCTATCTTTGTTTAACGAGATATAAGGTGCGGTGAGGGTCATGTTGATCAACCATTTGGGCTCTATAAAGTCGTCTAGCAGACGCTGCCGCACGTACACGCCTTTTTTAAAGTATAGGCCGTACAAGGTGCCGTCCACGTCAGGTAGATCAAACTCCCTTGTGCCTCCTAGGTCCCCGATGGTGATTTTGGGTAGTTGATTGGCCATTGCCGCCCGCCTGTACACGTTGTCTTTCAAGTGTAGGACGTATGAGCCACCTTCCTCACCAGGCTGATCAAACCCCTCCGTGTCCCCTAGATCGTTAAGCGTAGTGTTGGGGTGATGACTGGTCATTGCTATAATACTACTACGATATAGTTTCCAACTGGTTTTCTGATAATAGTTCAGGGGTGCACTTCACCCCCATGAAGTGTATGTTGTCAGGGTAGGAAGATCTTGGTTAGTGATATCGTGTTTTCCACGGTCACGGTGACACCCTGCAGACTGGTTTTGGAGTCGACACCCACCCGCACGTAAACTGTGCAAACGTGATACTGGTGTCGTTTCGCCCACCCGAGTTTGATCCCCTTCACGATCTCGACATCACCCCGCGATGGTTCCCCTAGGTAGACTTTGATGACCAGTGTTGAGTTCGCCGGTAGACTCTCCAGGATGGTGACCACGCCTTCGAATTCAGACACCAACTGCAATACCACGTTTTGCATCCCGGGTTTACCCGATAGCATGTGGGCTGCCATACTGGCGACTGGGCTGATGACTACGGTACGCCTCTGGGTCGGGACGTAAGCCACTAGCAGGGTTCCGTTGTTCACGACTTTGTTTAGGTGGTTGTCTTTGTTCTCCGTGAACACGTAGGGGGGAGCCGAGCTTAATATTGAGAAACCAGTCGTCTTTATCTGGTAACAACACCCACTTGTCATCTTCGGTGAAGACGAGCGTATATGGTTTGTTTCGGGCGACGGTAGTGCTCTCAACATCGTCTAAGTCGAACAGTTTGCCCCCGAACGATGGGTATATCATCCATTTATCATCACCGGTGTTGACTAGGGTGTACTTAGTGTTGACGGCCGCTCTTGAGGTATCTACTATATCACCTAGGGCTCCACCGGAGGGGACTTCAACGCGTTTGTAAATGTTGTTTTTCAGTTGCAAGGCGTACAATTTACCATCTACTCCGGGAGCGTCGAATCCGCGTGTGTCCCCGAGGTCGGAGATCCCCACATTGATGCATTTTTTCAACCCGGGGCCTTGTGCGCTGGTCATTTTATGTGCAGCGTTATGCTGAGGTATCCTATATTGACGGGATTATGATTTATATCTAACACCGATATTATCAGCTCAGGTATGTTGCCCTGAGCCAACCTCTTATACTGCCGCGGTGAAAACGACTCGGTTCTACCGTCGTTGTATTTCTCCGTTTTAACCGGCACTGCTCTCAGTAAAGTGGAAGGGTGACCCCCTTGAATGTTGTACGTTGTGCTCACCTGGCCGAGATGAATGTACAGC
Organism: Haliotis rubra; assembly: GCF_003918875.1. Lineage (NCBI taxonomy): Eukaryota > Metazoa > Mollusca > Gastropoda > Lepetellida > Haliotidae > Haliotis > Haliotis rubra. The sequence continues at coordinate 2,508,144 of NW_025767246.1, forward strand.
TCTCGGTACGGTACTAGGTCGGGTAACTTCGTACCTGTGACGGTAGTTGTTGGTTTTATCTCGTCAGGCGGCATACCTAGTGTCCTCGCTAATGGCCGGCCGAGCCTCAAGGAGTTTCTTCCGTTGTTGATTAACACCACTGTACCGTTTGAGTCGTTCATCTTGAGTTCGGCTCCCAGGGGTTTGAAGACCTCATCGCTTAGAGAGCACACGCTGTAGTAGCCGTCAGTTATCTGGCTGCGAGCTCCACTGACGAACAGCTTATTGTTGCTGGCGTTGATGTTAGCCCATTGCGGTAGGTAGGTGATATCGCAGAGTGCGACTTCGAGTTGACCCGACGTATTATCGATCGCGTGCGTCAGCTGAACGGCCTCACCGCTCGTTATTCCTGGAAGTGTTATGTACATGTTAGAGTATATATGCTCATTATATAATAGTTTTAAAATGTATTCCCCTGGAGTGTTTTACCCTAAACTGGACGTAGATTTCTCACCCATGAAGATCGCGGTCGCTGATGGGATGTATTTTGACTCCCAGCTTTTAGATGTGTTCGGCTTGTATAAGCTTTCGGTGACTAACGTCAAGGCAGTCCACGCTTGGTTCAACAACCCGATGCAGTTCTGGCAGAATCAACTCAACTTCGCCGTGTGGTGCGCTACAACGGGGTGTGGTGTGGCATTGACCGACACTCGGCGTGGGCCGCTGAGTCAGTCTGTGTTCACGTTCCACGTGTACTACCAGGTCAGGCGTATCCTTAAAGAGATCAGCGCCCCGCTCCCACAGGACAAGGCGTGGAACGCAGTAAACAACCAGTACGATAGACGGGCCTACGAACGTATTTGCAACGAATTCGAACTAAACCCGAAGACGGATTGGCGTTTGCCGGGGCCGAACCATGGGTTGGGTATTCCATATGATGGGGGGCGACCCGTGAAAGAAGTCAGTGATGATTTACTGAAACGAGATGTACTACGTCAGGACTTTGCTTTGTCGAGTAATGAATGGAGGGATGCCCGTATGAACTTTAAAGGTGGTGTTGCTTTCACCGTCCAGAAAGTGGAGCAGTCAACCGCAGACGGTTGGAAAATGTTCATGCTGGACACGTCGAAAGGGTTTACTCGTGCCGGTGTCACCAGATTGAACGACTCTATTCGAACGTATGTGTGGGCGCTGTTGGGGGCTCAGATGCAAACGCGTTCCAACATCCTTGGTAAGGGGACTGCTTACGACGCTCAGAAACAGTTCGTTGTTAACGTTGAGGATGCTATCAATTCTCCAGTTGATCTCCCGAGTGCCATCAAACGCTACCAAGACGTGTTGGAATACGCCAGGTCGAAAGTTGACTACGTGTTCGACGTGGGACTGTACATGGCTCCGAGTGATATGCAACTGAGAGTAAAAAAAGTGGTGGGATACAACAACGAAATAGTCATAACCACGGCGGACCAAAGGTGGGCGTCAACCTCGATGTCAGCGTCCCCACGTCCTACCACCAACGACCGGTGAAACGGGTATAGTGGCGCCACCCCCGGAGCCTAGGTTCAACACACACACCCACAGCCCCAGCCTGCACAGCAGCAGCACATCGATCGTAAAACAGCCCTGGTGGTTGGTGGGGTAGCTTTGGGACTTATTTGGTTAAAAACTCCTTAGCCGCTACGTACACCAGACCCACCACAGTGACGATGGCTGCCCACAGGTTTTGACTAAGCCACGTGGCAGTTTTAGCCAAAGCACCCAGCAACCACGAGACGATGCTACCCAGGATGCCGGGTAGGGCTTCGGCAGCCTTACCAGCCAGTTTAGCCAGGGCCTCCCCGAGTTTTTTTATCCAGGATTTGACGCCCCCACCACTTGGTGCAGGCGTGGGGGTACCTCTACCACCGCCGCCGGCAGGCGTCAATGACACCACCAGGGTTGATATGATGAAGCCCAATGCCGTCAGAATGCTGGCGATGGTGATCCCTTGCTCCCGGAACAGTATCCGAATCCTGTCAGCTAGCGTGGTGTCCTGGTAGAGGACTCGATCAACAGTTTCCCGCGCACGGCTGACCTGGGATCGAAGCTGGTCTCGGAAGGAGGATGCCGTTTCCAGCTGGGTCTTCCTTTCCTCTTCCAAATTACGTATTCGTTCCTCGATGGTGGCTTTCAGAGACTCATCCTCAGTTTCACCGAGTTTGGTCTTTTCATGGGCGATATGGTCGTCTATCACGTCCAGTTTGGCCGTGTTGTTCACGAGATGTCCGCGAATGGTTTGCATGGCCTTGTCCAGCCCCCGTAGTTCCCGAACGGTAAATTCGAACCCGGGTAAGGGTTTGTTATGGTATGTGGCCAACAGCTTTTCAATGTTATCAGTCATGTCTTGATCAGATGTGGCGTCCCTGACGTCTTGCAGATCTTGAAGGGGAAGGGCTTTAGGCCGTGCGCCCCCGTAATCTATGAAGCCTAGTTCATCGCGGATAAAGTCACTCCCATGGCGACTGCCGAGTGTTGATAAGGCAAGCGGTTCTCTAGTGCGCTTATTCATGAGATCGATCTCCGGGCGACCCCTCAGTCGCAGCGTGCCATTGTCATCAACAAAAAACTTGGAATAGTCTCGCCCCCACGGCTCTACGTAATTTTTATCCCCTTTTAAACCATCATAAAACCCGTTGAAGGGCTGCTTAACGAGTCGTTGCCTTGCGAGATCTCGAATGAGGTTTCATCCTCGAATGCCTGGGCACTATCATCCCACATATCATCCATAGGTATGTACTCAGCCATTATTTAGTATTAAAACTTATATATTTCATTTATATAACAATGTACGGTAGAAAACTAGATCCTTTCAGAAGATCAAGAGAGCCTCTAGGCGTCAGAGCCGTGCGCCAGTCGGTGACCATCACCAACAATCCCAGCAAGATAGACCAAAACCAAACGCTGCTGGTTAGATTCCCAAACCTTGGTGAGAATGACCTCATTGTACCAGGCACGGTTCGACTGGCGTTCAACCTCACGTTGGCCTCCACCAACGACAAACGCGAGCTAGTGCGGAACGTAGGTCGAGCCATTATCAAGAAAACAACCATCAAGATCAGCGGTAATGAGGTGCTGAGCATCGACGACAGCGACGTGTTTCACTGCTACGGGGACCTCTGGAAAAGCGAGGGAGAACGCGTCAATGACGTGTACCAAGGTATCAGCAAATCGACTCGGTTGCGCATAGGGTATGGCTTCACGCAAGACCAGTTAGACAAGATCACGGACGGCGAAAAGGCCATCGCCCAAGCGTACGGGAACAGGTTCTGCGTGCCGCTCGACTTCGAGTTGCTCACGGAACACGCGCCGTTTTACCAGGCCGCGCTGGGTGATAGGCTTGAATACGAGCTAACGTTTAACGACTACAGCAAAGTAGTGCGTACGCCGAACGGTGATGAGGCCAGTTACGCCATAGACAATATCTCTCTGGAGTTCGACATGGTCACTAGCCCAGAGCTGGCCAGGCAGGTTCGAAGCCAGTACTCTGGGAAGATGGCCATCCTGTACGATCGCATACTGAGGCATAGATCAGTCGTGCGAGATAAGAGCGACACTGTGTGGAATATCAACCTGAACGTGCGGTAGCGATGTCGATGAAAGGCATCCTGGTCGTCCCCGTAGAGGATTACGAGCCGTTCCGAAGGGACAGCGAGAAGTTTTTCAACCCCGAGATTGAAAAGGTGGAAGTGACCATCGAGGGTGTGCCCAACCAGCTGTTCAGTCATGGTATGAGGGCCCACCAGCAGTGGGATGAGATAAATAAGCTACCGGCCATCAAACAACACCCATATATAACTAAAGACCTGGACCTATCACTCCGTGAAGATCGGCGAGTACCTGACCACCAAGTACGCGCTGTGGTTGGACATGCGATCCACGGATGACGATAAACTGCACGCTAGTGGTCGCCGCATCGACAACGGCAGCGAGGGGATAACAATCCAGATTACCAAGAAGGCTCAACCCGCGGGCAAGTTGAAATTATATCTGTACGTGATTATGGACGCGCAACTTAATATAGACAATGGGAGATTCGTGCAAGCCATTTACTGATGGCGGCAAGCCATCTAGTAGGCCACTGCCTATTGATTTGCCCCGCGACCCACACTGCGCCATAGTGTGTGGGCAGACTGGCTGTGGGAAGACCGTTTTCGTGTTGGATATGTTGGAGGGGTACTACAGGGATGTGTTCGACAACATCGTTATCATGTGCCCTACTCTGAGCATGAATAAAACGTACACGGAAAGACCTTGGGTGATGACGGACCCGGACGTACACAAAGTCGACCCGGGAACACGCCTGCAGGACTGGTTGAAAGCTCTTCACGAGAAATTTAAAGGGGAGTCAACACTGTTCATACTGGACGACTGCAGCGCTAATCGCGAGATAACAAAAAAGAGAGACATGCTATCGTACCTGGCCTTCTCCGGCCGGCACGCAAATCACAGCGTCTGGGTGCTAACGCAGAAGTTCAACTCGGTGTTGAAAGACCTCAGGGAGCAGACGCGATGGGTGGCCTTATTTCACTGCAAGGACAGGGATTCGTTCGAGGAGTGTTTGAGAGAGAACGATGTGATGAGTAAATTAGAACGGGAACGGGTGAAGAAACAGCTCGCTGAAACTAAACACGCTAAGCTCGTGCTCAAGACCGATCAACCAGTAGCCTATAGGGTGTTTTAGCTAAGCAAAGCTAAGCAAAGCTAAGCAAATGCTAAGTAAAACTTAGCTTTAGCATTAGTAGCTATGGTATTTGAAGTGTTCGTCGTGTGCAACTTAACCTTCATTTCTCTGTGTTTCGCCTATATCGTATATTATATAGTTAAAACTAAAACTTACTTATCACATTATAAGATGGAGTGTGAGGAATTGCTAGAGCAACTGTTGGTGCCAGTGGACGATGATAAGCGAGAGAAACTGGTGGCGTTGGCTGTTGGTGGCAAAGCCAAACATTACTTTGGAGACTACACTCCCGATAAAATTCACAAAATGTCAGCCGAAGAAATCGATAAGCTGTACGCTAGATACGAGTCCCGGCTCGGGGCAGAGATGACAAAGACAATAGGATCGGCTATGACCCAGATATACACTGGTATTGCGTCATACTTCCTTCCCATCCCCGGGCGCCGACTTTACCTGTGGGAGGACCTCGAGAAAGACCCTTTTATTGAACACGCCTTGAGCTCTATCAGCTGCGAGCTGTACCACAAATATGGTATGTTGTTAGCCCCAGTGACGGCGGCGATTATCACGGCAAAGCATTGCCAATTTGAGAGGAAAAATAATAATAATAGTATAGATGGATGCCGCACAGGAGGAGACCCCAACCCCCAGGGGGGAGACCCCACCTCATTCAGAGGAGACCCCACAACTGGAGGTGAACCCACCCACAGTCACCAGGCAGAAGAATCCTAAGAGAGTAGCTGCCTGTAAAAAAAGGTGGTGTAACCAACATAAAATTATCACGGTGACTCACCCGGCTCTACTATTGTTGGTTGTAGGCGTAACTGCTGCCGTGGCTATCTCATGGTTATATACACGACACAGGGAGGGAAACCCTCCCCCGGAGAAACCCGCACAATTAGAGGTCAACCCACATATCATGTTATAATTTAATATTTTTATATCATATACATAATGTCTGAGGGGAAAACGTTCGTCAACGACGCATACCACGCCACCATGGTTGCCAGTCTAGCCGTAGGATACGCTCGGTTGACCAAAATGGTGCTTAAACAAACAACTATCAAGCTAGATTTCAACCTGCAGGAAATGGGTATGCTCATAATGAACCTTGGTATGGCGATGGCTACAAAAGACATCCTAGTAAAACAAGGGATACCACCTGAAAATATTATGAAGTAAATATAGGATGGCTACGATTGCCATGATGGTCGGTGGGGCGTTAGTAAATGCCCTAGCATTTTCCGGGAGTAATTTCCTCTTCTCGAAACTACGAGAGTCACACGCGGCTGAAATACAGGTAGAAAGGAAGCGACATGACCTCGCTATTGAAAAATTACAGACGGCACAGGCCGAGTATGCTAAAAAACGCCTCCAGAGGATCGATTACATTAACGAACAACTCAGGCGTGAGAGCCATGCCGTTCAAACATTCTACGATGTCGACGACGAAGCGAGAGAATACTACTTACTAACTGGTAAACGGTTGCAACCACTCAATAAACCCACACTCGCTCAGTACTACACACCATCCAAGGGGCAAATGGACCGTGAACTGGTCTTCATAGCGCTGGGTATAGCAGCGACTGCGTTGGTTGCGAAACAATTAGACTAAGTACTCATATAAGTATGCTAGACTTGAGACCTGCTCCATACCGATGCGAATACATACTTATGGGGAAGAAAGAAGCCTGTGATAGGAGATGCAGGACTGAGGGGTACTGTTGTTTCCACATGGGAAGTCCTAACTACACGTGTTCTGTGTGTGGTATAGGGGTTAAAGGGCACTACTGCCTATGTAAAGCTCACGGGGCAAACGTAGTCAGGCATCACCTCATCTACGAGAATAAAAAGGCCTACATAAAAGAACGTAGGCGACTTCTCAGGATAGCAGTGTAGTGTCCCAATTAGACACTGTGCACACCTATGTATAGCTATGTTTGTGGAAATTGAGTCCAGGGAAGGTTGCCTGAGATCAGTGTCCTCAAACCCATGACTATATAAGGGGTGCTCGTTTACAATCATGGTAAAAGTAGGGTTTGATGTGCCATGGGCTGGACACACTTGGAATTACTTTGATGGGGGGCGAGTAGATGTGCATGGGGAGATAGATATACTTGTTGACGACTCGTTGCAAGTAATACAAAACACCCTACTATGCTGCGCATGTTCCGGGTGGGTCGAGGGAATAATCGATAAGGTGTATCTAGATTTTTTACCTTTACGGTGGCCCAATTAGAGATTGATCTTCTTAGGTGTGTACGCAACTATGACTACTGTTGGTGAACTTAAGCGGATCGCCAGGCAGAGAGGTGTAATCGGGTATTCTCGAATGAGGAAGCCAGCCTTGTTGAGATTACTTAACATACAAGCCCCTCCAATGGTAAAACAATTAAAAGCCCAAGCAAAACAGCTTGGGCTCACGGGTTATTCAAACCTGGGGAGAGCCGGGTTAATCGCATTGTTATCACATGCCCCCGTAGCGCAACCTCCCACTGTAAAACAATTAAAAGCCGAGGTTCGCAATTTGGGTTTAGGTGGGTATTCCCGTATGAGGAAACCACAGCTTGTAGAACTATTACGGCAGAATAGAGCTATTGACCTACAGTTCGTGCGCACTGAGCGCGCTGTAGGCAACTATTTGAGAGGCTGGCGCATGCATGTTGATAGGAATATAGACATCACAGATATCAAGCCTCTGATAGCTGATAAGGTCAACCAGGAACTAAACAGTCTGGGAAGTATCAAATTTCAAATCACAGTGAAAATGTCACTCGATAAGCAGGTGGGGGGAGGGGTCACTGAGTACGTTCAGCCTTACTTCAGAGGTAGGCAAGAGGTCGTGACCCATATAGAGACCATAGGCGCATCAATCGATACCAGTTTTCAGCAGATACGAGAATACCTAGAACGCTACACACATTTGGGGTCCGTGTGGGCTGTAGATAAAATCGATAATGTCTATCTAGACATAGCTAACTACGTGCCGTTCAGAGGCGGGTCATACCTAGACTTGCCCAAGAATAGAGCAGACGATTGCCTGAGGGTAGCTATCAGGTCAGCCTTGTTTCCAGCTGACACTCATTCAGACAGGCTTTCTAGCTATCCCCAAGACGATGGGCTCAACTGGAATGGTATAGATGAACCCAGCCCCATATCCCAGATAACTAAAATAGAAAAACAGAATAATCTAGCTATAAATGTCTTTGGGCACGAAGGTAACACAACAATAGTGCACAGAGTCAGCCCATTGGGGGGACCCCCTCGCGTTATCAATATATTCATGATCCAGCAAGGTGACAAGTACCACTACACATGGATAAAATACTTTAGCAGGCTGTTGTATGACCAATCGGCACACGGAGAAAAGAGCCACTTCTGCGAGCGGTGCCTACATGGCTTCACACGAGCTGATTTATTAGAATCCCACCGGGAGGATTGCCAAGGTGTGGGGCAGACGGCTATACGAGTCGACATGCCTAAGGAAGGTGATAATATCCTAAAATTCGGTAACCACAAGAACCAAATGTCTGTGCCTTATATCATATACGCCGACTTTGAAGCCTTGGTCAAACCTGTTGAGGCTTCCACAGGTGGGGTTGTTGGGGATACCCCAACCACACAGAAAACACAAGAGCATGAAGCCTGTGGGTTTGGATACGTGGTCGTCCGATGTGATGGGGAAACGAAAGCTCCGGTAGTGTATAGGGGTCCCGACGCGGCTGAAAGGTTTCTAAAGTGTTTGCAGGAGGAAGAAAAAATTATTAGGAATGCACTGTATACAGTCGCCCCCATGCGTATGACAAAAGCCGACCGGCTAGCTCACACCTGTAGCACTAATTGTCACGTGTGTGACTCACCACTGACCACCACGTAACCGGTAAGTATAGAGGCGCTGCTCACAGCGCGTGTAACCTCAAGCTTAGAATCATCCCTAAGACAATAAACATCCCCGTGGTCTTTCACAACTTGAGAGGGTACGACTCTCACTTAATCATGCAGGCCATCGCTAAAATCGACGGCAACCTGACGTGCATCCCCAACAACATGGAGAGATACATCTCCTTCAGCTTAAACGGCCTGAGGTTCATCGACTCGGTTCAGTTCCTCCTGTCGTCACTCGACAGTCTGGTCAAGGCCAACGATACCTTCCCTATCACCGATCGATACACCGACGCCGAGACTAGACCCCTGCTGATGAGGAAGGGTGTGTACCCCTATGAGTACATGGATGGTTGGCCCAAGTTCGCCGAGACCAGACTACCCCACATCAGAGAATTTTACAGCAATCTTACAGACTCGGCAATATCCCAAGACGATTACTCACACGCTATTAACGTATGGAATAAACTGGGTTGTAAGAATCTGGGTGACTATCACGACCTGTACTTGAGGACAGATGTACTGCTGTTAGCCGACGTGTTTGAGACGTTTAGGCGGACATGTTTCAAGCAGTATAAACTCGACCCCGCATGGTATTACACCAGCCCAGGTCTGTCGTGGGATGCCTTGCTGAAAAAGACCGGAGTTAAGTTGGAATTGCTCACAGATTACGACATGCACCTACAGTTGGGCCATGAGCCAGTATCTACCCACAGGGGATTCAAATGGGAATCGCACGAGGTCGATGTTATGAGCATCGCACCAGATTCGAACAAAGGTTATATCCTCGAGGTTGACTTAGAATACCCCAAGGCATTACACACATCACACAACAGCTACCCCCTGGCCCCCGAACGTATGAGGGTTAACCCAGACTGGATGTCTGAGTACCAACATAACTTGTTAGGTGGGCGGGTGGCAGACGTTGAAAAACTCGTGCCCAACTTAATGAATAAGACCAAGTACATCGTTCACTATCGCAACCTACAGCTGTACCTGTTGTTGGGTATGAGGCTGACCAAAATACACAGGGTGCTCGTGTTCAACCAGAGCCCCTGGATGGAGCCTACATCAGAATGAACACAGACCTCCGAAAGCTGGCCACCAGTGACTTTGAGAAAAATCTCTACAAGCTCATGAACAACTCGGTATTTGGTAAGACTATGGAGAACCTTAGGAAACGCGTGACCGTGAAGCTGGTTCGGTCGAATGAGGAAGACAAGCTCAGGAGACTGGTAGCCAGCCCGGCATTTAACCGTAGCAAGATATTCACCGATGACCTAGTTGCCCTACACATGAAGAAAAGCCACATAAAATTCAACCGGCCTGTTTGCGTGGGGACACCAGCGACTACCCCAAGGACCATGCCATACACAGTACGGTAAATAAAAGGTCCTAGGTAAGATGAAGGACGAGTGTGCTGGCACGCCCATAGCCGAGTACATAGGTTTGAGACCTAAGATGTACTCCATCCTGAAGGCCGACAATAGTGAGATCCGGAAGGCTAAGGGTATTAAAAAGTACGTGGTTAAACAACACATCAAACACGCCAGATTCAAGGAAGCCCTGTTCAAGACCCGTACCTTTAGACATAAAATGAACACGCTTAGAAGTGATGGGCATAGGATGTACGGACTGACTATAAACAAGACATCCCTGTCGCCGATGGACACTAAGCATTGGATAGCTATTGATGGGATAAACACGTACGCGTACGGGCATGAGAAAATTGAACCAAGAACATAGGTATATATAAATACCCTGTCACATGTCACGGAACCAGAGAAAGTTTGAGGCTATTTACTATAGCCCGCGTGGGTACTGGAAATGAGCTAGCGCTGTAGATAAGCTGGCTAAAATGGCGCGAGTACCCCCGGAGGAGGCCAAAGCGTGGCTTGAAAAACAAGCCCTATGGCAGATCTATTTACCGGCACCACGCTACGTGCCTAGAAGGAAGTTTGGTATTAACATACCTAATAGCGTTCACCAGGCCGACCTCCTATTCCTACCCCCACGACAAGAGGTACAAGTATGCCTTAACCGTAGTGGACGTAGCCAGTCGCTACAAGGAAGCCGAACCCTTGACCGCGAAAGATTCGGCCCAGGTAGCCAGAGGATTCGAACGCATATACAAACGCAGTCCGCTGACGTGGCCAACAGAGCTGCAAGTTGACCCCGGGCGGGAGTTCATGGGTGTCGTGTCACAACTGCTAGCCAAACACGATACAAAGGTCAGGCGTGGCACGGCCGGAGCCCATCGCAGCCAAGCCATAGTTGAGAGATTCAATAGAACTTTGGCTGAGCGCTTATTCGGGCATCAGTATGCGAGGGAGATGGCCAACCCGGGGAAGCGATCGACTGAATGGGTCGCTAGGTTGCCTAAGGTGGTGTCGGCAATCAACCATGAAGCCACCCGTCTCACCGGCAAGAAACCGGTAGACGCTATCAAACTAAAATCAATAGTGGCAGAGTCGGCTGCTCCATTGCGTGGGAAGGAGAAACAGATACCAGATAGGGCCCTAGTGAGGTATCTATACCAGCCGGGGGAACACGAGGGTGATAGCCGTAGCAAGCCACTGACCCAATATGGTCAGTCAAAACTTACAACATAGATAAAGTGGACATCAAAGCAGACGAGCCTAACTTGTACTACTTGAGGGATGGGCCAGGTAGAGGGCTCGTTAGACAGGAATTATTGATCGTACCGTACGGCACAATGTCACCTCCAGTTAACACGGCATAGCGGCACGTGGAGCAATGATACAATGATACAATCCCAGGATAGACCCGTTAAACCGACATACTTCAGCTATGTCCCCGGTAGCTCAGTGGCGCGGATAACATTGGGCGTTCGTATCCCGCTGACATCTCAAACTTTTTTATAGTAGGGGTAATGGTAGCAAGAGCTAAGGGTCCGACCAAAGACTTATTTGGGGAATAAGGCTTTGCAGAGGCTTTGGTTGGACTTGGTCCAAAACCCCCATTCCCTATACTACTGAACGAAATATTCTCAAGCACGACGTTAAACCCAATTTCACCTCACCACTTATATTAGCTTATGTGTAGCAGTATTTACTTTACCAGTGAGAACATGCATTTATCGTTTTTTTCAGGTGATTACCAGTGTTTACTTGTGCTTATCGACATTGACGTTTATTTGCCTGCTTTGGCTTGCATTGACTAATGTATTGGTGTGTTCACAAATTTACTTGTATCGGCTGTACTTCTATTTACATGTGCGAATTCATTAACTTCACGGGGGCGGTGGGGTAGCCTAGTGGTTAAAGCGTTGGCTCGTCACGCCGAAGAACCGGGTTCGAACCCCACATGGGCACAATGTGTGAAGCCCATTTCTGGTGGCCCCCGCCGTGATGTTGCTGGAATATTGCTAAAAGCGGCGTAAAACCAAACTCAGTCATTAACTTCACTGGATTTCCTAGTTCGTTTACAGGACACCCGTATCATCCCTGATTGTCACAGGTCCATTGATATAATTCTCACAGCTATTTTGCCCGTATCACCATTGGAATCTGTTTCTGAGGATATTCAAGAGTGGGTAACGATTTACGCTGACATTCCATATTTCAGTTTACTTGCAGGCATTTAATTACGAATATTGTATATATGAATTCATGAAATGCATTTTTCCAATTATATCGGTATAGTTGACATAAAAAAGTAAATGTGAAACATGTTTGTACACAAACATTTCCATATGTTAGTCACTTTCTTGCTGTATCCTTTGCAGCCAGAGGACTGTCTTCTAGAAAACTGATATCAATCATTCCCTGTGCTACAAGAAAAGAAATATAAAGAAAGTCGCAGTGATGACGATGATTAATGATTCCGGTGTCAGTATGAAAATGTGTTTCCTTTTTCCTGTTGAATTCGAACCTGTCAGTACATGCTATTATAATGCTTAGAGGAAGCAAACGATCCACTAATTCATCAAACCCATGAGACCTGTCTTCTGGACATCTACTGCATTATCTTCTTTCAACCCAAATGTAATATACGTCTTTTGTTAATGGTGCTTTGTCTATATGTCACTATGCCACTGTGCATGCAAGTGTTACACAAAATATCGGCAACACCCATTCTCCCTCGTTGGATTTGTGCAAGGTTATCGAGCCTTTGTCCGATAGTCGTGGGTTCTAATCCCATTCTTGTCATCGCTTTGGGATATTCGCCTTCATTATATGATATGCCTCCGTCGAAATTCCTTCGAGTAAAAACCCACTCTTATCACAAATTTCAGTTACAACGTCACAGTGACAATTTTGCCTGTTATGACCTATGGAATCAGATAAAAGACGTAGTACTCCCTCATTGGCGTCTGGAATTGATACAGCTCTACTCATGCTCTCCGAGTGTGAATAACTATATATTTTGTAATGTTTTTGGTCCAAGTGGTTCCTCGACACAGTGTCATAGAAGCACGCTGAAGTGATGTAAAATGATCATCAATGTGGAAGCAACTGCAGCAATTATTTATTAATCACCAGTTTCGTTCTCTCTTTCGAACTGTCATTAATGTTTATTGTTTGGAAATGAAAACTTGCAATTGTTTTAAAATCAATTCTGGCGCAATGATTCCGCTGATGATGATTAAGTAGGGGTGCTTTTCTTGCTGAATTCAACCGTTTCCTATATTTTAGCATATTCTTTTCAACATCAGGCTTAGTCACCAATACTAAAATATCTTAACTGTACTCACTATTTCAATGTGCGAAAGGGCAATGGGGTAGGCTAATGGTTAAGACGTTACTCCGTCAAGCCAAAGACATTGGTACAATGCTCCTTTCTGGTGTCACCCGCAGTTATATTGCTGGAATGTTGCTGCAAGCATCGTAAAACCACTCACTCACTCACTGTGCAAAATATAACAATTGCTTTCAACAGCACTATTGACTCAAACGGACACATGAATTTAATTAGAGATCATCCGTCCACAATAAAATATTAAGTGAACGGAAACATCCTGCATACAGCGGCGCGTATTTGCAATCAGATTTTCTCATTTCTGATTAGGAAAACTTAAGCTGTACATACACCAGTATTGAATACAAAAGCCTGTCAGTGATGCCATGAGGTACATGTATTTGTTGTTGGATCATTTGTGTAATATTGAAGTATAGTTGACCTTTCCTTTTAAAGAGTGGTCTTCTGATGTTATTGACACATAGTATCTGTCTTGAACAAACTTCATATCATAACATCATATTCATCATAGGGAATAATTGTGTGTTTGATTATGTCAATATATAATTTGATTACACCTGAAAATAGACAAATGCTACTTTACACCTTGAGGAAAAGATGTTGTTACATATGACTCAACATTGAGCAATGATTAATATTGTTGGAACTGGTTGAACTGTCCGAGAACTTTAAAATAAAATAATAAAACAAATTTCTCACATATCTGCAGCATATTGATTCATCTAGATTCTGACATTATCAATACATACATGTAAATCTATGACTCTCTCATTCCTCGGTGCAGATTAATAATGTTGGGTTGCCATGTTGCTCACATCGTCGCTGCCGCTTTAGATGTACATATGAAGCTCATTCATGGCGTCACCTATCATAATGTCACTTATGTACTTGCTCATGACAGCGGATATCGTCTCTCGAAATGAAGCCCTCTTCTTCATTACACGGTTATCCACTTATGGACATTTGGGAATATAAAGCTGTACCGTGGTTTAGAAAACCGAAAGTCCATCATTTGAGCACCGGTCGTATGACGCTCTTTGAAATCTCCACTGAAGGAGCATGCTCGATTGACACCATAATCCGGATCATCTGGAATATGGCTCAACTTAAAGTGAGAGTTGAAGTCACCGTTCCTTTTTATGAAATAATGAAACAGATAATCGCTGAACTCTTTAATTGCAAAAGGCCAATATAATAAAGTTAACACAGGCATCAAGCGATACATACATGTCAAGTAAAGGATCGATAATGCAAGTGCACACTGGTAAGGTAAATACTGGTACACATAAGCAAATGTAAGTAATACAAGTTTACAAATTGAGAAACTAAAGCAGACGGTTTACTATTAGGAACATTTCTAATATTTTGCTGTCAGCGATTGACAATATTTTTTGGGTTATCCTCTCTTTTAGCTGAAGTCAAAGCAAGAGTGACAACTTTGAACACTGAGTTATGAGTTACTTGCATCACACATTACTGTGGGTCTACTAGCAGTGAGATAGTTTTATGACACGAGGAATACAGGTACATATAAGTATGAAATGATTATTGTTCTGTTTTCGTTTTTGACGAAGACAGAACACTTATGGAGTATTTAATGTTTATTAAGACATATCTATGAAATTGCCTAAAAAAGTTTTGAAACAGACAAAAAAAATCACATCAAATTTCTGTGGCATATCCTAATATAGGACTAATTGCCTGTCAGCCCTGCACTCATCCCAGCATGAAGTAGTCAGCACCCTGTCCTCGTGTATTGATTATAGAGACATCTCAGGCACTACCACAGAAGCTATGGGACAGACAATAACTGGAGGACACCTGCTTTCTGTGTTAAGTAACTTGATGTCTGCAATGACTGTCTTTGTATACAACGAAGTAACACTTGTAACGTTATTTGTGATGCCAATACTTTCTCTTAATCACAGAAACTGATTCTGCTGTCCGGTAATGCAATGGAATTGAATGTATATATTTCCATACATACATTTTACAGTGAGTCTTCATAACATATTTCTTTACACTATGGCTCAATTTCACCATGAACTGGTAACTCAATTTTGTGATAATTCAGAGAATGTGCTTGAATGCTGCATTACTTTACACCGAAAGACACCTTTAACAGACAAGGAGGCCACGCCCCATCTGAGTATAGGTTTGAACGCCGGCCTTTAATCACAGAAACCGATTCAGTTGTCTGGTAATGCAATGGAATTGAATTTATACGCCAGTAATTAAGATATTTGCTCTGGGGATAAATACAGGTCAATAGATGGCTCCCTTTGTAGAGGAAAGTTTTCCGTCATTCGGTGTGTAACTCTGTTAGATAAAAGTGTTCATCTGGTACATGTGTTGTATCAGCAAGCATGTAACTGATGTGGAAAGAGAAGAAATCGCAACCGATGTGGGACTCACAGAAAAGGCAGAATACAAGGGGAGGAAGTCACAGATAAATATCCAGGAGGGAGTATATCACAATATGTAACAAGCTGGGAGGACACCACAGATATATAGGGGAGGAGAACGCCACTGAATACAAAATGGACATCACACATATAAAACTTTGGAGAACCTCACAGGCAAGCAACAGTTATGTAACTGGGAGGGGTGACATCACAAATGAAAGATAAGAAGGGAGGAGAAGCTACACGTCTGGTACAGGAAAGTCCTAGACATGGTGCGTGGATAGTGCACCGGTTAGGGATGCCGATCTATAACACACATGACAACATATAGTGAAGCCAAGTGATGAAAATAAGACGTATTTACCATAACCCACAATAACTTGTGTCTAGACACCTCATCGAGGTATGAAATAATCTAAAACACTATTCTCTTACCTTGACATAAACCTCTTTATGATTTCCATTTATAGCAAAATTGAAGCACCTCCCCGTGGACAAACCGCAGACCGTAATTCATATTTGCCATAGGAAATCTTACAATGAGAATGATACATTTAGGATCCTACTATTGGTGGTAGGAACTAGCAGCAGTAGAGACTCCGATAATGTACAATGAAGTATTATGTCCATTTTAGTCGCCAGATGTTGATAGTCTTCATATGTTATTTAATTAACTCTATGTTATCATGTCAAAGAAACAAAGGCATGTGAAGAGGGACAATATTGGATTTCTTTACAACCATGCTTTCCTTGGCATTCCATTAAGTAACAATTATGTGCACTCTGTATACAAGTAATATGCAGACTGGATGCATGCAATGTCTTTAACTGGGGTTTTAGTGTTACTGCAACATGAAAGGAGGTCACTTCTGTCACTGTTGTGAACTGTCAAGTCAGTAAGTATGGTTTTACGTCACTTTTAGCAATATTCGACCGATATCACGGACACCAAAAATGGGTTTAACTCATTGTTCCAACGTTGGGATTTAAGCATGCGTCTTCGGCGTGACGAGCGAACGCTTAAACCACTAAGCTACCTCACAGTCCCTAACTTTCAAGTATGTGTTTACACGTTTGTTATCACATTATATGACATATCTAGTTAACTCGCGCTATTCAAATTTAAAGATCATCAGTCATGGGTAGATGTCTCGAACAGAACGGATTTATTTTACATTATTCCATCGTATCCAAACGTTGCGCATCCATTTGTTAAAGGAATTGTGAGAATTGTTGACGCAGATTTTACCAATAAAACGTAATTTGCATCAGGGATTTGTTGGCGTGTTTGGATATGTGAATTTATTCCAGCTATGAATGGTTAAGGCCTTATCGTTGATGGCAGGCTTTCAGTGTACTATGATTCTTTGTGTCGCAAGGTTCATCTCGAAGCTAAATGGACTTACATAATGACATTGAAATACCTCAGGCTTCATGTTGCCTAGTGATTGCAAAATCACATCAGCAGATATTTTAAACTTCTGTGGACATCTTAGTAAAATGTCAGCCACCTTACCTAAATGCCTTTTGTTTTGTATTATTTACCCCACATTCTACCATTACCATGAGGAATACTAAAAAGTAGGGGAGAGGGGGTTTCAAAAAGCGCATACATGCACTGATTCCAGGAACTATCACAGGTACTATATATTTCTCCTACAATAGGGATGCAAACTTGACCTAAAATATTGCCAAAATAACTATCAAAGGTGTTTCATACCAGATATGGATTTGATATAATATGAACGACCAAGAACGTTTGTATGTTTCCATAATCAAAGGATTCTCTTCTAAAATCATGGTTCATTTCGATTATATCCTGAACATGTGTGTTTATGAATCATTTTACTGATGGGGCTTTGATAAAGAATAATAGCCGACAGAATACAACATGGAGGGTACTCACATCACAATCTTGAACACGGTCTGAATGTAAATTAACATGATCCATTACAAAAGAACCACTTTCTACTTTGAGATTTATTTGAGGATAAAGTAAAATAAAACCGCAAAATTCGATTTTTCTCCACGTCTTCCTGACATCAGGGAAACATTCACAACAAAATGCTTAATGTAATGAATTCAGTCATGTTGACAATGACAATGAAAATCATGCATGTCGGAAGAGGTCACTAAAGGGATCGGGTGGTCAGGCTCGCTGGCTGGTGAATGCATGGAATCTCAGCTGCGTAGATTGATATCAATTCCAGCAAACACTGGATTGTCAGGTTCAGATTAGATTACGTACAGACAACTGCCATATGGTTGACGTCATGTTAGTAAGTGCGGTGTTCAACAACAAACAATAAGAACTTTCTTATAAATATCTGGTCAAGATTTCAATAATGCTCCTCGAAATGTTTCAAGTTTAACTCCACAGTCAAGGACCCCGAAAGTACTGCTTGACGGATCATGATTGTCTTGTACAGCTGTTATGTCACATGAGCATGACAAACGTGGACGTTGATAGCGTCAGGAGAACATTATTCAATCCAACTTTGCTCAAATGCCTAGTAGATAACGACTACACGATTTCATTGTCATTGTTAACATGACAGAATTCATTACTTTCAGCATTTTGTTGTGAATGCTTCCCTGATGTTAGGAACACGTGATGAAAAATCGATTTTTGGGGTTTTATATCACCATATCCTCAAATATATTTCCGAGTAGAAGTGGTTCTTTTGTGATGGATCAAGTTAATTTACATTCAGACCTCGTTCAAGATTGTGATGTGAGCACCCTCCATGTTGTAATCTGTCGGTAAGTATTCTACATCAAAGCCCCATCAGTAGAATGATTCATAAGCATACATGCTCAGGACATATTCGAAATTGTACAATGAGCCGTGCTTTTAGAAGAGAATCTTTCATATTAAATCAAATCCATTTCTGGTATGAAACACTTTTGATATTTTCGGCGATAATTCATATCAAGTTTGAATTCCCATTGTAGGAGGATTATATAGTACCTATACTAGTTACTGGAATAGTTACAGTGCATGTACGCGCTTGCATTTTGTGAAAGTTTTGGAACCTTTTTAGTATTCCTCATGGAAATGGTAGAATAGGGGAAAATAATACCCCCAAAAAATACATTTAGGCCTCAACGATAAGGCCTTATCTATTCATATATGGAATATATTACCACAGCTAATCACGTCAACAAATTCCTAGGTTTCATTGGAAAAACGTGCGTCAACAATTCTGACATTTCTTTAAACAAATGGATGCTGAAGATGTGGATACCTTGTCGGTCAAAACACTCCCTTCTGTTCAGAGACATGAAGGCTGAATTTGAAAAATGTGAATTAGCTGGATATGTCATAGAATGTGATAATAAACATGAGGAAAATACTTGAAGTACCTACGTTACCTACATGTGATGTCCTCCCTGTTATAGTATGACCAGAAATTATTGAGAATTTTAGGAATATGTTTAATTGGATTTCTAGTATAAACAGCCTTGACCAGCTATCAAGTGCTTGGCTTCATTCAAGAGAGACAACTCCGTTAATCCTTTTTCATTAGTTTGTGAAGAGTTATGCCCCTTTGTTTACTTGCTAGCAGACGACATTTTCTGTGATCCTCAGTATGGATGATTTAGAGAAGAGGAAGTTGATTTTAGAGTATTATAACAAGGACATCAGATCAGCTTAAGTGATTTCAAGTAGAAGAACAGGCATCCCTTTGTCCACAGTTTATCGTGTTTTGAAAAATATTGCAAATGGATATGGCATTGAGCACCTGGGTGACGCAGGTAGGCCCAGAAAATTGACTGTCGGTGACAGGAGGCGGCTTGGAATTCTTGTTTCTAAAAACAAAGGAAGGAGTTTAGAAAACTTAAGGCTGGATTTGATTGATAGAGGAACTGTGGCTGTCTGTAAGGAGACAATTAGAACTGAGCTGCATGCAATGGGTTGGCAGAAAAGTCGAGGAATTCCATCACCGATCATGAAACCTGAACAAAATGAGCGAAGGCTGAACTGGTGCTTACAGCATAGAAATTATCACTGGGACAATGTGATTTTCTCAGATGAAAGTTCTGTGTGGCTGTTTCCTAATACACTGAAATTCTGGACCCAACAAACTGAAAAACCTTTGTATCAGCGCCCAAAGTACAGTCCAAAAATTTAACGTGTGGGTGGCATATCTGTGTTAGGGGCAACGCCCCTATGTGTGTTTGAAGGAATATGAACAGTAAGCGGTACACAGATATTCTCGAGGGACATTTACTTCCATCTGCTTACGTGTTCTATGGAAATTGTTTGATTTTCCAGCAGAACAACGACCCAAAACATCGTTCAAAGCATTCACAGGCCGGGTTTCGGACCCAATATATGACATTATTAGATTGTCCAACTTATAGCCCTGACCTAAGTCCAATAGAAAATGTTTGGGGACTTATGAAGGAAAATGTCAATAACAAAATTCTGACAAATATTGCTGAAATGAAAGAAAAGGTGGTCCGATATTGGGACAGCATGGACCACGACTTTCTAACTTCTTTGATCAGTAGCATGCCCCGCCGCATTGAAGCCTGCATTGCTGCCCATGGTGACTTGACAAAATACTAACTGTTCACCTGTCTTTGAATCTGGAGTTATGTTCTGCTAATATTCACATTTAATACGTGAGTAATGAGTGAAAAAAATATAAAAAATTACAATCTTTAAATTCTCAATAATTTCTGGTTGTACTGTATATACATATATGATGTCCTCCCTCCTTGCTATGTACGTGTTATATATGCTCCGCTCCATGGCTCCCGGCCAACCGTTCTTGTTACTTATTCCCGATGCCGGGAACCTTACAGTTCTTTTGTGTCCTCTTCTTTGTGCTCTGCCTTTTCTGTGAGTCCCACATCAGTTGCGATTTCTTCTCTTTCCACAGCAGTTACATGCTTGCTGATACAACACATGTACCAGATGGACGCTATTATCTAAAGGAATTTGAATGACGGAAAACTCAACGCTCAACAAGGGGAGCCTTCTAATGCCCTGTATTTATCCCTGGAGCAAATATCTTGATTACTGGCGTATAAATTCAATTCCATTGCAACACCGGACAACTGAATCGGTTTCTGTGATTAAGAGAAAGTATTGGCACCACAAATAACGTTACAAGTGTTAGTTCGTTGTATAAAAATTGCAGACCTCAAGTTACTTAACACAGAAAATAGGTGTCCTCCATTTTTTCTCTGTCCCATAGCTTCTGTGGTAGTGCCTTAGATGTCTCTATAATCAATACACGAGGACAGAATGCTGACTACTTCATGCTAGGATGACTGCAGGGTTGACAGGCAATTAGTCCTATATGAGGATATGGTACAGAAATTTGATGGTACTTTTGTCTGTTTCAGAACTTTTTCTGCAATCTCATAGATATGTCTTAATAAACATTAAATACTCAATAAGTGTTCTGTCTTCGTCAAAAACGAAAACAGAACAATAATCATTTCATACTTATATGTACCTGTGTTCCTCGTGTCATAAAAATATCTCACTGCAAGTAGACCCACAGTAATGTGTGATGCAAGTAACTCATAACTCAGTGTTCAAAGTTGTCACTCTTGCTTTGTCCTCAGCTAAAGAGAATATTACTCCAAAAATGTTGCCAAACGCCGACAGCAAAATACAAATAATGTTCAAAATAGTGAACCGTCTGTTTCTGTTTCTCAATGTATAAAGTTGCATTTGCTTACATTTGCTTATGTGTACAAGTATTTATCTTACCAGTGTGTACTTGCATTATCGAGCGTTTACTTGACATGTATTTATCGCTTGATGCCTGTGTTTACTTGATTTTATTGGCATTGACATGTCTTATCTTGCATTCATTTATGTTGCCTTGCATTGACTTATGTATTGGTGTGTTCACATATTTACTTGTAGCGGCTGTACATCTATTTACTTCACTAAATATTGATAATTTCACTACATTTTCTAGCTCGTTTACAGTACATCGTGGTATAGCAGTTGCGCTGCTGTATAGCGTCGAATTGTAAATATTTATGTTTTCAGCCAAATTACCGTTAAACATGGCATGCTTACCCTTATAGCCGACAGCTGTATAATGAGCGATTGTCAGAGATCGATTGATATTATTCTAACAGCTATGTTGCCCGTGACACAAATGGAATCTGTTTCTGAGGACATTTAAGAGACGTTATTGTTTTGTGCTGACTTTTTATGTATAACGTTTTCTTGTAGGGATTTGATAACGGATATTGTATGAAAGAATTCAGGGATTGCACTTTATCAAATTATATCGGTATAGTTGACATGATCAAAAATAAATGAAACATGATCATACATAAAGTTGAAAATTTCCATATGCTAGTAATTTTCCTGCTGTATCGTTTGCAGCCAGCGGACTGTCTTCCTAAAACTATTATCAGTCATTCCCTGTGATACAGGGAGAAAAGAATTATTAAGGAAGTCACAGTGATAACTATGATTAATGATTCCAGTGTCAGTATGAAATTGTCTTTCCCTTTTCCCGGTGAATCTTTCAGAACACACAACTGGAATGCTTAGAGGAAGCAGCCACCCACTGATGAATAAAAACCATAAAATTTGTCTTCTGGGCATCGAGAAATGATCTACTTTCAAACCAAATGTCATATAATTTTGGGTAATGGTGCTTTGTCTGTATGTCACTATGACGCTGTGCATGCATGTGTGTCCTGCAGTATCAGCAACAATCATTCTCCCTCGTTGGACTTGTGTCAGGTTATCGTGCCGGTGTCTGATAGTTGTGGGTTCTAATCCATTCTTGTCATTGCTTTGGGATATTCGCCTTCATTATATATATGATATGCCTCCGTCGAAATTCCTACGAGTAAAAGCCCACTCTTATCACAAAATTCAGTTACGATGTCACAATGACAATTTTGCCTTTTATGACCTATGGAATCAGTTAAAAGACATATTACTCCCTCGTTGGCGTTTAGAATTGATACAGCTCTACTCAAGTTTCCCGAGTGTGAATAACTATAGATTTTGTAATGTTTTAGGCCCAAGTGTTTCCTCGACTCTGTGTCACAGAAGCACGCTGACGTGATGTAAAATGGTCATCATTGTGGAAGCAACTGCAGCAATGATTTATTAATCACCAGTTTCGTTCTCTCTTTCGAACTGTCATTAATGTTTATTGTTTGGAAACGAAAACGTGCAATTGTTTTAAAATCAATTCTGGTGCAATGATTCCACTACAGATGTTTAAGTAGGGGTGCCATTTTTGCTGAAACCGTTTCCTATGCTTTAGCATAATCCTTGAGGATAATTTTTTTAACATGAGACATAATACTAAAATCTGTTAACTGTACTCACTATTTCATTGTGCGAAAGGGCACTGGGGTAGGCTAATGGTTAAAACGTTACCCCGTCAAGCGAAAGACGTCGGCACAGTGCTCTTTTCTGGTTTCACATGCAGTGATAGTGCTGGAATATTCTGCAAGCAGCGTAAAACCTCTCACTCCCTCATTATGCAAAATATAACGATTGCTTTTAACAGCATTATTGAATATTGACTCAGACGGACACATGTATTCATGTAGAGGCCATCATTACACAATATTAAGTGACCGGAAATATCCTGCATACAGCGGCGCGTATTTGGAATAGTGTTTCTCATTTCCGATTACACCAGTATTGTATACAGAAAGCCTGTCGGTGATGCCATGGGGTACATGTACTTGTTGTTGGATCATTTGTGTAATATTGAAGTATAGTTGACCTTTCCTTTTAAAGAATTGTCTTCTGATGTTATCAACATATATTAACCCTCTTGAACAATCTTCATTTCACAGCATCATATTCACCATAAGGAATATTGTTGTGTCTGCTTATGTCAACATATAATCTGATTACACCTGAAAATAAACAAATGCCACTTTATACATTGAGGTACAGTTGTTGTTACATATGACTCAACATTGAGCAATTTTTTACATGGTTATAAGTGGTTGAATTTTGTTTACTTTTCAAGGATAAATGCATGTTTTCATATCAACTGTCCGAGAGCCTTTAAAAATAAAAAAAGAACCACCATTTTTTCACACATATCTGCAGCATATTGATTCATCTAGATTCTGACATCTTCACTGCATACAAGTGCGTCTATGACTCTGTCATCCCTCGGTTCCTCGGTGCAGATTAATAGTGTAGGGTTGCCATGTTGCACAGATCGTCGCTGCCGCGTTAGACGTGTATTTGAAGCTCATTCATGGCATCACCTATCAAAATGTCACTGAAGTACTTGCTCAGGACAGCGATTATCGTCTCACGAAATGAAACCCTCTTCTTCATTGCAAGGTTATCAACTTATGGACATTTGGGAATATAAAGCTGTATCGTGGTCTAAAAAACCAAAAGTCCATCATTTGAGCACCCGTCGTATGACGCTCTTTGAAATCTCCACTGAAGGAGCATGCTCGATTGACACCAAAAGCATGATCTTGTGGAATATGGCACAACTTAAACGGAGAGCTGAAGTAATCCCTCTTGTAGGATGATGTTAAAGAAAGTCTGTTGTCACTCTGAATAATTTTAATGAAATTATGAAACAAATGATGTTTCGAGGATCTCTGTGATTGCAGTAGTTGAGATGGATAAATCCGTTCAAAGGAATTTGGTTTGTTGAACATTTTTGAACAACATGAGGCAATCGATATACTTGAACCTTGAAATGTAATTGATATGCCTATTGGTACCATTACAAGACCAAGAGCAAGTCCTAGTTGCCTAGGAAGGCTCTTGAATAATTGATATGCCATATTGGTGGCACAATGAACAGGACATAATATCAAATGTCACAAATTAAACGGGACTACGCTGTCGATATTTTGGACAGAGAGGACTAATGTCACCGTCTTTCTGATGAAATATATCAATCATAATATAAACATTTACATATTAATTTTGCTTCATCTCTATGAAAGTAATATGTTGTATGTATAAGTTGCATGATTTCGTTTTAATAAAAGTCATACACCAGTTATTCCTTGTCGTGTGTTTACCTCACAGCAGACCAGACAATGATTGACAAAAAAATCGAAAATATTTCTTACGTTTACCTGCAAAATAAAACAAAGTGCACAATCTGAACACCTAATAAAACTGCTATTCAGCTGTATATGTACAGTTGTCCTGACCCGTGAAGATCCGGGCGAGAATAGATCTTCAGCATCTCATATTGTCAAAAAAGGCGACTAACTCCCAAATGCGTAGAACGATGCTCATGCTGCTGATCATTGGACTCATTATTTGCAAGCAGCCGCCACATAGCTGGAATATTGCTGAGTGCTGGGTTAAAACAACAAACAAACAAACAATAGTCCTGCATGACTGGATGTATAGTTTTTCGATTTTACTTCTTCCCAGCACCGTGTACATATATCAAGTGCTCATTTGCTGAACGAAATATGCCATTTAGTGAAAATATGGAAGAGCTATAGGGCTTGCATGTCATCACCACAGTCATCATAAGTGACTAAGCTGGTATTTGGCAATAATTCATCTGCTTCGCCGTGGAAGATACAAAAATGGAACTTCACACGTCTAGAGAATCAAACCCGGTCCTCAGGGAAAGAGCGAACGTTTCAATCTCTGCACCATGCCATCGTTCTTAGGAATTGGACGACACGGTGTTTTGAGTCGTATCATAAACGAAGGGCATGTTATTGATTCCAAATGCACTGTCGAGCTGAGCTGGAATCTGTGTAACCCTACTGGATCCTTTCCACATGCACCATGTTCTGTCTAGTAGTTCTCTTGTCTGGTATTGAGACTGATCAATCTGTGAACAAGTGTTGATCTGAGCCTAAGGCTAAAGCTTTCTTGGCAGGGTTTAATGAAACAGCTGTTCAGTGAAAATTATAATAATATTATATTACCTGATTCCGATGCCAAGCGCAGCACGTCCATAATAACCACAGATTTAATGGTTTGCAGCGAACATGTAGAGTAAATGTTAATGTGAACATGCTCTAGCCTCACCTTTGACGAATGTTGTTTGGCTATGGTATTTTACTTAGCACTTATTTTAATTAACTGAATAAAGTTAAAATGTGCACTGAACCCATAATGTCTGTTGTATTATACTCATGCCAATAATGGTTGTCACCCCCATCCCCACCGCAACCCCCCCTCCAATAAAAGAAATTGAAGGGGGTGACAACCATTATTGGCATGAGTATATATTTCCTTGCAAGGGCGCCAAACGCAAGCGATAGGACCAAGTCAAACTGCATGCATTCACTTTCTCTATAATCTTCAGGCCAATGCTTCCGTATTATTCCGTTAGGGAACCTTTTATTTGAAATAATGAAATCCATTCGTACTATCAAGGAAACAGAAAAGTATGCAACCAACTATTTTTGGCAAGGTATCAGTGTCACAGCCTGTAAATAAGCACGAATCCTGTAAAAGTTGCCTTGGTTAATGCTTTTCATCGTATACTAGTTGAGCAGGTCATTGCTCATGATGTCAATCACTGTATTGTACGTTTCAGATTAGATTATTTACAAACTGACGTCATACAGCTAGAATATTGCAAAGTGCGGCGTGAAACAAAAACAACAATTACATTCATATAATTATGATGTCAAGATTTCAGTAATGATCCTCAAACTGTTTCGAGATTCCAAAGATGTTTAAAGTCAAGGATCCCTGACGTACTGCTCAACGGATCATGAGTGACTTGTACCCTGTTATATCATATGAGCATGACAAACGTGGGTTATGATAGCGTCAGGAGAACATCATTTAATACCACTTTACTCAAATGCCCAGTTGTGTCACGAGTACATGAATTTATTGTCATTGTTAACATGACTGAATTCATTACTCTCAGCATTTTGTTGTGAATGCTTCCGTGCTGTCCGGAACACGTGATGAAAAATCGAACTTCGTGGTTTTATATTACTTTATCTTCAAATAAATTTCCGAGGAGAAAGTAGTGTTTCTGTAATTGATCAAGTTAGTTTACAGTTCCCGATTGTGATGTGAGCCTCCGCCAGGCTGTGTTCTATTGGCTAATATTCTGTGTCAAAATCCCGTTACTAAAAATGATTGCTAAACACACATGCTTTAGTCTGAATTGTAAAGGTAACTATGCTTAGCAGAGAACCCTTTTGATTATTGAAATATAGAAATGTTTTAATCGCTCATATTTAATGAAATTCCTGGTATCAAACACTTTTGATAGTTTTGGCGACATTTTAGGTTCAGTTTGCATCCATGTTGTAGGAAAAATATATAGTTACTGGAATCAATACATGTATGCGTTTGCATTATTGTAAAATTTCTCTCCACCACACATTTTTAGTATTCGTCAAAGAAAACGGGTGATTGACGATATATAATACAAAAAGAAACACATTTAGCCACGATAACACCTATTTTACAACGATGTCGACAGAGTGTAAGAATATCTGCTGGTGTCATTTTGTAATCACTAGGCAAATCTAAAATCACAGGTATTGCAATGTTATGAGGTCAGTCAATCGAGATGAACCTGTGACCCAAGAATCATACCCAGAAAGATTGTCATCAGCAATAAGACCTTAACCTTCATATATGGAATAAATTACCATAGCTAAACACGTCAACAAATTCCTAATGCAAATGAGGTTTAATTGCCATGGTAAAATTCTGACAACTCTTTTAACAAATGAATATCCAACGTTTGGTTATGATGTCAAAATACTCCGTTCTGTTCAGAGACATCCAGACATGACTCATGATCATTGGCTTTGAAAAGCGTGAGGTGACTAGATATGCCACATAGTTTGATAGCAAATGTGAGGAAACACATACTTGAAGGTTTGGAACTCTGGGTAGCTTAGTGGCTAATTATAAAGCGTTCGCTCGAGACGCCGAAGACACAGTTGTAAGTCTCCACATGGGTACATGGCATTAAACCCATTTCGCTGGAATATTGTCTCCCTTTGCTGTTGCTCAAAACACATATGCCAGTTAAGCACATATTTACTTATGTTACATGCACCCAACATGTATATTCTATAATTACTTGTATACAGAGTGCACATAGTTGCGACTTAAAGGAAGGCAAAGGAGAGGATGGTTGCAAGGGAATCCAATGTGTTCTCTTCACATGCCTTGGTTTCTTGGACATGATACCATAGAGTAAATCAAGTAACATAATTATGAAGACTATCAACAACTGGCGACTGAAATGGACATACATACTTCATTGTGCCCTGTCAGAGACTTTCCTGTTGTTAATTCCTGCCATCAATTGTTGGCTCCTAAATGTATCACTCTCATTATAAGATTTCTTATGACAAATATACATTTTAGGCTACAGTTTCAGCAAGATGAGATTTTTCAGTCTTGCTATAAATGGAACTCATAAAAAGGTTTGTGTCAAAGTACGAGAACAGTGTTTTGGATAATTTCATACCTCGATGAGGTGTCTAGACACTAGTTATTGTGGGTTATGGTAAATCGAATTTGCAATATGCAAAGAAAGTACGAATGACACAGAAATACGTCTTATTTTCATCACTTGGCTTAATCACTATATAGTGTCATCCCTCAACATGCACAATGTCTAGGACTTTCCTATACCAGATTTGTGGCTTCTCCTTTCTTATTATTCATCTGTGATGTCAATCCTCCCGGTTACATAACTGTTATTTCCCTGTGAGGTTCTCCAAAGGTATCTATCTGTGATGTCCATCTTGTTATATTCCGTGGCGTTCTCCTCCTCTATATATATGTGGTGTCCTCCCATCTTGTTACATAATGTGCTGTACTCCCTCCTGCATATTCATCTTTGATGTCCTCCCTACTTGTTACATATATGTGATGTCGTCCATCATGCAATCTTTATCTGTGACTTGTGTTCAGAGTTCCTCCCATTGTGTTTTGCCTTTTCTGTGAGTCCCACGTCGGTTGAGATTTCTTTATTTTTCCACACCAGTTACATGCTAACTGCCCCCCGGACAACTGCCCCCTGGCTATCTGCCCCCGTCCATTGTTCCCCGGACAATTGCCCTAGGCTAATTGCCCCCTAGGACAAGTACCCCCATCAAAACTAAAAGTGACCCCCCTCCCCCATCTTGATAGGATTTATTAAACTCAATTATGAAAACAATGCGTTGTGATTAAGATAACAACTCTATGGACATTTTGGAATTTTAAAGAGCCATCTCCCACAATCTGTCCTTTTAAGTGAATTGATATTTATGAACTTTCTCAAAATGAGCTCTAAGTGAATCTGAAGATTGATATGTTGTGTTGTATTACATAGTGCTATAAACTAAACATTTAAAACTATTACTTTTAGTTTTGTGTGTTTTTGATATGATGGGGGGCAGTTGTTCGGGGGGCAGTTAAGACCCTTGCTGATACAACACATACACCAGATGAACGCTTTATCTAACAGAGTTACACATCGAACGGCGGAAAACTTCCCTCTGCAAAGGGAGACATCTAATTATCTGTATTTATCCCCAGATCAATTCTCTTAATTAGTGGGGTATAAGTTCAATTCCATTGCATTACCGGACAACAGAATCAGTTCTGGGATTAAGAGAAAGTATTGGCACAACAAATAACGTTACAAGTGTTAGTTCGTTGTATAAAGACAGTCATTGCAGACATCAAGTTACTTAACACAGAAAGTAGGTGTCCTCCAGTTATTGTCTGTCTGTTCTGTGGCAGCGTCTTAGATGTCTCTATAATCAATACACAAGGACAGATTGCTGACTACTTCATGCTGGGATGAGTGCAGGGCTGACAGGCAATTAGTCCTATATTAGGATATGGTACAGATTTTTTGGGTCTGTTTCAGAACTTTTTGCTGTAATCTCATAAATATAACTTAATAAACATGCGGCAGTCAAACCCGAAAACAGAACAATTAGTACTATATTAGGATATGGTAAAGAAACTTGAATGTTTTGGTCTGTTTCAGAATTTTCTCCGCAATCTCAAATATATATCTTAATAAACATATAGTACTCCAGTAGTGTTCTGTCTTCTTCAAACACAAAACCCGAAAGAAATAATCATTTCATACTTATATGTTCCTGTATTCTTCGTGTCATAGAAAAGACCTCACTGCAAGTAGACCCACAGTAACGATGCATGATGAAAGTAACTCATAACTCAGTGTTCATAGCTGTCACTGTTGCTTTGACCTCAGCTAAGACTTTATTGACACTAACGTTTCTTACCTTGCATTCATTTATGTTGGCTTGCATTGACTTATCTACTGGTGTGTTCACACATTTACTTGTATCGGCTGTACATTTACTTACTTCACAAACTATTGATTTACCTCAATGGATTTTCTAGCGCTTGCAGGACACCGTGGTATAGCAGGGGCACTGCTGTATAGCGTCGAATTGTAAATACTTATGTTTTTTCAGCCAAATTACCGGTATTTATGAATTCAGGCATGGCTGTTTGTCAAATTATATGGGTATAGTTGACATAAAAAGTAAATGTGGAACATGATTGTACACAAAATTGTAAATTTTCCTGCTGTATCGTTTGCAGCCAGCGGACTGTCTTCCTAAAAACTATTATCAGTCATTCCCTGTGATACAGGGAGAAAATAATTATTAAGGAAGTCACAGTGATAAATATGATTAATGATTCCAGTGTCAGCATGAAATTGTCTTTCCCTTTTCCCGGTGAACTTTTCAGAACACACAACTAGAATTTCTCAGAGGAAGCAGCCACCCACTGATTAATCAAAACCATGAAATTTGTCTTCTGGGCATCGAGAAATGATCTACTTTCAAACCAAATGTCATATAATTTTGGGTAATGGTGCTTTGTCTGTATGTCACTGTGCATGCATGTGTGTCCGTGTCTGAAGTATCAGCAACAATCATTCTCCCTCGTTGGACTTGTGTCAGGTTATCGTGCCGGTGTCCGATAGTCGTGGGTTCTAATCCCGTTCTTGTCATCGCTTTGGGATATTCGTCTTCATTATATGATATGCCTCCGTCGAAATTCCTACGAGTAAAAGCCCACTCTTATCACAAAATTCAGTGACGATGTCACAATGACAATTTTGCCTTTTATGACCTATGGAATCCGTTTAGAGACATATTACTCCCTCGTTGGCGTTTAGAATTGATACAGCTCTACTCAAGTTTCCCGAGTGTGAATAACTATAGATTTTGCAATGTTTTAGGCCCAAGTGTTTCCTCGACTCTGTGTCACAGAAGCACGCTGAAGTGATGTAAAATGGTCATCATTGTGGAAGCAACTGCAGCAATGATTTATTAATCACCAGTTTCGTTCTCTCTTTCGAACTGTCATTAATGTTTATTGTTTGGAAATGAAAACGTGCAATTGTTTTAAAATCAATTCTGGCGCAGTGATTCCGCTGATGATGATTAAGTAGGTGTGCCTTTCTTGCTGAATTCAACCGTTTCCTAAATTTTAGGATAATCTTTGAGCATAATCTTTTCAACATCAGGTTTAGTCACCAATACTAACATATGTTAACTCTACTCACTATTTTATTGTGCGAAAGGGCAGTGGGGTAGGCTAATGGTTAAGACGTTACCCCGTTAAGCCAAATACATGGGCACAGTGCTCGTTTCTGGTGTCACACGCAGTGATATTGCTTAATATTCTGCAAGTAGCGTAAAACCACTCACACCTTCATTGTGCAAAATATAACGATTGCTTTCAACAGCGCTATGGGATAATGACTCTGACAGACACATTTAGTCAGTGTTTCTGGCGAAATGAAGCTCTCTTCTTCATTACTAGATTATCTACTCTTGTCGACATGTAGGAACAGAAAGCTTTACCGTCGTCTGAAATATCTAAGTCTGACTTTTGAGCACCAGTCGTATGAAGCTCTTTGAAATCTGCTATAATGAGCATGCTCGATTGAGAGCAAAAGCCTGATCTGCTGGGAATATTTCTCAGCTTAAAGGGAGAGCTGAAGCCATCATTCTTGTCGTACGCAAGTTTGTTGTCGTGTATTGAAATTATGAAACAGATGAGGCAGTTCCGCTGATCTCTTTCATTCTAGTAGTTCAGATGGATAAATCCGTGGAAGGGAATTTGGTCAGTTGAGCATTATTGAACGATATGAAGTCATCGATACACTTGAACCTTGGTTCTACTTCATTCCCTCAGACACTAAAGCCGGAATTCCCGTGTTTCGATTTTAATATTACAACATTTATTCAGGTTTATAATCTTATTGTTTCATAGAATCTTATGCATGAATTATGAATATGATTATCCATTTAAAATCCATGTCCAAACTGTATGATATATAGACTGATTGTTACTTACAATGCTACAAAAGTGAAGAACTTGCATCATACAAATAATTACCCAAATCAATTTGAGTCTGTATTCATGAGTGAGAGTCATAGGCAAAGTCTGTTTCAGACTCTTGGCACAATGGATTTGAAATGTCAGTCACTTTCATTGAACACTCTAAGGGCAGCTCTGGTGTGCTGGTTATAGCAGTCATCACATCCTGTACATTCGCAGAACATTGTACAGGGAAGTCGAGCAACAGCACATCCACACTTTGCTGAGGTGCAGTTTTCACAACAACATTTCAGCAGTTTGAGAATGTAGTCGGGAGCTGATGGGGTCCCTGGTGGAAGCAAAACTGGAAGCAAGGGTCTGGTTGAGAGTGTCTTTCATCCAGCCATGCTTGAGAGGATCTAGTGTTGGAGGATCTTCATCTAAAGCATGTTTCCAGATGCAGAGTTTGCAGGTGAGCCCCTCAGTGCATTCTGCTCAAATGGCTCCTGAGTAGGTGGCAATGACATAATCTTCACAGTTGAGAGAGCATTTCTTCTTTCAACTTTTGATTTCCACACCTTGAATCGAAGCTCATGCATTGAAGATGCAGTGTGTCCATAACATGCAGACAGAAATGACACAGACTCTTGTATGATTTCTTCAGTGGAAGCAGACAGATCCCCAACATGATGAAGATTGTAATTACCTTTCAACAATTTCACAGCAGTAGATTTTCCAATGCCCCAGCACTGAGCCACTGTGTCACAGCCTGTAAGGGCATGAACTGCAAGAAGTTTGGGAACAATAGCAGAATGTTTCTCAGCTGTGGCTTTAATGTCGATGCACTTCTTGTTCACAGATGATGTTGACTCCATGGATAGTTGACATGTTAATTGTTGGCACAGGTAGAAATGTAGCAGCAGCACGAACACATCAGTGTCATCACACACCACTGTAATAGATGCATTGGTAAGTGACTCTGCAACAGATACCCCTTGCTGTATGATGATAACATCAGCCTCCTCATGGGTTGTCCTGAGATCTTGTCGATGAATAAATAAGCCATTATTGACTTCCACAGGTACCGGGGACCTTCCAGTTAAAACTAACTTGTGTTTGCAGACTTTCAGTGATTCTCTCATCTCTTGGAGGCAATCTACTACAAGATCTATCAATTGAACTTTGTTTGAAGTAACTGTGAGTAGAATCTTCTGTGTTGGGAGGGGCATGGAAAGATAAATCTTGTGTTGTCTGTTGGCTTCTTTGTCCCGTGATGATCTAGTGACACCTTTGATGCTGTATTCAAAGTACCTGTCGAACACAAGGTACACGTCAGCTTCTTTCATTTTCCTCATTACGTATGAAACAACGTTGTCAATGAAATCTTTTACTTTTCCATCTTTTGGCCAGTGAACCACCCACAGCATTGCAGAACCATCAATGATAATACTTTTTTGGTCCACGGGGAGACTTTCTGACAGTTCAACCTGCAAGTTGTTCTTCAAAGTAGATTTGTTTGTGGCTGTTCTCATGACACCTTCATCAGTAAACATAGCTGTAGGCACTGGTGCCAACTCAAATGTTAAGACTTGAGCAATGTTGATATCTCTCCCTGCGGCTTGAAGTCCAATGATTCTGGAGTAGATACGATTTGTGTCATACAAATTTGCAGATCCAATCTGAACATGATTCTTCAAGACAGCCATAGTTTTTATTTTCTTTGACAAAGGCCTATGAAATCCATCTGGCCATGACCTTTCAAATTTCTCCATTTCTTCCTGGCCTACTGCCAGTCCCTTATCAACATTCACAGAACTGTCCGCAAATCTGCCACTCACAACCTGCAACAGTTTATCTGTAGGGAGCTGTGACACATCTAATGGATCACTTGACTCTTGGAGTTTCTGGCGAATGTTTTTACGATCTTTTGCATCTGCTGAGATTCGGCCTTTCATTTCTTCTTTGTGAATTTGACTTGTTGATTTATCCTTGGTTGTCATATCAGAGATATCGTTTGACAAAACACTGCAAGTATGAAGACTCAAGGCCCATGTCTTCAGAGTGTTTGGCTTTAAGGTGATGCCAATGATGCCATCTGGACCCTTTCCATATTTCATGAATGTAGTCTCAATCATCATGGCTGTCCATATCCCATTCCAAGTCCCAGTTGTATGACGCGTGACATGTTCCCCTTTCAGAAATTTCTCAAGTAGTTCTGGATTGAGATCTTCTGCTGTTCTAAGATAGTACTGGCCATAACGTGCATAGTTCTGATGTCCAGCAGCAAAGAAGTAAGGCATCATCAACTTAACTGCAAGCAAATGGAGTGGCCAATCTGCTTCTTTCTCAGCTCTGACAAACTGTAGCATCAGTAAAACTGGCTTGATCAGCATATCGAGCCACAGTCTTGTTGTTCTGGCTTGTCTTGCTCTTTCTTCCAAGATGCTAAATAAGTCATCTGGCGTGGATACCTCTGTTAGCACGTTCCGTAATAGTTCTTCAACTAGAATTCTTAAGGCTCGTAAATTTTGAGGATATCTCTTTCCTGACATCATGTTTGCTACACTTCCAAAAGAGCTTTCAAGAATGTCCGACAGTCCACTTCCAGCCATCAGTGTGCCAACACATCCAATAAAGTTCATAAGGAAGTGCATTCCTCCTAGGCGTAGAAAGAAATGACTGAATCTTTCTGGGTATACCCATGTTATGTGAACTGCCACCCTGTAAAGTTGTTGGTCACATGTGAAAACAACAACATTTTGTCCAACTTGTTTAGTCAGTTTGTCAGCTTCCTTCATAGCAGTTAACATGGTGTCAGGGTCAGCTGGTTTCATGTCTATCAAAGGAGTGTAAACTGATGTAGTTTTCGACCTGACTGTGTGACCTTCCCTTCTGTTCAGTGCACTATTATAGCCGTTCCATTCTGGACAGGAGGCATCTTGAACAACTTTAAACAAGAAGTCCACATCCCTAACAGTTGCACGTGATGTCGAGACTATCTGCATGGCTAAAATTTTCAGTGGTTTCACTGTCTTCATGATGCAGTCCTTAGGCATGTTTGGCTTTTTGGGACCTGTATATCGTTCTACTGTGATTTCATCATCCACTTGCTGTGTCATTTCCTCTTTCTTTATCCGACGAAATGTATCTTTGTCACCAGTGTTCTTGTCATCATCAAGTGTCTGGGTTAGAAGCATTGCAAGAGCATGTGTTGATTGGAGTCCATTTTGGCTGGAAATGTTGGCATCAAAGTTGTCGACTATGACTTGTACAAGGGGAGTTTCTCTTGGTGATTCCAACCTTAATCCTCTAGATGTGACATCATTTGATGCAAGGGCTGCTGACTTTTTGAATCGAAGAACTTCATCATAGGTGCACACAATACCAAACTTGTTCAATTCTTGAATCAGATCTTTTCCTTTGAGGAATACTCCAAGACATGTCTGCAGTGGTGTTGGTTGCTTTTTTAATAGACCAGTAATCATATTACAAATCATCAGGACTGGTAGCTCATGTTCTTCACCTTGGAGAATGTAACTCAAGAGTTCTTGAAATGTTGGACTACAACTCTCTCCTGCAATCTGGCAGTCTATTCTTTTTTTGTATTCCTCTTTGGAAAGCTGTATTTCTTTAGTCTCTTGTCGTACCTGTTTGGAAATTTTCTTCATGGAAGAAGTCAAATCATCATCTTCAGTTTCATCAAGGACCACCTTAAGGGTGTCTGTTGCAGTTTGCCGGAAGACAAGAATACTGGCTATTCCTTTTCCTCTTAGAATAATCAGTTCATCGGCAAAACACCTTGATATTTCTTCAATAAACTGTCTTTTTGAAAGCTTGACCCCACCACTCTCTAGGTACTGGTTGTATACTTCTGTGGAGTTTCTGATTTGCTTCCGATCAGCATTCATTGATCTAATCACATAATCAAATGCTTCATCTGAGCTTGACTCAGTTCCTTTCAATTTTGAAATGGCTAATTGAACAGATTTAGGGGCCATAAAATTTGTACGACAGTTGTCATGGTATCTTGCTTCTGCAGCATGAAGATCACTTATGGCTCCTTCTACTCTCAGTCTAACTTCATCTCCCCACTTATCCTGACGTATGTCACATGTGCCAAGAATTATATTCTTGAAGGATCTTTGGCCATCATCCGCAGTTCTGTAAAGGATAGATCTCTTCCATCGTCTAGGATTTCTAGAGTCTTTCTCAATTTCACATGGTCTCCCACAGAATACACAATGTTCGAGAAAGTTGAAGTCAGCAGCTGAATCTGAACGACGGCTTCTCTTTTTGGGTGGTTCTAGCAGGCATATTTCTGAACATGATTTTGTAAGTCTTAAAAGATCTGTCTTTGATGTGTAAGTAGATACACAGTTTTTGTGGTAGAAAAATCCATTTTGTTCAAAATAAATACTATTTCGTTCAATTTCTAAATGCAGGTCATCCTGTTGGATCTTGCTAGCATCAATAATAGATGTGATACGCTGTGTCGTCGAGTTAGTTGTCAGTTTCTGATTTGGGGTACTACAGCAGCCAACTATCTTAAATATACATTCCTCAACACCAGTCTGAAATTAAAGAAACAAAAGGATATATTATTTCTCTTAAAAAGTTCAAAAATACAATATTGAAGGGTAGTTGAACAAGGTATATTGAAAGGTATAACACAATTATGACAAATGTTTTAAATATTTACAAACCAAACACATATACAATATCATTCTCTGCAGACTGTACCAGTTATCAATTATTTTTAATTAAAATTATGAAGTATCATATTATGTTATAGCACTTTACTGGGCACATATTGCCAAAAAATCTGGTTCATTTAAGGTTGATGTAAATCATTGTCATGACTGTAGTCCACAGGAAAATAGTATCTACAAATCAATACTATCACTTAGATCAATGTTGTTATTCAGTTTAGAAAAGATAATTAAAAACTTTTCCCTACTTGCATAGTCAATACAGCCCAATGGCTGTATGATTTGTTGTTCAGAAAGTAGTACACACAGTTTTCATCAAACTATCAATTCAAGGGAATGGAGACATTTCTTCTATGAAAACCTTTGAACATTGTTTGCAAACATGAATATATGAATGCATATATAAGTGGTTCTGATAGATTTCAACATCAGATGAAGTTTAATGCAGCTTTCCACTGATGCAGATACATGAAATTTCCAACGTTTGAAGTATGAATAAGTGGGAAATTGCTTTCTCCTAGCGGTGTGTAACTACAGCCACGTGACTGGCGATTCCGCCAGGTGGCGTTGATTAAGGGTATATATAAGGTTGATGAATTTAAATTCGTTCTCTCGCTTGTGCAAACAAGACCGTACATCTTTAAAATGGACACAGACGCCAAATTAGACGCCATCTTGAAACAGCTGGATGCTAATAAAGATCAACTGGAAGAATCCTTTAACTCCCAGCTCGGTGCTTTACGACAAGAGTTTAGTCAAGCTTCTACTGATTTGAAGAAACTCAAAGCTGAAAAGGATTATACGTGGTCGAGGGAAGGAAATAAAATACAGTACAATTTCAACAGTGACACAGTAGACTCTTTGAATACAGTTCTTTTGTCGATTCAGAATCAACGTTACGAAGAGGCTGAGACGGTTCTGACGTCAGCGATAGAAAGTGTCCAGAAAAGAAATAAGCACATCAAAACTGCGGATTCTAGTGAAGGGGGCTGGGAAACTGTGAGAAACTATGTTGCTAATGATCTCGCTGATGATTCTGACGATGACAAAAGGATTACTTCGGCTGAGAACAAGGCAATCAGGAAACTTCGTCAGAAGCGTGCACGCCAATCACCGTACTCCACATCTAGGTCAGCTCGCCGCTCGTCGACGGTCGCTCGGCCCGTACAGTTTGCTGTGCAGCCGGCTTCTGCTCTTCAGCCTAGCCAGCCTGCTAATCTTTTTCGTGCAAAAAGTCAAAGGTCAGGTTCATGCTTCACCTGCGGTGAGTTCTCGCACTACCGACGAGACTGTCCCTACAACGTCAGTACATCTCAAGCCTCGGGGGTCACAGGCGGAGTCTCGACCCCAGTCAACAAGTAGTTAAGATCTGTCAGTTAAGTATTCTCATCGTGTTGATGTTGGGATCAATTCTTACAAACTAACTGACGATTATTATGAGTATGAGCAGGGTTTATCAGAAATAATTGTCAAAGGCAGGCTCAAACAGAGTTTGGGTTTTTGGCGTCAAATTGGTGCGTCACAATTTGTCATTGATTTGATTGCTTTTGGGTATAAAATTCCATTTATATCTATCCCTCTTATGTTTATACCTAATAACAAGTCAGCTCTCAAACAGGATGTTTTTGTCACGCAGGCCATTGAAGAGCTGATGATGAAACAGTTGATCCTGACCTGTCATCAACCACCTACCGTAGTGAATATCCTTTAACAGTGTCTGTTCAATCTTCGGGCAAAAAACGACTAATTCTTGATTTGTCCAGGGTGAATGCATTTGTCTTTAAAAGAACAGTGAAATATGAAGACTGGAAAACTGCTTTGTGCTATATTGATAAAGATGATTGGCTTATAAAATTTGACATCCATTCGGCTTATCACCATATTGATATTTATCCTGGTCATACAGATTACCTTGGGTTTGCGTGGCCAGACAAAGCTGGTAAACTTTGCTTCTATAAGTTTATGATTTTACCCTTTGGACTCACGTCGGCACCCTATGTGTTTACGATAGTGACTAGACAGCTGGTTAAAAAGTGGAGGTCAGACGGACACAAAATAGTCACATTTTTGGATGATGGTATTTTGTCTGGATCCTCATCAGCTACGACATTTTCAGCAGGTTTGGATATCAAGAATGATCTGCTGTTATCTGGTTTTGTACCCTAAAGTTGAAAATCTCTGTGGGTCCTTCACAAAATTTTTGAATGGTTAGGATTTGGTATTGACACTACTACGATGACTATTTCTGTGCCAAAGGCAAGATTGACAAGGTTAAACTTGCGATTGTTACTTTGCTTCAAAGCATTTGTAAGCCAATCTGTGTAGGTCCAGTTGCATCTGTCGTGGGTCAAATCATTGCCATGAAGTTAGTTGTGGGTCCGGTATCACAACTTATGACAAGATCAGTCAGTATAGACATTCTCAAGGCAAGTTCGTGGTACAGTAAGATTGTTTTGTCGGATATGAGTATCGAACAGTTGAAATTCTGGTACGAGAACATAGAAACATATGATTCTAGATCCCTTGTACAATCAGTTACTGCTACAACTGTCGTTTATTCAGATGCGAGTGATGTTGGATTTGCAGGGTATAGTGTTAATGTAGATTGTGTACCTCGTTGTGGTCAGTGGTCAAGTGAAGCTAGGCTCAGTTCAACTTGGAGAGCTCAAAGCTGTGCAATTGGTGTTTGTAAGTTTGATTTCAAGGTTAAAGTCATCAACATGTGAAGTGGCTCACTTTGATAATCAGAACGTTGTTAACATTATAACAAAGGGGAGCATGAAGCAACATCTACAGTCCATTGCTCAGAAGATTTTCGATTTGTGCCTAAAGTATAGTGTTGAGTTAGAGGTTCAGTGGATTCCCCGTTGTGCTAACCAAAAAGCTGATTTTTTGAGTCGGTTGCTTGATCGTGATGATTGGGGTGTTTCTCAGGATGTTTTCCATAAAGTAGATGCTACTTGGGGACCTCATAATGTGGATAGATTTGCTTCTTACTATAATACGAAGTTCCAGTGTTTCAATTCTAAGTTCAGCAATCCTGGGAGTCAAGCCGTAGATTGTTTCACAGTCAACTGGAAAGGAACTATGAGCTGGATTGTCCCGCCTATAGGTTTGATTCCAAGGGTTATCAAGCACTTGAAGGAATGTCGTGCAGTTGGTACTTTAGTGGTTCCCGAGTGGCCTTCTGCATGTTTCTGGTCGTTGATATGCGCTAAAAGCGTGTTCATTTCACAGATCAAAGATTGGATGTACCTTCCCACAGTTAAGGAAGCGTATACAGCTTCTAGGATACAAGGGGGTTTGTTCGGCCAGACAGATTTAGATTTTAATATGCTTGCTCTCTTCATTGATTTTCGTTAATTTATGCTGTATGTGTTTACAGAGGTTTTCCAGCATGTGTACAGGGACGAGTTGAGTGATCTCCCAGATAGTGTTAGAGCGTTGGCTGATGATATCCCATCGATGTTGTCTGGAGCTGCAGCTGATTCGACTAACAGAAAGTATCAGTACGGGTTTGCTGCCTGGAAAAGGTCGGCGACATGTAATGAGATTTCTTTTGATTTACCTGTATCGCCGTTGCATTGTGCATTATATTTGGTATCAGTAATTCAACAAAGGGAAACTGTTTCCCCTGTGTTGACAGCTTTTTATAGCTTGCGCCATGCGCATTCAAGTATAGGACTTGTGAGTCCCACTGAGAACGGTTTAGTCAAGAATGTCATGGAAGCAGCTAAGAGGAATCTGGGTAAAGCTGTAGTTAAGAAAGAACCTATCACGGTAGCTCTTCTTGAACGCTTGTATGATGACAAAATACAAGGAGCTGGGTTACTGGATCTTAGATTGCTTTCAATGTGTTTATTGGCTTATGCAGGATTTTTGCAATCAGCCGAGTTATTGTATATATCACGTTCTGATGTTGTATTTTGTCAATCTCATATGCTTGTTTTCATTGAAAAATCAAAGACTGACATTTACAGAGATGGTGCATGGGTTGTTATAGGTCGTACACAAACCAAGCTTTGTCCAGTAGCTTGTTTAGAATGTTATTTTGATATGGCTGCGATTGATTCTGATTCGGATCAGTATATTTTTAGAGGTGTGACAAAATGTGCTTCTGGATATATCATGAGGAAAGGAAATGTTCCTATCTCATATACAAGATTAAGAAAGATATTCATTGATACTTTACGGCCTTATGTGGATAACATAAAACAGTTTGGTTTGCATAGCTTGCGCAGTGGTGGAGCAACGGCGGCTGCAAATAACGGATTACCAGATCGAATGTTTAAACGTCACGGACGATGGAGAAGCGAAAAAGCTAAAGACGGGTATATAAAAGATAGTTTGGAGCAAAGGATGAACGTTTCACTTTCTCTTGGCCTATGACTTTCTTTGCATATTCTCACCAGTCACAAGCGTATTCCAGTAAACTGTGTTGTGTTGTGATGTTGTGGAACGATGGGATTAGGAGAAATGAAATTTCCAACGTTTGAAGTATGAATAAGTGGGAAATTGCTTTCTCCTAGCGGTGTGTAACTACAGCCACGTGACTGGCGATTCCGCACGGAGGCGTTGATTAAGGGTATATATAAGGTTGATGAATTTAAATTCGTTCTCTCGCTTGTGCAAACAAGACCGTACATCTTTAAGTTTTTTTATGTGTGTCATATTATGTAAAATGGTCCATGTGTGATTAATCATATTTACTGTTTCAGGTCATCAATTTGACTGGATCATTGGAGTAGAGATGTAAGCTTCATGTCTTGTTCATTGGCCTGGCAAGTCATTATAATGTTGCATCTATTCTATATGAAGGTTTTGGCTGGCAAGCCATTATAATACTGCATGAGTTTGTTCTTCTTTGGGCTGGCAAGCCATTAGAATATTGCATATTTCTATATGAAATATATATTTGAAAGCTGTGGGCTGGCAAGCCATTAGAATATTGCACATTTCTATATGAAATGTATATCTGAAAGCTACTGGGCTGGCAAGCCATTAAAATACTGTATGTGTTTGTATGTTTTGGGGTTGGCAAGCCATTAGAATATTGCCTTTTCCTATATTATATGTATATATGTAAAGCTGTAGGTTGTATTCGGCTGGCCTGGTAAGCCTGTATATTATTGCATATTCCTACATGAAGGAACTTGTAAAATCTGTTGATTAAATATTGCTAGGCTGGTAAGCTATCATGATGTGCATATGGCATTTGTATAATTTCCTATAATAATCTTGAATTTAATTCAAGTTGTGATGTATGTATTCCAGTGTTGTGACTGTTTATGTAATGCACTGTAGACTGTACACATACAAGATTGATATGTACTGTAAACCCTCCAGTATATGCTGCTACATTCGTAGAGGGAACACGGTTCCAGAGTGTTTTCTGTAAGAGTTTTATCTCTGGTTTTACGTGTCGGGTTTCAGCAGGTAATAAAGATATCATTATATTTCTGCATAAATATAGAATCATTTCTTTGTGTACGAGATGGGTATAATACATACCGAGTTGAGTGAAGTTGTGTTGAGGTTTGTAAATAAAACGGTCGCACCAGTCACAAGCGTATTCCAGTAAACTGTGTTGTGTTGTGATGTTGTGGAACGATGGGATTAGGAGAATAAGCCTAGCAGACGACGCTTCACTAGTTTGCATTTTGATCTGAATTATTTTTATCACATATCTTTCGTACAATTACTCTGAATTACAATGTTGTACATTTTATAAATCAGTTGGACAACAAAAATGATTTACCATTGTGCCATATTATTTGGGCAGATGATGTTACAGCTGAGTAGCTAATGTAAACAGACTTCACAGGAAGTACTCCATTTTGTGCTACTTACCCAACAACTTATTGTGCCTCCACATGGTCCTCTTCTGGCGCTTGAGATGTCAAGGGTGCATCTTAAAACATGTTTTATTCAAAACCCTCAAGGGTGCCAAGTTGGCATCCAGCTGTTTTATGATCTACATATATTTAACTTATAAAATCAGCAATAAAATACTGTGGGACCTAAAATGCAAGGTTAGGACTGAAAATTGCTTTTAGCTACTGGACTATATGCATCACAAAACTGACGCAACACGGAGGGGTACAGTCGGTGCCTATTGGCAGGTCATCTTGTCTAAACATATGCCAAAATCTCGCTTAGATGTTACCAATGAGAAAGTCCTGCACTTCATATTTTGTTTCCTCGTTACACGCTCAGGTTACCCTCCTTACGCACCATCGGGATTCTGGATAATATGTCCAGGGTCCAGATTCACAAAGCAGTCGTATAGTTACGACATGTCGTAACTCTTTAGTCTTTAGCTTACAAATGTTGTAGCTCTACAAACGTTTTTCGGATCGAGACCCAGCTACTTACATCTCTAAGGCATATGTTCATGAATTGGTAAGAAGTTTTCATAAGGGCACTGTACAACAATGTACATCGTTGTTGGCGTTACAGGCTTAAAGGCGTGAGAGCTTTTTAATTGCCCCCGAGATCTCGAGATCTCGAACGTGCCAGTAATTCTTCCTGTTTTCATTTATGCATGTGTGAATGAGTGTCTGAATTTGAATTGTGCTCGAGTGAGTGAGTTACCCACACCATCGGGGTCATGACACCGAATGCACTACGTCTACGAAGCTTCACAAAACGATCCAATTGTAAGACAATCAGAGAGGCCTCCTGGAACCCCTGAATATCCTGTTTGAATATTGGTCTTCAGCAGCCCATGCTTGTCGTAAGAAGCGACTATTGTTAACAAACCCATTTGTACGCTTGTGTCCAGGTGAAGCCAA
This sequence comes from Haliotis rubra, assembly GCF_003918875.1. NCBI lineage: Eukaryota > Metazoa > Mollusca > Gastropoda > Lepetellida > Haliotidae > Haliotis > Haliotis rubra. Next base: position 2,551,622 of record NW_025767246.1, read on the forward strand.
GCATGCACAGCAATGTTTGAATTTACAGGTAGTCATCGCCAGGTTCAGGATCGCTGACTGTTCCTATATGTCATTGTATCGAATTTGCGTATCTCTATTTTCAAGATGTCAATCACCGGATTGGCTGGTCCCGACTCTATTACAGACTGTCGTCATGCAGGAGGAATATTGCTGAGTGCAGCATTAAACAACAAGGAAACAAGAGAAGTGATGGACAGCTATTCATCACTTAAATATATATCATTGGTACAAGGATTTGTAAGCTGCGGCATGTTCCACGGCGGTTCACAGTAATAGCCTTACATGAACACAGCTCTGTATCCAACAGAGAAACTAACTGATATTACTCCATATCACGATAGCAGTAATCACCGCCCTGCAGTCTAGGTCATTAAGAGAGGCTTCCAACATGGATTACAAACATTCCTCAATGGGTCCGTATTGCCATTACGCGTTCGTGGTAATTTATGATAATGGCTCAGAGAACATTTCTATGCATTGTGAAGAATTAAGAGTGCATGCACCAATGCTTCCGTGGAAATAATGAAACACACAAAATCGTTTGATTGCATGTTTTTTTGTGATTATAAAAACTGAATAGTGTCTGCTTGTATGTTTTGGTTTACATTGAACAACTCAAAGTGTGTCGCATGTTGGGAGTTTCTCCATGTTATTGTATGAAGCAGTGAAACAAAGATTCAAGTCTCAATCATTAAGGTCTGGCGAAGCTTCGTCAAGTAGCTTTGTGCACTAATACATGCATATTTACATAGCTAGGTAATGTTTACAAGGGATAAGAAAAGCAAACTAAGAAAACAACAGCATAATGAATACTCGGTGGGCTGTGGTATTGCAACAGATGTACTGTTTTCGTTGGCTGTGGGGCGTAATGCCTCGATAATGTATTTGTCGCCACAGTCAGACGCGATCGTATTCACACTTCCTCTTGGGTCCTGAACAAGAATCTCGACCACAACGTCTCCTGTGAAGAATCCCAAATCCTCAACACAAACAGCCACTTTATAATGATAAATTTTCGTCACGTCCAAGGTTATTGTACTGTATTAATGAGCGACCTGCGTGTATTTGTGTGTTCGCATAAGTCAGTGAGTGAGTGAGTGAGGTGAATACACAAGAGTGAGTGAATGAGGTGGCTACACAAGAGCGAGTACGTGAGAGAGATGAACACACAAGAGTGAGTGAGTGAGGTGAATACACAAGAGTGAGTGAGTGAACAATCCAGTAACATCACGACATGTCTGATAAGGACAAAACCTTATGGAAGAACAACTTCTTAATTCATCCATAAAGTGTTGTCCTTATCTGATTCTCCAACTTCTAAACATGCCACTCAAAGAAGACATGTCTGATGTTTTACGAGGAAAACGCACACGTGAGGCAGATCTTAAACATTCACCACTTTGGTGAAACTTTGGTAGGGTGTTGACAAACCTGAACCTGAACAAGAATTTGAGCACATTCATAGATTCTTGGATCCCTTGATTCAAGGGACGCAACTCTGTATAGTAAACTTGGGCCATCAAGCCCCATACGTAAGATGATATATTTAATAATAGTTATGCATTCCTATAGAAATTCCTTTATTTTTCACTTAACTGTAATGACAGTACTGGAAAGGGGTAAACGTAACAGACAAATTTCAACGTTTTGGTTGTCTAGCTGGTCAAGCGGCGAGACAGGATTGATATAATTGTTGTGAACCATGAACAATTTAAAGAAATCTTAAACCTGAATAAAAGTCACAACTGATAAAAATGTACTTGTACTTGTTTGTGGACAAGACGTAAATCGTTCAGTTAGTCCATCATCAGACATTTTCAGAAGCCCTGAACAAGTTTCTACCTTAGAACAGTGTGATCAGTTGCTTTAGGTTTGAACTAGCGCCTGATACGTTCTCTATAAGCGCTTCTAAAATAGAGTGTGTCACGACAGCAGTACACCTATATGTATTATATCAGGTACTCGTTTATTCCAGTCAATGACTCCAATGTTCTTTATCTGATTACACGCAATACGGAGTAGAGCTAGTTTCTTAAAGTACGTGTGATAAGTAAGTAATGAAAGCCATTATGATATGATGAGTTCCACAAAATTCTTTATCGGCTTATCAGAGTTGGCCATTTATATGAAACCGTAGCTATTGAACCTTATGATCTCCACATTACATTGTCGCTGGTATAAATTTTCAACTTTTATTTTAACGTTATGTTTTAATTAGTTCGTATCTGTCCAAAAGCAACCAGCATGGAAATTGCCATTGCGCTTGGAGATGACCCAGTCGTCTATGGCGCCCCGATTCGCTCTGTAGAGTTTGGTCCTACTGTGAATCTGGGTTTGTGGAACAGCCTCGTTCCATTTCTCGTGCTAAGCATATGAACTGCATCACTGTTTTTCTCAATTTCACATTAAGTCGACACGCCATAACGTGACCAGAATATCGTTCAAAGCGGAGTTCAGCACAAATCACGAAATATTGCGTGTAACCACATTGTTTTAATGCTATGACTACAAAGTATTTTTAATAATGCTGTAATTATTAAGTACTAGTGTTTTTACTGATGTTTAACTGGCACTTAGTCTCTGAAATCATACACTTTTGATAAAAACAAATATTTCATATTACATTGAAAGGGATCCATGGCGACATGGGAGATCCAGAAACTAGGCTTCCATTGCAGAAAGGGACTAACATTTTAAGAATTTGTACTTAAGTGTCTCTTTGACTGTGTTGGTCGAACAATCTATATCCATGCAATGTCATAAGCTCACTCGCTCTTGTCAGTTTTAATTATGCCGAGCCCAAACATATATCAAAATTGGACCCAGTTCTTGATCCCTAACGATTTTGGTGGGGGTCTATATATTATATTGTGAAACATAAGACTTGATCACTGCTTTCATTAAGTGAAAATAGAGATTTTCAATCAAGTTTGAAGCTTCCATAGTATTGTTCTATAACATCTGATCGTGTACACATTCACTGGTATGTACGGAGACAACCTGGTCCTAAAATGGTTAGATCAAATGACAGAAAAAAGAACCAATTTCAGGTTTCTGATCCGCTGTAATGAAGAAGATGACGAAGGCAGACTTGTTAGTACTATCATACACGAGACCCAACCTAGATCGCCATTACGTTGAAATGGCGATCATTATCATTATCAAAGGAAACAAATGCTTCCAAACATTAAATCAAGCTACTAATTTCCAGATAGTTGCTGGCCGCCTCAGTGGTGTAGTGGTTAGAGCGTCCGCCCGGAGAGCGGAAGGTCGCGGGTTCGATCCCCGACCGCGTCATACCAAAAGACGTTAAAATATGGTACTTGTCGGTCCCTGCCTGGCGCTCGGCATTAATGGGTACAACAAGGACTGGTCGGCTCGGAGTCAGTATAATGTGTCTGAGTGGGGTATTCATGCTTCACTGCGGCATGGTATCTCAGTGGGCTAGCACTATAAAACCAGCTTAAGTCTGGGCTAGTACAAGCAGCCGCACATACACATACACACGCATGCACGTCGTCATATGAGCGAAATATTCTCAAGCACGACGTTAAACCCAATTTCACCTCACCTCACCTCACCTCACCAGATAGTTGCTAGGAGAGAGGTCCACCCGCCTGCGTGCTTAATCCTCAGCACAAATGTCCCGTGATAATGCCTTCCATTTTTGGGATTAAAGGAGATATTGTCGAAGTAATGTTTACATTTCCATGAGAACAGACAGAAAAGTGTGCAAGCCTGCCCCATATCTTGGTCGCCACATACGGTCATACGCAGATATTTAGCCTTTCCTACGGAAGCCCATTAGGGGAAGAAATCGTGTTGAGGTCTTATCTTATAACCTAATAAGCTCTTACCATGAAAATAGTAGTTTTCATCTGCCAATAGTGTCAACTCAAGGCAGAAAGTAGAACCTCAGGAAGTTCACTGGCTATGAACTTACAAACGTGCCTTTTTAAAAAGTGGTTAAATATGACATATGTTCTATTTGGAAATACACTTTCTCAGGAAATTACCGATTCTAGTACTATCTTATCACCAGCCCATAAAGACAGCAATCTAACCCACAGCCACCGAGACCTTTTGCACTTCCGATTTGGCGCCTCACTCTGAGACTGTGGATTCAAATCCCGGGACTCGGCCCCAATCACTTACTAGAATCTGTACTTTGCTGTTAAAGTATAATGCAGATATACCGTCTGTTACAAGTTTTATTTATGAATTCTTGACATTTGAGGTAATACAAGATACTTACGATAACACGATTTAGTGGATATTTTAAAACAAATCTGGAGATCTGATCTTGACAATAGCACACTTTATGTTTGTATAGATAATTGAAAAGCTTATTAAACCCTGAACAATATCTTTTGGAAATTGCAGATTATAAATTACGTAAATATCTAGTTAAATTTAGAGCTAGAAACAGGCACAAAATTAACTCTGGATGCAAAACATATCATCTTTGGATATAAAGAAAAAGGAAATGATGTACTAAACCTTATTATCATCGCAACAAAATACTATATATATGCAAAGAGATGTTCCAGTTCGCATCCACAGATTGCTGGATTAAAAAATTATCTACACACCTTGTATGAAATTGACAAATGTACTGCCTTTTCCCACTGCAACTATGGTAAATTCTTCACCTTTTGGTCATCTTGCCATAACCTCTTCACATAAATTGCAACAACAAATGTATTCTTATAGCCTACGGATTATCTACCACCCATGTCCTTGTTTTATAATATTTACATGTACCACAAATGCATAAATTATGTACCCATTATAAAGAAATAAAGTGATAATTTTTTTTTTTTTTAAATTAGAGCTAGATTATTTAGGTTAAACTTTAATGAAGGGCGATGGTGTAAAATTAACACAAATCTGAGAACATGTCCTATCTGTTACGGAGGTCCAGAAGACGAATACCATTTTACTTTCATATGTCCCAGATATGATGATTTACGTGGTAAATATTTACCAAGTGACTTCAAACGAATATGTCCAACTTTACAAAACTATTTATGACAAATAACGGACATAGTTTGAAAGTGCTCAGCCTATATATAATGCACTCTCATGAGCGGAGATGTAAGCTATTACAAGAACGATCATATTAAACACCATATTATACTTTTGTACTATCATATCATACCTTTTATCTACTATATCCCTATTAACCTGTATTGTATGTTCTGAGTACTAGTATCCATGTATGCGGATGTGTGTGTGTGTGTGTGTGTGTGTGTGTTTGTGTGTGTATGCTATTATATATATGTAAATTATATTGTATGTATGAAACTGTATGTATATGGGCCCGAAGTCCTTTGTACAGAAATAAAGTTTGGATTTATTGATTGACTGACATTATAACTTGAATCGTCATATTTATATAATTGTATCACGAACTTATCGAATTGATCTTCAGTAACCCATGCATGTCGTAAGAGGCGACTAAACGGGTGGTCAGGCTGGCCGACTTGGTTGACACCTGTCATCGTATCCAAATTGCGTAGCTGGATGTTATTGCTGTTGATCACTGGAGTGTCTGGTCCAGACTCAAATATTTACGGCTCCATATAGCTGGAATATTGCGGCGTTTAACACCAAACCAAACAACCTTATGGCTGTACATTTGACGTAGGCCCATACATATGTCTTACACTGCCAGACATACGGAATACGTTTACAGTTATTGGACCCGTGGTCGAGTTAGTCTGCCCCACAGTCCCTGAACCACACTACAGAAGACTACGTTTATAACGAACACGGTTAAACCGAACTGACGGATATAAGGAAATATTTTTGGTACGGTCACATGCTGGATATTTTAGTCCAATGCTTGTAACAGACTACGGTTATAACGAACTAAGGTGAATAGTCCGTTTGAATCCTCCACAACCGTAGTTTATTGTATGTTACCTGATACTACCTGTAGTGCAAAACCTCTAAATGAAGCAAGCTTAGACTCCCATCTCTTTTGGGTTCCTTCTCAATTTTAAATGCATAAATAACATTTGTTTCCACCAAAAGCAGATATTTTAAGAAACTACGCGTTCGCCCATTGTCACGTGATAAAAATAAAGAACTGTCGGCTTGCAGTCAGTTTAACCTTTCTGAGTAGGGTAGACATGTTAACTCATCGTTAACTCAAATTATAATTAATTTGACTTTTCTACAAGCGCCTTACATGAAAATGCTTCGGATACACAGACAAAAATGGTTTCGCTCGGTTTCAAGCATCGTGGCTTGCAGATGATTTAAACAATATTTATTCATTATTAAATGAACGGATTGGTAAACAGGCTATAAGCCTATAGAAATACCTCTCCAAATACAATGCGATGGGAAACATTTTATATACATTCATCATTACAGACAAGAGAACACACCATTTGAGGAGTAAAAGACTTAATGAAAAAGACAGTAGTATAATTAATCAATTAGGTAAAAAATCGTTTTGTTAAGGTAAAATAGTCATGTACAGATTTTACAATATTTTCATTGATTTCGTCAGAATATGAGTAACTTCCACATAGTACAGATTGAATATTAAAACCATTTATGTAATAGAAACACTGCGATCGAATTATATTAAAATTTGGACAGATAAATAGAAAATGAATGGCATCTTCATAATGATGGCCACAAGTGCAAGTAGACGTATTTTGAAGAAAACGGTCAAATTTATGTGCGTTTAAGTCACTACAGCCAAGTCTTAACTTACAATGAATTATTTGATTAAATCTATTACCAGTGTTTCTGAAGACATGATGTACGTTGGATGAGACAGTTCGATCAAAGTGTTTCTTGAACATGGCAACGGAATCTGTTTCTTATATCATTATCTAACTTGTTCCACTCCATCACAGAGGATGGTAAAAAAGATTTTTTATATGTTTCCGTACGACATAATGGTACTTGAAGCATATTACTAGATCTAGATCCATATGTGGATACAGAGGATATGTTTATTGGAATTAGATCTGATAAATACTTTGGAGTTTTATTATGGAACATTTTATGAAATACATACATTTGGTGGTTTTTACGACGTTCCCTTAATGATGAAAAACCAGTTTCATGGTAGATTTTGGAATGACAAACTCCTCTAACTGATCAACATATGGTTCTTAAAGCATCTAAGTGAAGTTTTTCTAACAATAACTCTTGAGTTTGTGTACAGTTATTCCAAAAAGTGGTAAAACAAATGAACTATACAGGGTTTGGAGGGTTTTCTTCTGAAGGCGGTATTTCAGACTTCTTAAACAATTGATCATAGGACTGACTTTAGAAATAATATCATCTATATGTATATACCACGGGCCATCACTTTGTAAAGTCAGCCCCAGATGTTTATGAGTGTCAACAGACTTTATCGGTATATCATTCATTATAAGATCTGGCATTGATGTTACTGTTTTCTTTCTAGAAAAAATGATAGATTCAGTTTTATTGGGATTAAAGTTTACTTTCCATGTCTGGGACCATTTAGCTATTATTTCTAAATCATCGTTTAACATATTGGAAGATACCAGAGGGTCATCAATTATCACATATAAGGATGTATCATCGGCAAATAATTTAATATTACTCTGTATATCTTCAACAATATCATTGATATAAACCAAAAAGAGTAAAGGTCCTAGGACTGATCCCTGAGGGACGCCAGCTTTAATTGATTTAACATTTGACTTATACCCATTTATTACTGTAAACTGTTTTCTATTATTTAGATAACTTTCAAACCATAATAAAAGAGATCCGCGAATTCCACTAGCCCATAACTTATGCAAAAGACCCTTGTGCCAAACCCTATCAAACGCTTTACTTATATCTTGCAGATAGTAGATGGACTGTTATATTAGGCGACTGTTCAAAGTAATTTCAGCAAAGATTGCCCGGGTAGCCTATGCCTCGAATAAAAAAATATAAATACCCCATAACCCTGGCTAGATGAATTAAAATTAATTTTTGGGGTTGGGTTAGGGGACCTGAGTAATCATTTTAGTCGCGGCGTGACCATTTCTGTGTTCTAGCACTGTACAGACGGCCTGTGTCCTGACTGCTGAATATCACCGTACCAAGCATATGTAGGGCATACAGTTGACAGTATGTTCAAGACATGGCCTGTAAGGGTTTAATTATTTGCAATAATCAATTGTGAACGATAATGAAATATTGCAAAATACGGTGTAAAACCAGGTCCACTTACTTATTTATGAATTTCAACTTCAGACAAAGAAAAGAAAAAAAAAATATGCAAAAGGTGGATATTGTAAGATAAATTGTTTTACCCAATAAATTGCACATAATTATTTTATCACGCCGTTTGGAGGGTTTAGTCTCTATTCGCCTACATCTCAATTCGCCTACAAAAACAATGTAGGCGAATTGGGATTAGAGAATGCACCCCTACTCTTATAATGAACCTGACTCACTGAGTGTTGATCGACTGTTGTTATAAGGATATGTAGTTGAGTAAACAGGATTAGTGCATCCACTGAGAAGTTAAAACAGGGTTAAAATGACAGGGATTAATGCATGCGATGATGAGATGTAGTTAATTACTAGAAATACTAAGTTGTTATAAGGATATGTAGTTGAGTAAAGAGGATAAGATCTGTTGTCACAAGTGACAACCTCAAGACTTGCGCATGATTGTGTTTTTTTAAAATAATTACAAACAAATAGAGACAAAATTTAAGGTTTTAAGACAGAGACTTCAGACGGCCGGCAGATCCTTTTGGTAGACGACGGTGATGACAACAGGATTCTAATCTTCACAACCGCAGAGATGATGGATATCCTTGCTGTGGCCGAAACAGTGTACATGGATGGAACATTTTGTGTGTGCCCTAGTCTCTGGACCCAAGTGTATGTTTTGCACTGCCTTGTACAGGACCAGATGTATCCATTTGCCTTTTCCTACTTCCCAGCAAATCCCGTGACACATATATCAGACTGTTTACTCACTTAAAAGATATTGTGCTTACAACTGTCGGTGTAAATCTCTCCCCGTCTATAGTGCAAACAGACTACGAAGCTGCTGCCGTTGGTGCCATCGAAACAGTGTTCCCAGGTGCTGATATCCGTGGATGCTTTTTCCATTATACACAAGCTGTTTGGAGACAAGTTTCCGAGAAAGCCTAGTCAACGACTACAGGAACAATCCAACTTCAACTCCCATGTGAGACGTGCTGCTTCTCTTCCCCTCCTCCCGGTGGATCAGGTCCATGATGCGTGGATGGATACATTGACTGCGTCTCCAGATGATGAGGGTATTGCTGCCTTCAACGACTACATGACCTCTACATGGGTAGACTACAACGCAAGATTCCCGCCTCGTATCTGGAACCAGCATGGAAATACAGGACCCAGAACCAACAATCATTTGAAGGGTTTTCACAACGGCTTCAAGAAACTCGTCAGAAAGCATCACCCGAACATATATGAATTCGTCATTGCTATAAAGAAATTGGAAACAGCGAACAGACTTGCACGCAGACAGATCGATCATGGAGCAGCTGTCCGCCCCAAATCAAGGATCTACCGAAACCTGGAGAGTCGCTTGGACAGACTTAGAGAGCAACTTGCTTCTGGGAGAAGATCACCCCTTCAATTCCTCGACGCAGCTGGTCATTTTATCAAGTTGAAGTGAGAATGGACAATGTCACGATTGTGATCGGAAAATGACAAATAACAGAATAAATAAGTAACAGACAAATAACAGAAATAAATTCTTAAAAAAACTTTCTTTTTGTCCTTCAACTACTTCAACTAGAAGATGATGTGATGATATGATGTGATATAAGATAAATAAATTATCATTTCATTGTGATCAGAAAATGATAAGTAACAGAAATAAATAAATTCTTTTTGTCCTTCAACTAGAAGAGTCCATTTTTAGATCATAGGGGTGCCACTAGTTCACCATTGCGTAATCAAAAGTCAACAGACCATGAGATGTTGTTTTAAGACTATAGGCGAAATGGGATGTAGGCGAAATGAGAACATAGCGTTTGGAGACTATCAACTTTTGTCTTCGTAATGAGTGTATAAATCAGAATGTGGCTGACTCCAAAGGATTTGATGATAATGCTTCGACATCAGCTTGGATTTGTTAGCTCATCATGTAATCTGAAATAATCTTAATACAAAATGAACTCCTCCCGTTTTGTCTCCAGTTTGAATATAGCATCAGAGACAATATGTTATGGGTTTTTTCTGATGTTGCATCCTAAAATCATTTAGCATTTTTATCTTCTAAAACATATAACATTTCATAACCTTATGCTGAAGTTTCCACGAAATGACAAATATGATGAAGCATTTTTCTTTGGAAAAATGATGAAACATAACGATGACAGAAACCAGCTTTGTTTCATATGGAAGGCAAAATTGAAATATCCGTTCTGTCATCTGAGTACTGCAGGCAACAAATCAATTCAAAATGCAATACAACCGTCGCCATTCTCAACACATTTCATCCACAGGAAATGGAATGGGTTTCTTTCTATGAACATTTTCTATTACCCATTAAAGTAGAAAAATATTTACGATGCCGTTTATCATAATCGTGCATGCAACGTCGATCCTAACGACTTGATGAAATCATTTTCAGACATAATGGGTGTTACGGTGTTGCGTGGCGAGCTGTGGGAGACGAGAGTCGAGCGGCCAGCGCCGTGGTATTGATAAGGGAAAAGGGAGGCTTGAGAAGGCGGTACGATTCGCTTCTTCCTGTATCTTCTCAGTAGCATCCTGCTCAACGGAGGGATGAGGACACTTTGAAGAAAGGTAAGATGCTTGCACTTCTTAACCTCCAGCTTACAAAAACTGTTGATATATAAAGACTGTCGAATAGCATCGTAAGGCTATATTGTTTGGAAACAGAGTTTAACAGTAACATCTAGGTAGGTTGTTTATGCAACTTAAACGTGTGAAAGATGATGATGCCACATCAATTTAGTTATCATAAGTATTAATATATTTACTCGTACACTTCACTGCTGTAATGCTATGTTAGGTTATATTGTTGGGAAATGTGTTTAACAGAAAATTCTGGACAGATTTTTTGTGCGAGATAAACTTGTAAAAGATGAGGGTGAAACTTTACTGCTGTATTGCCGTGTAAGGTTATACCGTATTGTTGGAACATTTGTTTAACAGAAACTTCTGGACATATTTTTGTGCAAGGTAAACGTGTAAAAGATGAGGATGAAACCTCCCTGCTGATTTGCTGTGTAAAGTTATATTGTTGGGACATTTGTTGAACAGAAACGGGTGGACATATTTTTTGTGTTCAAGGTGAATCTGTAAAAGATGATGACGCCCCTTCGCAGCTGTATTGCTGTGTAAGGACATATGTTTCTGAAACATGGTTTACCATAAGCTTCAGAACATACTGTTTAGGCAAGTTAAACGTTTAAGAGATAAGAGTGCTAAGTGTTCATTACTATTAATATATATTTACGTGTCAATTTTGGCAGCTGTACTGCTACGTACTGCTACGTACTGTTAGGGTATATTGTTGAGATATATGGTTCAATATCAACACCTTATAGATTATTCATGCCACTAAAAAACGTTTAAAAGAGAATGCTACTGACTGCTCTACTGTCTTTACTGTAGAATGTTCATACTTGATATACTTTGTTGCTATATAGCTAGCAACGTTATAATGTTTAGACATGGTTCATAAATTAGATCTTGCTATGTTGTTTATGCATGTAAACACGTGGTAGATCACTTAGGAAAATCACTGTCACTTAGGCATTCCTAGTTATAGATAAACATACTGGATACACTTCACAGTTGAATAGCTGTAATCACATTTCTCACATACTCAGTTTTGCAGTGAAATTTGAACACTTTGTAAGCAAAAGAATTTATAACAGATGAAGAGATAAGTAAGAGAAAGCATCTGTAGTAATGAAACTTGACTTCATAGTACATAAATGTGTGTATCTCAGGATATAATCACATAAACCCCTTTGGAATTGGAATTGGTCTACAGCAACCTATTCTTCTCGTAAGTAAACTAACAGGAATGGGTTGCCTAGCTTGGCTGATGCAAACAGAGTTAAACAAAAAGCAAATAAATATGACACGTGGCAAAATAGTTAAATGAGTGAGTGAGCGAGTATAGTTTTACGCCGCACTCAGCAATATTCCAGCTATATGGGCGGAGGTCTGTAAATAATGAGTCTGGACCAGACAAATCCAGTGATCAACAGCATGAGCATCGATCTGCGCAATTGGGAACCGATGACATGTGTCAACCAAGTCAGCGAGCCTGACCACCCCATCCCGTTAGTCACCTCTTACGACAAGCCTAGGTTACTGAAGGCGGACCTTCACGGGTCCATAGTTAAATGAGCTTAATGGATTCATTAATGTGTCATCTCAAGTTACTGAAATGCTGAATTGTACGTACATATATATATATCCATCCGTGTCCAGATACCGTAGCAATAGTGTAAAAAGTTTCATACATAACAATAAGAAATATCGGGACTTGAACATCGGATTGAGTAAATGTGTAAAGCTTCAATCAGAATCAGTCCAGATTTATCGCTATACATACTCTACACAAAACATCGGTTGATAGCATAATATGTAGAACGTCAGTGCAAAATAATAGCCAGTCTTGACTATCGTCAGAAATTCCGTTTGGCGGAAAGGAGAAAATGGCTGTGAAAATTATCTGAAGGAATCACGAGATATGTCAGCGAGGACGCCAGGTGTTCGCGAAGAGGGTTACCATAGAGACGTGCACGCCGTCGGTCACCGAGCCAGAACGTTAGATCTGTTTCTGTCGCTTTCCCCATAAGTGCAGTGTACCTTGAACCAGCTCTCTCCAAGAAACCACAGACGATGGACATTTGCAATTTTGTTAGGATATAAAACATACTTTGTTCATGTAAATGCACCATTGTCCTTTTTGGAGTTAAATCTCTATAATGTGCTCAGTCTGTTGACTTTGACAAAAGTTTATACCGAGAAATGATAACTTACTTGGCTATGAGGAAAGTTCGACTCAAATGATCATGTCAGGGAATCCGAAGTGAAGGTTTTGCCCAGTCACGAAAACGAGATAAAATCTCTTCTCTGGCAAATGTGTGTGAATGTGTAAGGTCATGTTGAAAAATACATCATTTGAATGTCTTTAAGTCCAACCTTTCTATGTGAGGTTCACAACTTAAGAGTAACCAATGTTAATATAACTAAAGATGCAATTCTCATCATCACCAAGTACAAACGTCTTAATTATGTTTACGTTGTCGTGCACTGTGCACTTTAAATCTGAGTACGTAGGTTGAGCTCCATCTCAGCAATGATGATTTGAAGTTCCAGAAAACCATGTTTTCTTTGGGAAACGGAAGGTGTAATTTGGCGTATCCTGAAGGCACCACAGTACTATGAGACACTTGATTAACAGGATATCAGGGGGATAGTCTGACATGAACTCAATAATCAAATCCAAGAGACAAACACTTGATCTGTTATACATTTCTACCCTAAGTACATGTTCATGAATCGGTATGAAATTGTGATGATACTTGGTGCCCTCCGCTTGCTACGTTGGCATATGCCTGTCACATGAGGCGTATTTCTGGAAATATTCGTCTGTGTTCAACCGCCTAATTTGACGCAGCATATGCTTGAATATGGAAATACGCGAAACATTTCCATAGACTGACATTTCGGAGAGACACTTGGTGTTTAGGCTTCAAAGAATACGGACCATACCAGTTATGTAGAACTGATCACCTTATCCAAACATCTCCAATACCTGTACATGCTTGGTTGATTGGTTGGTTGGTTGCTTTGTTGGTTAACGCAACATTCAGCAATATTCCAGCTTTATGGCGGAGGTCCGTAAATAATGGAGACTGGACCAGACAATCCAGTAATCAACATCATGAGCATCGATCTACACAATTTGGATACAATGACATGTGTCAACCAAGTCAGTTAGCTTGCCCGCCTTTGACAACAAGCATTGGTTTCTGAAGACCAATTCTAACCCGGATCTTCACGGGTGTACATGTTTGGTATTGGAAGTAGTTGGACAAGGTGATGCAGAGCGTACAGGAAACCGTATTATCCGAAGGTGCCTTTAAAGAGGTCGTGTTACCGCCATAATTATCATCTACCACGATTGAAAACAAATGGAAGTTCAGATGCAAATCTTTGTCGACATATTGGCAGGTTAGCTCCAAAAACGCATACAGCAAAGTCAGTGTTAATATACATTATGCAACACCCGTTCGCCGGATGGAGTTTGAATTGCAGAACTGATGATAGATCGGCAGTATGTCTTTATTCTTGACGGTGGGTGTATTTTCCACTTTCTCATCACATCTATCATATTATGGTAATGGATTCCTGGATATTACGGAATGCTGAAGTTGCGGCAACGCGACGCTTTGTACGAATTTCAGAGACGACAGAATTCCACAGAGTTAGATTCGCTGACGCTGACGTATTGCAGCGTGCCGTGTGTAGCGTGGTTCCATGTTGGCGTCGGATCGTTGCTGTGGGTGTGTGATATAATGGAGAAATCAGTAGTCGTTTATATGTATGTATACATAAATATATGACACAGTCCCACTCCTGGTCACTGGCGTTCATATATAACTAGTTACACGGCACTTTCCCACATCTGATGGAAAACTGTGGTTCATTTACACGTCCACGATACTAGAACTGGTGGTTCACTGTTGTACACATTTAGGACAAGTCCCACGTCAGATGGAACAGTTTCGTTCATGAATACAGAGCGGACACTGTCTCACTTCTGATGAGCACTTTTGTTTATGTGAACAGACACTACACTATCCCACGTCTGATGGACACTGTCGTTCATATGAAGGCACTACACTACCCCATGTCTGATGGACACTGTCGTTCATATGAACAGATACTACACTACCCCACGTCTGATGGACACTGTCGGTCATGTCAACAGGCACGACACTATCCCACGCATGGTGGACACTGTCGTTCATGTGGACAGGCACGACACTACCCCACGTCTGATGGATCACTGTCGTTCATATGAACAGACATTACACTATCCCACGTCTGGTGGACACTGTCGTTCATGTGAACAGGTACTGTTGTTCATGTGAACAGGCACTACCCCGTCTGGTGGAAACTCTGATGGACACTGTCTGTTTATATGAACATATACGATACTATCCTACGTCTGGTGGACACTGTCGTTCATGTGAACAGGTACTACACTACCCCAGGTCTGATGGACACTGTTGTTTATATGAACATATACGATACTATCCTACGTCTGATGGAACACTGTCGTTCATATTAACAGGCACTACACTATCCCACGTCTGGTGGACACTATCGTTCATATGAACAGGCACTACACTACCCCACGTCTGGTGGACACTGTTGTTTATATGAACATATACGATACTATCCTACGTCTGATGGAACACTGTCGTTCATATTAACAGGCACTACACTACCCCACGTCTGGTGGACACTGTCGTTCATATGAACAGGCACTACACTACCCCACGTCTTGTGGACACTGTCGTTCATATGAACAGGCACGACACTATCCCACGTCTGATGGAACACTGTCGTTCGTGTCAACAGACACTACACTATCCCACGTCTGGTGGACACTGTCGTTCATGTGAACAGGCACTACACTACCCCAGGTCTGATGGACACTGTTGTGTATATGAACAGGTACTACACTACCCCACGTCTGGTGGAAACTGTCGTTCATATGAACAGGTACTACACTACCCACGTCTGATGGACACTGTCGTTCATATGAACAGGTACTACACTATCCCACGTCTGATGAACACTGCCGTTCATGTGAACAGGTACTACACTGCCCCAGGTCTGATGGACACTGTTGTTTATATGAACATATACGATACTATCCTACGTCTGATGGAACACTGTCGTTCATATTAACAGGCACTACACTATCCCATGTCTGATGTACACTGTCGTTCATATGAACAGACACGACACTACCCCACGTCAGATGAACACTGTCGTTCATATGAACAGACACTACACTACCCCACGTCTGATGAACACTGTCGTTTTTTATGTGAACAGCCACTACTCTACCCCACGTCTGATGGATACTGTCGTTCATGTGAACAGACACTACTCTACCCCACGTCTGATGGACACTGTCGTTCATGTGAACAGACACTACACTATCTCACGTCTGGTGGATACTGTCGTTCACATGAACAGACACGACACTACCCAACGTCTGATGGACACTGTCGTTCATGTGAACAAAGTACCACGTATATTTTATATTAAATGAGGGTGTGAGATATTCTATGCACACTGACAGGTAATTAATACTTTTTCTTCACGTCCCCATGCCTGTTTGGAGTATGCAACTGATATGTACATGGACCTGTTGTCTTCATTTGTAATAAAGATTTGATGATGATGATGATGATGATGATGATAATGATGATGATGATGTAAAGCTCTACTAATTTCTATTGATGTTAATGGGCTTTACATGTTTACATGTCTATCGTTATCTGTCTACTGATCGATCACAGGTCAATCAGAGGTTACAAATCACACCAACCTCTAACCTAGCTGATTACCACAGAAACCTATTACCACAGGAATTTACTACTTTGTCAAATTGTATTTAATCACATACTACTCAAAAGTTAAACGGCACATGACATGGCACGACAGACTGGCCATGATAATATATAAGATCAAATGTTGTGTAACTTCTCTTTAGTACTATATTTACAGATGTTCCAAAATACAGAGTAGCGATTCCTGCAATAATCAAAATATTCGTGACAAGAAAACACGAGAGTCTTTCGGAATTGCACATTCTTGGAAAACACAGAGGTTTCAATCTGGTGTTTCTCAAATTGTCCACAGTACGTCCAATTAAAATAAATTAGCTGGTGTAATTACCGGTTTGTTTGTTTGTTGTTTTACTCCGCGCTAAGCAATATTCCAGCTATATGACGTCAGCCTGTAAGTAATCGAGTCTGGACCAGACAATCCAGTGATCATCAGTATGAGCATCAATCGACGCAGTTGGGATACGATGACAACCAAGTCAGCGAGCCACATCACCCGATCCCGTTAGTCGCCTCTTACGACAACCATGGGTTGCTGAAGACTAGTTATAAGTTTCAGAAGCGTTGCAGTGGTTCTAGAGCGCTATGGAAATTGCGACTGGGTTCAGATTTGAGTATGGTCCACGGTTTGTCAGCACCTTACCAACAAACTCCACCGATCAACATTATTTCGTGCTCTTGCATCAAGCTTCGACGTCGTGATATACATGTATACTGTTTAACCAAAAAATACCACCAGTCTTGATTATCCCACGACACAGATTCAGTGGGCGTAAAATGAGAAATAGCGACGAAACTAATAGAAATGGATCACTGGAAAGGGTTCGCAAAGCAGAGTTTTTCCAACTCGTCATGGGTCTGGCAATTATAAGTCAAAGCCAAAATTCTCCTGGCTATTCAATCACATGCAAATACGAATGAATGAATGTTTGGAGAATGTATGAATCTACCTTAATGTACCGAATTGATTGGTATTTAGAAATGTAGGAATATCCATTCTTGATCTAAAGCTTAAAAAAGATATTTTTAAAATCTTAATAGTTTACAGTTCCGACAAGCAAGAGGTTAGGTCGGGGATTCAGTTGAACATATGTTACTTTTCACTCTGCGACTAACACACACATTTTGGTTCAGCTAGCTTGTCTCATCAGTGTATTAAGTATTTGAAACGATTAGCTTGGAGAGCCATATGTATAGATCGTCATCATTAAGACATATCCCAAAATCCTCACTCTGACATCTTCATCTTTGTGAACAAATTTACAGAGGGCTCTGCATTTCGGCATCTGAATCAATTTTCGTCTTGCACTACTCGTTTATTGACATCATCTCCGAAGGACTAGATCGTCTTGCAAAGACGTTATAATGTAGTGGCGTCACATTTAAATGGTTCGTGGAGCGGTTCGCATTAGGAGTTTCCATGAGCATGCATAGTCTTTTGAATGAAAATTATTTGCTTGTCGTTTAGTACAACATGTCGCCTGCAGCTTGGACATTTTGCCTTGAGTCTATGAGTCTGACTAAGATCATTTAAAACACTCTCATACTGCACACAAACTTCAGCCGCTGGCTTGTACGTTTCCGTTATAAGACTCATGGAATAATGAAATAATGAACATATTTTCATGCACGAGAGTATTTTCATGGGCGAAAGTAGAGTGCTGCAATGTTAAGACCCTTCAATAAACGATACTGACATCTATAAGATTTAAGTGGTGGATGACCATGTTTGTTTTAATGCCGTTCTGATCGGTATTTCTGTCATGTCAGTGAGTGCCAGCGGGATTATTCGAGACAAAGCAGGTGTTTATTTTCATGAAAGGCAAGGGAAAAGGACTTTCCGCATCCATAAGAAATCGAAAAGCAGAATTGATTGTACAATTCCAATTATGTAAGTATAAGTTTATGAATCACTATCAAATAGTGACGTTACCAGGTGTTCGCGTTGAGCGTTGACTGCCTCGTCGGTAACTCCCGTAGTAAACAAATGTAAATGCAAGTCAATTGTTTATTAACAAAACAGGGACATCATTTTTGTCACAAAACGTCAAATTTGGAACTGTCCTCCTAATGTCTCACATGTAGGTTTTTGAAATCTTCACTGAAGTCTGTAACCTTGATCGAACAACTTCTGAGGAAGAGTTAAACGACTCTTAAAAAATCTTGATAAAAATAGCATGCTCGATTGTACCTGTCATTGCGGCGACATGTATGTGCATTGTCTGAACACTGTGCAATGGTTGTGTATTTTGTGAACATTATCTCGAGATGACTATTCAAGACGTCATATATCTATGACATCATCAGAAGACAAGGATGAACTACATTTAGGATCAGCCAAGGTCAGTATCGATTCTTGACTTTGAAATTCCTCGTTGCTCGTTTGTCCTCAACGCTTACCTCTTAACCTCTGGAGTTACTGGTGCCGATTTCAGTAAACGTATAGTTTACGTTTTAGTATTCTTGTCTTTGAAATTCCTCGTTGCTAGTTTGTCCTCAACGCTTACCTCTTAACCTCTGCAGTTACTGGTGCCGATTTCAGTAAACGTATAGTTTACGTTTTAGCATGTCTGCAAATGTGAAAGGATTGCTTTGAATATTTTAAAGGGAATGCATTACATACCCAATGTATTAAATCCCTATATATACATTCTTAACACTGGCCTTACAAGGATTGAAGCGTTCATTTCTTGTGTCCATTTTCTTGTGTCCATTTCTGGTGTCCCCTGCAGTGATCTTGCAGGAATATAATTTTCTAAAACTGTGTAAAACCAAACTCACTCACTCACCTTTACATTTCCTGTAATATGAGAATTTGATGACAAGACAACAACGGATGACAAAACCAAGCATGAAAACTTTCAATTTGAAGCCATTAAATGTTTTTGATGTTTTTCTGAAGTAATTCTTGAGCTTCTTCAATTGACCCTGACTGACAAAAACACTTCCTATGAGTATTACTTTCGCCGATTATCAAATTAACTTTTTCAATCTGAGCCAAGTTAGGTGCCTTTCCAAAGTCATCATAGAATCCGTAATTGATGAAAAAGTTATACACAAATCTTAGCAAATAGTAATTGCCAATGGCCTTCTGGTAGTAATACGGAGACAAACAAGGGCAGCGGTCCTTGAATGCACTAAGTCAGTTACAGCAGGTTAAATTCCCCAAGTCAGGCAAAGAGGCTATGGCAGGCGTGTCTACTGTCTCATATAATGGTATTTATCGTGTTTGAATGCTGAGTTAAACACACAAGAAGGGCTGAGTAGCGTCCCAGCTGAGGTTGTTACCGGTATTTAACGTAGCTATCGATCAGAAACAGGAGAAGATATGAACGGCTGCCATCACGTAACTTTGGAACGTGAACGGCCACTGTCTTATCTTCAGACTGCTCTCTCGCAGAGCACAAGTATAGGCTTTATGTGAGGTTTTATTGCCTATTTTGATCTCACTTCAAAGAACTGTTACTTCAAAGTAAAAAATTAGCCTTCCTGAACTGGTTTCTGAAAGCTTTTTATGTTCAGGTAGAGATCGACCATTTCGTATTCGAGCCGTTTTCTATTATAAATACCAGAGCCGGACAATGATTTTTTCAACAGTCTGAAGCTTATCTTTTTCAAGAAACATTCCCTGCGACAATTTGATTTATTCTTTTTCTTAGGTTCCTCCCCCTAGAATATCAAAGGGTCTGCAGCCTAGTTATATGTTTCAATTTCTTTCTTTGCAAACATATTGCTTGGCAGTTTTCGCGTTTTCAGAGATACGAGCGTGTGGGTGTAACCCTGCATGAAAAGTAATAAAATAATTATGGCTTGTCAGCTCATTGCTTTGGGAAAGCCAGATGGTAAAGGTTTCACTTTGCAACTTTAAAACAACTTGTCGAAATCCACGATTGCTTTTGAGGTGCTTGCAAATGAAACATCACAATCTAGGTACATCGAGGATATGAACTCAGTATGATGATAGCATTCTGTCGCCTCTGACGAAGGGGCCAATATTAAGTGGTTATTACATGACAGTTTTCCTTTCGCCAGTCATATCAGCCCGAGGGCGAAAGGGAAACTGTCATATCATAACCTTTTGATCATATACCACGTAACTCTAAGCTAAACTAGGCTCCGTCTATTGAAGTTTCGAGTGTTTTCATTCCGTACCAGTGTAGTAGCCGAGCAGTACTGCTGATGGATTTTCGGCCCGAGGGCTGATATAGCTGATATGCATTTTCGGCCCGGGTGGTCAATATGGACATATGCCGACAGCCAGTATTGTATGTGCAAAATGGTCCATATTATTCCTAGGTATATGATGGAAGAATTTTATGCAACGTGGATGCTGGTAATATCATGATCAGTTGAATCAAAATACAGATAGTCTGGGTATGTTTTTAATAATATCTTTGCGAAAGTGGAGACTATGCTTCCCCTACAACCAAGGATCAGTGCCAGCCATACCGCCCTATATCATAAACTTCGTATTTGTCTACCAATATTAAACATACCCTGTCCTTTTTGTTTTAAACCATATCGAGAGGATGTCAACACGAAGTTATAATTATATCATTACACATGACATCACCAGTAATATCTGAATTGCGTACAAAAGTGTCTGCATTACGTCAGTTGTAAAACCATGACAGCGACGTGCAACGGGAAATACATGTGCAAAGTATTTCTAGAGTGGGACATGCAATGTGAAACACTTCTTGACGGGACAAGCAATGTGAAACACTTCTTGAATGGGACATGCAATGTGAAACACTTCTTGACGGGACAAGCAATGTGAAACACTTCTTGACGGGACATGCAATGTGAAACACTTCTTGAATGGACATGCAATGTGAAACACTTCTTGAATGGGACATGCAATGTGAAGCACTCCTTGACTCTGACATGCAATTTGAAACACTTCTTGACGGGACATGCAATGTGAAGCACTCCTTGACTCTGACATGCAATGTGAAGCACTCCTTGACTCTGACATGCAAGGCAAATGACACGGTTATGCAATGGGCAAGGTTACAGTACTTACACATATGATATAGGGGCATGTTTTCGAAATGCTTTAGTTATACCACTACTGTGCCCTGTATGATGTGCATTCAGCTAAAGCTATAATTGCTACATTCCACATCTAGACAACGGTTGTTTCAGGCAGTTCATAGTAGGGGAAAATTAACGTATCTGCTGTTGCATTTCTTGAACCTAACCCTTGTTACATGTAAAGGAGGGTGTTTATGTTTACACGTTCGTCGTTGAACATTCATAGACGCATCTTCTGTTTATCTTTTGTACATTTCTTGAATTATTCCACATGTCCAAATACTTATTTGAACTGTATACACAATACATGTAGATAGAGACGGTGTCAATAGGCGCACAGGACTTGCTGTCGGACCTTTGTTTGATAAGGTGGGTAAATGTCATGTGTCTCAATAAGATCCTCCATGGGGGTCGATGATTGATCCATTATGTGCTTGAAGACAGCTACGTGGGTTGTTGAATCACGGAGGTCAGAGAAAGTGGTGAAAAAGACCATTCAAAATAGATAGGATTGTCTGCAAACCATTGTCTGCAGGGCACCACTCACCAACACACATACTCTGTACAGCCACACGTTTATCCTGAAATAGGAGCCGAGATGCCAATTACCAAGCGTTGATGTCCTGTTAAAGTTTGAAGATGACAAGCAGTTCTATGGATATGTCTACCCATTATGGAAAGGACACATATGATAGGAACCTCCCTTAGCCCACAAGAAATGTCAAATTTTAAAGTCACTGACAAATTTGAAATATTGCCATAAACATTAATTTGTAATTTCACACACAAATTTGACAATTCTGTCAATTACATATGGGTAAATTGTATACAAAGACTGAATATATTTATGTATTCTTTAAATGATAAGTTTATCAATATATCCTATGAAAGTCAGCTTCGGCCAAAGACGGATTCTAAACATCTCTTAAATCAGCTGACATGTTGTCCTTATCAATGCATAAAGTGATCTCATATGTCAAACGACTGACTGAAATGAACATCTGGTGTTTTCATTTACAGGGACACACCTGGTAACGTTCATATCAAATGAATATAAAGAACATATTTTATACGTTTTCCAAATCATTTGGGTCAAAATATGCCCCTCTCCTATGTGATATGTGTTTTTGTTGTATTTAACTGTTGGCACCTTTGTTTGGAATGACAGTCAGTTATCACCGAGCCGTTAAGAATGTCCAAAAAACAGTTTTGTTAGGGATGAACTGTTTGTTAAGTTTATTTTGGTGCCAAGCGGGAATTATGTCCCTAACCGTTATCCCCGATCTATTATCTTCATTATGTAGAACATGAGTACAGACACGCAGTAGGTAATGTTGTGGTGCACGATTAGAGATGACGTAGCGAGTGAGTACGGATGTGCTTCAAGCACTAACATTGCAATTTTACATCCCTATGAAATCACTACATGTCTATCGTGATCTGCCTACTGATCAATCACTGATCAATCAGAGGTTAAAAATCGCAATACCAACCTCTAACCTGGCTGATCATCATGGAAACCTATTATCATAGGAAATTTCGACATTCTCGATAGGCAATCTGTACTTAATCATATACTACTCAAAAGTTAAACGGCACATGGCATGGCACGACAGACTGGCCATGATAATATATAAGGTCAAATGTTGTGTAACTTCTCTTTAGTACTATATTTACAGATGTTCCAAAATACAGAGTAGCGATTCCTGCAATAATCAAAATATTCGTGACATTACAACCTTTGAGAGCGTTTGGCAAATGCACATTCTTGGGAAATACATAGGTTTCAATCTGGCCTTTCTCAAATGTCCACATTTTGTGTGCGTCCAATGAAATAAAACATCGCGGAGTAAAAACTGGAGACCAATGTTTCAGAACCGTTGCAATATTAGTGGACATGGATGTCCGAGCGGTCGTAGGAGCAGCGGTTCGCTATAAAAAAATTGCGACAGTGGGTTCGAATCTCAGATTTGACCTGATTATGGTCCAAGGTTCAGCAGCACCATGCTAACAAACTCAACCAATCAACATTAATTCGTATTGCGCACTCACATCAAGCTTCGACATTGTGATATATATACTGTTTAACAAAAACACCAGTCTTGATTATCCCACGACACAGATTCGGTGGGCGTAAAATGAGAAATAGCGACGAAACTAATAGAAATGGATCACTGGAAAGGGTTCGCAAAGCAGAGTTATTCCAACTCGTCATGGGTCAGGGAATTATCCATCAAAATTCTCCCTGGCTATTCAATTACATGCAAATACGAATAATTGAATGTTTCGAGAATGCATGAATCTAACTTAATGCAACGAATTGATTCTTTTTAAGAAATGTAGGAATATCCATGTTTGATCTGAAGCTTAAAAGTTATTTTTAAAATCTTAATAGTTTACAGTTCCGACAAGCAAGAGGTTTCAACTGAACATATGCTACTTTTCACTCTACGACCAACCCACACATTGTGGTTCAGGGGATGAGTTAACGTGTCTCGTCAGTGTATTAAGTATTTGATACGATTAACCTGGAGAGCCATATGTATAGATCGTCATCATTAAGACATATCCTAATATCCTCACTCTCGCCCCTTCATCTCTGTGAACAAATTTACAGAAGACTCTGAATTTCGGCATCTGAATCAATTTTCATCTTGCACTACTCGTTTATTGACATCATCTCTGAAAAACTAGATCGTCTTGCAAAGACGTTATAATGTAGCGGCGTCATATTTAAATGGTTCGTGGAGCAGTTCACATTAGGAGTTCCATGAGCATGCATCGTCTTTTGAATGAGAATAATTTGCTTGCCGTTTCGTACAACACGTTGCCTGCAGCTTGGACATTTTGCCTTGAGTCTATGAGTCTGACTAAGAACATTTAAGAGCACTCTCATACTGCACACAAACTTCAGCCGCTGGCGTGTATGTTTCCGTGATAAGACTCATAGAATAATGAACATATTGATATGGACGAAAGTAGAGCGATGCTTTCTGCAAAGTTAAGACCTTTCAAGAAGTGAAACTGACATTTGTAAGATTTAAGTGGTGGATGATGTTAGTGTCATGTCAATGTTTGTCAGATGTATCATTCGAGACAAAGCAGGTGCTTATTTTCATGAAATTCAAGCGAAAGACTTTCCACATCCGTAAGAAATCGAAAAGCAGAACTGATTGTACAGTTCCAATTATATGAGCATGTGTTTATGAATCACTATCCAATAAGGGGTTGTGGGGTAGCCTAGTGGTTAAAACGTTTGCTCGTTACGCTGAAGACCCGGGTTTAATTCTCAACATGGGTACAATGTGTGAAGCTCATTTCTTGTGTCCCCAGTTGTGATATTGCAGGAATATTGCTAAAAAGCGGACTAAAACCATACTCACTCCCTCGCTCACTCACTATGCAGTAGTGTGGTCATCAGGTGCTCTAAAAATGGTGATTATTTACTGCCTCATCGGTTGCCCCCGTGATAACCAAATCTAAATGCTAGTCAATTGGTTTTTAACAAAAGAGGGACACCCTTTCTGTCACTGATGATTCAAATTTGGAACTGTTCTCAAAAGTCTACAATAAATCTTTTTGAAAGCTTTACTAAGGCCTAGCATGTTGTAACCTTGATCGAACAACTTCTGAGAAAGAGTCAAATCTTGATAAAAATCTTGATAAAAATAGCTTTCTCGATTTTACCTGTCATTGCAACGTCATGTATGTGTATTGTCTGAACACTGTGCAATGGTTGTGCATTTTGTGAACATTATCTCGAGATGACTATTCACGATGAAATACATTTAGGATGAGTCGTGGTCAATATCGATTTGTGTAGCACAGGAAAATTTCTTGTCACTGAGACGCCTCATTGCTCGTTTGTCCTCATCAATTTCCTTTTCACCTCTGGTTCAGATTTCAGTAAACCGTATGTTTTTGTATGTCTGCAAGTGTGAAAGGATTGTTTTGAATACTTTAAAGGGAATGAATTACACACCCACTGTATTAAGTGCTGTATTTATATTCTTAACACTGACCTTTACGTGGGTGGTGGGATAACCTAGTGGTTGAAGCGTTCATTCCTGACGTCGATTTCTGGTGTCCCCTGCAGTGATCTTGCAGGAATATTGCAAAAGGCGGTGTAAAACCAAACTCACTCACTAACTCACTGAACTTTACATCTCCTGTAATATGAGAATTTGATGACAAGACAACAATGTATGACAAAACAAAGTCTAAAAACTGATGTAATTTGCAATAACCTGTGTTTGCAGCCATTCAGCGTTTTTTATGTTGTTTTTCTGAGGTTATTCTTGAGCTTTTTCAATTAACCCTGACTGAAAAAACCCAACACTTCCTAAGAATATTACTTTCGTCGATGATCAAATTAACTTTTTCAATCTGAGCCAAGTTAGGTGCCTTTCCAAAGTCATCATAGAATCCGTAATTGATGAGTAAGTTATACACAAATCTTAGCAAATAGTAATTGCCAATGGCCTTCTGGTAGTAATACGGAGACAAACAAGGGCAGCGGCCCTTGAATGCACTAAGTCAGTTACAGCAGGTTAAATTCCCCAAGTCAGGCAAAGAGGCTATGGCAGGCGTGTCTACTGTCGCATATAATGGTATTTATCGTGTTTGAATGCTGAGTTAAACACACAAGAAGGGCTGAGTAGCGTCCCAGCTGAGTTTGTTACCAGTCTTTAACGTAGCTATCGATCAGAAACAGGAGAAGATATGAACTGCTGCCATCACGTAACTTTGGAACGTGAACGGCCAATGTCTTATCTTCAGACTGCTCTCTCGAAGAACACCAGTATAGGCTTTATGTGAGGTTTTATGGCACATTTTGTTCCCACTTCAAAGAAATGTTTCTTCAAAGTAAAAATTAGCCTTCCTGAACTGGGTTCTGAAAGCTTTTTATGTTTATGTTAAAGGGATCGACCATTTCGTATTCGAGTTGGGTTGTTTATTATAAACACCAGTTCCGGACAGTGATTTTTTTCAACAGTCTGAAGCATAGTTTTTCAAGAAACAGTTTCAACGACAATTTCGATTTATTGTTTTACCAGTTTCCTCCGCCTGAACTACCGAATGGTCTGCTGCCTAGTTATATGTTTCAATTTCTTTCCTTGCAAACATATTGCTTGGCAGTTTTCACGTTGTAAGACTTAAAAGCGAGTGGGTGTAATACTGCGTGAATCGTATCTCAATAATTATGGCTTGTCAGCTCGTTGCTTTCGGAAAGACAGATGTAATGGTTTACTTGTTGAAATCCACGATCACGTTCGAGGTGCTCGCAAATGAAACATCACAATCTGAGAGCATCGAGGATATGAACTCAGTATCATGATAGCATTCTGTCGCCTCTGGCGTTTGGGCCAATATTAAGAGGCTATTACTATTACTATTAAGAGACTTCCATATCAGCTCCAGGGCCGAAGTTACTCGAGGGCTGATATGACTGGCGAAAGGGACTGACTGACTGACTGAGTTTGGTTTTACGCCGCTTTTAGCAATATTCCAGCAATATCACGGCAGGGGACACCAGAAATGGGCTTCACTCATTGTACCCATGTGGGGATTCGAACCCGGGTCTTCGGCGTTACGAGCCAACGCTTTAACCACTAGACTACCCCACCGCCCCGGCGAAAGGGAACCTGTCATATCATAACCTTTCAATTACTATTACTATTAAGAGACTTCCATATCAGCTCCAGGGCCGAAGTTACTCGAGAGCTGATATGACAGGCGAAAGGGAACCTGTCATATCATAACCTTTTTATCATATAGCACATCAAGGGGAATTATTTTTCAAAAATAAACTAGGTTCCGTCTATTGAAGTTTCGAGCGTTTGCGTGAATTCATTCCAGTTTAATAGCTGAGCAATACGGCTGATATGGATTTTCGGCCCTGGGGCTGATATGGCTGATACGCATTTTCAGCTCGGGTGTCTACCAATATTAAACATTCCTTTTCCAATGTGTTTTAAACTACGTCGTGAGGATGTCAACACGAAGTTGTAGTTACAATATTACACATGACATCACCAGTAACTATTTTATAATTTGCGTACAAAAGTGCCTGCATTACGTCAGTTGTAAAACCATGACAGGGACGTGCAATGTGAAGCGCTTAGTGAATGAAACATGATTCTAGACTAAGACAAGCAATGTGAAGCACATCTTCATTGGGAAATGGAGTGCAAAGTATTTATAGACTGGGACATGAAATGTGAAGCACGTCCTGATTGGGGCATGCAGTGTAAAGTATTTCAGAACTGGGGCATGCAATGTGAAGCACTCCTTGACTCTGACATGCGCACAGGACTCGATATCGGACCTTTGTTTGATAAGGTGGGTAAATGTCATATGTCTCTATAAGATCCTCCATGGGGGTCGATGATTGATCCATTATGCGCTTGAAGACAGCTACGTGGGTTGTTGAATCACGGAGGTCAGAGAAAGTGGTGAAAAAGACCATTCAAAATAGATAGGATTGTCTGTGAACCATTGTCTGCAGGGCACCACTCACCAACACACATACTCTGTACAGCCACACGTTTATCCTGAAATAGGAGCCGAGATGCCAATTACCAAGCGTTCATGTCCTGTTAAAGTTTGAAGATGACAAGCAGTTTTATGGATATGTCTACACATTATGGAAAGGACACATATGATAGGAACCTCCCTTAGCTAACAGGAAATGTCAAATTTTAAAGTCATTGACAAATTTGAAACATTTCCACGAACATTATCGGGTATGTTCCCAAGTTTAAGATTAATTAACATTTTGTTTCTTTCACATAAATCTTATATTTCTGTTTAGAAAGTATGACTAAAGTGAATGAAAATGGCTGAATTTGTTTATGTTTTATGTTGAATGGTTTATCTACTTATTTACTATGAAAGTCAGTTTCCGCTAAAGACGTGTTAATGATTAAATATATTTGAAGGCGTTGTGAAAACCTCTGAAATCAGGTCAAACGAATGTTGGAAATGAACATATAGAGTTTAATTCATAGAGTTTAATTCATTTAAATTCACATATATCTGGCAACGTTCATATCAAATTAATGAAAACGGTTTGCAAACTTTGGGCCAAAATAAGTATTTTTCTTATTTACGTGATATATTGTTTTGTTATATACATTTTGCATTAACATTTTGTACTTATGTTTGGAATGACAACGTCAGTTATCACTGAACATTAAAGAATGTCCAAAAAGCAATTTTCTCAGGGATGAGCTGTTTGTTAACTTTAGTCTGGTGCCATGTCCCCGATCTTTATCACGACCTTTATCCCCGATGTATTATCTTCATTGCAGTTAATCTTGAGACGTAGAACATGAGTGCAGATATTCATGTGTGCAGTGTACGAGTAGAGATGTGCTTGAATCACCGATGAAGTGAGCGAGTACGGATGTCCTTAAAACACTCTAACATCAATCTTACACCATTTAGTCGAATTTTAATGTTGTCGAACCTACAGTTGTCTAGAAGTAAAATCTTTGTCCCTTCACACTCTTTACTCAGTCATCATTGATATGTAAGTGACAATGATGTATGTGCATCATTGATAAGCAGTCTTAACGATTGGTTTACAGTCAACGTGTGTGCTGCGACAACTGATGAAGTACACACCTCTTAAACCTCCCTGCCTCTGACACATGAGAACGTAATAATAACGTTTTTGTTATCAACAAGCAGGAGAAATTCTATTTATTTAGTAATCTGCTTGGTTTTCCGCTCGCACGAGAGTAGACAATATTTACTGAGGCACATTGTCCTTTAGCTCAAGGGTTGGTGTAAGAACACTACAAAATGGCTACATTAGATTGCTTGTCGCTACCCTGTACTTGAGGTCTCTCTTAGCTGTATCAATTAGCGGATGTTCGATGTATCGTCCTCCCCACCAGATGGAGCTGCATACGCTCGTCGCTTATCCCTTATAATCCCCATGCCAATCAATCTGGTGCTTGCCACACGTATCTGTTGCCAGCTTGAATTGGTCACATATATTATATTTGGGATTGTAAAAGTAAAGAGTCTAGTACTTTTTGGGGGTTGAGTCCCCAAAAGTTTTAAAAAAGTAAAAAAAGTACTAGACCACCCCCACCCCCAAAAAAGTACCCCACAAAATGTACTAAAATCTGTACTTTACTGAGGAAGTGTAACCCCCAAAATGTTAAATATGTTACATTTGACCACTTTCTAAAATGGCATTGTGTATTTCATTGAGTTGGTCAGTTTTTGTGCTGGCGAGCTGAGATTTGCCAAGTTAAATATCATATTATAATGAACACAAGAACAGATGCCATGATTGTAGAAGAAGCATAACAGAGGCTTGCATAACAGAGGAATTGTCAATATAGAATAGAATAGAATAATAATTTAATGCCTTTTCAGGAATATCACATAATTACCATTAAGTATGTGTATACGTCTCCTTTGTAAAAATCAAAAGCATGTTAGCACTGAGACATGATAGTTTTTAATTACAAACTAAAGAAAGGACATTACAATTACAAATAGGGGGTTTAGTCAAAACGCCAAACAACAGATGCAAGTGTGAACTTTTCCGCGAATATGCTGCAGTACACATTTAAGATCGTTCAAATTTAGATGAGTTCAAAACATAGTACCAGTAAGGCTGGATATGTGTCCTGTCTGTTAACATGAGATGCAATCCATCTATTTTGGCATTGTATTGATGCCAACTCACTTAAAATTAAGTTGAACGATGACCTACTTCTGCATTGACACACAGGATATGTCTTGTTCGGAATGCGGCCATAGCAAGGTCGTTAAATATGGTCAGCTGATTCGCATGAAAGGTGACCACCTCACGACTTAGTCACGTGCATAAAAAAATCTATTAGCATGGGTGCTGTAATGGTAAGTGGAGGAATCAGGCGCTAGTCAACCTCTGTGTATATTGTGAGAATCGGACACTGGCAATCAACACTGTTGATTATTAGAACACAAGCGTAAACCAACCACTCTGTTCAGTATGGGAATCAGGCGGCAAGTGGTCACTTTGTTCAGTGTGAAATCCAGGCTCTAACTAACCACTCTGTTCAGTATGGGAATCAGGCGCTAAATAGTCACTTTGTTCAGTGTGAGAACCAGGCGCTAACTAACCACTCTGTTCAGTATAGGAATCAGGCGCTAACTAGTCACTTTGTTCAATGTGAAAACCAGGCGATAACTAACCGCTCTGTTCAGTATGGGAATCAGGCGCTAACTAGTCACTTTGTTCAATGTGAAAACCAGGCGATAACTAACCACTCTGTTCATTATAGGAATCAGGCGCTAACTAGTCACTTTGTTCAATGTGAAAACCAGGCGCTAACTAACCACTCTGTTCATTATGGGAATCAGGCGCTAACTAGTCCCTTGTTCAGGGTGAAAACCAGGCGCTAACTAACCACTCTGTTCAGTATAGGAATCAGGCGCTAACTTGTCACTTTGTTCAGTGTGAAAACAAGGCTCTAACTAACCACTCTGTTCAGTATAGGAATCAGGCGCTAACTAGTCACTTTGTTCAGTGTGAGAACCAGGCGCTAACTAACCACTCTGTTCAGTATAGGAATCAGGCGCTAACTAGTCACTTTGTTCAATGTGAAAACCAGGCGATAACTAACCGCTCTGTTCAGTATGGGAATCAGGCGCTAACTAGTCACTTTGTTCAATGTGAAAACCAGGCGATAACTAACCACTCTGTTCATTATGGGAATCAGGCGCTAACTAGTCACTTTGTTCAATGTGAAAACCAGGCGCTAACTAACCACTCTGTTCATTATGGGAATCAGGCGCTAACTAGTCCCTTGTTCAGGGTGAAAACCAGGCGCTAACTAACCACTCTGTTCAGTATAGGAATCAGGCGCTAACTTGTCACTTTGTTCAGTGTGAAAACAAGGCTCTAACTAACCACTCTATTCAGTTTAGGATTCAGGCGCTTACTGGTCACTTTGTTCAGTGGGAAAACCAGGTTCTAACTAACCACTCTGTTCATTATGGGAATCAGGCGCTAACTGGTCCCTTGTTCAGTGTGAAAACCAGGCTCTAACTAACCACTCTATTCAGTATAGGAATCAGGCGCTAACTAGTCACTTTGTTCAGTGTGAGAACCAGGCGATAACTAACCACTCTGTTCAGTATAGGAATCAGGCGCTAACTAGTCACTTTGTTCAATGTGAAAACCAGGCGATAACTAACCACTCTATTCAGTATAGGATTCAGGCGCTAACTAGTCACTTTGTTCAATGTGAAAACCAGGCGCTAACTAACCACTCTGTTCAGTATGGGAATCAGGCGCTAACTAGTCCCTTGTTCAGTGTGAAAACCAGGCGATAACTAACCACTCTGTTCAGTATAGGATTCAGGCGCTAACTAGTCACTTTGTTCAGTGTGAAAACCAGGCGCTAACTAACCACTCTATTCAGTATAGGAATCAGGCGCTAACTAGTCACTTTGTTCAGTGTGAAAACCAGGCTCTAACTAACCACTCTATTCAGTATTAGGAACTTCAGGCGCTAACTAACCACTTTGTTCAGGCGCTGTGAGAACCAGGCTCTAACTAACCACTCTGTTCAGTATAGGAATCAGGCGCTAACTAGTCACTTTGTTCAGTGTGAAACCAGGCGCTAACTAACCACTCTGTTCAGTATAGGAATCAGGCGCTAACTAGTCACTTTGTTCAGTGTGAAAACCAGGCGCTAACTAACCACTCTGTTCAGTATAGGAATCAGGCGCTAACTAGTCACTTTGTTCAGTGTGAAAACAAGGCTCTAACTAACCACTCTATTCAGTTTATTCAAGGAACTCAGGCGCTAACTAGTCACTTTGTTCAGTGTGAAAACCAGGCGCTAACTAACCACTCTGTTCAGTATAGGAATCAGGCGCTAACTAGTCACTTTGTTCAGTGTGAAAACCAGGCTCTAACTAACCACTCTGTTCAGTATGGGAATCAGGCGCTAACTAGTCACTTTGTTCAGTGTGAAAACCAGGCGCTAACTAACCACTCTGTTCAGTATAGGAATCAGGCGCTAACTAACCACTCTGTTCAGTATAGGAATCACTTTGTTCAGTGTGAAAACCAGGCTCTAACTAACCACTCTGTTCAGTATAGGATTCAGGCGCTAACTAGTCACTTTGTTCAGTGTGAAAACCAGGCGCTAACTAACCACTCTATTCAGTATAGGAATCAGGCGCTAACTGGTCACTTTGTTCAGTGTGAAAACCAGGCGATAACTAACCACTCTGATCAGTATAGGATTCAGGCGCTAACTAGTCACTTTGTTCAGTGTGAATCAGGCGCTAGGCACTTTGTTCAGTGTGAGAACTAACCAACTCTATTCAGTATAGGAATCAGGCGCTAACTAGTCACTTTGTTCAGTGTGAAAACCAGGCTCTAACTAACCACTCTGTTCAGTATAGGATTCAGGCGCTAACTAGTCACTTTGTTCAGTGTGAGAACCAGGCGCTAACTAACCACTCTATTCAGTATAGGAATCAGGCGCTAACTAGTCACTTTGTTCAGTGTGAGAACCAGGCGCTAACTAACCACTCTGTTCAGTATAGGAATCAGGCGCTAACTAGTCACTTTGTTCAGTGTGAAAACCAGGCGATAACTAACCGCTCTGTTCAGTATGGGAATCAGGCGCTAACTAGTCACTTTGTTCAATGTGAAAACCAGGCGATAACTAACCACTCTGTTCATTATGGGAATCAGGCGCTAACTAGTCACTTTGTTCAGTGTGAAAACCAGGCGCTAACTAACCACTCTGTTCAGTATGGGAATCAGGCGCTAACTAGTCCCTTGTTCAGGGTGAAAACAAGGCGCTAACTAACCACTCTGTTCAGTATAGGAATCAGGCGCTAACTTGTCACTTTGTTCAGTGTGAAAACCAGGCTCTAACTAACCACTCTGATCAGTATAGGATTCAGGCGCTAACTGTTCACTTTGTTCAGTGTGAGAACCAGGCTCTAACTAACCACTCTGATCAGTATAGGAATCAGGCGCTAACTAGTCACTTTGTTCAGTGTGAAAACCAGGCGCTAACTAATCACTCTGTTTATTATGGGAATCCGGCGCTAACTAGTCACTTTGTTCAATGTGAGAACCAGGCGCTAACTAACCACTCTGTTCAGTATAGGATTCAGGCGGTAACTAGTCACTTTGTTCAGTGTGAAAACCAGGCTCTAACTAACCACTCTGTTCAGTATAGGATTCAGACGGTAACTAGTCACTGCGTTTATTGTGAGAATCAGGCGCTAACGTTAACCCATCTGTGATGTCATCTTTTTATGTAGCATTAATTCAGAGTATTTTAACATTTTCCTTCCATTGTTGGTTGCTACGGGTCTCTCTTAGTTCATCTCAAATTTAAAATAGCCAAAATTGTTAACACTGCAAGTAAAATCGCTGGAGTCAGATTTGAATGTTTATCATCAATATATGAGCGGCAAATCGTGAATCAAGCTGTCAAAATCATATGTGACCGTACTCACAACTTAAATTTGGAATACAACCTCCTCCCTTCAGGTCGCCGCTACAAAGTTCCAATTGTGAAAACTAAGAGAGCCCGTACATCCTTTACATATCTCTCTTAAACAAATGTGAAGATACCTAAATCAAAGAATTTATGTTAATATGTTTGGTATCTCTCTAATGTGTCAGTAGCTCTGCTGATGTAAAACAAATTCCTGAAAAGGCCTTAAAGTATTATTCTGTTCTATTTTAACCAGGCTCTGTGTTTAGTGTGAGAATTAGGTGCAAAAACCCCTCTGTTCAGTGTAAGAACCAGGTGCTAACCAACCGCTTTGTTCACTGTCAGAATTAGGTGCTAACCAGCCTTTCTGTTCACTGGAATATTGAGTTGCTAAAAAACCCCTGTTATAAGTAAGAACCAGGCACAAATCAACGCCTCTGTTCAATAATTAGGATTCGGGCGGTTTGAACCACTCTTGTACTTGTGGAGATGAAGTCAAGATGACCAACTCGAGTAACACCCTAATCATGTTCATCAGGGAAGACCCGAGGAGGGGGCATAAAATCTTTGGAAACAAATTCTATAGGTGATTAAAACGCCAAAGGCTAGTTTTGAAACCGGGACTAAAGCTATTCCGTGGTGAAGAGTTTTATGTGTTTTCTGCTTATGACATTCAGAAACAGATACTCGACCTTATACATATCGTTAACTGGCGAGGCAAACACTAGAACTATAAAAACAAGATTAATCGATTTTCACCTTTTTATCTTATAATACCACACCATTAAAATCGTAACCCTGTTTAAATTGTATTATTTGAGTTTTCATCACCCTACGTGCAGAAGGACGTCATATAAAAATGATTGGTTAGAGGCACAATTGTCTAATTAAACATTATTTTTGGAAGCCACACATATGGGCTTTATCAAACCCATGGAATCTATTTGAAATGGCACGCCGGGAATTTCAGCAAATTATCACAGATCACCTCGAGGGATATTTTCATGTTGGAGTTCTGGATGGGCTTTTTAGTATATAGGAGCATTATTATTGACCATAACTCTTGCAAAGCCGAAGAGGACACTGAACACGACTTCTATTGGATATTGCTGACGATAGACTGACGATAACGACAGAAATATGGCCAAAAAGGTCGATTGGTTCAACATGGACGTATTTGTACTCTTACAGACACTTATGAAAGAAACTTGGAGAAGCTTCTGTCTGTTTATATCTTTGGAAAAATATTTTCCAAACGAAACCATTGCTTTTACATCATCTTGGAAGGATTCAGAATGTTCTAAAAGCGTTTGCAGATGTGAAATTTTTTTTTAGAGTATTGTGAAAATATTTCAGAAGTTTTCTTCCAAATAGTGCATGTATAGTCGAAAAATACTTGCACAGTGTTTATCACTTTTTGATATTTTTGAAAGATTCGTCTTTTTCCTGTTTTAGAAATATTAGAGAAAGAGTAATTCTTTGAAAGCTTGGAAATATTTTGTTTTTCAGCATTTTTTAAAGTTACAGATAATTACCAAACATGCGTATTTTAAATTCTAAAGGTCAGAGCCAGAGAATAATCACTCTCGAACATCCACGGAAACAGATTCCGTGGGACGTAAACGGCGGATAATTGAAAATCAGTGAAGGCACCAGGTGGTCGCGAAAGGGTACACGTGTCCTGTTCTGCCGGTAGCATCCTCAGCTTATACAATTGTTACCAAATAAATGGTAGTGAGTTTTGAGTTGTTCAAACATTTTGTGAAGGTCCACACTTTGGATAGCAACGTGCTGACAAGTGGAAGGACAAATGGTAGTGAGTTTTGAGTTGTTCAAACATTTCGTGAAGGTCCACACTTTGGATAGCAACGTGCTGACAACGGGAAGTACAAACGTCCTTTTGTACAAGAGTTCCTCCCCACTGTATCTGATTTTTGCATATGAAAAGAAATGAATCTCATTCTGTTTATTGAAATGAAAAATATTTCATTTACAGCATATTATCACTATCAGATGCGATCAGGATCAACACTGACTGGTGATGCATCTGCAGCTGCATTTGCCTGATTCGAGGACTCTTGGGTTAAGGGAAGTGAAGGAGTTGCTTACCCTTTCACCATTTCCTGGTGTCGCTCACCATTGGTTTGCCTTTTACTCCCAATAGAATTTGTCTGTGGAGGCGAAGTGGTTATAGGGTACGCTCGTCACGGCAAAGACCCACGTCCGACCCCTTCGTGGGTAAACTATGCGCAGCCATTTCTGGTGTCCAAGGCCGGATTATTGCTCATAGCGGCGTAAAACCGTATTCAATCACTGTCTGTAACATATACTGACTGTGAATAAATATCGAAAAGGATCGCTTGCTATTTTCATCGACATCTGGTGTCTTCACTGATTTTCCAGGTTCAATTCACATACGTTTCACCGTTATGCTGCATCTGACTCCCAAAGGGGCGGTGGGATAGCCTAATTGTTAAAGCGTTGGCTCGTCACGCCGAAGACCCGGGTTCGAATCCCCACATGGGCACAATGTGTGAAGCCCATTTCTGGTGTCCCCCGCCGTGATGTTGCTGGAATATTGCTAAAAGCAGCGTAAAACCAAACTCAGTCAGTCTGACTCCCAAAACAATCTGTTACGTAGCAGTGTTATTCTCTGCTGTTGCCATTTCATATGTGCAAGGAATGTTAATTAAATTATGATTTATCATTTTGTTTTAAGTTTACATATATTACGCTCTAAACGGTTGTGTCTGTAGTACACTGTGTGAAGGTAATCTCATAGAACATGACAATCCTTCTTGGAGATTGTTTGATCATGAGCCAAGCCTAAACACTTCCGTGTTCCTTGTATGGAACCTGTATCGTTACGTGGAATATGATGTCACGACCAGGACTGGCAAAGTTGTCTAAGAACAGTATACAGTGTACAGATATGAGGAATATATGTCAGAATATGTGACAAATTCCCATCATTCCTAAAGTATTACCATTTGATAAAAGCATACATGTTTAGGGTAATGCAATACTATTAGTTTCTTTCGAAGATTGCTTTGCGGAACAGTTGACATGAGATACAACACTTCAGAAATGATTCGGCGTCTCTTTAGTTTATGCCTATGGCTATTCTCGTATACCCATTGGAATATGATACTATATTACCATCCAAATGATGTATTAAAATACAGTCTATTCGTCAGTTATCTTGGGACCAAACCCATCGTCGTACAAATCACAGGCATTTGCTGTTATGGTGAAATATATGAACGTATTTATCATGTTGACAAACCATCACACATAATTGGAATGAATATGGCCCAAAACACCATCATTGGATTCAGACAACCGCGCACGGGAAATGGCGCCTAGACGGCTCGGCCTGTGTGGCCCCAGTCTCATATAAAACAACATTATTGGTGTTTTGCAGTCACTGAAGACGTGGATGCCAATTTACTACGCTGTAAGATCACAGACTGTTTCAACCTCCCATATAATCACCGAGACGCATAGGCTTTCGCGAGTAGCTAATTTGTCATGTTCCTTGTGGGACAAATTGAAATAGTTAATTGTCTCCTGGATATGCTTGAGTGATACCATTGATACCCAACGTGGACATACGATGGCAGTGTGGAGAGACTTTAGTTACCCGAGATCCACGTCGACATGGGATGACTGTGTGGACAGACGTTAGCTGCACGAGATCCACGTCGACATACGATGACTGTGTGGACAGACGTTAGCTAGACGAGACCCATGTCGACATACGGTGACTGTGTGGACAGACGTTAGCTACACGAGACCCACGTCGACATACGATGTCAGTGTGGGCAGATGTTAGCTACACGAGATCCACGTTGACATACGATGGCAGTGTGGACAGGCGTTAGCTACAGCAGATCCACGTCGACATACGATGGCAGTGTGGACAGATGTTAGCTACACCAGATCCACGTCGACATACGATGGCAGTATGGACAGATGTTAAATACACGAGATCCACGTCGACATACGATGTCAGTGTGGACAGGCGTTAGCTACACAAGATCCCCGTCGACATACGATGACAGTATAGACAGACGTTAACTACACGAGATCCACGTCGACATACGATGACAGTTTTTACGGACGTTAACTACACGAGATCCACGTCGACATACGATGACAGTATAGACAGATGTTAACTACACGAGATCCACGTCGACATACGATGACAGTATAGACAGACGTTAACTACACGAGATCCACGTCGACATACGATGACAGTATTTACGGACGTTAACTACACAAGATCCACGTCGACATACGATGATAGTATAGACAGACGTTAACTACACGAGATCCACGTCGACATACGATGACAGTATAGATAGACGTTAACTACACGAGATTCACGTCGACATACGATGACAGTATAACCAGCCGTTAACTACTCAAGATCCACGTCGTCATACGATGACAGTATAGACAGATGTTAACTACACGAGATCCACGTCGTCATACGATGACAGTATAGACAGATGTTAACTACACGAGATCCACGTCGACATACGATGACAGTATAGACAGATGTTAACTACACGAGATCAACGTCGACATACGGTGACAGTATTTACGGACGTTAACTACACGAGATCCACGTCGACATACGATGACAGTATAGACAGACGTTAACTACACGAGATCCACGTCGACATACGATGACAGTATACACAGACGTTAACTACACAAGATCCACGTCGACATACGATGACAGTATTTACGGACGTTAACTACTCGAGATCCACGTCGACATACGATGACAGTATTTACGGACGTTAACTACACAAGATCCACGTCGACATACGATGACAGTATTTACAGACGTTAACAACTCGAGATCCAAGTCGACATACGATGACAGTATAGACAGACGTTAACTACACGAGATCCACGTCGACATACGATGACAGTTTTTACGGACGTTAACTACACGAGATCCACGTCGACATACGATGACAGTATAGACAGACGTTAACTACACGAGATCCACGTCGACATACGATGACAGTATAGACAGACGTTAACTACACGGATCGTCGACATACGATGACAGTATAGACAGACGTTAACTACACGAGATCCACGTCGACATACGATGACAGTATAGACAGACGTTAACTACACGAGATCCACGTCGACATACGATGACAGTATAGACAGACGTTAACTACACGAGATCAACGTCGACATACGATGACAGTATTTACGGACGTTAACTACACAAGATCCACGTCGACATACGATGACAGTATAACCAGCCGTTAACTACTCAAGATCCACGTCGTCATACGATGACAGTATAGACAGATGTTAACTACACGAGATCCACGTCGTCATACGATGACAGTATAGACAGATGTTAACTACTCAAGATCCACGTCGTCATACGATGACAGTATAGACAGATGTTAACTACACGAGATCCACGTCGACATACGATGACAGTATAGATAGACGTTAACTACACGAGATACACGTCGACATAAGATGACAGTATAGACAGATGTTAACTACACGAAATCCACGTCGACATACGATGACAGTATAGACAGACGTTAACTACACGAGATCCACGTCGACATACGATGACAGTATACACAGACGTTAACTACACAAGATCCACGTCGACATACGATGACAGTATTTACGGACGTTAACTACTCGAGATCCACGTCGACATACGATGACAGTATTTACGGACGTTAACTACACAAGATCCACGTCGACATACGATGACAGTATTTACAGACGTTAACAACTCGAGATCCAAGTCGACATACGATGACAGTATAGACAGACGTTAACTACACGAGATACACGTCGACATACGATGACAGTTTTTACGGACGTTAACTACACGAGATCCACGTCGACATACGATAGAGTGTCTGTTTGGTATTTTACGTAAAACTCAACTTATGTCTTACTATATGACTGCGACCTGTAAATATTCGAGTTCTGACAGACAATCCAGTGATTAACGTTATAGCAATTCTTGAAAGCATTGTAATTTATTTCATAACGAGGTTCAATATACTGAAATATGGAGCACTTCTGATGAGCTTCCCTTTGAATGAGAACTTTAGCCATAAGATGAAACTTGGTATGAGGACTTTTATAGGAGGATTGCATTATAGCAAATGAATGATCAATATATTACAGTAAATTGTCTGGTCTGGTGAAATATTGACAGGTTTACAAACTCAGTTGTTTACAGAAATAATGTGTATTTATGCAAGACCGCGACGACTGCATAGAATAGACAACAGAGCGCCATAATGTACATTTTATTCAGGTTAACGGTACAGAAACAAATTTTGGAGACTTGGCCTTAAGGTTAAGCAAAACATACCACTGACAATATATTCTATAAACCATCTCTCGCGAAAACATGCTCAAATTCCCTCTTGATATGAATGTTTAGGTTTCAACGTGACATTCTTGACAGGCGTATGTTCACCGAGAGTGATCTACACACTTAATACACTGTAAAAGAGCCCATTCCAATGCCTGTCACAATGTATTGAGTCAGGTTGTGTGTGAGCGCCACCCGAACCTATTGTTAGATCTCTTCACCAATCATTAAGTGCTTAAATGTCTATAATTGGCACCGCACGTCTCCTGATGTGCCAGACTGGCATTTAAGCCACTACATAGCCCAACCTGTCAGTCAACTGCAAGCAGGCACTTGCAAGTGAACAGCTTGATGTGTGCAAATGACATGGTAACCTCGGTGTAGTGTGACGGCAATTGTATTTAAATGCCGCCATTGTCCCTGCGCCTAGCTGTGCATGAACGATGCCGTCTAAGTAATCATTAATGTTTCGATTAAATCGAGTTTGAATTGACTGAACACCCTGTAATTATGTGCAGTTGTAACATGAGACCATCACAAATGGTTCTTTTGATAAAGGTGTTCATAAAAATGCACGTACCATTTAGGCGTGGGGACATAGTTGACTGGTTTCTATTTCATGTTGTATGACATGTTTTCAACACAAACTTGTGTTTAACAACATGTCATTCGTTGGTTATAGAGTATATCTTTGAAAAACAACAACTGTACTTGAACTTTTGCATAAAAAATGTATCTAGATCGACAATACGAAATGTAGTAGACACAATTTGTAACATCGACTCATCTGTTTTTTGTCGCCATGTGTTTTCATCATTATATCATTATGATCTGTTGCAAACAATCATTATCAGCATCAACGTCATCACAATCATCAGCATCAGCAGCAGCAGCAGCAGCAGCAGCAACGAAGACCAGTGATGTAATTGTACCAAAGATCATCGAAGTGTATACCTCTTAAAATTGTCACATCTGGCAACTTTTTGTTTGACAGCTGTGACATCTGGCAACTGTCTGGCATACAATTATTTAAACCTGACGCAAAGATATATTCAAGAGGAGGTTATACATTTAGGCACGTATGCAATTCTTATTTCTGAATAGGTGTCAGTGTTCTCAGAGCACGAATTTGAAAGGATAGAGAAAACGGATCAAATGGTCTGACAGAGATACAGCTATTATGGTGATTATAAGTATAAGGACGGTACACCATCACGAACAGTCTTCAAAACACAGCAATTTATCTTGATCAATTTCAACTGGCTGTCACAAGCGGACACCGTCGTTGTCTTGTCTCGTGTGGTCACTGGAGGTCATTGTGTAATAATACATTGCCAGACAGTTTCAAGTCAGTAGACGTACCGTATGTATCAGAGGCTTGTATTTGTAATTGAATTGTTAATGCACCGGTGTCTGTGTCGTGGCATCTGTGGATTAACCCCTAATTCCGCTTGAAGGACGATGTCGTGCAGTTTCCAGGTGTAGTAGATGGAGTTTCTGAGTGGAGGGAACAAGGTCGGTGGTTCATGCCCTGATCGTATCAAACCATAAGACGTTAAAAGATGGCGTTTTGTTTGTTTGTTGTTTAACGCCACATTCAGCAATATTCCAGCTATATGGCGGTGGACTGTAAAGAGTTGAATCTGGAATCGATGCTCATGCTGTTGATCACTGGATTGTTTTGCCAGATTCGATGATTTACAGACAATGGCCACATAGCTGGAATATTTGCGTTAAACAACAAAACTGAAAAAAACAAGGACAACAAAGAACTGCCCAAACTTTTAATAAACAAGCATGTTGTACTCGTTGAGTATGAATCGATATTATTTCAGCCAGGTAACTTCTGTTTCAAGTGTTACTGAGTGAGTTTGTTTTAACGAGAACGGATGTCATGCTGTGAAACCCCTAAACGTGAACCGAGTTTCAAACTCATTATCGTAGGTTTATGTAACCCACATATGAAAAGGAAAATGTGTCGGTTTCGATAGTGTGATAGTCACATGCTCTGCATACATAATGGCAATACTGAGTGACCTGTCACAAGACACGTTTGGCCACGAGGATTACGTTCCGATCACTATCTCGTTTGACCACTGGGTGCTTGTCCTTTACACACAAATATTCAGTCCTGTGGAATTTTCCTCCATTCTTTCTGAAACGCTTTGGCCAGTTGAGCAAGTGTCTGTGACTGTTAATATTGACGCAAACATCTATCGAGATGAAGCACGCACACATCCTGCGTTATCGGCGGCAGTAGCATGCAGTTGACACAGAAACAAGACCCGGATGTAGCAGCTTTCAGTCAAACGCATGATAAAATGTCCACTGACGTTGGACCTTGTTGTCTTGACGCTTTGACGCTATTGTCACTTTGCACGTGCATTCTGCTTTAAAATCCTTTAAAAAATATATTCGTACAGTTTCATCGTACAGCTTGAAATGTTTGAAACGGTTGCTTTAGGGCAGTACACCAGTTGTGACACATCGTCCAATTTATTTGAATTGAATATTTTAAATATAGTTTTAAAAATCAGCTTTAGTATCTCCTTCTTTGTGTCGCATTTTGAAGAGAGTTAATGGATATACAACTTCTTATTAATGTGAGCCACGTTTCGGTGTAGCTGTTAACACCGTTGTCAAGCAATCACAGTTACACCGAAACGTAACGCACATTATAATAAAGAAGTTGTACATCCATAAACCCTACCCGTTGTTTGTTACCTCCTTTGTATTTTGTTTTTGGAGAGTTAAATCATCACATCAACTGGTGTGATAGTATGAATTCACAATGAAATTGAGAAAATGGTCTTGACTTGAAAATGGACTTGACACCAATACACGATGAATACACAAACAGTGTATTTTCTCACCATTAGTTCTTGTGTCAGTCGCTCTCAACGGAAGGAAGACGTTAGCTGTTAACGTATCTACAGATAATTACTGTATATAACATCATCTTTACATTCACGCTGCCTCCGAAAAGAGCACAATTACCCTGACAGCAGAAGCAGACATTAGCCGCAACTACCATGTACTCCTTTGGTCGGCTACAATTGATGCCATTATGACTACTTAGTAGGCACTAACTTCACTTCGCCGCTGGCAAGCTTGAGGTATTGGAATAAAGGCCGTGAACAAATGATTGGTACTCTGATTATAGGGGCCAGTAAATTGAGTACCACTTCCATACCTTTATATATAAATGGCCTGTGCACAAGTCCGAACAAGGGGCATGATGGCGGTGGTCACTGTCTAGTCTGTGTCTGTAATGTTTGAACCTCGAGGTTATAGGGGCATGGGGTAGCTTAGTGGTTCAACGTTCGCTTGTCAGGCCGAAGGCAAGGGATCGGTTCGCACATGGTTACAATGTGTGACTCCCAATTCTTGTGTCCCCCGTCGTCATAGTTCTGGAGTATTGCTAAAAGTGTAATGGCGTTTGGCAAAATGACAAAACTATGCAGTGGACAGCATGACAAGCTGGTCAACGTTCCATCCATGTCAAACAATATACCTTGGTGAGGTAAACTGGACGACGTTAATGTTTTGGAGGTCCTCATACTATTTCCTATAATGGTTAC
The DNA here is from genome assembly GCF_003918875.1 of Haliotis rubra. NCBI lineage: Eukaryota > Metazoa > Mollusca > Gastropoda > Lepetellida > Haliotidae > Haliotis > Haliotis rubra. The sequence continues at coordinate 2,595,774 of NW_025767246.1, forward strand.
CGTATCATCTGCATAGGTATGGGAATAAAACAAAAGAATCGTACAAGACAGAGTGAATACCAAAGTCACAAACGCCAAGGACCTGCAGCAGTTCCAGCTTTCCGCTCCCGTGAAGGTGATAAACCGTTGAATATGTGCAGCGATACGCACAGCGTCGTTTAAACAAACTCACTCAGTAACACTTGAAAAAGACGTTACCTGGTTGAAATAATATCGATTCATACATAACGAGTACAACATGCTTGTTTATTAACAGTTTGGGCAGTTTTTTGTTGTCCTTGTTTTTTTTAATTTTGTTGTTTAATGCAAATAATCCAGCTATGTGGCCACTGTCTGTAAATCATCGAATCTGGCGTTGACGAGATATTTTGGATGTTTTGAAAAATACACTGTTGCGGCTTGTATGTTTTGAAGCTAAGACTGTATAGATAATCTGTTCTGTACAAAATCAGATCCCCCAAAGCAAGAGTGTTGGACGTTTGATCTCTTACGACAGCCATCTATCAGTCTACATTCCGCTTAATGACCCAAAGTTCAGATGTTGAGGTGAGGTAAAATTGGGTTTTACGTCGTACTTGAGAATATTTCGCTCATATGACGACGTGCATGCGTGTGTATGTGTATGTGCGGCTGCTTGTACTAGCCCAGACTTAAGCTGGTTTTATAGTGCTAGCCCACTGAGATACCATGCCGCAGTGAAGCATGAATACCCCACTCAGACACATTATACTGACTCTGAGCCGACCAGTCCTTGTTGTACCCATTAATGCCGAGCGTCAGGCAGGGATCAACAAGTACCATATTTTAACGTCTTTTGGTATGACGCGATCGGGGATCGAACCCGCGACCTTCCACTCTCCGGGCGGACGCTCTAACCACTACACCACGGAGGCGGTCTCAGATGTTGAAACATTTACTGTGTCTATACTTAGCGAATGAACATGGAGCCATATATTGTTTACTGAGAATGTTTTTTTTACTACAGGTGTACATCAGAACGTTTCTAACAAGCTCAGGAATTAACGCCCAATTTCAATGACGCTTAGACATGACAATATATCGGGTCACTGTGTTTTGTCTGAGTGACATCAACCTCTACAAAATCGAAACAAAAACCCAAACATCTTAGATAGCCCGATTGCTATATAGTACAGAATACTATATAGTACATTTCGCTTCCTCTCTCCAACACCCGATTATAATTATATAACTAACGTTTATAGTATCTGCTATAGTTCCGCGAATATACACTGATTCTCTCACGACTTGACTATTGCAACAGCTTGTTGGTTGCAGCTTCACAAGAGTCCATCCAAAAGCTCCAACAAATCCAGAACACAGCTGCCTGCATAGTTACTCTCCAACCAAAACGCTGCCACATCACTCCCATCCTGTTGTCTCTTCACTGGTTGCCTATTGAGGCTCGCATTGACTATAAGATCCTTACACTTGCTTATCTGTCCATTCATGGTATTGCACCAGTGTATCTTCAAGAACTCCTCTCTCCTTACATGCCAACAAGAACACTGCGTTCATCCTCGGCTAATCTGCTCTATGTACCAAAGTGGAACCTAAAATCATTTGGCTGCAAGTCTTACAGAACATGGCATCAGTCAAATGGAATTCCCTCCCTGATGAACTTAAGCTGTCTCCAACCCTTGAAAACTTTAAGTGCCATCTCAAAACCTTTCCTTACAAAAAGTTCTATGGACTTCAATAATGCCTTATTGATTCTTAGCGCTATGAGCATACCTGGTGTGGAGTTTGGCGCTATATAAATGGACACATTATTATTAATATACCGAGGTTTCTTATTTGTTCTGATGCTTGTGTAAGAGGCAACTAACGGGATCGGGTGGTCAGGTTCGCTGACTTGGTTGAGACATGTAATCATATTCGAATTGTGAAGATAGATACTGATGCTGTTGATCACTGGATTGTCTGGTCCAGACTCGATTATTTACAGACCGTTGCCATATAACTGGGATATTGCTGAGTGTGGCGTTAAATTACAAACAAACAAACATAAGTTATATGTTCTCATTTCCTGGCAATTGTATGGTCCCCTCCAGTTTCTCCTCAGACGAAGAATTTCAGAGCATTGATGTCCACCACCGTCTTTGTTGTCATTAACCTTACATGTGTTCTATCTAAATCAGCATTTTTCTCAGAACCTCTGCGGTTGACATTATCTTTCTGTTTCTAAGAAGTCCTCACCAGAATATCAAAGACCTTCTCAGTGAGATGTGTTGCGATGAGATGAGATCGACTTACCACAAACAGAAGGTATTGCAATTTGCATTTGGCTGCTGTGTTCTGGTTGCCAGTGGCGACGGAAATCAACATCCTGCCTTTGCTAGTTTTCTTGGCCAGGCCGCATGTAGACGTTGATGCTTTGCTGTAATCTCGTAAATGTTCATGGAATTAGCTACCTACGAAGAGAGCTACTTTTATCACCTTGTTGGCAGACGCTGCAGGCTTCAGAGGGATGATGAATGACTTCGCTGGAGGGGAAACCAACACCCAAAGCTACCTATCTGCGTCTCGGTGGAATTGCTAACATACGAGCTATTGTTTCAAAATAAACCAATTATAGGTACTTTTACCATGCCGAGTTTGACGGCAACTCGATCCCTTCATCATGTTGAGGTATTGGAGCCATGCAGTTGATGGACCGACGTTTCCGCTTCTATCGGTCAAAGAAGATGTGACACTGCACGTTGTAGTTCTTAGGATTATTATCTACTTTCTGAAATCTCTTCATTGCTTTCTATCCCTCATTGGGGCAATGAAAGTTTTACCCAAACAGCTTCAAACAGCTCCATCTCTTCGTGTGCGTCAGTTGGAATCCCCAGCAAGGCAATTGTCTTTGGGCGTTGCTTTGAAGAATACTGGTTAGTGTGGCAGAATTATGCACCAAAGACACATTAATTGCAGCTCTGTGATGTCACGACAAACTACATGTAATGGCGAAGATCATAAGAATAATAGGGCTTCAATTGTATTGTGTTACATGTAACTGGAAGGTGGCACCCTTTCGTATGTAACCTGAAGAAGGGAATGCAACTTGAATATGGCAATGTTTGGAATATCATATGAAGATGTTACTGTATGGCCTGTAACTTGAAGATGGAACTGGCGAAATGTAACTTACAGATTGCAATGTATGGAATATGATATGACGATATTTCTGAGTATTATAGGCGTATTGCATTATAGTAAATAAACCATCAATTAATATATTGCATTAAATGTTCTGGCCTGGTTAAATGTTGATAATTTTACATGTTGGTGACTGTGAGTTATAGGTGAAGCAGAACATACCACTGACAATATATTCTAAAAACATATCGCACGAAAACATGCTCGAATTCCCTCTTGATATGAATGTTTAGGTTTCCACGTGACATTCTTGACAGGCGGATGTTCACTGAGAGCGATCTGCACGCTTAGTACACTGTTAAAGAGCCCATGCCAATGCCTGTCACAATGTATTGAGTCAGGTTGTGTATGAGGGCCACCCGAACCTATTGTTAGATCTCTTCACCAATCATTAAGTGCTTAAATGTCTATAATTGGCACCGCACGTCTCCTGATGTGCCAGACTGGCATTTAAGCCACTACATAGCCCAACCTGTCAGTCAACTGCAAGCAGGCACTTGCAAGTGAACAGCTTGATGTGTGCAAATGACATGGTAACCTCGGTGTAGTGTGACGGCAATTGTATTTAAATGCCGCCATTGTCCATGCACTTAACTGTGGATGAACGATGCTGTCTAAGTAATCATTACAGTTTCAATTACATCGAATGAGAGTTGACTGAACAACAGCCTGTAATTATGTGCAGTTGTAACATGAGACCATCACAAATGGTTCTTTTGATAAAGGTGTTCATAAAAATGCACGTACCATTTAGGCGTGGGGACATAGTTGACCGGTTTCTATTTCATGTTGTATGACATGTTTTCAACACAAACTTGGTATAGAGTATAGAGTATATCTTAGAAAAACAACAACTGTAATTGGAACTTTTGCATAAAAATGTATCTAGTTCGACAATACGAAATGTAGTAGACACAATTTGTAACATCGACTCATCTGTTTTTTGTCGTCCTGTGTTTTCATCATTATATCATTATGATCTGTTGCAAACAATCATTATCAGCATCAACGTCATCACAATCATCAGCATCATCATCATCATCATCAGCAGCAGCAGCTACGAAGACCAGTTATGTAATTGTACCAAAGATCATCGAAGTGTATACCTCTTAAAATTCTCACATCTGTTTGTTTGACAGCTGTGACATCTGGCAACTGTCTGGCATACAATTATTTAAACCTGACGCAAAGATATATTCAAGAGGAGGTTATACATTTAGGCACGTATGCAATTCTTATTTCTGAATAGGTGTCAGTGTTCTCAGAGCACGAATTTGAAAGGATAGAGAAAACGGATCAAATGGTCTGACAGAGATACAGCTATTATGGTGATTATAAGTATAAGGACGGTACACCATCACGAACAGTCTTCAAAACACAGCAATTTATCTTGATCAATTTCAACTGGCTGTCACAAGCGGACACCGTCGTTGTCTTGTCTCGTGTGGTCACTGGAGGTCATTGTGTAATAATACATAGCCAGACAGTTTCAAGTCAGAAGACGTACTGTATATATCAGAGGCTTGTATTGGTAATTGAATTGTTAATGCACCGGTGTCTGTGTCGTGGCATCTGTGGATTAACCCCTAATTCTGCTGGTAGGACGATGTCGTGCAGTTTCCAGGTGTAGTAGATGGAGTTTCTGAGTGGAGGGAACAAGGTCGGTGGTTCATGCTCTGATCGTATCATGCCATAAGACGTTAAAAGATGGCTTTTTGTTTGTTTGTTGTTTAACGCCACATTCAGCAATATTCCAGCTATATGGCGGTGGACTGTAAAGAGTTGAATCTGGAATCGATGCTCATGCTGTTGATCACTGGATTGTTTTGCCAGATTCGATGATTTACAGACAATGGCCACATAGCTGGAATATTTGCGTTAAACAACAAAACTGAAAAAAACAAGGACAACAAAGAACTGCCCAAACTTTTAATAAACAAGCATGTTGTACTCGTTGAGTATGAATCGATATTATTTCAGCCAGGTAACTTCTGTTTTAAGTGTTCCTGAGTGAGTTTGTTTAAACGAAAACGGATGTCATGCTGTGAAACGCCTAGACGTGAACCGAGTTTCAAACTCATTATCGTAGGTTTATGTAACCCACATATGAAAAGGAAAATGTGTCGGTTTCGATAGTGTGATAGTCACATGCTCTGCATACATAATGGCAATACTGAGTGACCTGTCACAAGACACGTTTGGCCACGAGGATTACGTTCCGATCACTACCTCGTTTGACCACTGGGTGCTTGTCCTTTACACACAAATATTCAGTCCTGTGGAATTTTCCTCCATTCTTTCTGAAACGCTTTGGCCAGTTGAGCAGGTGTCTGTGACTGTTAATATTGACGCACACATCTATCGAGATGAAGCACGCACACATCCTGCGTTATCGGCGGCAGTAGCATGCAGTTGACACAGAAACAAGACCCGGATGTAGCAGCTTTTAGTCAAACGCATGATAAAATGTTCACTGACGTTTGACCTTGTTGTCTTGACGGTTTGACGCTATTTTCACGTTGCACGTGCATTCTGCTTTAAAATCCTTTTCAAAATATATTCGTACAGTTTCATCGTACAGCTTGAAATGTTTGAAACGGTTGCTTTAGGCCACCAACAGTAGTGACACATGGTCCAATTTATTTGAATTGAATATTTTAAATATAGTTTTAAAAATCAGCTTTATTATCTCCTTCTTTGTGACGCATTTTGAAGAGAGTTAATGGATATACATCTTCTTATTATTAATGTGAGCAACGTTTCGGTGTAGCTGTCAACACCGTTGTCAAGCAATCACAGTTACACCGAAACGTCCCGCACATTAATAATAAAGAAGTCGTATATCCATAAACTCTCCCCGTTGTTTGTTATCTCCCTTGTTTTTCGTTTTGGGAGAGTTTGCACATAAGAATTCACATGAACTAGTATGATAGTATGAATACAAAATGCAATTTAGAAAGTTGTCAAATGTTACACGTTACATTTCGTTTTACACTTTGTTATGGTTGGATAGTGGATGATTGTGCTGACTTGACACTAATACACGATCAATACACAAACAGTATACTTTCTCCCCATCAGTTCTCGTGTCAGTCGCTCTCAACGGAAGGAAGACGTTAGCTGTTAACGTATCTACAGATAATTACTGTATATAACATCATCTTTACATTCACGCTGCCTCCGAAAAGAGCGCAATTACCCTGACAGTAGAAGCAGACATTAGCCGCAACTACCATGTACTCCTTTGGTCGGCTACAATTGATGCCATTATGACTACTTAGTAGGCACTAACTTCACTTCGCCGCTGGCAAGCTTGAGGTATTGGAATAAAGGCCGTGAACAAATGATTGGTACTCTGATTATAGGGGCCAGTAAATTGAGTACCACTTCCATACCTTTATATATAAATGGCCTGTGCGCCAGTCTGAACAAGGGGCATGGTGGCGGTGGTCACTGTCTAGTCTGTGTCTGTAATGTTTGAACCTCGAGGTTATAAATATGTCCTGCGTCTGGGATACAGGGGCATGGGGTAGCTTAGTGGTTCAACGTTCGCTTGGGAGACCGAAGGCAAGGGATCGATTCGCACATATTTACAAATATGTGTGACTCCCAATTCTTGTGTCCCCCGTCGTCATCGCACAGCGATACGCACAGCGTCGTTTAAACAAACTCATTCAGTAACACTTGAAAAAAACGTTACCTGGTTGAAATAATATCGATTCATACTCAACGAGTACAACATGCTTGTTTATTAACAGTTTGGGCAGTTTTTTTGTTGTCCTTGTTTTTTATAATTTGGTTGTTTAACGCAAATAATCCAGCTATGTGGCCATAGCTGTAAATCATCGAATCTGGCGTTGACGAGATATGTTTTGAAAAATACACTGTTGCAGTTTGTATGTTTTGAAGCTGAGACTGTATAGAAAATCTGTTCTGTACAAAATCAGATCCCCCAAAGCAAGAGTGTTGGACGTTTGATCTCTTATGACAGCCATCTATCAGTCTACATCCCGCTTAATGACCCAAAGTTCAGATGTTGAGGTGAGGTAAAATTGGGTTTTACGTCGTGCTGGAGAATATTTCGCTCATATGACGACGTGCATGCGTGTGTATGTGTATGTGCGGCTGCTTGAAATAGCCCAGACTTAAGCTGGTTTTATAGTGCTAGCCCACTGAGATACCATGCCGCAGTGAAGCATGAATACCCCACTCAGACACATTATACTGACTCCGAGCCGACCAGTCCTTGTTGTAACGATTAATGCCGAGCGTCAGGCAGGGACCAACAAGTACCATATTTTAACGTCTTTTGGTATGACGCGGTCGGGGATCGAACCCGCGACCTTCCGCTCTCCAGGCGGACGCCCTAACCACTACACCACGGAGGCGGTCTCAGATGTTGAAACATTTACTGTGTCTATACTTAGCGAATGAACATGGAGCCATATATTGTTTACTGAGAATGTTTTTTTTACTACAGGTGTATTTCAGAACGTTTCTATCAGGCTCAGGAATTAACGCCCAAATTCAATGACGCTTAGACATGACAATATATCGGGTCACTGTGTTTTGTCTGAGTGACATCAACCTCTACAAAATCGATACAAAAACCCAAACATCTTAGATAGCCCGATTGCTATATATACTAAAAGGCAAAAGAAACGTCGTAATATTAGAAATGACATTTGAGTATCAATGGAGTATTTGAACCTATTTTTTAAAATATACACCAGAAGTCAGGTTTGAGGAAACATGAATCGTGGTCGTATAGCCTGCATTGCCCAATAAAGTATTGTTTGAGATTGAAGAGGGAAAATTTCCCACAAATACAACATTGAAATCGACATGCACGTGCATCATAAATGCATTCAGGCATAAATTGCCGGCTTGAATGGCTATCGTTCACTTGTTTACTGAACACAGCAGCTATGACTAGGTTAACGAGAGATCAACCACAACAAGCTATTGGACGTCTGCACGCTGGTCAACATGCTCGAGTCATTGCGAATGACTTCAGTTGCAGCGTACGAACGATAGAACGTCTTAGAGTGCGATACAACGCCACCAGCAGCACTGATGACCGTCCACGTAGTGGTCAACCCCGTGTAACAAGACGTCGCCAGGACCGTCATGTCGTCCATCAACACGTGCAAGACCTATTCGCAAGGGCCAGAGAAACAGCTTGGGTGAGCATAGGAAACCACCAGCGACCAGTCAGTGACCTACCATTCGGCGACGTCTCCAAGCCAGGAACCTGTTTTGTCGATGTCCTGCCAGGAGACCCATATTCACCCAACGTCACCGCCGGGAACGTATCCAAGTGGACACAACAGCGGCAAAACTGTCGTGGGGGACAATGGAGAGGGGTTATCTTCTCTGATGAAAGTCGGTACTGCATTTCAGTGGCGTATTATTTTTAAAAAATAGGTTCAAATGTTCCATTGATACTTAAATGTCATTTCCAATAGAACGACATTTCTTTTCCCTTTCAGTATAGTACAGAATACTTTATAGTACAGTGCGCTTCCTCTCGATGATGATAATTATATAACTAACGTTTATAGTTTCTGCTATAGTTCCGCGAATATACCGAGGTCTCTTATTTGTTCTGATGCTTGTGTAAGAGGCAACTAACGGGATCGGGTGGTTAGGTTCGCTGACTTGGTTGAGACATGTAATCGTATTCCAATTGTGAAGATAGATACTGACGCTATTGATCACTGGATTGCCTGGTCCAGACTCGATTATTTACAGACCGTTGCCATATAACTGGATATTGCTGAGTGTGGCGTTAAATTACAAACAAACAAACATAACTTATATGTTCTCATTTCCTGGCTATTGTATGGTCTCCTCCAGTTTCTCCTCAGACGAAGAATTCGTCTCCTCCTCTTGTGTATAGGGATCTACATTAGAATTTCAGAAGGTATTGCAATTTGCATTTGGCTGCTGTGTTCTGGTTGCCAGTGGCGACGGAAATCTACATCCTGCCTTTGCTAGTTTTCTTGGCCAGACCGCATGTAGACGTTGATGCTTTGCTGTAATCTCGTAAATGTTCATGGAATTAGCTACCTACGAAGAGAGCTACTTTTATCACATTGTTGGCAGACGCTGCAGGCTTCAGAGGGATGATGAATGACTTCGCTGGAGGGAAACCAACACCCAAAGCTACCTATCTGCGTCTCCAACACTTTGTCTACTCGGTGGAATTGCTAACATACGAGCTATTGTTTCAAAATAAACCAATTATAGGTACTTTTACCATGCCGAGTTTGACGGCAACTCGATCCCTTCATCATGTTGAGGTATTGGAGCCATGCAGTTGATGGACCGACGTTTCCGCTTCTATCGGTCAAAGAAGATGTGACACTGCACGTTGTAGTTCTTAGGATTATTATCTACTTTCTGAAATCTCTTCATTGCTTTCTATCCCTCATTGGGGCAATGAAAGTTTTACCCAAACAGCTTCAAACAGCTCCATCTCTTCGTGTGCGTCAGTTGGAATCCCCAGCAAGGCAATTGTCTTTGGGCGTTGCTTTGAAGAATACTGGTTAGTGTGGCAGAATTATGCACCAAAGACACATTAATTGCAGCTCTGTGATGTCACGACAAACTACATGTAATGGCGAAGATCATAAGAATAATAGGGCTTCAATTGTATTGTGTTACATGTAACTGGAAGGTGGCACCCTTTCGTATGTAACCTGAAGAAGGGAATGCAACTTGAATATGGCAATGTTTGGAATATCATATGAAGATGTTACTGTATGGCCTGTAACTTGAAGATGGAACTGGCGAAATGTAACTTACAGATTGCAATGTATGGAATATGATATGATATTTCTGAGTATTATAGGCGTATTGCATATAGTAAATAAACCATCAATTAATTGCATTAAATGTTCTGGCCTAGTTAAATGTTGATAATTTTACATGTTGGTGACTGTGAGTTATAGGTGAAGCAGAACATACCACTGACAATATATTCTAAAAACATATGGCACGAAAACATGCTCGAATCCCCTCTTGATATGAATGTTTAGGTTTCCACGTGACATTCTTGACAAGCGTATGTTCACCGAGAGTGATCTGCACTCTTAGTACACTGTAAAAGAGCCCATTCCAATGCCTGTCACAATGTATTGAGTCAGGTTGTGTGAAAGCGCCTATTGTTAGATCTCTTCACCAATCATTAAGTGCTTAAATGTCTATAATTGGCACCGCACGTCTCCTGATGTGCCAGACTGGCATTTAAGCCACTACATAGAACCAACCTGTCAGTCAACTGCAAGCAGGCACTTGCAAGTAAACAGCTTGATGTGTGCAAATGACATGGTAACCTCGGCGTAGTGTGACGGCAATTGTATTATAATGCCGCCATTGTCCATTCACCTAACTGTGGATGAACGATGCTGTCTAAGTAATCATTAATGTTTCGATTTTAAAATCGAGTTTGAATTGACTGAACAACAGCCTGCAATTATGTGCAGATGTAACATGAGACCCCCCATCACAAATGGTTCTTTTGATAAAGGTGTTCATAAAAATGCACGTAGCATTTAAGCGTGGGGACATAGTTGACTGGTTTCCATTTCATGTTGTATGACATGTTTTCAATACATACTAGTGTTTAATAACATGCCATTCGTAATATAGTTTATATCTGAAACACAACAACTGTTACTTGAAAACTACTGCATTACACAGTGTAGTAGGTAAAATCATTATCATCGATTCATCTATTTTTTGTCGTCGTCATGTGTTTTCTCCATTATATCATTATGATTTGTTGCTTACAATCATCATCAGCGGCAGTGTCATCGTCATCGTCATCATCATCATCATTAGCAGCAGCAGCAGCAACAACAGCAGCAGCAACCGCAGAAACGTATACCATAGATGATACAACATATATATATATCTCGTGAAATTGTCACATCTCACTAGGAACCATTAGTCTGAAATACTGTTGCATGTGGAAACAATTAGTATGACAACTGTTACATCTGGCAAATGTTAGTCTGAAGTTCTATCACATGTGGCAACTGTTAGCCTGAAGTACTGTTACATCTGGGAACACTTAGTCTGAAGTACTGTTGAAGTGTCTATCAACCGTTACACACAGAAACAGTAAGCCTGAAAACTGGTGCACTTAGAAAATGTTAAACTGATAAATGTTACATCTGGAAACTGTTACAATTTTGAAGCTGTTATATCTGACAACACTGATATTTTGTATTTAGCGGTAATCTTGAATCTGGCAAACTGTCAAAGAAGTCAGCTTTGATAGGCCATCAAAGTTCAAGAACAAGGGTTCAGATCTTAATTTAAAATTTAAGCCTTAATGCCTAGTTTTCACCCTTCTTTATTAACCAAAGTTGTGGAAAGGGATCGAGTAACCTGATTCTGATATTTATTTTAGTTGTTGTTACAGGCATAAGGTTTTTCTCGAAAAACGAGGTGCCGAAAAACATAAGTTCACGTAAATCCGAGGCAAAGTTATTGTTTACCTTGGTCTAGAAGAAGAAGAGGGGGAGGAAGAAGAAGGTGGAGGAGGAAGGTATTTTGTTGATGGTTAATAGATTCCTTGATGTTACCATTTAAAGTTTGCAAAGGTTATACACTCAGGCACGTATACAATTCCTATTCCTGAACAGGTGTCAGTGTTATCACAGCACGAAATTGAATGAATAGAGAAATGGGATCAAATCTCTGACAGAGATACAGCTATTATGGTGATTAAGAAGACGGTAAAAGTATAAGTACGGAACGCGATTACGGACAATCTTCAAAACCCAGCAATTTATCTTGATCAATTTCAGTTGGCTGTCACAAGCGGACACCCCTCGTTGTCTCGTCTCGTGTGGTCACTGGAGGTCATTGTGTAATATAGCCAGACAGTTTCAAATCAGTAGGCATACCGTATCTATATCAGAGGCTTGTATTTGTAATTGAATTAACCCCTAATTCTGCTGGTAGGACGATGTCGTGCATGTCCCAGGTGTAGTAGATGGAGTGTCTAAGTTGAGAGGTAAAGGTCGGTGGTCCATGCTCTGGTCGCACCATACCGTCAAACGTTACAAATGTGGCATTTTGTTTGTTCGCTTGTTGGTTGGTTAACGCCACACTCAGCAATATTCCAGCTATATATGGCGGCGGTCTGTAAATAATCGAATCTGGACCAGACAATCCAGTGATCAAAAGCATGAGCATCGATCTACGCAATTGGGATACGATGACATGTGTTATCCAAGTCAGTGAGCCTGACCACCCGATCCCGTTAGTCGCCTCTTACGACAAGCATATTCGCCTTTTGTGGCAAGCATGGTTTAATGAAGACCTACGCAATTGGGATACGATAACATGTGTTATCCAAGTCAGTAAGCCTGACCACCTGATCCCGTTAGTCACGTTTTACGACAGGCATAGTTTGCCGAAGACCAATTCTAACACGGATCTTCACGGGTATATTAGATGGCACTTGCTACTCTGTACTACATTTTCATATTGTGATATATATCGCGATGCGAAAGCATATTTTGCGATATGTATTGCAATATATTGCAAGAGGTTGTTTTTTAACAATAAACTACTTATAATCGAGTTAACGCTTTATTTATAAAGCAAAAACACAAACAAAATCACTACGCTTGATTAAGTTTTAATAAAGACTTTTAATCATGACAAAATAAGAACATAATAATTTTTGGAACAAATGAAACAAGGAAAAGAATAATTTAACATCAACAGATTGGTTATTAGTTTGAACTACTTTCTCCACTCTCAAAAAAGCCCTGAGATTTTAGACCGCAACTTGACCTGGTCAGGACATATCAGGCATCATTGGTCATTAATGAATAAATATTTAAAACAATCTGAATCAAAACATTGCACAACACTTAAAAAAAAATCAAGAACACAACTTCAAACTAACCTTAACAATCCGGTTAAATGTAAAATCTTTGAAGGGCATGTAGAAGTGGAATGCATAAGAAAATCAAGATTTATGGATGTCAACTTCATTCACAATATAGAAGTTGACATCCATAAATCTTGCTTTTCTAAGTTAAATGTAATTTTAACCACGCTCATTCCCACCACCATTACCACAGTTGCCACGATCGTCAAGGTTCCCGAGGGTTACGAAGGTTCCGAATGCATGTCAAAATACCGGTTCTCGATCAGCGTATCGCAATACGTATCGTTTTCACGTGTCTGAATGAGGTATCAATATTAAACTCCGTATCAATATTAAACTCCGTATCAATATTAAACTCCGTGGTGTCTAACTGGACTGGCATAATAAAACAGGCATGAGTCTTGAAAATACGTCATGATATCTTGCACGTCGCAAAATTAGAGAGATTGTCTCTATGGTAACGCCCCATTTCAGCTCTTAACATATCTGGCAAATATTACTAGCCGTGACATTTATCATACGTGTACAAGGCCATGTATCAGGCACCAATGAATTCAAACACGTAACCCTGACAACGGCACAACTGTGTATGTAATTTCAAGAAGGCACCGTGTGTTCGTAATGATGGCAGAGCCTCGCATTTGCCCAACGACATCGTAAGTCAATGTTATTCGTAGCGCTTTGAGCAACTGGGCCCAGGAAAATCATTACACTGAACCAGTGCTCCAAGCAAAGTTCCTAATAGACACTGCGCCAAAATCACATTGTGAAAATTGTATCAATTCCTCGTTTCCGCGAAACTGACATAATCGCTGCGCAATAATCTCTTTGCGGAACGGAGACCTTCTAAACGTGTGAGAATAGGTTCTCAGTCTTCCCTGAAGGTCAAGGGGGATACTAGTGAAGATCCGGGTTAGAATTAAGGGGACTGATGGGATCTGATAGTCAGGCTCGCTGCTTTGGGTGACGGATGTCACCGTATCCAAATTGCGTTGATCGATGATTGATCATTGGATGTTGATCATTGTATTGTCTGTTCCAGACTCGATTATTTACAGACAGGTTAGGTTAGGTTGTTGTTAAACGCCCCTTACGCCAAGCATTGGTTACTGAAGACCAATACTGGGTAATTTTTACAGACAACCTCGATTTAGCTGGAATATAGCCTTAAACAACAAACAAACAAACAAACAAACCAAGGTCAACATAGAACATGCAAGTCAATTCAAACCGCTTAAACTGTTAACAAGCACTTTGTACTCGTTATGAATATTTTTCCATTCAGCTAACTTCTGTTTTAAATGTTATTGAGTGAGTTTGTCTTAAGGACGTTGTGATTGTCGGTGCACATATTCAACGGTTTATCAGCTTCACGGGAGCGGAAAGCTGGAAGTGATATTTTGGTGTTTGCAACTTAATGACGGGAAAAATCCCATGAGAACGGATGTCGTGCTGACAAACACCTCGACCCGAACTGGGATTCAAACCCATTATCGTAGGTTTATGGAACGAACTAATGAAATGGAAAATGTGTCCGTTTTCATAGTGTGGGAGTCACAATCATGTTCTACATACATAATGACAATACTGATTGCCCAGTCCCAAGCCACGTTTGTCCACTGGTGGTCGTTCCGACTATCGTCTGACCACCATCTGTCCAAGTGCTTGACGCAGACTGACTCTGTCCTGTGGAATTCTCCTCCATTCCTCCTGCAACGCCTTGTCCATTGTGGATAGGAGTTTATTGATATACAATTTCTTTATTATTAATCCAGCGACGTTTCGGTGAAGCTGCTAACACCGTTATCAAGCAATCACAGTTACACCGAAACGTAACGCACATTAATAAAAAAGAAGTTGTACATCCATAAACTCTCCCCGTTGTTTATTACCTCCTTTGTATTTTGTTTTTGGAGAGTTTAAAAATCATCACATCAACTGGTGTGATAGTATGAATTCACAATGAAATTGAGAAAATGGTCTTGACTTGAAAATGGACTTGACACCAATACACGATGAATACACAAACAGTGTACTTTCTCACCATCAGTTCTCGTGTTCGTCGCTCACAACGGAAGGAAGACGTTAGCTGTTAACGTATCTACAGATAATTACTGTATATAACATCATCTTTACATTCACGTTGCCTCCGAAAAGAGCGCAATTACCCTGACAGTAGAAGCAGACATTAACCGCAACTACCATGTACTCCTTTGGTCGGCTACAATTGATGCCATTATGACTACTTAGTAGGCACTAACTTCACTTCGCCGGTGGCAAGCTTGAGGTATTGGAATAGAGGCCGTGAACAAATGATTGATACTCTGATTATAGGGGCCAGTAAATTGAGTACCACTTCCATAGGAAGGATGAATTCAACTTTCTAATGGTCAACGTGCCATACATGTCAAACAATATTCCTTGGTACGATGAATTGGATTGATGTTTTGGAGGTCCTCATACTTTTTCCTATAATGGTAACCGTATCATCTGCATAGGTCTGGGGAAATAAATCCTTCAAAAAAGAGTTTATAGAAGAAAGAAACCGAGATATTTTGGATTTTCGAAAAATGGATTGTTGTGGTTTGTATGTTTTGAAACTGTGGCTGTATTCATCCGTTCCGTAGAAAATCAGATTCACCAATGCAAGACATTCCGTTTAATGACCCAAAATTCATACGCTAAAGAAGACTGGACAAATATACTACTCACACTTTGCTAAGGATCACACAAATTCACAACTTTGCTTAAACGTGGATTTATAATTTGAAATTGTATCCATTCAAAACAGGATAAATAATAATATGGTAACACCTCTTTAGGCAAAGAATCACTTTAATCTAACCTTATGCACTTGATACACCAGTAACCATAAAAAATGGTTTTCATGGCACCAATCAACCATTTTGCAAATCATGGAACGAGTCATTGACAAGTACACAACACCTGTCAATAGCAGGTATGGGTCCCACAAGATACAATGACATACCGAAACCGAGGATCCATGCTTACAATAAGCATAGATATTTAAACCAAATTTGACCCCACATCATAGTTTTCTGTGGAATCCATGATTTGATCCTTAGCAAAGTGTGAATAGTATATATATTCAATCTATATTCAGCTAATTAACACTGAGACATTACTGTGTCTATACTCGAATAAACACAGACATATATTGCACCCTGCATAGGGGTTATTACAATACCTGTTTACAGAGATATTTCTGTTAGTACTATACTATAACGAGCTCAGTAAATACTATACTATAACGAGCTCAGTAAATAACGCCCACACTCCATCTAATGGACGTCGAAGTCAATAACGTACTTACACATGTCAGTATCGGGTCACTGTGTTTTGTCTGAGTGACATCAGCTTCTACAAAATCGAAACCCAAACCCAAACACCTTAAATAGCCCAATTGCTATAAAGTGCAGATACTAATGCTCTTCTTCCTCTCGCCTACACGCGATGATAATTATATTACTAACGCTTTTGTTTCTGCTATAGTTCCGCGAATATACCGAGGTCTCTGATAAAATTACGTCCTCGTGCTTGTCTTAAGAGGCGACTAACGGGATCCGGTGTTTTGGCTCGCTGACTTGGTTGACACATGTCGTCGTATCCCGATTGTGTAGAAAGATGCTCATGCTGTTGACCAGTGGATTATCTGGTCCAGATTCAATTATTTACAGACCGCCGCCATATAGCTGGGATATTGCTAAGGAGACGTTAAATAACAAACAAACACACAAAACTTATATGTTCTCATTGCCTGGCGATGGAATGGTCTCCTCCGGTGCCTCCTCCTCAGACGATGACTACGTCTCATCCTATGTGTAGAGGGACCTAAATTGGAATTTTATTTGTTGTCATTCATCTTTCATATGTGTCAACGCGTGGATATATGCGTCGACTGGGGCATTAGCTCGGAATTAAGACGAAGTGTACGTAGAATACGTTGACAAGACGAAGGAATACGTTGAGCTCAAACTTCTATAGTTACATGACAAACAAATACACAAGACATAACTTAAGTGAGCAGAGTTCATGCTCAACCCCAGGGCGTTTCCTACGAGCGGCATTATCCTGCTCGTGGTCGTCCCAACAGACAGTCCAAATACCGAACTCGTACTCCTTCACTGTCTAGATGTGAGCATACTAAGTATATATACAGTTTTTGACAACAATGGATAGGCGACGACTCATCAATGGACAGACAATAGCACTTCCTTGACCAGTTGATGTGATGGCAGACACGGCCAAGGGGGATTACCAATGAAGGTTATAAATGTCTTATACAATAATTAATGGGCCGACAAGTCAATTTACAATGCGGTAGTGATAATGATGTACAGTAGTGATTAAAAATACAGCTTAGCGTCATATATATATATATTACAATTAAGTCTCACAAGTCTTGAGTACATAGTTTTGGACTTTTGAAATATTTGGACGATGGTTGTCCTGGATTAGTCCCTATAACATATGTTCTGTTTACATCAACATTTTTCTGATGGCTAATGACTGTAACTGAAGGTCACATAGACTTTACACCAGAAAACATCTTACTTGGATTTAAAGGGAAAAACAATAATTCTTTAAATGCAATATGTCTTGTTGTAAAACAGGTAATATACACACAAAAAATAAAAGAACAAGTTCCAAATTTCAAGCATGTAGTAAGAGAGATATCAAAATACTATGAAACTACAAAATATAATGCGTATTCTACATGCAGCAACAGTGAGTTTTTTACCTTCTGGTCATCTTTCCACAATCTTTTTACAGAAAATACTAGGTCAGAAAACATAGAATAAATGTATTTAATTACTATTATTAGTATTGGAATCACTGAGATAAGATATACAAAACATATTCAAAGACGTCTATTCATTGTATGAAGGGGATTTGTGAAAGTGTATTGAATATACTTGATATATTGTATATGAATATTTGTATGAATATACTTATGTGAATGCATTCTTCATGTACTATGTAAAATGTGAAAATAAAGATGATAAAAACAAAAACAAAAACAAAACATTTTTCTCAGAGCCTCGACAGTTGACATTTTTTTAAAAATGTATTGATGTTCCTCAGACATCCTTACCAGAGCTTCTCAGTGAGATGTCTACCACCGTCTTTGTTGTCATTAATCTTTCATGTGTTCTAACTACATCAGCATTTTTCTCAGAACTTCTGCGGTTGACATTATCTTTCTGTTTCTAAGAAGTCCTTACAAGAATACCAAAGAACTTCTCAGTGAGATGTGTTGCGATGAGATGAGATCGACTTACCACAAACAGAAGGTATTGCAATTTGCATTTGGCTGCTGTGTTCTGGTTGCCAGTGGCGACGGAAATCTACATCCTGCCTTTGCTAGTTTTCTTGGCCAGACCGCATGTAGACGTTGATGCTTTGCTGTAATCTCGTAAATGTTCATGGAATTAGCTACCTACGATGAGAGCCACCTTGTTGGCAGACGCTGCAGGCTTCAGAGGGATGATGAATGACTTCGCTGGAGGGAAGCCAACGCCTTAAGCTACCTATCTGCGTCTCCAACACTTTGTCTACTCGGTGGAATTGCTAAAATACGAGCTATTGTTTCAAAATAAACCAATTATAGCTACTTTTACCATGCCGAGTTTGACGGCAACTCGATCCCTTCATCATGTTGAGGTATTGGAGCCATGCAGTTGATGGACCGACGTTTCCGCTTCTATCGGTCAAAGAAGATGTGACACTGCACGTTGTAGTTCTTAGGATTATTATCTACTTTCTGAAATCTCTTCATTGCTTTCTATCCCTCATTGGGGCAATGAAAGTTTTACCCAAACAGCTTCAAACAGCTCCATCTCTTCGTGTGCGTCAGTTGGAATCCCCAGCAAGGCAATTGTCTTTGGGCGTTGCTTTGAAGAATACTGGTTAGTGTGGCAGAATTATGCACCAAAGGCACATTAATTGCAGCTCCGTGATGTCACGACAAACAACATGTAATGGCGAGGATCATAAGAATAATAGGACTTCAATTGTATTGTGTTACATGTAACTGGAAGATGGCACCCTTTCGTATGTAACCTGAAGATGGCACTGAAGGGGAAGCAACTTGAATATGGCAACGTATGACATATGTTATTAAGATGTTACTGTATGGCCTGTAACTTGAAGATGGAACTGACGGAATGTAATCTGAATATGGCAATGTATTGTGAGTGAGTGGGTGAGTTTATTTTTAGTCACACTCAGCAATATTCCAGCAATATGGTGGCGGTTTGTAAATAATCGAGTCTGGACCAAACAATCCAGTGATAAAAAGCATGAGCATCGATCTGCGCAATTGGGAACCGGTGACATGTTTCAACCAAGTCAGTGAACCTGACCACCTGATCCCGTTAGTCGCCTGTTACGACAAGCATGGGTTACTGAAGATTCATTCTAACCCGGATCTTCACGGGTCGGCAATGTATGGAATATGATATGAAGATGTTACTGTTTGGCCTGTTACTTGAAGATGGAACTCACAATATGTACTTGGAGAATGCAATGTATAGCATATGTATGGCCTGTAACTTGAAGGGCCCTGAACGGAATATAACTTGAAGATGGCAATGTAAGGCATCTATTCTTAATATGTACTACTGTATGACATACGACTTGAAGATGGCAATGATGGAATGCAACCTGAAAGATGGCAAAGTAAGGCATATATCGGGAAGGTATGCAACTTGAAGAGGGCACCGAACGGAATGGTACTTTGAAGATGGCAATGTAAGGCATATGTTGTAAAGATGTATTGTATTGGATACAACTTTCTGGTAGCACTGACGGAATGCATCCTGAAGATGACACTGTATGACATGTAGGTTGATGACACGCTAATCTGGGGACAGTGGAGCCTCTCCAACGAGAATCTATTGGGCCCGTCTGCCATTAAGCATGGGTACACTGTGCATCTGCCAGGGATAGTAGCTCCTTTGTAATGGTGGGATTGTAGATGGCTGTGGAGACTTGACACCAATACACGATGAATACACAAACAGTGTACTTTCTCCCCATCAGTTTTCGTGTCAGTCGCTCACAACGGACGGAAGATGTTAGCTGTTAATGTATCTACAGATAATTACTGTATATAACATGATCTTTACATTCACGCTGCCTCCGAAAAGAGCGCAATTACCCTGACAGCAGAAGCAGACATTAGCCGCAACTACCATGTACTCCTTTGGTCGGCTACAATTGATGCCATTATGACTACTTAGTAGGCACTAATTTCACTTCGCCGCTGACAAGCTTGAGGTATGGGAATAGAGGCCGTGAACAAATGACTGGTACTCTGATTATAGGGGCCAGTAAATTGAGTACCACTTCCATACCTTTATATATAAATGGCCTGTGCACAAATCTGAACCAGAAACAGTTTGTGTGTAATGTATGAACCTTGATGTTATAAATATGCCCTGCGTCTGGGATACAGGGATGGTGGGGTAGCCTAGATAGTAGCCCCTTTTACCGTATGGCACGCATACCTCTTGCACCTACAGGGCGGTGGGGTAGCCTAGATAGTAGCCCCTTTTACCGTATGGCACGTAACCTCTTGCACCTACAGGGCGGTGGGGTAGCCTAGATAGTAGCTCCTTTTACCGTATGGCACGTAACCTCTTGCACCTACAGGGCGGTGGGGTAGCCTAGATAGTAGCCCCTTTTACCGTATGGCACGTAACCTCTTGCACCTACAGGGCGGTGGGGTAGCCCTTTTACCGATGGTAGCCCGTAGCCTAGATAGTAGCTCCTTTTACCGTAGCACCTACAGGGCGGTGGGGTAGCCTAGATAGTAGCTCCTTTTACCGTATGGCACGTATGGCACGTACCTCTTGCACCTACAGGGCGGTGGGGTAGCCTAGATAGTAGCCCTTTTACCGTATGGCACGTAACCTCTTGCACCTACAGGGCGGTGGATAGTAGCTCCTTTTACCGTAGCCTAGATGGGGTAGCCTAGATAGTAGCCCTTTTACCGTATGGCACGTAACCTCTTGCACCTACAGGGGGGGTAGCGGTGGTAGCCCTTAGCCTAGATAGTAGCCCCTTTTACCGTATGGCACGTAACCTCTTGCACCTACAGGGCGGTGGGCACGTAGCCTCTTGATAGGTGGGGTAGCCCCTTAGTAGCCGTTTTACCGTATGGCACGTAACCTCTTGCACCTACAGCTTCTAGATAGTAGCCCCTTTTACCGTATGGCAGGCGGTGGGGTAGCCCTACAGGGCGGTGGGGTAGATAGTAGCTCCTTTTATGGCACGTAACCTCTTGCACCTACAGGGCGGTGGGGTAGCCTAGATAAGCCTTTACCGTATGGCACCGGTGGTGGGTAGCCCGTAGATAGTAGCCCTTTTACCGTATGGCACGTAACCTCTTGCACCTACAGGGACGGTGGGGTAGCCTAGATAGTAGCTCCTTTTACCGTATGGCACGTAACCTCTTGCACCTACAGGGCACGTAACGGTGGTGGGGTAGCCTAGATAGTAGCTCCTTTTACCGTATGGCACGTATACCTCTTGCACCTACAGGGCGGTGGGGTAGCCTAGATAGTAGCTCCTTTTACCGTATGGCACGTAACCTCTTGCACCTACAGGGCGGTGGGGTAGCCTAGATAGTAGCCCCTTTACCGTATGGCACGTAACCTCTTGCACCTACAGGGCGGTGGGGTAGCCCTAGATAGTAGCTCCTTTTACCGTATGGCACGTAACCTCTTGCACCTACAGGGCGGTGGGGTAGCCCTCCTTTTACCGTATGGCACGTAACCTCTTGCACCTACAGGGCGGTGGGGTAGCCTAGATAGTAGCCCCTTTTACCGTATGGCACGTATACCTCTTGCACCTACAGGGCGGTGGGGTAGCCTAGATAGTAGCTCCTTTTACCGTATGGCACGTAACCTCTTGCACCTACAGGGGCGGTGGGGAAGCCTTCTGGGGAAAGCATTTGCTCGCCACGCCGAAGTACCCGGATCGATTGTCCATACAAGTACAATGTATGAAGCCCATTTCATGTGTTACCTGCCGCGATAATATTGGAATATTGCGCTAAACCACACTCACTAACTCTTGTACCTATCAGACGTTGATTCTCCGAAGGAAGTACCTGCTGCTCCCGTCAGGTGAGATACATCCATTATTTCCAGGCGGAGACAGCTCTTGAACACGTCTGACTTTGGTACACTCTCCCACCTCACTTAAGGTGACTCTTGCACTCCTTGGGCGTTGGTACCTCCTGCCTATGACCCGTCAGTCATGGGTACCTATGGCGGCGGTACTTCTATATATACAATCCCCCCATCAATAGTCACAGGTATAGGGTTTGTTGATGAATGTTATATATCTTCACTTACAGTTAGTCCCACGTTGAACGTCGAGTACTCAGTTGATTAAAGGAAAGGGCATCAACGAAAAAATAAACATATACTACCCATCAAAAGTTTAGACTCACCTAAAGCACTCACTATATGTTATACATATACATATGGTTACATCGGAGATGAATTTCTCCACTAACTTGGGGGAGCCAACTGCAAACTTTATGTAGATGAATTGTAAGAGGATCATGCATCAAATTGCTAAAAAGCATGTGCAAATATCGTTCATGTGAACAGCTGCGTTTTGGTGTAAAGTTTTCTTAAGAATTCGCCAATTTTCACTGATTTTCATCATTTACTGAACTCATGACAATAATCTGTTCAACGTTACGAATTTGTTTTACAATGCATTAGTTCATGTGTAAACAGTACCCTTAAACTGAACTGAATATTTGGCAAAATCAAGTTTAGAACAGTTGACTGAAATAAGAGGCTACATTTACACTAGTGAGTCTAAACTTTTGATGGGTAGTATAGTTCCAACATCAACCTTGCAAATGCTCCACACAAAAAAAGTGCGAAGTGCTTCTTAAACATCGTTAACATTGTTGGCCTTG
Source organism: Haliotis rubra (assembly GCF_003918875.1). NCBI lineage: Eukaryota > Metazoa > Mollusca > Gastropoda > Lepetellida > Haliotidae > Haliotis > Haliotis rubra. Next base: position 2,618,822 of record NW_025767246.1, read on the forward strand.
ATATTTGACAGTAACTCAGTATATGTGTAAATGTACGGTATCTAGTTCACACGAGACTGGACGTGGACGCTTGGTACCTAGAGTTGATGACGTCGTCGGTAATCAAGTAGTTGGAAGGCGTTAATGGGACTAGTGTGTGTGTCTCTGTCAAAACCGGCTCATTTCTATAATGGGTTCTTATAAAGAAGAGGAAAATATTCTGAAACATATATCACTGTCACCATGGCGACGATGGGATGTCTGAAAGTACGAAAACGTTCTATATATAATGGAATGTAAGGAATGAATTTTGATTGATCTGTGAGAGTAAATAACATGCTCACATCTTAATCTATCTGAAAGAGAAACATTCTACGATGAAGATACTCGATTCATGGTAAATTATGATTTACCCACTCATGATTCATTGAAATGATGGCGTTGTTTGTCTGTTGTTTAACGCTGCTGTCGGCAATATTCAAGCGACATAACAGAAGTCTGTAAACAATCGCCTCTCGTCCAAAAACTCCAATGTTTGAAAGGATACACATAGAACCACTTTACTTGCATATTACAACATGCACCAACCATATCATCAAGCCAGACCACTCGATCCCATTAGTTTGCGGAAGATCAGTTGCATTGTAAAATGAAAATATGTGAACAATCTACCTAGTGCTGTTGGAGAGCGTCAGGTAAGACCTGCAGAGTATGCGGATGATTATAATCATTAGTTGTTTAACCATTGCCCACGGGTGACTGAAAGCTGCCATCGATTATTCAATTCATCGAGCAACATCTTTCTGTAACAAAGACACTATTCGAATATTTACGTAATTAAAATGTTTAAGTTGCAAAGTACGTATAATCGTACAGGTGATCATTAGATGGGCAGAATTCCAACTCACGTCAGTTTAGGTCTTCCTGCCTTCGGATGCGGCTCGATAACAATCTTTCAATCAATGATAGCGTAACGGAAACCCCAGGATCAAGAGGATTGAGATATCTAATGTAACTAATTTTCTAAGCAGCGAAGGCACAAATGTCACACGCAAGATGACGGAGCCGAGGAAATCATTGTCCGGCTTTAGGATTCGATGTTCCGTCCGAGCTTGATCAGTATCTAATAGTTACTTCCGGGTCACAATATTAGGAATGGTCGCTGTACGTGTACAAGACCACAGGGTATAATTGGAAACTGCACCTTTAGTGAGTGAGTGAGTATGGTTTTAAGCCGCTTTTAGCAACATTCCATCAATATCACGGCGGGGGAGACCAGAAATGAGCTTCACATATTCCACCAATGTAGGGAATCGAACCCGGGTCCTTGGCGTGTCGAGCGAACGCTTCAACCACTAGGCTACCCAGCTGTACTTATGAATAAGAATACATATGCCGCTCGTATAGCCTATGATTAATTAGCCGTAATTTAAATCAAATATCAAACAGATTTAGAATATATGAGAGTTGGGGTTGGGGGACCGTTCAATCTTTGCAGAGTCGCGTCCCTTAGGCCTGCCAGGATAAGCAGATATGTGGTTCGAATACCTACTTATATGGTCCTCGTTATTTTCACGATAGGCATAAACATTTATAACCTGCATCAATTCGTTTTTCCTCCAACAACCACTTCACAAGCCGTGATGCAAATGAAGCAATGTTCAAAGCGGGGTTCAGTCAACCTAACTCATTCAGATTTGTCTAAGTCTCACATTTTCTTCTTAAGTGTCAGATACCCATGATACCCGTGGAGATAAGTTCTAATTTCAAAAGTTAAATCAATTTCTCGTGCCCAAATAGTACAAATTTAAACTTCTGAAATTCCACTTCAATGTCTGGTAAAGAATGGCCGGAAGTTGCGTTTTCAACATGGCTACGTTGAGAGCCATGTTGAAAACCATTGTCCTATGGGCATGTGGCCTCTTTGACAGAAAATAAACTATGTGAACTGTGATGTTGAAAACCTTGTGAAGCTGTTGCTACAAAACATCCCAGTATCCATTTTCAACTTCATCCACTGAGAGTTCTCAGCCGATATATGACTGTTCAATCAAAAGTTTGTAGTGAGACACATATACTGGGATAATTTCAATGGTTATTTCATTTGCTGGAACCGATTGAGATTGTGGATATTGCTTTTATGATAGTTTTCGAATTAGTTATTTCGAATGAAATATACTTCTTATCACAAATTATAGATTACCTTTGAAGGAAATGAAAAATGGATATAAAAATCATTGGGCATTTTAAGGGCATTTTTATGATTTACTAGCCACCCCGTCAGGTTCACGCTGGGAATAGGGCTTCCAAGAAGATCACTGTCATGCAAGTTGACCAGACGGATTTGGTGGCCAGGTAAACGAACGAACGAACGAACGAACGAACGAACGAACGAACGAACGGATTTGGTGGCCAGGTAAACGAACGAACGAACGAACGAACGAACGAACGAACGAACGAACGAACGAACGGACTGTATTGTACCAGCGACATTATTAGAACATACAACAGGGTATTGAATTTGATTCCAATAACTCGATCTTGATTATATATTGTGATGTTTAATTATGAACAGTTCCATTATGCGCTAACGATGCTGGGTTACAGCATATTTGAAAGCCAATAAAATATTAATTCACACATTATTGATGTCATGTTGGGTATATAATTGCATGTAACGATCGTGTTTTCATCGAATCGCCATGTGCTGAAGAATGTGCCACACGTGTTTAACAATTACGCCAGAATTTCTGTTCAATAAGGACAAAATGCTCCCGGGAGAACATTTTCTCACAATGATGATGCCTAGTATACTCTAGTATACTCTAGTATACTTAGTATACTAGACTATACAGACTGTGAAAGGTCGGATCTTGGGCTTAATCCGTTTCTGAAATAGCGCCAGAAAACATCAATTACCATTGATCCTAACACAATTTTAATTGTCTTTGTCTCCATTGATCTTTGGCACAAGCCTAGAAATGACTGGACATTTTATAGGATGAGGTCATATGGTTAGAATATTGTAGTGTTACACAGCCAAATAAACCGAGAAATTACAGGACACTAACAAAACCATGTAGGTTCAAGTTATATATACCGGCTAAAAAGTATACGAATACTCAATGCCATTGATGTAAAATGTAACACACCTTATATTTGGGATTACACTTTCTCAGTAAAGTACAAATTCTAGTACTTTTGTCTGGTTGACTCCCATTCGGGATTCGAACCCACACGTCAGACACCTTACGCCAGCACACAAAGTCAGCCGTCTAACCCACTCAGCCACCTCAACTCTAGAAGTACTAGAATCTGTACTTTTACTGAGAAAGTGTGATCCCGTCTCTTACATGTATTAAAAATGTATATGCTTGAGAAAAGGATTTGACGAAACATTACAAAAGTTATTAAAACGCACAAAGCTGAAAACGGTCAACAAAACTCAGCACATTTAATGTCCAAAACACAACTATGAAACCCAAATCAAATTTGCAACATTGAATTAACCATTGTTGGTTTGTTTCATGTTTATATATTCGTGTATGGTTTCTTTTGATCACTAGTTTCTTACCGCGTGGTAGTTACAGCATGATTTCGTTTATTTGTTGTTTTACGCCGCACTCAGCAAGATTCCAGCTATATGGCGGAGGACTGTAAATAGTTGAGTCTGGACCAGGCAATGCAGTGATCAACATCATGAGTATCGATCTGCGCAATGGGGATACGATGACACGCGTAATCTAAGTCAGCGAGCTTGAGCGCCGATCCCGTTAGTCGCCACTCATAACAAGCATGGGTTGGTGAAGAAAACCCGGATCTTCACGGGTTCACTGTTACAACGCGAATATGTGATCGATGCCAATTTCTGTCTATAGTTAATCACACCTGCTAGATCAGATATTGACATGTAAGAGGGGACAAATATATAACTGACAGATTATGTGTACTGATAGAGTGTTCTTAACATCTCTTGTTAAGTATGTATGTATGTATGTATGTATGTATGTATGTATGTATGTATGTATGTATGTATGTATGTATGTATGTATGTATGTATGTATGTATGTATGTATGTATGTATGTATGTATGTATGTATGTATGTTTGTATGTACATTGTATGTGACTACTTTACTAGTGTGTTTGGTGAGTTTTGTTTCTCTCTCTCTCTCTCTCTCTCTCTCTCTCTCTCTCTCTCTCTCTCTCTCTCTCTCTCTCTCTCTCTCTCTCTCTCTCTCTCTCTCTCTCTCTCTCTCTCTCTCTCTCTCTCTCTCTCATCTCTAGATGTAGATATGACCCGTTGTTGAACTTCAGCCTATCAGTGGTGAAGTTTCAGTGCGATGTATTCACTTTTTCATTCTAATTACAGAAACTGACGGCAGTGTGCACCGACATGTGTTAACTAACCATCACTGGACCGATAGATATCTTCACTGAAACACAGCCTCCTCCGTAACTGTGACCGCGAGGGAACGCCAACCAGAGCTGCAGTAGGAGTGGTCGAGGACGCTGCAGGGCACCCTACTGACAACGTCAATACCACACCGGGGACCTTCTGACGGAGAACCATTCACTGACAGTAAAGCTTCAAGTACACACACGTTCTGATCGTGTCTCGTTCACCAGAGTTTTTCTACAGATCTGAATCTTCAAGCTAAACATGCTCTATAACTGGAACGTCAAATCGAAATGGAAAATTACACCTGGTCTTGAAGATCTTCACTGGAATTGACTTTTGTTTGTGAAAACTATTACATGTCGATTAGATCGAAGCATTTGCAACGGATCGGTCTAAAACACCACCCAAGTCTTTTCCGATTTAGATCCAGAATGTTTAAATTTTTTTACCTGTTTTAATTCACACTGGATTCGTCGGAGTCGTACAACACCGGAATTGAAAGGAAGTGAGTGCGTGATTTTAACTCATTGATTTGGGGAATCGCCCGTACATTTTTATTTTACAGAATATATGTGTATACGGCTGGTAAAACACATATCGACAGATGTTGTGATCCCAAGACCAGTTCATGTGTGACGTACAGGACGTCGGTTCAACTGTTAGGAAATAACACAACGGGATATTGTTGACGGAGTCTGGGCCAGAAGGACTTAACAGTGAAAGGGACTGTCACGCAAACAACAATGAACAACACTACGGATGACTACCACTACGACTATTTGTCGTCGGTGGAGACGGTGCCGTTGGCCGAGTTGATACCGGTAGCCACGTTGTACAGTCTCATGTTGATGTGCGGCATGCTCGGCAACGTGCTCGTCATCTTCTCCATCCTACGTTATCGATGCATGCGCAACATCACCAACACATTTCTTTTGAGCCTGGCGTCAGCTGACCTCTTGTTGGTGGTCATTTGCATACCCGTAAAGGTAAGATGTACTTGAGGTTGAGGAAGAGCGTTAGAGAGACATTGGTAGTGAAAGTGAGTGAGTGAGTTTCATGCCGCTTTTAGCAATATTCCAGCAATATCACATATTGCACCCATGTAGGGAATCGAACCCGGGTCTTCGGCTTGACGAGCGAATGCTTCAACCACTAGGCTACCCCACGCCCCTGGTAGTGATAGAGATACGGACAAGGTTGTGAGACACTCTAAATGAAAAATCATATTGATCATTATGATGTTATCTAAGTCATCTCAGACCACTGTGTGTTGATAAACAATAGAATAATCAATATTCACTGCATTGATCGATCGTTAACAAGTAAATTGGTCACCTGTGGGAACCCGCTTCACTCTGAAGTTGAACTGTGAAGTTGAACTAACCTTTCCTTCACTTCTCGTGTACTGTGAAGTTGAACTAACCTTTCCTTTCTCAAACTACCGTCACGACGTAAGTGGGTGAGTATGGTTTTACGCCGCTTTAGCACTAAATTACACCAATATCACGGCGTAAGTAATTATTCTAAACGAACATCTGTGCTTGCTGATAAACAGCCACTCTCAGCTGCATTGCGAACATAACTGTACATGTATCCTATTCCTAATATTCGTATCCCAATGATTGCTGGAATATTGCTAAAAGTGGTGTAAAACTTCACTCACTTACTCAACCGTGTGTTTGTAAGTGAGTGAGTGAGTGAGTTTGGTTTTACGCCGCTTTCAGCAATATCCCAGCAATATCACGGCGGGGGACACCAGAAATTGAAAAAGCTCAAGAATTACTTCCGAAAAACAACATCAAAAACATTTAATGGCTGCAAGAAAGCTTATTGCAAATTACATCAGTTTTCATGCTTGGTTTTGTCATTCGTTGTTGTCTTGTCATCAAATTCTCATATTACAGGAGATGTAAAGGTACGTGAGTGAGTTCGGTTTTACGCCGCTTTTAGCAATATCCCAGCAATATCAGGGCGGGGGACACCAGAAATGGGCTTCACATATTGCACCCATGTTGGGAATCGAACCCGGGTCTTCGGCGTGACGAGCGGACGCTTTAACCACTAGGCTTCCCCACCGCTCACATGTGCGTGTGTGCGCGCGTGTGTGTACGTGTGTGTGTGCTCTTTGAATGCTCTGTGTGTGTCTGTGGTTGATATTAGTTAGCTTGCGACCAGAGAAGAGGGGGTTTAAGTAGAGTAACCTACAGTTGCAACTAAAAGGTGAGGTGAAATCGGGTTTAACGTCGTGCTTGAGAATATTTCGCTTATATGACGACGTGCATGGGTGTGTATGTGTATGTGCGGCTGCTTGTACTAGCCCAGACTGAAGCTGGTTTTATAGTGCTAGCCCACTGAGATACCATACTGCAGTGAAGCATGAATACCCCACTCAGACACATTATACTGACTCCGAGCCGACCAGTCCTTGTTGTACCCATTAATGCCGAGCGCCAGGCAGGGACCAACAAGTACCATATTTTAACGTCTTTTGGTATGACGCGGTCGGGGATCGAACCCGCGACCTTCCGCTCTCCGGGCGGACGCTCTAACCACTACACCACGGAGGTGGTCTTGCAACTAAAAGCCACCGGTATTTTAGTTACTTGTAACCATAGTTCGTTACACACATTTCGACTAAGTTATACCTCAAGAGGCTGGGACTAAATTGTGAACTATGTCCGTCAGTTCGTTATAAGTGATATGGCTGAAATATTGCCGAGGTGACGTTAAATTCTAACTCACTCACTCACTCACTCGTTATAAGTGTGAAGCCATGTAAACGTTGTTTACTATAAACACAATCCGTATTTATTCGCATTTATCATACCATAGGAACGTATCTCGGCAGGATAAAGTCAAACATAAAAATCATATCCGCTGGGGCGGTTCACACGTGTGCAAATATTCAGTAATTACAATTACGGTGTCGCTCTTGTCTATCAGAATTGACGATCGGGAAATTATTTAGATAATATTTATTGTGAAAACAACTGTAAGTTACCAAAATTCGGTATCTAAAAGGCGACTGAGGTCTAAAAAACGTAGTGAACTTTGAAGAAATAACTTGCGAAGACATTAAAGAGGACGGTCTGTGTAACTGTTCCAAAGTCGATCAAACCGGTGCTTTATGTCGGAAACTTGGATCTTTTGTCGAATTAAGAAGATGTGCATTCAGTCGACACTTATCAACAACTGTTTTTCGTTTTGTGCCTGTGGAATATTTGACTGTATTCCATAATCCCATTACGAAACATTATAACTGTCCAGGATGTCTAAAAAACATGACGTTACCTAGCTTTCATTTGATAAAGGACAATTACTCGAGGAGACAAAAGGAAATTACTTTAGTAGAATGAACAAAGGATTGCTGAAAAAAGAGATCACGGATATTGAAACGTTCCCTGCAGGCAATTGGATTTTACGTGAGGGCAGATAGGCCACTGTCTAAACGACAAGTTTCAGTTGAAGTACAATTGACTGGTTTCAGTGTCAGATTGACGTTGTGACGTCATGTAATAATGGGATAACAGAATTTAACATGTCATTATATGGTTGAGACTAAGTTTTACACCACTTTTAGCAAATAATCTACATAGGCGGGTGGGGGTGGGGTGAGGGAGGGTTTGGGGTGATTTTTATGCTGGAAGTTTATTAAATCGTATGCGTATCCATTTGATCTCAGGTGAAAATGAACTGTACCCCCTTCTCAAAAGCTGTATCCGCCCCTGTTCTAGCAATTTCACTGTGGGGAAATCAAGAAAAAGGGAATTACACATTGTACCCATTTTGGGAATGGAACCCAGACCTAAAGCGTGACGAGCGGACGCTTTAACCACTAGGCTACCCGATCGCACCTCGTCATATGGTAAAGAGGTTATCACACTTGTGTGTTTTAGAGTGACCAGTATCTGGAATCAGGAATATATGCTAATACAATGAGAGAACGTAAAACAATAATCATCGGACCTAAACACACTCATATCCTCTATGTATCACCCAACAATAACGATTTATTCGTTAACACCCAAATATATATACACCATAGATCTGATATGTTTGACTATCATTTAAAGAAAGAGATATACTAGTATTGCAATTATATCCAAAATATGAACTGTTCTGGGGCTTAGGCACCACTCAAAAAATAATTAAACATGGTTTACAATGTATTTGTTAAACTATAATTGTATTTGAACTTAAGGCCAGACCAATTTTATTTCTTGTTTTACGGATTTTTGTCACCAGAACACCTAAAGGCAGGAGGGAAAAAAATCACCAGTCAAAGCAAAAACCCACATGAGTTTTTCAAAGGCATTGTTTTTCAAGTTCACACTCGCTAAGGTGCTCGAAGCACTGATTTCTAACACAAATATTGTTAGATAATTCAGTTAAAAGTCTCTGAGAACAGATACCGGTGTTTTAGTGTCCAACAAACTCAGCCTTGCATATTCGAAGTCTCGCTCCGTAAATGTTAACATTATGATTTTATTTTTCGAGCGGGTAAAATCTATTTTTATTTTTTTTCTTACAGAAATAAAATTGGTCTGGCTTAAAGAGCAAAAACCTTGCATAGTACACAACTGTGGATTCGCATTAAAGACTTTTTATCGTTAAAAATTTGCAAATGGCTTTTTGGGGCACAAATTTAGAACATTTCAATCATTGTGGGAATCATGTGGAGGTAAATGCGTTTTTTACCCGTCTACATTAGACCAGTCTATTTCTGCACAACATTACCAAGCCATAGATTACTTTTTACTCACTGTTGCAGAAATAATTAATGGTTAGGTAGATATAAATCTGTGTAATATGATTGCCTAACGTTTCTTTCCTATATAAAAAACAACACGGTGAATTTGCGTTTGCCTTACAATGTCGGATATCTAAAAGACCTGCTAGGATGGGTTTTTTGTTCAGATTTATTTTTTGATCGCTATTTTCCAAGCTCAGTCGGGAAATGGAAATAGACGTTTTAAAACTAGTTCCTTAATGCTCCAGAAAATGGCTTTCTGATTTGATTATGCCGGCTTCTTGCTAGCCATTTCACAGGTCGGTCAGGTTTGCGAAAGGTTGCTTGGAGAGAACTGTGATGGGATGTTCTCAAATCATTGTTTAACTGCAGCTGAACTAATAACTAATTTTAACGAAAATGTTTAAAAATTCATGACCGGGAACGTTACAAATATTCTTCGTTGCAGTCAGAATATTCACTCTTCACTGTACTCAAGTTTAGGGTATATACAATCAAACACCGTTGTGTCGAACCTACTACTGTTATCTCGAAGTAAACGCTGGGTCCTTGGTTATTCCTTATTTAAGTCATTTGTTAGACGCTGTGTCGAACCTCGAATAACTCGAAGTATTTACATTGATCCGTTCAACTTCGACACAATAAAGTTTGGATGAATATAGTTAATGACAAGGTTTCGAGTAACACCATTCATAAACGTTTTTTAAACCAGTTCAGTTTCAGATACAGTCAAAAATGAAACATTAATGCCAAAGAGTGAGTGAGTGGGGTTTTGAGCCTCCTTTAGCAATATTCCATGACCTAGTGCTGGAGCGATTGATCGAGTAATAGGTCAATTGATCGATCTCGCTTGCGTAAGCGGTTATCGATTGGCTCAGGAAACTAATCGATATTCATAAAAAATGAAACATCATATATAACTTTAGGAAGTATGTTTCTTATTGTTATGTTTGTTAAATCAAAATATAAACAATATCCTGACTCGTAAAACTGCAATTTAAACAACATATTCGCGTGTGTGTCAAAGCAGGAAGTATCCTCAATCGTCTTGAGCGTGGTATTAATCGGTGCCTGTTTGATTGTGTCCCATTTTTGCCCACATGAGTTTTGTGGGTTTACAATTACAATCGATTATTGATCGATTATTGATCTCTGATTATCGATCTGAATATTGTGAGTGATAAACAGATCTCATTCCTGCAATATCAAGGGACACAAGAAACGGGCTTCACACAATGTACCCATTTGGCGTATCGAACCCAGACCTCCGGCGTGATGAGCTGACGCTTGAACCACTAGGCTACCCCACCATCAGAGAGTATTGATTGAGTAACGTGCGGATATATTCTTGCAGACTCGGCTCCACAAAACGATCTTAGTACCGCGTAACTTCTTAGTCTGCGTTCGAAGTATTGGGTGCCGTGTGGTGGCCTTGTAAAGCGTCCGCTTGTAACACTGAAGATCTGGGTTCGATTCCACACATGGGTATAATGTGTGAAGTCCATTTCTGGTGTCCCCCGCCGTGCTTTTGCTGGAATATTGCTAAAAGCGGGGGAAACCATACTCACTCACTCACTCACTCACTCGAAGTTACGACTACCGTAAGAACGATTTGTGCCCACTGGTTTTCTTCTTATAGCAGCTATCTTGTGTTCCTGTTGAAGTATGAATCAATACATCAACGCCAGTAATAGCTTGAATCATCTGGCAACACAAGTTCCATAGTACATGAGGTGGTGGGGTAGGCCAGTGGTTAAAGCGTTCGCTCGTCACGCCGAAGACCCGGGTTCGATGCCCCACATGGGTAAAATGTGTGAAGCGCATTTCTGGTGTCCCCCGCCGTGATATTGCTAAAAGCCGCGTAAAACTTCACTCACTCACTCACTCACTCCATAGTATATAAAACGTACAATTAGGAATAAGTGAATTTGTCAGTTAAATTCAGTGACACCATATGCTCACGACAACGACAAACGTGGCCTCACTGGCCTGAACCCTACTACTAACACAATTGTGAAAACACGTTAATTATGATTTATGTAATTACAATATCGTTGCTCCCGCATAATGATGACAAACTACATCCAGGAATTTATTAATATTTAAAAAATCAAACATAACCTTTCCGGAATTACGTAATCAGACCTTTGATGTTAAACCTGCTTGGAGAAACCTTCCTTGTTAACAAATTATATATTTCCGCTGCAGAATACCAAGGCAATTGAGAAAGGTTAATTCTATTACCTGACGTTAATGATACATTGCTTGATATTGAGGGGAAATTCTTGAATAAAGAAAGAAACCCTCTTTGTCATAATACCCCTGAACATCCGGGTTAGAATTGATCTTCAGCAACCCATGTTTTTCGTAAGAGGCGTCTAACGGGATCAGGTGGTCAGGCTCGCTGACTTGGTTGACACATGTCATCGTATCCCAATTGCGTAGATTGCTGCTCATGCTGTTGATCACTGGATTGTCTGGTCCTTATTCGATTATGTACAGACCGCTGTCATATAGCTGGAATATTGCTGAGTGTGGCGTAAAACTAAACTCACTCACTCCTTGTCATACAGAGTGGCACGGCTGATGCACCATTTTATATTTCTATACAAAGATTCAGATAGGACGCAGGTAGATGTAGCAATGGGGTGATGTTGCGCAAGAATATTTTTTGGTAACGGTTCCAAGATGTTAGATAAATGTCATTATGCGTTTGTAGGTCAGAGTGGAAATAGAATCTGGGGTAAATCCCAGTGCAGTATTGACGCCATTTTCTGTGGGGATTACGGCAGAATGGAAGTACTTCATTATTTCCACCACATCAATACACAGGAGCCAACTAACAATGTCCCTCGGTGTCAATGACGTCACATGCGGGTTATGAAAATCCCACAAGGCTGCCTCAACATATATAGAACACACAGCCATGTTTAGAACAATTACTCCCCGTCCACATCGAGAATGTCCTCACACGTCGTGTTGAGGTTGGGAGAACGTTCCTGCCGCCATAATTCTTCTGGATTGATTCCGCTGTTGTGTTGTCAGTGAAGTATGCTAATTAAGTCGTGGTTGTAGGTGGAGAACAGCTTGAACACTGGTTGGTATCGGTTATTAATATCTTGCGTTCGTGTGTATAGATAAATCAGAAACAACCGTCTGTTTTCACACTTGCTGACCTGTAGTCAACACCTTTTTGTCACCATCACGGCTGTGGTTTAAAAGTTCCAAGTAGGGGGAAATGTTAAAAGGGTTTAAAAGGTATGCATTCCATCTGACAATCAAATTTTCACTTTTTCTAAATCAGTGAATTAAAGCTGCAATAACGAAATGGTTGCTGTGTATGTGAAACCCGTCTTCACCGAAGCTCAGAGAAACTGGGTAGCTGAGTAGTCAAAGCCTTCCCGATTCGAGTTCCCGAACCCTTAAATGGGTACATTGTGTGAAGCCCGTTTTGTTGCCCTCCAATCCAGAGAAACTGATGGAATATTGCTAAAAGCGGTTACAACTTACACTCACTCTGTCCACGGAAACTGCACGATAGTCAGTCAACTCGATAGCCATTCGGTATTAGATCAACTCTCGGCAGCATCACAAGCTATATATATCAGATCGTAAAAGGATTCGCTTTCGGGATGTCAAATAATTCTCACTCACTTTACTCCTTTGGCCTCTTCATCTCGAAACAGCAACCATCAGTACGTGGCAGGTATTTTAGGAACGTGGTGTATGTAAGTGAAAAACCTTTAGTAAGTAAGTTCTAAAAATGTAGTTTGACCATGAGATGGTTGTCTACAATCAGTGCACTCCAGCTTTCATTTTAAAGCATTTCTAGACATCATTTCATATTTATGCAGTGGATTTTGAAGAAGTATTGTACGAGGGTCGGTCAAAAAGTAATCGGCCTAACTATATTCTCCATGTTCAATGTTTGAAAAGCTTCCATTTTAGTTTGTAGGAATGATTAGCAAAGCCGTATAAAGAACTTCACATATGTGGGTAATGTGATTAACGAGATATTAGTCATCACAACACATTGGGGTATAATATTTCTAGAAAAAATGCAGAAAATGAAAAACGATCCGTCATTTAGTACCTCTTGGATAATGGTATGCCCTCAGATAATGTCATATAAAATATGTTAGTATAGTATTGGATGACTTCCCGTCTTAATCAACATTCAAAGATTTGGATTGCTTGATTTATGTTTAGATAGGGCTGTTTTGTAAGGACACACCCATTTTAGTCTTTCAAAAACATTGTGTCCAGATATTCAAGCTGGCCCTGTTTACAATATACTGAGAGTTGACGCTTGTGTGACCATTCAGTATTTACTTTGAACCTTTAGCATCATGTGTGAAAAAGTGAAAACATTAGAATAAGTTTTGTCCTTATGATTTCGTCGTCTGAAAGGGGGTGGGTAGTGTCTCCATAACAAGCTATTTCAGTAAACATGAAGGGCGAATCACTTTAACAAGCGATTGTACTTTCAAATTGCTTTTTTATGCACTTTAATATCTAAGTTTGATTCTAGCGGACGTCTACCTATCTCAAACACACAAAATGTTTCTTGCATATTTTGTTACCTGAAGTTTGTGGAGCATTTATTGCAGATTTTGCGCTTTTGGGGGGTACCAAGATAAAATTTCAAACAAAATGGGGATCGTAACGTAGCAAAACCAATTTGCTTGAGGTTGACAGATGATATGTAGAAAAATAAAACATAAAAACAGCTGCATTTGTATCATTTACTAGGTGAGGCCGACTACTTTTTGACTGTCCCTCGTATTCTCTGAAAACTAAACCCTGTGTTTCTAGACCCCTGCTCGCTCTGCTCGCTCTGCTGTGACCATAGGATGTCGTTATGGTAGACGTTTCAGACCGAATAACACCATATGATGTTGTCGTTGAGTGGCCAGACTAATTGCAAACTAAATGACTCAATCAGAATACTCTAGGTTGTGGTAATTTCATTTTCATTGCCCCTGTGAAAATTGTTGCCCATAAATGTCGGTGAAGCATATGGTCTAGTCGTCTAATGCGCCGAATTCGTGTGGAAAGTTACGTCCCTTAGGAGTATCACAATCCGGTTATTGTTAGTTCGAATCCCGTAACCTTTCTGAAGTCTGAGTTCATCAGCGTTATACCCGTTGGCGCCGGTGAAATAAAAGGCGTTGTAAAGGTCAAATACCTGAGTCACATTTAGCTACAACTGTTCAACTATTCAACGTTAACAATAGTACCATGCATGTCGACAATCACTGGATGGTTGAGTTTGAGCTGGAGTGAGTGAGTTTAGTTTTACGCCGCTTTTAGCGATATTCCAGCAATATCACGGCGGGGGACACCGGAAATGAGCTTCACACATTGCATCCATGGGGGATCCGAACCCGGGCGAACGCTTTAACCACTATGCTACCCCACCGCCCCGAGAATCCAGAGAGTTGAAGGTGATTGAGTGAGTGAGTTTAGTTGTACGCCGCACTCAGCAGTATTCCAGTTATCACTAAATAAGTTATTCTCGACCAGACAATCTAGTGATCAACAGCATACGCATCGATCTACGTAATGCCGATATGATGACATGTGTCAACCAAGTCAACGAGCCTGACCACCCGATCCCGTTAGTCGCCTATTAAGCCAAGCATGGGTTACTGAAGATCAATTCTCTTCACGGGTGCAAACATGGACTGCTAAGCATAGGGTCCCGGCTGCAGGGCATAAGACTGAGTTTGTCCTGTTTATCAAGTTTCCTAGAGCAGATGGGCTGCTGAATTCGGATACGATGACGTGCATCAACCAAGTCAGCCTCTTACGTCAAGCATGAGTTGATGAAGACCTGAATTGTATGCGTCTCTCTCCCTCTACCCGTCTCCCTCTCTCTCAGTCGGTAACCTTAAGTTAGTAACCCACCCCGCCCTTTAGTAGCCCATATCTTCAGGGCTCCGAGGCCATGTGATTACATGTAGTAATTAGACAATCCACCTATCAGTAAGAAGATCGTATAATGTCATAGCGTTCCGCTTTAGCGATGTTTAAAGCTGATATGCCCGTTAAAGTGGAACAACGTCACATCTTTTGGAAATTTCGAAATATAAGACGATGTCATCCTCAGGATGACGTCATAAACAGAAATTATTACGTTCAATAACAGTCAACTCTGCTAGAGGTTTTTAAAAATTTTGTTACTTAACCCAATAGTCTCCAGGACCCCGATCCACAAAACGGTCGTAGCGTTACGACATTCACAAACCTATGGTTAACTATAGAGTTACGACAGGCTATGTAGATCGGGACCCAGGATATTGTTTGACGCGAATTGTCAAAAGAATTAAACGTTGTGTGAGATGTAGACTTGCAATATGTTTGGTCAACCTTTGATTATTAATTTATATGGTCATGTAGAATACTGAATTTTCAGATCCGAAAATGTAATTGAAATTGCAAATTAAAAGCAGACCGTGCTAAACTGTTCGAGAGTTTGTTGAATGAAAAAATACTATGTTTTGTCTAAGAGAATTTCCGGCAGAATTCAAAACTGAGAAGTACGTGTATAAGTGTGTTTTTCTATTTTGTGTATTTTGACAGCTCCACTTCAAATTGCTGACAGAAAAGGATGGACAAACATATCCCTGCGGATTCCAAAGGGGTTTAATTTAACCCCAGTCACAATCTTCTAGCTTGATCACGGTGTCCTCGAACTTTATGAATCACCACGCGGATAACAGACTAGGGCCTTACTTTATTTCAATCAGTATTTGGAAATCTCATTCTATCTTAAAAATTTAAAGTCGTCGGTTATCACAAACGCAAATTTAAAATATCACTACGAGCCAGCTAAAGTTTTTAGGCACTGATTGTCAGAGTTCTTTACGTCAAAATCACGCAGATCTAAAATAGAATGCAACGAAAACATATCTGATGCCGATTGCTGAATATCCATTGCAAACAAAGCGTATTATAAAGAGACATTTCTGTCAGTCCGCGGTGACAAATTGCAGCTGTTACTCCTTGGATCAAAGTTTTCGTTTAATCTCAATATCAGCTGTTCAGTTCAAATAGTGCATATGTCCCCACATCTGTTGTTATCGACAAGTATATGTTACACAACAAGACAAGTCACCATGATCTGTCGTCACGTTCAACACTATATAGTTGAAATGGCCTTTTTGCCACAGTGTGACTTAGCCCTACCATTAAACTAAGTGATCCACCATTATTCTCGGTTAAGGGGGTGGGGGTGGGGATGGGTGGGGGGGATGGCTGATGAGTGGGGACGTCGGGTGTTTGTGATGCTGGTTTGAACTGATTTTGTTCTAAATATAATTTTGCAAAAACAACCGAATATTTCAGCTCGATTTGGAACAAATCAATATAATTTTAAAAGTTTCCCTGACTACCCAGCCCCACTCGAATTTCGGATGGCCTGTTCCGATCATATTAACAATATCAGCATTCCATGGTTACCACGACTCCTCGGAGACGATCGTACGTCTGTAACCGAGTACTGGTTTTGGTGGTTAGTTTGGTGTGCCCGAGAAGATCCGGGTTAGAATTGGTCTTCACCAACCCATGCTTGTCGTAAGAGGCGACTGACGGGATCCGCTGGTCAGGCTCGCAGATTTGGTTGACACATATCATCGTCTCCCAATTATGTGGATCGATGCTCATGATGTTGATCACTGGACTGTCTGGTCCTGACTCAATTATTTACAGCACGCCGCCATATTGCTGGAATATTGCTGAGTGGGCGTGGAACAACAATCGATCACTACTAGCCTGTTATTAACGCCGTGCTCAGCAATGTTCGGCTCAGCTGCATGGTGTCTACGTATGATTAATATACATATGGACTCATAAATTAAGTGGTGGATATTGTGAACGAACATCCACGCCGTCGGATTAGAATGCAATGATATCAACTGAGTCACCGAGCCTGACCACATGAATACATGTTAGCTTAGACTGCAATTGCGGGAGACCAGTTCTAACCTGGAATCGTGATGGTGAAGTTTAAAATGGTTTCCTGCAGTACCTTTGGTTCTGGTGTGTTGTCAAGACCAAAGTGGTGAGGCTGTTCGTTTTCCCACTAAGTCAGGTTAGCTGAAGATTGGTCACGTGCGTTCACGAAGAAGCCTCAAGAATACTGAACAAAGCCCTCCAATAGTTTCCAAACCAAAATTCACCCTCCAATTCTTTAATTGTGCTTTAACAGATGGCCACGTTCTTGTCTTTATCGATTATGGTCGTACGCATAAAAAATATTTTCAGAGAAGAGGCACTATAATGAACACATTCTATTTGAGGATGTAATTTTAATTGCGCAGGATCGTGTCAGAAAAAAAGCTCTTGTGACTCCTTTTAACTCGTAAACAAAATAAGAAAAACGTCTCACCAGTATTGGTGCACGTGCATATCGAGTGGAGATTGGTTCTGCACGTATTTTCAATGTGGGTTTGTTTTAAATTGGACACCACCATATTATACTCCAAATCCCGATTATTTTTGCACGTGGGGCTCGTTTACGGCCTGACGTACAATGAAATTAAATTTTACTACTTTACTGCACGTGCAGATGTAGAATTAACCTTTACACCTAGTTCCTAGTGTGCGTAGAAAAGGATATTTCTTCAAAAGCGCACAGTGCAATTGTTTTTTCATTGCCGAAATGGCTTGTTTTCTCGTTATTACTGCATGCATTAAGGCACATACAGATATATATTTTTGTTAATCAATTATAACCATATTTCGTGATTCTGCTTCAAGTGGCAAGGACTAGATAACCCCATAATTAGAGCTGGGGGTTTGAATTGTGAGTGTGAATATACGTCTGCTGGATTGCTTCCAGGGGTGTAACAGAATTTCTGCAAAACTGTTTATTTAAATGCCTCATACTTGCATGTGAAGTAAGACACGGACCTGGTCGATCGGGGATATTGGCAACTGTGTTTCTACTTACTCAAACGTTGTGGCGTTTATCAATAAAACAGTACCTTTTGGGGGCTCTAGCTAATTACACACCGAGAATGGGCCAGGTTGACTCAAGGTAGTTAAAAAAGCGAATATA
Source organism: Haliotis rubra (assembly GCF_003918875.1). NCBI lineage: Eukaryota > Metazoa > Mollusca > Gastropoda > Lepetellida > Haliotidae > Haliotis > Haliotis rubra. The sequence goes on from NW_025767246.1 coordinate 2,637,015, forward strand.
TCGGCTAGGCCTGCGTTCACGCAACAATTTTAACTGATCGAATTCGTCTATGCTATAATATGGAAGTCCCTAGTTATGGTCTATGAGTTACGATCGCTGCACGCTACTATTGTCGTAAGTCTATGTTAAAGTATGGGAGGTTTTAATGTCAGCCATACCACTGCCGTAATTGTACGTTCTGTGGTAGTCACGTTCTTCGTGCTACGACTATCATAGTCTGTGTTAAAGTATGGGAGGTTTTAATGTCAGCCATACCACTGCCGTAGTTGTACGTTCTGTGGTAGTCACGTTCTTCGTGCTACGACTATCATAGTCTGTGTTAAAGTATGGGAGGTTTTAATGTCAGCCATACCACTGCCGTAATTGTACGTTCTGTGGTAGTCACGTTCTGTGGTAGTTACGATCGCCGTATCTATACGACTGTAGCAAGTATTAGCTCTACAACTGTACTAATTCTGTGTTACAATATGCTCCTAGCGGTATGTTACAGTATTGGCGCTACGATTATCTTAATACTGTTGCTGTAGTTACTACATAATAAGTATGGGAGTTACGATCGTCGTATCTATACGACTGTAGCAAGTATTAGCTCTACAACTGTACTAATTCTGTGTTACAATATGCTCCTAGCGGTATGTTACAGTATTGGCGCTACGATTATCTTAATACTGTTGCTGTAGTTACTACATAATAAAGTATGGGAGTTACGATCCTCGTATCTATACGACTGTAGCAAGTATTAGCTCTACAACTGTACTAATTCTGTGTTACAATATGCTCCCAGCGGTATGTTACAGTATTGGCGCTACGATTATCTTAATACTGTTGCTGTAGTTACTACGTAATAAAGTATGGGAGTTACGATCGTCGTATCTGTACGACTGTAGCAAGTATTAGCTCTACAACTGTACTAATTCTGTTACAATATGTTCCCAGCGGTATGTTACAGTATTGGCGCTACGATTATCTTAATACTGTTGCTGTAGTTACTACATAATATAGTATGGGAGTTACGATCCTCGTATCTATACGACTGTAGCAAGTATTAGCTCTACAACTGTACTAATTCTGTGTTACAATATGCTCCCAGCGGTATGTTACAGTATTGGCGCTACGATTATCTTAATACTGTTGCTGTAGTTACTACGTAATAAAGTATGGGAGTTACGATCGTCGTATCTATACGACTGTAGCAAGTATTAGCTCTACAACTGTACTAATTCTGTGTTACAATATGCTCCCAGCGGTATGTTACAGTATTGGCGCTACGATTATCTTAATACTGTTGCTGTAGTTACTACATTAAAGTATGGGAGTTACGATCGTCGTATCTATACGACTGTAGCAAGTATTAGCTCTACAACTGTACTAATTCTGTGTACAATATGCTCCCCAGCGGTATGTTACAGTATTGGCGCTACGATTATCTTAATACTGTTGCTGTAGTTACTACGTAATAAAGTATGGGAGTTACGATCGTCGTATCTGTACGACTGTAGCAAGTATTAGCTCTACAACTGTACTAATTCTGTGTTACAATATGCTCCCAGCGGTATGTTACAGTATTGGCGCTACGATTATCTTAATACTGTTGCTGTAGTTACTACGTAATAAAGTATGGGAGTTACGATCGTCGTATCTGTACGACTGTAGCAAGTATTAGCTCTACAACTGTACTAATTCTGTGTTACAATATGCTCCCAGCGGTATGTTACAGTATTGGCGCTACGATTATCTTAATACTGTTGCTGTAGTTACTACATTAAAGTATGGGAGTTACGATCGTCGTATCTATACGACTGTAGCAAGTATTAGCTCTACAACTGTACTAATTCTGTGTTACAATATGCTCCCAGCGGTATGTTACAGTATTGGCGCTACGATTATCTTAATACTGTTGCTGTAGTTACTTCATAATAAGTATGGGAGTTACGATCCTCGTATCTGTACGACTGTAGCAAGTATTAGCTCTACAACTGTACTAATTCTGTGTTACAATATGCTCCCAGGGTATGTTACAGTATTGGCGCTACGATTATCTTAATACTGTTGCTGTAGTTACTACGTAATAAAGTATGGCAGATCGTCTTTGCGCTGCGACAGTCGTCACTTTAAGTGTGGCGACAGTGGTTAAAGCGTTCGCTCCTCACGCTAAAGACCCGGGTTCGATTCCCCACTAGGGTACAATGAGTGAAGCCCATTTCTGGTGTCCCCCGCCGTGATGTTGCTGGAATATTGCTAAAAGCGGTGTAAAACTAAACTCACTCACTATGGTAAAGTATGTGAGTAGCGTTACGACAATCGTAAATTTAATGTGTTTAAACAAGGCACTTACGATCGACTCTGCGCTAAGATCGTTCCTAGAAACGATCGCAGATCGCAGATCTTTCCTCTTGGAAGGGCAAAACGATGGCTGAGCCAGTAACGTCAGTCAATAATCAACCAGCACCTGGTGTATTCTTGGAGTCTATAATAGAAACCTAACTTTGCTAATGAATTATTAGTCAAGCACGCCTCCAGTGCTCGGTGGTGCATTGACTGGGATAATGAAGGATCGCTTTTGGCATACGTTAGGGCGAGAATTTGGCGTTTTACGAGACAAGTGTCATAATTTTCGTATTTCCAGAGCGAGAGAGACTTTCCTGAAGTTAGTACGATCCTTGAAACGGGTATATCACCATGGACACGTTAAGAAACAGGTCCAAATTAGTTTTCAGCAACCCATGGTTGTCCCAAGAGACGATTGACCGGACCCACGTGTCATCGTCTCAAATCCGTTAATATCGATGCTCATGATGTCAATCACTGGATTTGCTCATCGAAACTCGATCATTTACAAACTGCTTACAAACAGTTTGAATAATGCTTAGTGCTGAACAACAACAATCAAATACAGTAAACGGTCATAAAGGGACCACTAAGTTTAGTTCGTGAGAACCGTAGCGCGTTATTTCTACTAATACAGCAAGTGGCCGGGCCTTAAACAGTTCGTTTTATCCGTCATTTCGTTATACGGGTGTTCGTTACAAACGTAGTTTACTTCACGGCGAGACCCGTGAAGATCCGGGGTAGAATAGGTCTTCAGCAACCCATGTGCTTGCCATAAAAAGGCGACTATCTTGTCGTAAGAGGCGACTAACGGGATCGGATGGTCAGTTTCGCTGACTTGGTTGACACATGCCATCGCTTCCCAATTGCGCAGATCGATGCTCATGCTGTTGATCACTGGATTGTCTGGTCCAGACTCGATTATTTACAGACCGCCGCCATATAGCTGGAATATTGCTGAGTGCGGCGTAAAACTAAACTCACTCACTCACTCATTACTTCACGGCGACAAGTGATCAGTTTGATGTGGAGTTCATAAACAATCTCGTTAGTGAGTGAGTGAACTTAGTTTTACGTCGCTTTTAGCAATATTCCAGCAATATCACGTCGGGAGATACCAGAAATGGGCCTCACACATTATACCCATTAGGGGAATCAAACCCGGGTCTTTAGCGTGACGAGCGAACGCTTTAACCACTGGGCTACCCCATCGCCCCAAATCTGATACAGATCCTGCAAATGTATTTATTTTGTGACTCTGTCCCGTCTATTGGTCTCAACACTCCAGTGCGATTCGTTTAAAATATACTTTGTTAATCAATAAACAACCAAGAACGCATCTGCCGTTGCTGGTTAATGTAATGCTGGTTATTGTCAGCTTTTGACCCAGAGGCGACCTCTGTGCCCGCCTCGTTGAAGACGTCGATCTGTTTAATACTCAACGTCAGTGCCACTGCTTTATCAATAGCCTGGAGCCAACATCAGCATGTGACACTTGTCGTTATTGACACACACCGATTAGAGGAGAGACTGTCCGGAATTACGGACATTGGTCAATTTCTGAATCATTTGTCACTTGTGGTCAATGCTTGTCATGGTTGTCATCGACTGGGTAGACGTTGAACATAATGCCATCTTGTAGAAACTAATTTTCGGTTTTGAATTGAAGTAATGGCGGTCGTAATTTAAGGACTCTGGTTTGTGATTTGAAAGTGAAGATCCTTCTGATTTCAGTTGTGGGTCTGGTACTTGTGCTTGAGTGATTCTAGACATATTAGGTTAATGGCAAGCGAGAAAGACCTTGGATTCAACGCTGCTGAGTGTCTGTTGACCATCAATAACATACCAACCTTGTCGCCTCTTCTGCATGCTCATTCTACGAAGATTTCACAGAGGGTCATGCGACGCTTGTTCAAAATCGACGCTCATGCTGTTGATCACTGGATTTTCTGGTCCAGACTCGATTATTTACAGACTGCCACCATACAGCTGGAATATTGCTGAATGCGGCGTAAAACTAAACTCACTCACTCTTGTTGATCAGTATTAAACGATTCAAGAACTCACTACTGCTTTCAATAATATTAATGGTAGACATATCGAAATATCCAATTTGGTGACAAAGGTGTCTCCGATGCAGTTCCTAATGCTCCCGTGATATTCAGGTGGAAAATTGGTTTGCCTTTGCTTGTGTTTATGACGGTGGCATCTGCGGGTGAAGATACGCCCACGTTACGTGGCCCCGATTCCTTCAAACAAACTTAAGTTTTTAATCAAATTTCAAATGCTTGCCACAAAAGGCGAATATGCTTGTCATAAGAGGCGACTAATTGCGCAGATCGCTGCTCATGCTGTTGATCATTGGATTGTCTGGTCCAGACTCGATTATTTACAGACCGCCGCCATATAGATGGAATATTGCTGAGTGCGGCGTAAAACTAAACTCACTCACTCACTCTATTAAAAGTATGTACATCCGTTAATATTGTGATATTCTGGAAGAAGTGAAAATTAAAAACAGGAAAACTATACAATAAACGAAAAAGGAAAATGTAAAAACAATAGGACATGTAAAAATCAAACATTTTAACAACCTTAGGGAAACGGATGAGATTCAGTATAATGCGAAATTAATTGGTTTACTAAACACAGAAGGTCAGATATATAACAACTGGAATGTTAAATGATATAAGGCTCAGATTCACCTGCCTGTCATCCCTTCCTTGGTCACGGAGGATTCGGGTTACCTTCAGTAATTTAACACAACGAAGAGACCTGGGCTATATATGATTATTTTCTCTCAGTTTCAAACGTGGGTGCCGAAGAAACATCTCTGTGATATGATAAACCCTTTAATTTAATAGGACATTTTGCTGTACACAGATATGAAATTACACACCTTGTGAAGTGTTTACATAGTGATAAAGCTAGCGGACCAGATGGTATTACCCATAGGCTATTTTATACACTGCAGTATCAATTACAATGCCATTATCTATTTCACTCGGTATGCCATTACACGGACAATTTCCCATGGAACTAGAAACTGGCAACTGGAATTTAAGAACTGGAGATCTCTTCCGGTTATTTAGAGACCCATTTCACTTACATTATGCCTTAGGACATTTTCAAACATGCGCAAGTAGTATACTGAAAATTATCTACTGGATAAGTTGTTTTTACATTTGGACGAGCCATTTCATAACTTGTCATCAGGTTGAAATATTGTATTTTTGTACACCAAAATTTGTTTGACGAGAATACATTCTCCTAAGTGATTATTTGTGTCGTGCCAAATGCTTTCGAAGGGTGTGGCCCATGGGTTTTGTACAAATGTTGAGCCAATGTCGTGTTAATGGAAAACTGCTATGTTGGTTGGGAGATACTGAACGGGGAGGAAACAGGAAGTTCTTGTCAATGGGTATACATCATGAGATGTATCAGAGCATGCCACAGGATAACTTCGTGGGTTATGTATATTTAGAAGATAAAGCTACTCTGTTTTCAATTTTGCGGTCCTTTATCGTTGATTTAAGACCGCTAAATGTTTAACCGCAAAATTTAAAACAGAGTAGCTTTATCTTCATTCTAGCACAACTGATAAGCGTTCTAAAACCGAACTGTTTGGCGCGCAAGGGGCATTTTTCCTGGAAATCGCTTGGAATCGTCCCGTTGAGGGACAGGTTGTGTAATGAACAAAATATGACATTTTCAACAACATAAATACATTATTTCAGGAACCAGTATGCTTGTATTTGTAAGAAGTAGCGTAAACACACAAAAAGAAAAAAAGTTTATACTGTGAGCAAGTACAATTATTTGATTTTTCTAAAGCGAATTTTTCGATCTCCCCCTACTGTATGACAGTCGACTCGCCCCAATTCAAGTCGTGAACTCGCTAAGTTTAGTCGCCGCTAACTTTATTCACGGAAATAATTGTTGATAACCACCCTACTATTCCCAATTTGACAAAAGACCTGACATGCCACGTTTCATGTGGGATACATGGACAGTGGAAGTGGAAGGACTAGGCATTACGGCCGGGACGGAAGCGGTCAGGTTAGGACGTGTGGGCCGACGTTTGGTGTCGACGTCATGCCCGCTAGATCTGTACCCGGTTTGAATATACTGCTGATGGATTTTCCAGCTTCGTAGTTTCTTCACTGGGATTAGGGTCAAGAAATTCTTCTTCAAACCATTCGCTTTTTACTTCAAAAACACCAAAGATGCTGCCGAGGTAGAAATTGCCGATGTCCGACATGTTTGTTTACAAACAATATAGGGTCAACGAGTTCGTCTGTATTCATACGCGGTGAATCGGTCACTTTAATTAGCGGTCTTAAACTGCCATTTAAGTACGGTTTTGATGAGCTCTCAGCCAATCAGAATCGAGTATCACACCATGTCGTGCTAGAATTTACATTTATACCAACCGCATCTAAAATGGTTTATTAGCATTACAATGTCGAATTAAAATATTTTAATCCTGCTGTGTGATTAGAAGATCAAACTTCACTTAACGACTCAGTATACGAGTGACTAACAAATTGTACCGTCCGAAATCCTGTTTCTGTTTCCACCGTCACAAACATCTAACATTATTCTGTTGTTAAGTTCAGTATTTGTACACGTGGCAAGAAATTAAAATGTCCAAGCAAATCGAATTTATTTTACAATCTGCCTCGAAAATGGGGTTGTCATTAAGAATATTTAAGTACGCACTGAATACGTCAACAGTATCAAGCATCACCACTTCTGTTGGAACAGGGCCGGTGAGGTAGCCTAATGGCTGAAGACCCGGGTTCGATTCCCCACATGGGTACAATGTGTGAGGCCCATTTCTGGTGTCTCCCGCCGTGATAGTGCCCTAAAACCTCACTCACTCACTAGTAATATAGTATTAAGTATCTGTCTATATATTTACAGATGGACACACCCTTAGCTAAATTATCATTGCTGAAGCTATAATTACATTTTCAAGATTAGCTGAACTATATTTCATACAGATTTTGACACTAATGATATAGAGCCAAGCATGTGTACATTTTATTGCCGTCAATGTATTGATTAACCATCAAGGATAGAGTCTCTTAAAGTGATAACTTTTCTCCAGTTCTATTGCAGAAAGGTTGAAAGTAACTAAAAAACACCTACACATACGGCAGGCATATTCTCACAACATTCATGACACTGTGTAACAGAAATGCTGTCGTCAACACTTATTTTGCCTTCAAGAGTTATAACAACACCAAGGTCTGCATTAACACACACAACATATATAACACTGCACTATACAACAGACAGATTTACACCAACGGTTATAACACAACACCATACAACTGTCATATCCAATCATGTTATAACTCTGCACTGAACAACAGACAGAAGTCCATTCATATAGAAATTGGATCTTTGACAACTAACGACAGGCATTCTGAAAATCACCCAGCAAGCCATATATATTGATAATATTAATGATCCGTTGGTGCCTGACTGATATCCGGTAATGCACTTCAAAGAACCTCTTCATTACAGCGGAACCGTTTAATTGATGGCAACATAGTGTTACCTTCAGTTTATCTCAGCCTGAAGGCAACAGGAGGTAGAAGAAGAAAACAAACAGAATGAAAACATATTGGTGTCTTCATGTGGCGCAATCAATTGCAAAACCTATCCCATTTTGATAACTGTTTCTAAATTCAAATAATATTTTACAAATGACACGCTGAATCAAACCTCCAGCAGACCTGTCATGTCTAACTAAAAACGTAATCAGTAAATTCACATATAGGGATCCATCATGTCATGTTTATAGGGGTGATGTGGTTTGGTTGGTGGTGAGGGATGGGTTGGTGGTTGGGTGTATGGGGGTTGGGGGAGGTGCTGGGATTTTGTTTGCATCTGCAAAGCCAGATATATTTTTAATTGCCAGATGCACAATTGATTTTCAAGGTCTGTCTGATGTAATTCTCTATTTTCGATGAACCCCTAAGGCGCCCTAAAATATGAAATGATTGGCCCCATAGTCTGCAGACACGTAACAGATACAACAGAGAGTTGCAATCACCAACTCCACCGTAACTTAATTTGATAGCAGAATCTCTGCCTTCGTGTGTAACGGACGTAATTGACAATGAACTTATATCCTGAACAAATCAGCAATAGTATAATTAGATTAGCCTCCATCACCTGATTGTCTGGTCGAGACGTTCGTGTTTATTAACTCGTTTAACTGTGACAGCAGAATTTCTGCCTTCGTAAGCAACGGACGTAGTTCACAGTGCTTATCAAATTAAGTTTCAACCGAATCAGTAGAAACATAATTGGATTACCTTCCATCACTTTGTCTGGTGAAGACGCTATTTTCGGTTCCCCGAGTTTTGTTGTATGGCAGGAGTGCTGCTGTGTTGCCAAAGTGACATATATGAATAATGACACATAAATATTTTAATAATAATAGTAATAGTCCGCTTATATGGCGCTCATATCCAGGCACTTTGCCCGCTCACGGCGCTACGTACATTACTATCCCCGGCCATAGGACACTGTCGTACTTTCCGATACTTGTTCAACTCCCTGGGGAGTATACAGCCATGCTGCCTGTTAGGCGCAAAGAACAAAACACTCACAGAGCCAGCACATATTTTATAATATTTTATTATATTTTCCCACTGAGAAGGTCATATTACAATTTTATGTTATCATCATTACACTATTGTTTCATCAACCACTTGTGTAATTGACATATCAAGTAATGACACCGATGACATTATGTGAGCCTCGCGATATAATAAATATACATATTAAGCGATATATGAAGTAATGCTACACACAAGACCAGTATATGTACTAAGGAATAGATATACAAAAGAACCTAAAAAACAAACAAACAATAAACAACAAGAAAACACATAAAAAACAACAGGAAAAACACATACAGTTTTACTGTCAATTGGACTTAAAAAATATGAAAAATTCTAATTCCTCCTTTGTAATGGATTCCAAAGCTCCAGTAAAATTCCCTACAAAGATTGAGATTGTAGTGTCTAGCCAGTTTACAACTAAATTCGAGTCTCAAAGATTAACCATAACCCTCAACACAACCCGGCTTTTCTTCATATTCACCACAATATTTGAGAAGGACAATTATACCATGTTGATTCTCCAAAACGCAAAACCCGTGAAGATCCGGGTTAGAATTGGTCTACAGCAACCCATGCTTGTCGTAGGAGGCGACTAACGGGATCGGGGGTGAGGCTCGCTGACTTGGTTGACACATGTCATCTGTTCCCAAATGCGTAGATCGCTACTGGTAAGGTGAGGTGAAATTGGGTTTTACGTCGTGCTGGAGAATGTTTCGCTCATATGACGACGTGCATGCGTGTGTATGTGTAGGTGCGGCTGCTTGTACTAGCCCAGACTGAAGCTGGTTTTATAGTGCTAGCCCACTGAGATACCATACCGCAGTGAAGCATGAATACCCCACTCAGACACATTATACTGACTCCGAGCCCACCAGTCCTTGTTGTACCCATTAATGCCGAGCGCCAGGCAGGGATCAACAAGTACCATATTTTAACGTCTTTTGGTATGACGCGGTCGGGGATCGAACCCGCGACATTCCGCTCTCCGGGCGGACGCTCTAACCACTACACCACGGAGGCGGTCTAGATCGCTGCTCATGCTGTTGATCACTGTATTGTCTTATCCAGACTCAATTGTTTACAGACCGGTGCCCTATAGCTGGAACATTGCTGAGTGCGGCGTAAAACAACAACCAATCCAAACCCAACCAAGTCCAAAACGCAATGAAAATAAAAAATTAAAAAATATTTAAAATGTTTCAATCTCAGAAATAGTCAAGTTAATTACGTGAACACTATTTCAACATCAGGGATTATGACAACAAACGTTCTATGTTATTCATAAACATTTCCGAGTCACATTGATAACATTTAATCATGCATCGTATTGACCTTTAGGGCGTACAAGAGATCAAAGGTTCAATTATCACAAAATGTGTTCTGTAAATATACAATTAAGAAACACGACGAGGAAACAATGCGTTCTTAAATATTTAATGCAAGTAATTTAAAGTTAGGAAATGTGAAAGGGCAAAAGTCAAGAGTCCTTTAGTTTCTTGCAGATTTGATTGTATGTGATTGATTGAATTATGTAGTGTTTGGTAATATTGCTGTACAAGAGGTCTCAAGCCAGCATCCTGTTGTCAGGGTTCCCGATTTAGGCCTCAACGTTACTTTAGCCATTTAAATGAGAGGCAATGGAAAAAAAACGTTGTCAAAGACTGTGAGCAAAGTTTATACCCCAAGGGGAAGTTAAAAACAGACATTCCCCCCCGAGACTTATTTCATAAATTATTCATCTACCAAACACGTTTTACCGTGTTATTTTACCAGTAGATGAAACGTGTGTTCTTGTATTTCCGTCCTTCACAATCCATACGACAGGAATTTCAGAGCCAGCAAATACTGTGTCAACACAGTGATTGTTTTGTTTAGGATTTACACAGCTTCAGCGTTGCACTTCGTTGAGTAAAATCGAATATTTGGAGCAAATTGCAGTGAACACTTAGTCCTCCTGCAAAATACACCAATACCCTCTCAATCGCTCTGCCGTGATCCAGGAGCTCATTTAATGCATTGATACATCTTATTTGTTGGTGCTTCAGTGGCTTGTCGGGCGAAATCATTTTGTCCAGACTGAAATACCAAAGGTTGTCTGGTACGTCTTGCATCGTTGTTCCTACAAGTGTAGCATTTATCGGATCATATTTCCATTATGAAAACCAACTGGAATTGGTTACGTTTCTCGACTTAATTTAATTGCAACAATACATTTGAACAATTCATCAGTGAACATCAACCTTTATAGGGTATGCACAAGAATCAGGAAGCAACATTAAGGATGTTATAATAACTAAAATCACGAAATCCACAAAGAAAGTGGGGGTTTTCTTTAGATACTTGATGGAAGTAATCGAATGTATTAACTAAGTAAAATAGTAAAGTCGTTTGATTTGTCCCAGATTTCATATATATCTTACATTTGACATTTAACTGACTGCTACATAATTTGTTTGGAAGTAGGTTAGACATATTCAATCGCTTCAGTAATTGATCATTGTACGGATTAGTGTTTGTTATGAATATGAAAAAATATCAAATATTTAATCGTGGACATTGTAACATGTACTTGAAGAAATCTTAATTGTATTTAGTTAAAATGAAGCATAGAATTGTCTGCTGATTTCTCTAAAGTATGCCTTTTCATATAAAGGAACATAGGCGTGGTTGCATTTGTAGATCACGTATCGATCTATACAAAGGCTGCCGATAACCCATCAGAATCGTTCTATATTGAAACATATCATGATTTAAACGTCCCTAACCTTAACATTGATTGGTTTGAAGACGAGATGACAGGACATATCGTTTGCATACAACAGATAACGTTTATGAAGCAGGTACCTTTTCAGTAATTTTCTCAATGAATGAAACATAAAGGAAAGAAAAATAAAATAAAAGAGAATGTACAGAAGTTAAACGTTTCTTTGAACCTGTTACATGACTAAGTGTTTGCCAGTGCAAAAGAATCTTTCCTTGAAGGATTCGAAAACCTAAAATAACCCTCAACACTGAGGTTGATTCCCATTAGCCTGAATCCCTTAAAGGATTTGGTGAAACTCTGAATGAATCGAGGTAACCTTCAGATCTAGTGTTATCATTTGTCAGACGGAGATTTGAAAAGCAACCTGGCTTTGGGGTATAAGTTCTCGAGTAATTGCCATTTTCTTCGTGGTCTGTAAAATATCGATTTAACCCTAGCACAGGGAACATTATTTTGGCAATTTCTAACCGTTTAATGAATATTTTGAACTTAACCTAACTTACTTCATCATGAACGGAAGTTTCAAGTCCATAATCGATATTGCATTTATATAGGACACTCAAACAAGTACACTATTATTTACAGAACTTTAAAAGCCATTTAGCGCGATAGAAAAGCGACGACATTTTCCAGACTAGCTTACTTTTCTGTCAGTTTTACCTTTCCTGGGCAATTTTAGGATTTATGTCAATGTATACCTTGGTTCATGAATATATTTCGAGATATGTTAACCAAACAAAAACTGTAGAGTTGATGGTTTAACACTTTCAGGACTATTGATTTTCTATGTAATCTGTTGTCTTGAAACATATAACTGAACAAATTCTCTTTGATACCATGTTCCTACTTTTCAGATTACTGATCAGCCAAACTGGCGATATTTTAAGGGTAGTTATCCCTCTAGAAATGATTGGAGCCATTTCCATTACTTATTACAATCAATGCTTTGCTTTGATGGGCCATAGGATTTTAGACAAGATTGACTCATAACCCAATGCCCTGAGGCTTTTATTAGCAAACGTGGGTACCATAGATAGAGCTCTTCCTAGGAGGTTAAAACCAATTTGTGCAAAATGAAAGCAAATATCATCTAAGGCTGAAAAAGGAATATCTGAAATTCTGGACTTCCTGACTGATAACATATATGTGGAATTTGCAGATAGGACACTTCGGCAAAAACAAGCCTCGCCTTTGGTATCAGTTGATGCTGAAAGGTTTCTTCAGCGTATTAACCGGAAGGCCTGTTGAGCTTGTTAAAATTCAAACATGGTATTTGCTAAAGAAGATTAACTGCAGCTTCAGGTATACAGATCGTCTGATATCGTCCAATACTGGTGAAATAAATAAGTCCTTTCAACTGATGCATCCACCAGGACTCGAAAATCCTCCCGAAAAGCAATAGTCTTATCTCTTTCACATTTAGATCAGTGCAAAAAGATTCAGTGTCAAAACACACAAACCGTTCGTAACGTTACAACCTGTCGTAACTCTATAGTTTACCATAAGCTTACGAATCACTGGTAGGGAACTTGGTTTCAGTGAGAGTGGAGTCTTTGTGATTTTTCCGACGGAAACTTTGCAATGTGTCACAGAATCTTTGCACTGAGATGAGTTTTGACAAGACGAAATGGTAATTATAGCTTTACCCTTCTGGTTATTTTAGGTCGTATTTTTTAAATCACCGCATAATGTTATCTTACACAATTGTAATTTATTGGGGCACGTCAATATGTTGCATAGATAATGACAATGAAGGAATTTTCCGTTACATCAATTTCGTATTCACAAAGTTTCTGTGACATTAAACCAATTCATGGGAATTAATATGTTCGGGTTTTTTCGCTGATAAAACAGCACATGCTTTATGATGAAAGAGGATAATCTCTAAACGGAACACTTTGTATTATTTTTACACTTCTTTATGGGATCATTTGTCACAATATACCGGTATTTATCAAAAAGAATGAATTTCGTGACAATTAATGGTTTTACATAATTATCAGTAACTTTCAGAACAACACATATTTACTTGTTACTGATGGAAACCTACTGTAAGTAAATGTGAATTCAACTCTCTTGAAATATTGATTTTGTAGGTATACAGGCCATTTATTGTACCTTACCCTTACCTTGCTGATGCTAAAATCACAAAGACTCTGTGACATATCACAAAGTTTCCGTCGCAAAAATCACAACCACTCCACTGTCACTGTAACCAAGTTCCCCACCAGTGCGAATGCCGTAGCGCTACGAACGCTTTGTGGGTCGGGAACCACAATAACAAGAACTCACGAAAAGATTGTATGACAAGAGGGATGACTTCAGCTACCCAAGTCAACCCGCCAGTCGTTGAGCAACATTCCAGAAGCTCCAGGAGTTGGTTTCTATATTTTACAACCCGCAACCCTGCTTGTTGTTTGATCACGGTAACTAAATTGGAGGTCTCAGAAAAGCGTCCAAATTGGGTCTATATTTCACAACTAGCGATAGAGTTACAATCAATGGTGCTCTTTCTGCGAAGATTTCAAAGCGTGTCAAATGACTCTTCCTCAAGAGTTGTTTGATCATGATAACTATATCAAATCCCTCGGCACAGCTTTCAAAGGCTGTTAAGGTAGACATATGGAGGACATTTCCCAATCTGACGTAGCAGGGATGGAAATGACGTCCTCTGCACTCCCCTATTTCGATGTTCACGATATGTTTATGTGAACAAATACGTTGCCCTGGTTTGTGTTTGTGCCAACTGGGATGTTCCTACAATATGGGATCATCGCTCTTTGATGACAGGGCGGTGGGGTAGCCTAATGCTTAAAGAGTTGGCTCGTCACGCCGAAGACCCGGGTTCGAATCCCCACATGGGTACAATGTGTGAAGCCCATTTCTGGTGTCCCCCGCCGTGATGTTGCTGGAGTATTGCTAAAAGCGGCGTAAAACCAAACTCAGTCAGTCAGTCAGTCTTTGATGACAACTGTCACGATGGTTTATAAACACATACTTTTATATGGAATATAGCTTAACCCCACACGAGCAGGTTTGCAGCTCACCCAGCCAAAACAATTGCAAGGTAGCTAAAATATCTACACAAAACGTCCTAAAATTCCTTCAACAAATATAGATACATTAATGTCCCTACTTACATAAAAATGGTGATAATCAACGTAACATCTTACACTAACTACCCGGAGGGGGATTTTTCGAGCTACCTTTTGCATATAAAGTGTGTTCATATCCACACACTCTTACAAGTTTTATTTTACTAAAACATAAATATCACAGAAAAGACACTTCGCAGAAGACCGCCTCCGTGGTGTAGTGGTTAGAGCGTCCGCCCGGAGAGCGGAAGGGCCTGGCGCTCGGCATTAATGGGTACAACAAGGACTGGTCGGCTCGGAGTCAGCATAATGTGTCTGAGTGGGGTATTCATGCTTCACTGCGGCATGGTATCGCAGTTGGCTAGCACTATAAAACGAGCTTCAGTCTGGGCTAGTACATGCAGCCGCACATACACATACACACGCATGCACGTCGTCATATGAGAGAAATATTCTCAAGCACGACGCTAAACCCAATTTCACCTCACCTCACCTCACAGAAAAATTATACACTGATCTTCCAACTGCCCAATATCTCTAAAACGTAGAAAAATATTAAGTTTTAACTGAACGTTGTATGTCAATACTGCAACAGTTGTTGCCCAGAAGCCCTTCGGTGCATGATATCTGTACGGTTTAATTAAGAGCTAAGATGTATACTTACATGAATCATCACCAATGGGGTCTCATGAAATCAATATTTTCCAGCCCCGCGGGAACATGGTAATTGCAACCTACCAACTTCTGCTTTGGTATGGGCAGTGCCTACTCCTTGTGGTATCGACCGATGGATCGAATGTCTGATCTGGATTCGATTATTTACAACCTACCGTTAAGTAGTGTACCGTTTTGCACTGAGCGAATAAACAAACTGGATGTGTCATGTTTCGTCTTCTCAACCCCATGCACTAAACAAACAGTCACATAAAAAAAATCACAGTTAATTTTCTTTCTAAAAATCTGTAAATGCCAAAATATACTTGTAATTTTGTAAATCTGTATCACCGAAGAGATTTAAAGATGAAGGTAATTTTGTATATTCTTGTGTACTACAGGATAGTTTCCTAGATATTAACTGTGTCTGGATCTGAATCTGTTGCAGTTAGCAGCCTTTTTCTCCTTCACCTGGACCTTCGGAGAGTTTCTGTGCAAGAGTGTCCACTATCTTCAGAATGTGTCTGCCATCTGTTCCGTATTTACCCTGACAGCCATGAGTCTGGAGAGGTTTGTACAACTGCGCAGTAGAGATATCGCCGACTGAGATTGTTTCCATATTGCCGATACAACCCACGTTCTGTTGACATGGAATAATTGCTTGGCTAACCCGCATCGATACTGATATATACTTTACCGTTATTTTCGTGCAACATAAACACTTTCTGTTAAGCCAGACCCGTAACTCAAACATATGATCCAGACGGGAACCTCAGACATATGATCGAGACCAGTAACTCAAACATATAGTTATGAATGAAGACAACATGTGTTCCCAAAACAATGCATTGAGTGATTCCATCATTAAATAGTATATACGATTTTGGGTGTAGGAGTAGGGCAGATTACTCTGTTGATTTATTGTTTGCGAAATATTTTGAATCCAGATGTTGTAATGTTGGTGTGTGCAGAAAAGGAAAAAGGGACCCGTTTTACTTTACGTCTTCGACTTAGTGTACGATGTACTACTACTACTACTACTACTACTACTACTACTACTACTACTGCTACCACTACTACTATTGACCCGTGAAGACTCGTAAGAATTGATCTTCAGTAACCCATGTTTGTAGTAAGACGCGACTAACGGGATCGGGTGGTCAGGCTTGCTGACACACAATCATGTCATCGGTTCCCAATTGCGTTGATCGATACTCATGCTGTTGAACAAAAGATTGTCTGGTCGGGACTCGATTATTTACGGACCGCCGCCATATAGCTGGAATATTGCTGAGTGTGGCGTAAAACTAAAGTCACTCTCTCACTTACTCATTCACTCACTCACTACCACTACAACAAGAGTCATCAGAAGATGACATATTCCCCCGGCCCCCACATATTTGAAAGAACAAGTCATCCGACAGTTACTTAAAGTCAAGCTTGATTTTTTTAGACTAAGTCCAAATCGTTTCCATGGAAATCATGAAAAATATAAATGCCAATATCTGTAAATCGCAAAAGGCACCACTTCAAGATCTGCCTCATATATCTGCCAGGTTCTGTTGAACGGTTCGAGTTGTTGAAAAATGATTGAGACTAAGTTTTCGAAACCGGGAAAAATAAAATGATAAAAATCTGCAAAAAGCAAAGGCACCACTTCCTCCCTGGGGCGGTGGGAGCCTAGTGGTTAAAGCGTTTCGTCACGCCGAAGACCGGGTTCGAATCCCCACATGGGTACAATGTCAAAAGCCCATTTCTGTGTCCGCCGCCGTGATGTTGCTGGAATATTGCTAAAAGCGGCGTAAAACCAAACTCAGTCAGTCAGTCAGTCAAGATCTGCCTCATATATCTGCCAAGTTTTACTGAAAGATATTAAGAAGTTTTCAAGTTGTGCTCCGGAAACGAAACCCAACCCTCCCTTTGAGACTAAGTCCAAATCGTTTCCATGGAAACCGGGAAAAATAAAATGACAAAAATTGCAAATAGCAAAAGGCACCACTAAGGGTTCTGCCTCATATATCTGTCAATTTTTTGCTGAAACATAGTAAGAAGTTTTCAAGTTGTGCTCCGGAAACGAAACCCAACCCTCCCTTTGAGACTAAGTCCAAATCGTTTCTATGGAAACCGGGAAAAATAAAACCGGGAAAGATAAAATGCTGTGATTTGACATATTTTTTTGCAGATATATAGATACCTTATAGCTGATTACACTTTGCCACATTGCTTTTATGTGTTTGTTCGTTGTCATTGCAGATATTACGCCATCATGTTCCCGATGAGAGCCAAATATACGTGTACCGTTGGCAAGGCGTGTCGTGTCATAGCTGTGCTATGGCTGTTGTCGGGTCTCCTTGCAGTACCCATTGTTTTCCAAAGAGTAAGTAACTTCATGAACCTTAAACAGTGCCACCAGTTGCCTACAGGATTCACCTTATAATCAATTCAGAAACAAACAAATCACTAGGTGTTCTCTGGCATAAATATTATATTTTTTGTTTCTCTCACATGAATATCGTATTTTATGTCTTGCTCATATAAATATTATATTTTTGTTTCTCTCACATAAATATTGTAATTTTTGTTTCTCTCACATGAATATTGTATTTTATGTTTCTTCCGCATACAAATGTTGTATTTTGTGTTTCGCTCACATAAATATTGTATTCTCTGCCCCGATCATATAAGGATTGTATTTTACGTTTTTCTCACTGCATAAATATTGTATTTTATGTAGCATTTCCAATCTCAGTCTCGTATAATAAACAATACTTATTGTAGCGATTTCTCATGACAAAATTTCTTAATCTCATGCAAATACACATTTTGATAAATATTTGTTGAACATTTTCTAAAGTTCCATACAATTGACGAGCACGTAATTAAGAACAATTCGCATAGTTTTGAGCTATATCAACAGCTAATGTTTTGTTTGGTTTGTCAGCTGGAACATTTAGTGAACTTGCTGATATAACAATCAACAAAACATACCTTCAGTCTAAAACTTTTAAAAGAACTTTTTAGCTGAGCAGCGCCCTATGTTTGCGGCTTAATATCTCCCTAGCATCTATCCTGTTACTTAAATAGACCACTTTGCGAAGTATTGAGCGACAAATTGAGACGAAACTTGCTCAAATGCAGAAGTCAAGTGATAGATGACCAATGTCAGTATTGGATCGTGGTATAAACGTACTGTCGCGTAAGCACTGACCGGGACCTTTGTTCTCGCGACAGAATGTAGTAATCATAATAAAGTTCTGACACGAGGTCTCTATCTGTCTTAAATCACAGGTAAATACTCAACTCAAACCTGTAGAAACTCACCTTTAACATTCAAAGCAGATTGCATGATATCACATTAACTGTACAGCCTACAGCTTGCTCCTGTCCTTGTCTATTGTGCACTGCTCGCTTGTTAACGATTTCATCTGAAAGTCACATCCATGGATACTCATGATGGCTTTTGGTTATAAAGGCAAATGAGATTTTGTCGGATATTAAACCGAGCAAAACTTTGAATGCTTTTGAATCTTTCCAGAATTTAAAACCATCAACCTTTAAACATAATGGTCGTTTTATCTTGATTTTAGATAGATAGCAGATAACAGATCGAAGCTGTTAGTGCTAAGTCGGGTTTTAACATTTGGATATAATGGACAATAATTCAAATTGAAACCGTCTGTGTTCCGGAACCATATCGTCGCCTGAAAACCAAAGTGTTCTAGGTCCCAAAATCCTATTTTCGAGAAAACCGATCTTGAAGTTTAGAACAACAATATTTTCGAAACTATTCGATCAAATTCTTTGGAATTGTGCACAAATAACTAAAAGTATGTTTAAGTTCTTGAAATAAATAAGAAATTAACGAAAAACGCCTGGCGAAAGAGATTCGTAATTTTGTTCAGAACCAGAGTGTTCTGTGTATCAGAAACGGAGCTGAATCATCGTTGTGCGATTGCTGTATAATTATCTCTCCCGTACTAGGTTGTATTTTGGCTGTTTTAGTTTCATAGCTTACGATTTATATTAAATAAATCATAAATGTAGGCAATGTTCCAATGTTCCCTTTGTATGTCTATACTGATGATAATAACTTCCATACTGTTCCATTTCCATGTCACGTGATCAAACTAGATTTGCTGATTGGTCCAATAGCCACTTAGAATACTCTGGAACTAACAAATTGTGTTATTTTATGGAGTTAAAACAATATAAACCCAAGTTCTAGGCTATTTATCACGGTGAAATTTTGCATGGAGATTGAATATGCAGAAAAACATACCCTGATCTTCTTGACTCAATTTTCACCAAAAGTGGACAGAACACCGGTTTTCAGGCGACGATATATGTCTGTACTACAAATAGTTTTGCAATTTCACCCTAAAAATTAAACCAGTGGCTACCATGTGCTTCTGTAGAAGTTTGGAAAGTAAATGTGGGAACGTTCTAAATCACTGGGTTGACGTACCCTCGATAGTTTGTTTCATTTGTATGTCTCCACTTTTCGCTGAAATATAAGCAAAATTGATCAAATGTTCTTCGGGTACATCAACCCATGGGCCCTAGCTGAGAGGAACGGTGAACAAAGGAATTATCTTACCGAACACCTTAATGTTAATTTTGAATTGTTTGAAGCACGGGTACAAATCTTTTTGTAGCCATCGCTAGATTTTGCTGACAAGAAAAATAGATTTAGAGTTATCTCCCTTTCATAAATTTGCATTCGCAAAACATCGGTAATTTCCGTTCATCATACGTGATTCAATGCTATTCGAGATAAAGAATTACTATCATGAAGTACCAAATGAGTTGCCATTGACAGCGGGGTACATTGAAATGTTACTCGCTTGTAAGCGGGGTACATTGAAAATAACAGGAGAGCGCTCAGCCAATCAGAAAGCGACATTTATGTGTGAGGTAAGATAAGATGAAATGTAACAACGAAAAAGATTGAATATCGTCCTAATACAGTACTTCATCAGCACGTCAATGTACACAATGCAACCAAGACACTGACCACCGTGACTCTAGGAAACTTGACAAACTGGACAAACTCTGTCTTATGTCCCGCAGCCGGGAAGTTAGCTGTCCATGTTTGTATCCGTGAAGATCCGGATTAGAACTGATCTTCAGGAACCCATGCTTGTCGTAAGAGGCGACTAACAGGATCAGATGGTCAGACTCGCTGATTTGGTCATCGTATCTCATTTGCGAAGACCGATGCTCATGAAGTTGATCACTGGATTGTCTGGTCCAGACTCGATTATTTACAGACCACTGCCATATAGCTGGAATATTGCTGAGTGCAGCGTAAAACTAAACTCACTCACTAACCCCAAGATGCGGCAATTGCCTAAATCAATGCTCATGTTGTTGATCACTGGATTGTCTGGTCCAGACTCGATTATTTACAGACCACTGCCATATAGCTGGAATATTGCTGAGTGCGGCGTAAAACTAAACTCACTCACTAACACCCCAAGATGCGGCAATTGCCTAGATCGATGATCGTATTGTTGATCACTGGATTGTCTGGTCCAGAATCGATTATTTACAGACCACTGCCATATAGCTGGAATATTGCTGACTGCGGCGTAAAACTAAACTCACTCACTAACCCCAAGATGCGGCAATCGCCTAGATCGATGCTCATGTTGTTGATCACTGGATTGTCTGGTCCAGACTCGATTTTTTACAGACCGCTGCTGGAACATTGTTAACTGCGGCATTATACAAAAAACACAAACAAACAAACCTAAGATGCGACTATCGGTCACTTACACTCACATAAACAAACAAGTGAGATATTCTGCATGTGACTTCATCAAGGTCGGATCAGAAGCTGATTATCCAGATCGCAGCCGAAAATACATATCAAGGAAATTATTCAATGTAACCGCTGTAACCGTTTTCCTCTCGTCAAATTACGGAGCAGCTTCTGGAACGAAATATCCTGATGAGACAACCGCTAGCAATTACGTCGAGGGCTAAGAATACACTGAGCTGAAGACACATTGAACTGATTATTTACTACTAAAAACCCTTTGAGGGTAAATTAAGTATCGAAATATTAGACGATTTTTCTCAGATCAATAAATCTTCTTTTTTCTGTGGACACACCAAGAAGTCAGCGAAGGCTTCTTTCCTCGGTATTGTGGATAAAGACTTCCATCTTACAAAACTGTATAAACTCTGGAAGATTCTATAAGGTGAAGAAATGAATGTAGGTAGCTATAATTAAGACATGATTCGTGAGAACAGCGCTATTAGGTGTCTGATGTCGAATGTTTTTAATCAATTAATCAATTTGCCAAGGTGTCGACAGTGATAACGAGACTCCAAATGGCACTCAGTGTTAACTAGGAAATAAAAATAACACGAATTACCACACTTAACTCGATGGCTTCATCTCGAATAAATCATTGAAGACAGCAAATTAGTATCAGTTTCCAGATTCGTGATGTGTATTTCCGCAACAACGACTTTTCTCTTGTACTGGGAGATTTCTTCGGGGTAAAATGTGGGAGTATGACGTTCTAAAATACAACATCCTAATGACATTTTTGTTCGATATTGCTCGGTCGCGATGAGGTTGTCCTAATGCAATAGCTTTCTAGTGATTTAAGAGGACAAGAATTAGGACAGTTCGTTACTTGTTGCTGTTTTAGTCTTCATTAATTTTGTACTTTAAACTTTTTAGGTTGTTACTGTAAATTCCAATTCCTCAAAACTTAATATATATTTCCCAACAAATGTTTAGACTCACTTAAAACACTCACTATATGTTATGTATATGTATATGTATATGTGTATATATATGGGAAATCAAACCCAGGTCTTCAGCGTGACGAGCGAACGCTTTAACCACGAAGCTACACCACCGCCACGTGTTTCATGAATACTGTATCAATGACAGGCCTCCTACTTTAAAGAGTATATACATAAGTATATATACTATTACCATCACATATAAACACTGTTTATGTCAAGAAAGATAATTCCAAAATATCATTGGCTGGTTCCAGCGAACCACCTTTTTATAGTGTTCTTGTATCACATACCGAACCGTGAAGATCAGGGTTAGAATCGGTCTTCAGTAACCCATGCTTGTAAGAAGCGACTAACGGGATCGGTTGGTCGGGCTCGCTGACTTGGTTGATACATCGTATCACAATTGAGTAAATGGATGCACATGCTGTTGATCACCGGGTTGTCTGGTCTAGACTGGATTATTTACAGACCGCCGCCATATAGCTGGAAAATTGCTGAGAGCGGCGTCAAACAAGCCAACCAACCCAGTCCAGAAATCGAAACACTTATGTCAATCATTCAAACCATGTTTTACCTTTGAATTTTTTAGTCAAATTTGTTCAACGCCGCACGATCAATATTTTAGTTATTTACAGACCGCCTCCATATTCCATATAGCTGGAATTTTGCTGAGTGCGGCTTTAAACAACAAACCAACCAAGTGACGATGGTACAGTGCCTTTAAATCTCCAACCTACAGATGACACTGAGATGTGTTTTGTTGTGTAGATCCACAAGGAGGTCGGGGTGTACAGGAAGGGGTATTGGTGCGTGAAGGACTGGGACCAGACGCTCTACAGCAGTCTATACGAACTGTTCATGCTGGGCATTATGCTTGTGTTCCCTGTTGCCATCATGACATTCGCTTATGTCAGCATCTGTCTGGAGCTGTGGATAATGACCACCAGGAGGTCGGCCATGAGGAGCGGCTTGTGAGTATAGTTACTTGGGGTCAAGCATGAAATAATCACATGTTGGGAAGGGATGGGAATGCTTTACATGTTTTTGTTGAGTGAGTGAGTTTAGTTTTTCGCCGATTCTAGCAATATTCCAGCAATATCACGGCGGGGGACACCAGAAATGGGTACCCATTGTACCCATGTGGGGAATCGTACACGGGTCTTCGGCGTGACGAGCGAGCGCTTTACCCATTAGGCTACCACACCGCCCCCTGTTTTTGTTGAACCAATTAGCATTAATTCTTTGTTGAAATATTTATTTGAAATATGACAACAGCATCCCCAGCAGACCAAGAGTTGGATGCGGGTTGTCTCAAAGGATTTTTATGTTTTGTTCCCTAAGAAGAATAAATGACAATGGGTGTTTGGAGGGTTAAATTGGAAATGTGTCTTAACAGTATCCCAAGCAGAGAAAGAGTTGGCTGCGGATGTCCTTCTGAGCAATAACATAACTTGGCAGAGTGTACAGAAGACCGACCAGTTTCAATTCCCGAAGGGGGGCAGTGAGGCAGTCTAGTGGTTAAAGTGTTCGCTCGTCAAGCAGAAGACCCGGGTTCGAATCCCCAAGTGGGTACAATGTGAAGCCCATTTCTTGTGTCCGCCGTCGTTATATTGCAAGAATATTGCTACAAGCGGCCTAAAACCTTACTCTGGAAGGAGTTCTTTATGGCATAAATTGGTGAAATTCTCTGGGTGTTCACCCGTGAAGGTCCGGGTTAGAATGAACCTTCAGTAACCCATGCTTGTCGTAAGAGGCGACTAACGGGATCGGGTGGTAAGGCTCGCTGGCTTGGTTGACACATGTCATCGGTTCCCAATTGCGCAGATCGATGCTCATGCTGTTGATCACTAGATTGTCTGGTCAAGACTGGATTGTTCACAGACCGCCGCCATATGGCTGGAATATTGCTGAGTGTGGCGTAAAACTAAAGTCACTCTCTCACTCACTTCTCTGGCTGTTACATCTTTCAAGTAAATATACTGTGTTTAAGAAAAAGTCAGTCAGTTAAAAGTGGTTGATTTCCAGCTTTTTATATCCTTTTGAAAATAACACAGATCCTGTTTATGACAGTCTTTGATAGCGTTCTTGCATTTATGAGTTCTCTTTTGAAATTCATTGTCGAAAAGATACCTCAAGATGTGGAAACGTAATTATATAATGGCATGTCACCTCCTGCAGCTAAAGATGCCATTACGGAACACAATAAGCTGAATCAATGTCAGAATCCACATCAGTAGTGAATCAAGTTGAGAAAGTTTCTCTTCCAAGAGTTCCTTGCATCTGTTTATATCTATATATTTGTAATTAGCTTGAATGGGGAAGATATACCGTTTCATGGGTTCTCGTTTAATTAGATACTGAAACTGTTGTAAGTAATTGATGAGAGTCATTATGAGTAATGATGTTTACAATTATGTCTTTAACAATAGGTTCTGTAGAGCTGTGATATTACGGCTGTTTCATCTTTTGAGTAGCAAGTAAATTCCTTTTCTGGGCCAGTCATACACCTTCTATTCATATCATACACTCCAGGAATCGTCCGTTGTTCCTTGCGTTTCATGCCATATTCATTGATCACACTGTCTTCATTATTTCTAGGTCTTTAAATGAATCAGCATGATATGACATGGCTCCCAATGAAGGGCTATTACAGGAACTTTCATCTATAATATAATCCTGCATATTTCCTGATAGTGCATTAAAGGCTCCAACGACGGCAGGGACTGATGCGCCAATCAATGTGTTGGAGAAAATACCTGCAAAACAGCTGTCCTAAAAATCAATTGCTATTTGAGATATTGTCACTTTTAGAAGGCCAATTTGGATGGTCATAAAGAGAAATCAACACAGAATGGCTTTGATGTGCCTATAAACTAATTATTCAAGAGTAGAAATATCCAATATAAAAATTCCAAGTAGGTCTTTTTTGCAGACTCGTGGAGAACAGAGCTGGAACTTGTTTTCGGCAACCCACGCTTGTCGTAAAAGGAGACTGGCGGGAACGGGTTGTTAGGCTCGCTGACTCGGTTGGTGCATGTCGTGACGTCAATGTGCGTGACGTCAATCAATTGATTGTGTGAAACAACCAGTAAAAAAAATAAGAAAACACACTTTTTGTTACATTTTTGGATGTACTATATTTCATGGATGGAGGCACACAACGTCTGTTCAGGTAAACCTTGTATGTCTAGATATTATTATCGTAGAAATCAGTTTCAGTATCATCACAATCACATTTATTCCAGTTCTTTAAAGTAAAACAAAAAGTAGATTTCACACAGACTCCACATCACAACCTCCTATAATATATGTATATCATTTATCGGGGAGTTAGATAGATTTGAATATGTGTGTTTTGAAATATTATTTGTTACAGAAGTGGTTGAAAAAGATCTGTATAATATTTTCTCAGGCATTTATTGTCTGTTTAGTGTTGGGAATCGGAACCCAAATCCATTATCGATTATCGAAGGACTTGTGGTGAATGATTATCGATTATTATCGAAGTATATACATTTTTAATGTAATCACCAATTTTAAGGGGTTTTCCCCCAGGTTTTTTTTCAATTAATGTGTTTTATAACTAATACTGCCATACAGTGAAAGACACTGGAATTGTGATTAAACAATAAAAGTGTTTAAATTTTACAATACTTTCTGTCATCTTTTCATTACTTGATTATTCTATTCTATCATTACATACATATACCATCATTCATGAGTATCCTGAATAATCGTCAAATTTAATAGTTAGTTTACTTCACTCAAGTGTGTTATACTTATACAACTAAATTCCGATTATTCGAAAATATTCGAAAAACTGATAATTATTTTTAATCCCTTTTCGATCGATTTTCGATCATCAGAACACCACTAGCTGAAATACAATGTCGAAGACTCCTTCCACAGAATAATTACGTGATGACGCTTCAGCGTTTTAAGGCAGTTAATATAATATGTTTTCAGCTTGAGCTGAAATACTGTGCAAAGTGGTGTTAAACCCAACTAAAAAAAAGTAGCAGAATATTTCGCGAGCACTGTAGTAGTACACTGTAATCTCCTTCACTGGTGATATAAACTGTGCAGCCCAAACCAAATACATCAGTGCATCTAAGGTAGTCTGGGCAAATAGAAGCGTTTAAGCCCATTCCATATTAATCATAAGCCTCTGCTAAAGTAGGTTCGATCGTACGATTCAGACAGTATTATAAGCATGTGTTGAAGAATTATTATCAAATAGGGATGACGCCAGGTATTCAGCTGCAAGATGAGCTTATTTGTATAAGAAGAGATCAGTTGTCAAATGATTAATATCTGCTTATTCAGTATTGGTTCATGTTAATGTCTAGGGAGATATGTTTATGATCTGGATATAGGTAATTGAAGGAAATAATGGGTGTGTTTGATGTAATTATAGCTATTTATACACCATTATCACATACATCATGTAATGTATAAAAAATCACATATTTCCCAAAGTGTTGCCATTTATTACGTTTGGGGAGCTATGATGGATCGTATTGATCGATAGGTATTACATATCGGAGGACACATTACAATATACAATCTACGGTTCCATTGGCAGCACTTTAATTGTTGGCAAATCTTTAGTAGTTTAATTGCAGGCGCGTCAACAGTAGTTACAGTGACGGTTCCATTGGCAGGGTCTTGAACACTTTAATTTTTGACAAATATGTAGTAGTTTAATTGTAGACACGTTTGAAAATAACACAGATCCTGTTTATGACAGTCTTTGATAGCGTTCTTGCATTTATGAGTTCTCTTGAAATTCAGTGTCGAAAAGATACCTCAAGATGTGGAAACTTAATTATATAATTGCATGCCACCTCCTGCAGCTAAAGATGCCATTACGGAACACAATAAGCTGAATCAATGTCAGAATCCACATCAGTAGTGAATCAAGTTGAGAAAGTTTCTCTTCCAAGAGCTCCTTGCATCCGTTTGTATCTATATATTTGTAATTAGCTTGAATGGGGAAGATATACCGTTTCATGTGTTCTCGTTTAATTAGATACTGAAAATGAGAGTCATTATGAGTAGTGATGTTTACAATTATATCTTAAACAACAGGTTCTGTAAGAGCAGTGATATTACGGCTGTTTCATCTTTGAGTAGCAAGTAAATTCCTTTTCTGGGCCAGTGATACTCCTTCTATTCATATCATACACTCCAGGAATCGTCCGTTGTTCCTTGCGTTTCATGCCATATTCATTGATCACACTGTCTTCATTATTTCTAGGTCTTTAAACGAATCAGCATGATATGACATGGCTCCCAATGAAGGGCTATTACAAGGAAATTTCATCTATAATATAATCCTGCATATTTCCTGATAGTGAATTAAAGGCTCCCACGACGGCAGGGGACTGATGTGCCAATCAATGTGTTGGAGAAAATACCTGCAAAACAGCTGTCCAAAAATCAATTGCTATTTGAGATATTGTCACTTTTAGAAGGCCAATTTGGATGGTCATAAAGAGAAATCAACACAGAATGGCTTTGATGTGCCTATAAACTAATTATTCAAGAGTAGAAATATCCATATAAAAATTCCAAGTAGGTCTTTTGCAGACTCGTGGAGAACAGAGCTGGAACTTGATTTCGGCAACCCACGCTTGTCGTAAAAGGCGACTGGCGGGATCGGGTTGTTAGGCTCGCTGACTCGGTTGATGCACGTCGTGACGTCAATGTGCGTGACGTCAATCAATTGATTGTGTGAAACAACCAGTAAAAAATAAGCAAACACACTTTTGTTACATTTTGGATGTACTATATTTCATGGATGGAGGCACACAACGTCTGTTCAGGTAAACCTTGTATGTCTAGATATTATTATCGTAGAAATCAGTTTCAGTATCATCACAATCACATTTATTCCAGTTCTTTAAAGTAAAACAAAAGTAGATTTCACACAGACTCCACATCACAACCTTCTATAATATATGTATATCATTTATCGGGGAGTTAGATAGATTTGAATATGTGTGTTTTGAAATATTATTTGTTACAGAAAGTGGTTGAAAAAAGTTCTGTATAATATTTTCTCAGGCATTTATTGTCTGTTTAGTGTTGGGAATCGGAACCCAAATCCATTGTCGATTATCGGATGACTTGTGGTGAATGATTATCGATTATTATGGAAGTATATACATTTTTATTGTAATCACCAATTTTAAGGGTTTTCCCCGGAATTTTTCAATTAATGTTTCTTATTACTAATACTGTTATACAGTGAAAGACACTGGAATTGTGATTAAACAATAAAAGTGTTTAAATTTTACAATACTTTCTGTCATCTTCTCATTACTTGATTATTCTACTCTGTCATTAAATATATATACTATCATTCATGAGTATCCTGAATATTCAAATTTAATTTAATTTACTTCATTCAAGTTTGTTATACTTATACAACTAAATTCCGATTATTCGAAAATATGTATTTTGCAACTGATAATTATTTTTAATCCCTTTTCGATCGATTTTCGATCATCAGAACACCACTAGCTGAAATACAATGTCGAAGACTCCTTCCACAGAATAATTACGTGATGACGCTTCAGCGTTTTAAGGCAGTTAAATAATATGTTTTCAGCTTGAGCTGAAATACTGTGAAAAGTGTTGTTAAACCCAACTAAAAAAAGTAGCAGAATATTTCGCAAGCACTGTAGTAGTACACTGTAATCTCCTTCACTGGTGATATAAACTGTGCAACCCAAACCAAATACATCAGTGCATCTAAGGTAGTCTGGGCAAATAGAAGCGTTTAAGCCCATTCCATATTAATCATAAGCCTCTGCTAAAGTAGGTTCGATCGTACGATTCAGACAGTATTATAAGCATGTGTTGAAGAATCATTATCAAATAGGGATGACGCCAGGTATTCAGCTGCAAGATGAGCTTATTTGTATAAGAAGAGATCAGTTGTCAAATGATTAATATCTGCTTATTCAGTATTGGTTCATGTTAATGTCTTGGGAGATATGTTTATGATCTGGATATAGGTAATTGAAGGAAATAATGGGTGTGTTTGATGTAATTATAGCTATTTATACACCATTATCACATACATCATGTAATGTATAAAAAATCACATATTTCCCAAAGTGTTGCCATTTATTACGTTTGGGGAGCTATGATGGATCGTATTGATCGATAGGTATTACATATCGGAGGACACATTACAATATACAATCTACGGTTCCATTGGCAGCACTTTAATTGTTGACAAATATGTAGTAGTTTAATTGTAGACACGTCTACAGTTGTCACAGTGACGGTTCCATTGGCAGGGTCTTGAACACTTTAATTGTTGACAAATATGTAGTAGTTTAATTGTAGACACGTCTACAGTTGTCACAGTGACGGTTCCATTGGCAGGGTCTTGAACACTTTAATTGTTGACAAATCTATATTAGTTTAATTGTAGACACGTCAACAGTTGTCAGAGTGACGGTTCCATTGGCGGGATCTTGAACACTTTAATTGTTGACAAATCTATAGTAGTTTAATTGTAGACACGTCTACAGTTGTCACGGTGACGGTTCCATTGGCTGGGTCTTGGGCACTTCAATTGTTGGCAAATCTACAGTAGTTTAATTGTATGCACGTCAACAGTTGTCACAGCGACGGTTCCACTGGCGGGATCTTGAGCACTTTAATTGTTGGCAAATCTATATTAGTTTAACTGTATGCACGTCTACAGTAGTCACTTTGACGGTTCCACTGGCAAAGTTCGAGGACTTTAAATGTTGCCAAATCTAAAGTAGTATAATTGCAGGCACGTCTACATCAGTTACAGTGACTGGTGCATCGGCGTTTGACTGTCTTACGTTGGCAACATCCAGTAGTCATTGTTTCTGTGGTGGGTCTAGTCCAGGACTACATACGTGTTAACGAATCACTGTCTATTTGGCAGAGTTCTAGCTACAGGAACGTTCCGGTCACCGCCTTCAACTGAAAGCAGCCCCTACCACGTCACGTCAGAAAAGACCCCAGTGATGAAGAAGCAGAAGTTCTCCACTGATGATGATGCCACAAGGAAACAGGTAGGTTAAATCATTTAGATTCCAATAATACTGTTTTGTCAAAGCACACCATCTAAAACCATATATTAACCAATAAATGTGGGCGTCTGAATAAATTATTGCTACAACCAACAAATATGTTGAATTCTCCCTAGAATGACATCTATGTTTTTGAAAGACAAACTGTCAATTTTATGTCCCTCACATACCACCATACAACTGCCGAACATGTGTTTTTCAACAACTACTAGGACTACGAATGATCACGACTTTTATCCGGGCAAAATAGAATGTTTCCGGTTACGTTGAAAACATACATCGGAAATGATATGAGAAAAGGATCATGTGTACAGAATGACTTACTTTTGGAGATTTAGGCGTTGCAGCCATAACCTTTTGATCGAACCGTAAGATATATACATAAAGGATATTTTTGTCGTTGTGAAAAGGACATTGACAACAATGATCGAACCGTGAGATGCAAACAATGGAAATCATATTCTTGTCTTTGTGAAAAGGACATTGGTGATCTGTTCCTATTTTTATGTCTGGGATTTGGATTAGAAATAACAACCCTGTTTAATAATGTTAATGAGTGAGATTTACGTCGCTTCTGGCATTATTCAATAACATCATGGCCGAGGATATTGTACCCATACTGGGGCTTGAACCCGCCACCTCGGAATAACGAGTAAACTCCAAGTACACCTGACTAACCAAAAACATTTTGAAATGTATAATGGCATGTGTGGGTTGAGGAACGGGATCTGGGAGTTTGCATGACATCTTAATATCTATTTATTGGTACAAGCCCACGCAAGGTTTCGTTTATCTTCAAAACTATGGGCCAGATCAATAAAATTTGAAACCTCTTGCAATGTATTCCCCAGGTCGATCTCCCGGTCAAATGCCGCTTTTAGAATGAATTGAATATTTGACGACAGATCAGGAAAATATCATTTTTGATTATCTACCGAAAGATTTTCCACCAGACGTTGACGGCTAAATAGGGTGAAAATGATGTGTTCGGATCACTGAAAATCACTTATGACACCGGGTGTCTATTTTGTGCTAACCTGTAATCAATCAGTCTGGTCCGACAAAATGACCGGTGATTAGTCCAGTCATGGCAACCTCTAACCTGGCCAAACTGTATCATCTTTGAGCACTCTCCAATCTGGTACGGATTCATGTCCAAATTAGTCCTAATGGCTGACCATCTTGGTATTACTTGTCGTCGGTCAATATAATATGACTGATTGATTCCTAAGCTGTTTTGACCAGTTTTATAACTTTGGCAAAACCGTTTTTAAATTGTAGAATTGGTGTAAAGTCAGTGTTTTAATCCAACGTGGGCTTATTATGAACATCAATCTACTGGCATTGTCAATCATCTGTCATCATTCTTCGCCAGGTTTTTTACCTCATTTAATTTAAATTTTCAATTTAATTTTTCATTATTCCTGGAGTCGTAGAGTATTCAGTATTCGATGAACATAGAGAATTTTTCATCTTCTTTTTATTCTTTGATACAACGCTTCAGGGCTTTTACCTGATGATGGGGCCAGAACAAGCACTGAAACGTTGTATCAAAGAATAAAAAGAAGATGAAATCCATAAAATTCATCAATGTTCATCAAGTAGCGTCTTCTAAAATGCCAATCAAGCATCTTATACAGTATTCATTCAAGATTTATTTTGGATTGCAGTAGATCTTTTTCCATTTTCGCTCAAAATCAAGAACTGACTACCATTATTCATAAACCTCAGATTATATTCCTTTGATTATCATGAAATATTCTTCTCAGGATTTATCAGATCACTGAAGAAACCGTTTGTATACAAATCCTTCAGAAGTACTTTGTTACCTTTCTTCATAGTTTTTCCCCTGAATCAGGTATATCGAAACTTAGACATGTTAAATCTAATATTGCAGAGTTTATTTGACAGGTTTATTAGTGAGTGAGATAAATTTTATGCCACTTTTACCAATAATCCAGCAATAACACGGCGGTGGACACCGGACATGGGCTTCACACACGTGAGGACAGATCTATCACTCACTAAGGGGTAAAAATACATACTTCACCATTTCGTACCGGAATCCACTAATACTCGTAAAGAAATCTTTGGTGAGGGCATCTGCAGAAATGTTCTCGTTTATTCTTGAATAATCCCGAACCAATAACAGTCTGATGCCATGTCAGAGAACGTCCAGCTCAGCAGGCACGGCGTCGCGTGACATGTTTCCAGTCGTGCTTCGGGATAAATGTACCATGTGACAGGAAATATCGGTCCGGGAGTTTCAGATCCCTCGGACAGGTTCTTCCTTTGTTTTTTAAAAGACTTTAATAATTGTTGTTACAACCAACTTCGAGGGAGGGGAAGAGGGCGGTGGGGTAGCCTATTGGTTAAAGCTATCCCTCGTCACGCCATAAGGTACAATGTGTGAAGCCCATTTCTGGTGTCCCCGCAGTGATAGTGCTGGAATATTACTAAAAGCGGTGTAAAACTAAACTCAATCACGTTCAGCTAGAGATCTATACGCCAATGAATTCACTTCGAAAGCATCAAACAACATAGAAATGCTAGTATTTAACAACAATAATTTACAAATTTATTTTATTTTTTGTGTGTTATTGTTCCCAATGTGATGAGTACAAAAACATGATGGGTACAAGCATATAGAGGAATATGTGTACATAGCAGCTAGTGGGCTCAATAGAGATATAGTACATTATGTACATTCAATATCAATATAAGTAATTATCAACTTTTGGAATTGTTTTTTTCAAAGATCAAGTGTAAATATATATCTTAGCAGATAAGATTATGTGGTTCAGTAATGGGTTCTTACCTAAAAAGCCAAACTGGATCAAACTTTTTGTCAAATTAAGTGTTTGGATACGTTTCGTAATCCACTGTTCAAGTTTCTTCCAGAAAGTTTTGGTTTCATCACATTCCCAATATACATGGCATAAGGTCTCAACAGAATCATTACACAAAGAACATATGGTATTGTCCACCAGATTCAGTCTAAACAGTTCATTTTTTGGTATAAACAATTTCGTGCAGAAATTTATATTGAAAGTCTAACAGTTTCACATCTCTTAAATTCTTTCTAATTAACAATTAACCAGGTTTAGAAATCAATGGTGAGCATTTTCAAAGCCGGTGCACAATAACGTGGCAGTACAGAATTCAATGGCAGTGCAATTACTTAAAGCAGCATAACGTCTAAAATAAGTATAAATAGCAATTACTTAAAGCAGCATACAGTCTAAAATAAGTGAAAATAGCAATTACTTAAAGCAGCATAAAGTCTAAAATAAGTGAAAATAGCAATTACTTAAAGCAGCATAAAGTCTAAAATAAGTGAAAATAACAATTACATAAAGCAGCATAAAGTCTAAATTAAGTGAAAATAACAATTACTTAAAGCAGCATAAAGTCTAAAATAAGTGAAAATAGCATTTACTTAAAGCAGCATAAAGTCTAAAATAAGTGAAAATAACAATTACTTAAAGCAGCATAAAGTCTAAAATAGGTGAAAATAGCAATAAAGTCAGTGTTGACTGTTGAGAATATTCAATTCAATTCTTTATCCCGTTAGTGTAGGCCCAAAACTACATACATGTATCTACATGTCGTAGACAAGTGTTACAATTCGATCAAATGTTGACATTCAAGTTAGTGTTCGACGGATTGGCATTGCATGGTAAATATACATTGCAAGATTCTTACTTAGGGTACAATCGTTGGTCGACATCAGGATATTAAGCGTAGACTTAGATGGATATAAGTGATACTTATACTGAGGGTATATAATTTTCACGTAACTGGCTATAAGAGGAGCATATTAAAAGGAAGTGGTACTCGTCTTGGTCAAATCCTTTGTGGCATACACAACATAGTCTTTTATGTACTTCCGTATTGATATACCTTCCGGTCTCAATACTTAACTGATGTCTGAATACTTAACTAATGTACTACCCGCAATACTGATAAAGCTGCCAAAATATGAAAATATGATCTTTGGTAAACCGTTGGTCTTGATGTCATAGGAGATGATAGAGGCGTGCGCTTCTTCTGGTTCAGTAAAAACACCTTTCAGAAAGTTCCACACAAACCGGATTATTCTTCACTGATCCAGGATAATCCGGATTACACTTGACACCAAAATCATCTACAACACCCCCACCACTGCTTACATTACATAGTAATGCTCTCCTGAATAGTGAATCTTACCTAAATCAATGTAATACAACTAGAACATTGAGAAGAACTTTCCCTGCCTTACAGCACTGTGTTTGTACATTTTCCTTCAATTAATGGAAATAATTAATGGTTTATATTATTGTTATTTCCAATTTCAGGTCATTAAGATGCTAGTAGCAGTCATCCTCATCTTCGTGGTCTGCTGGGCCCCCATTCTCATCAGCAACGTCTTGACAGCGTTTCGGGTCATACACCATCTCAACTACGGCTACCTGAAGCCGATGAGGCAGACTTTCTACCTTCTTGCTTACGCCAACAGTGTTATGAATCCCTTTATCTACGGTTTCATGTCGAAGCACTTCAGAGATACGTTCTACCAGTCCTTGTGTATGTGCGTCAAGGGGAGGGAGTTTCAAAGGAGGAGTCGTTTTCTACGACAGAATTCCCAAATGACAAGATCGTCACACGCAGCTTACTGTGCCCAAGACAGTGTCCAGATGTCGTCACTGGAGTCGCCTTATGGAGCTTGTAGACCGGAATTTGTATGAGCGTTGTCAAAGGATTGCTTCAGACGTGTGATGTGGTCATAAACTGGACATAGATAACAGAAGCGCAACGCTTTGATCTTTGGGAATCATTTGCAGTATGGTTCATGATGAATGAGACATTGTTCTTGAAGCAGGCGACAAGTCAACTTGATCAGAGAGACACTTGACCTATTGCATCAATACAGTGTTCAGTATTCCCAAAGAGACTACGAATCGGGGAAGTTTAATGGTCCAAGGACCAATGTTTCGTGAAGCAGCGGTTTTGCGGAATGGTATCGCATGTCGTTGGCATGGAAAATATCCCAATGTATCACCGATGCAGCAGGGACAACCCAAAGAACAGTTTCCAGAACAATTTACAGAGCATTGTACAGAAAGGTTTACTGAACAGTTTACAGAACGATTAATAGAAGGGTTTACTGAACAGTTTACTTAGCAGAGCAGTTCGCTGAACAGTTAACAGAGCCGTTCACAGAAGGTTTTACTGAACAGTTTACAGAAGGATTTACAGAACAGGTTATGTAACAGTTTACATAAGAGATCACATAAGGGTTTACTGAGCAGTTTACTTAACAGTTCACTGAATAGTTCACAGAGGGGTCTACTGAACGGTGTACTGGGCGGTGTACTGAACAGGAAACAGGAGGGTTTGCGGAACAGTTTACTGTACAGTTTACAGATGAGTTTACTGAACGGTTCACAGTTGAGTTTACTGAACGGTGTGCTGAACAGTTAACAGATGAGTTTACTGAACGGTGTACTGAACAGTTTACAGATGAGTTTACTGAACGGTGTACTGAAAAGTTTACTGAACAGGACACAGAAGGGTTTGCGGAACAGTTTACTGTACAGTTTACAGATGAGTTTACTGAACGGTGTGCTGAACGGTTTACCGAACAGGTTAGAGAAGATTTTACAGAACAATTTGCTTAACAGTTTACATATGGGTTTACTGAACAGTTTAAAGAAGTGTTTGCTGAACAGTTTAAAGAATACATGACCAAACAGTTTTGTTCTTAATGTATAAAAGATGTCCGATGCATGAATACGTTTTGATGCTGTTGCAGATGTTGTAATGTGCCACTTTGTTTATACATTTCTTGCTCAATATAACATAGACGCTCTCGCCAGGAGATATGTACCTTCTTGTTAGTATAGAGATCAGCTTGGAGGTACCAGGGTGTGATAAGCTTTTAGGTACCAGGATGTGATAAGCTTGGAGGTACCAGGGTGTGATAAGCTTGTAGGTACCAGGGTGTGATAAGCTTTGAGGTACCAGGGTGTGATAAGCTTGGAGGTACCAGGATGTGATAAGCTTGGAGGTACCAGGATGTGATAAACATGAAAACCTGAGACAAATGTTACTACTTCAGCATTATAAAGTTCCATCTTCATGAACTCTATGTGTTTATAATTTTTTTGTGAAGAAAAGTTCACAAACATATTTCAATTTGATCCAAATTGATTCAACATGGAAATGTGATCTATACTTTCAACGATCACTTCGTCAGGCGAATGTAGACGGTTGGGTAGCAAGGTGTTGTGAGCACTGGCTTGTTTCTCTGCTTGGTTCGGGCCCGGTTCCCTACATGTTTCTCCCGGTGGCCATGGATTCGAACCTGCTTTGTGGGGTATCCTGATGGGGCATCCCCAGCGACGTAGGCCTCTCGCAAAGGTCGACTGAGTTTAGTTTTACGGCGTTTTAGCTCCCATCTGGGAGACACCAGAAATGGCCTTCACACATTGTGCATATGTGGGGAATCGAACTCGTGTCATCAGCGTGACGAGCGAACGCTTTAACACCTAGGCTACTTCACCCCCCCTTGCAATGGTCGACTAAAACAGTGATCGTTCTTGTCACTATGATGTCACCGAACGCCCAACGGCGTGGAACGCTTCTCACAATATCAACCACCGGTCTGTCTGCTCAAATCTCGGTGATGTATCTACAGTACTGATAACTGAAGAGTAAACAAACATACACCTCACTTCATCACACGTAGTATATATACTCTTCAAAAGAAGTAGGGAACCTGAACTTTCAATTTGGATAGGAAGTATAAGCTTTAACAAACTTTATCAAAGACAGACATCTTATAAACGCACCACCATTTCTCACTACCATTATCACCCCTAAGCACAACGCATGGGAAAAACGCAGTAGCCCAATGCACGTGCATGGGGTGTCGTTCTTGATTTTGACGGTTTTCAAGAAGGTCGATTAATCACTGTAGACCATTAATTTTGAAAGTCATCATGCATCACCCAGTTGTCAGTGTTGCTTTTTTATTATTATTATTTTATTTATTTATTTATTTATTTATTTTTTTTTGGGGATGTGTGTCGGGTGGTGGTGGTGTGAAAATGAAAACCGCACACAAGCAAATTTCACGAATTCGAAGGCGAGAAAGCGATGGCCCATATCAGCCACCATAGTTTTCCATTTGTGTAATAGCAGTGACCTAAGGCCAAACGCCGGGATGCAAACCAATACACAATTGGGGTGTGGCCACGTTGCCTTCAAGTTGTCTAAGTGGTCTTCCAGTGCAAAGCAAAGCCATATTCAGGTACATTACATAAAATATCACAAACCTGACTTACTGGTTCTTGATTATATCAAGCCTAATATAAAAGAAGTATGCTATGAAAAAGTATTGACGCTGATAGTTAGCTGTTTGTTGTACAGTTTTTATATTACACTCTTTTGAGCCCTGAAATTCACAGCTCAATTAATGATGCAAAGATTCGGTACCAGAACGATACACCTGATTACATATGGTTACAGCACCATTAATAAATGAAATATGGAATCCAAGGCAATGACATAGACTACCCGGAACCCTATAACATGACGGCATGTCTGTGCAATACCTAATGATAATTAACGAACAGACTTTATTAGAAAAAAATTGATTGCACTCAGTCCATATGACTCCAAAATATTGAACAAACCTGAAGATATCATGTATTATTATATAACTTTCACGTGCAATTTCTGGACTGTCAACTGCATTCAATAATACAACTGTTGTACAATAATACAACTGTTGTACAATAATACAACTGTTGTACAATAATTAACTGTTGTAACAAAACAAAACACATATATACAGATACACTAAACGCCAAAAGAAACGTTACCCCCCTTCCTTTATGACGGAGGTACCTCTCTTCAGCTGGCGTTGTGATGCGTGGACGTCCACTTTTTGGTCTGTCTACGATGATCCCAGTCTGTCTGAAGCCCTGAATAAGTCTTATAACCGTGATACCGTGGCATCGGTGGGCGTTGGCAACAACATTGTACGTCGACATCCAAATGGCTCTTTCTCTCCCTTCAGCTGTTAATCGTGGCATATTTCTCGTACTTGTGTATCAGATCATGTCTTCTAGGCTCTCTTTATACTATAGAATCATTCTGCATGTGAAATAGATGTAAATACTGTTTGAATATTGCTGCGTTTTTGGCGACTGATATTGCTATGTGTAAAATGGAAATGGAAAAATATTACTTTGCTTAAAAGCAAAATGTTAAAGATAATTGTAGATGTTCCTAAACATTTTTCACAATATCAAAGACAAGTTTTACTTTGTTTTAATAATGCAAATCAGCAAAAAATGTTTTAAAAGACTGAAATCATATCAATGACTATTTTACAATTTTACACACTCTACAACAGTTGTGACTTTAAATGGTTTATCATTGTCCAAAAGCAGAATTTTATTTCAACCTTTCTTTTGGACATCAAAATCACTATTGGTTTATTTCGGCATGGACGAATATAGGACAATTTAACTCTTCTGAAAAAGATGCATTTCACCCAAATATGAATGCATTTGAAAATTTATTTTCGTGATTTGCATAAAGCTCTGTTGTTAAGCTTTCTTGCAAACTAAAACATTCTCAAATATCTTTGATAGTTTTTCAGCAATTCATAAAGGTGGGAGGATAACGTTTCATTTGGCGTCTAGTGTATGTCTAAACACATTTATGAAGTTTACTTCAGAAAATTATGCAGAGATCCTAACATTTTGAAAGAGAAACTTTTTTGGAAAAAAACATGAAGAAAATTGGTCAAACGTTTGCAGTAAAAATATTATTTTATATAAAATTGGAGAGTGCATAAGTTTTACCCCCAGAAAGCAGGAAATTGCATCTGAGAGAATCTAAATTAAAAAAGTTCACGGGGGAGCATGCCCCCGGACTCCCGCAGAAGGATAGTGCCCCCCTCCCAAAAAAGAAAAGTTAACTTCGACCCTGAGTAGCCAATGAGAGACTAATTGGAAATCCATGGGATTTTCAAAGTTTGCGCTTCGGCCTTTAAGGGCGTGAGTTCTGTTGCCTGATTTCAGCAATTTTAATGTCATTGTCAATTATTAGTTTATGTTTAAGTCTAACTGAACCCTAGAGCTATGAAAACTGTAAAAGGTGACAAACTTGATTACACACAATCATGTTGCTGAAAAAGTGTTAAAGTAGTGTTAAACATGTAGTGTTACAACTCTATTAGCGGTAAATTGTTTTAGCGGCATGCAAAAACAACTAAGGGCAGGAGAGTTACCCGCCTTGGGGTTATAAAACACCTGGCTAATAAAAACATGCGAATTACAATGCACTATTTGATTGATTGAAATCAAGTGCTATGGAAAGGCATCTAAGTACACCCACCCACGCGCGCACAATACACAGATGGTCATTCTGGTACGGTGACACCAATGGTTGAGAGCACGGCAACCGTAAAAGGCGCTATATCACAACACACTTCTAATAATAATGCATTTCTCTTAATACTACCATCAGCCCTCAAGGAAGCTACCATATAATCTATTTTGAAAATTACTTATTTAGATTACAACATAAATTAAATAGTTCAAATGAATTAATGAAACGTGGTACTAAATCGACTCTGGCGCCCTCTACCGGCCGAACATTATTTCAAGCAAACCCCATAGAGTCATGCCCCTTGGAGCGCTCTTTACGAATATCCTACACGCAACTTGTGATTGAAACCAGTTCGACAAACACCGACAGCACCGCGTGCGACAGTTTTCGATGTACGGAGCAGTTATTTGCATTCCCTATATGGCAAGTGTTCTGTGTTTGGAAGCTGTTCGCCTCGAAGTTTTAGTTATTGATTTCAGGCAAGTCGTAATGTATAATAAGTCTTTTATTGCATCAATAGGAAGTTAAAGTGTGTGCCTATGCCCAAACATATATAATATAGACCAATATTTTGTGACATTGTGCCTTTGAAAACAATCAGCGAGGTCAAACTTTGCAAACATCCTTCAGAAGTTTGAGCAGTTTTAAACAAGCACATGGCTGGGGAAATTTGCTGGATTCCCAAAGGGGTCATCACTGCTGAAACACCATTATGAGCCTCCACTGGCAAAATAGTCGGAGATAAAACAAATTTATTAACAAGTTGAAAACTTCCAGAGTTCGCTGGGTGCAAGTAATATCAGATATGTTGATGCTGTAACTCTTTAGTTCATAATCTCCATAAGTTACACCGATCACATGCTTTTTCTGCATAAATCAATTTTCTTTTTAAAAAAGAATGCTTGAGTTCGCTAGGTACAAGTAACATCAGATAGTTCAGTTAAGAATCAAAATCTCCCCATGATTCACCTGTCTCACAGGATCTTTCCGTAAGAATCCATTTCCTTTTAAAGGAAAGCAAATGAAGCGTTTAATACACCAAAAGCTTGTGTTTTGGGGTCTTCACATCCTCCCCACAAACGACATTTCCGAATTTTAACATGTACGGATTTTGAATGCAAAATCCCTAAGAGCATAATCGCACTCAATATAATAAGATATATTTGAAAAATCCCCACGAAAGGACGCGGTTGGATGTTTAGTCAGCATCTTATCGATCAAAGACGATCCTTTAATATAAATTACTGTCGGAATCAATTCTCAAATATATGTTGTAGGCCAATCCACAAATATGAAACGATAACCCCAAAATTCTAAAACGGACTCTTATATACCAGTAATTAATGTGAATGAAAAATATATACCACTGAAAATCGGTAAGGAAATTGATGCAATTGATAGTAAAGGTATAATGACGAAAAGTAGGGCGGTGGGGGGCATTAATGTATGTTGTATCAACTTTGCTGGTATGCTGGGTGTTACATGATGGAATACCCTCATTTCCCCTTGGTATTGCCAGCTACTCGGTATAGGCATTGCCTAAAGAGCATTCCATTGCTTTGTCACTTTGCTGGTTGGTGGTTCTCCGGTGCACATTCTCCGCAACCAGTACATCCCATAAAAGTTCAATTACAGACATGTCAGGGGACCTAACGGGTTAAGTTCAATAGCTGTATGACTTATCATCAGGGGAAATTGGTGACGACCTGGGCACGATGTGCAATGTCATATTGGAGTTACAAAAATGTGCAGTGTCATATTGGAGTTACAAAATACAGCTGATAATCCAAGCGAATGGACAACGACAGGACTCAAATTCCGTATTGCTAACCATTCAACTGTACCCTCACAAATATACAAACCAAATAAATGTGTCTGTCGTGTTTGATCCGATAATTCGATGAATATTTATACATGCTTTTATATATCAAAGAACCCGTGAAGATTCGGGTTTGAAATGGTCTTCAGTAACACATGCTTGTCGTAAGAGGCGACTAACAGGGTCAAGTGACTTCTTTGACACATGTCATCGTATCCTTATTGCGAACCTGAAGATTAGTGACAGTGATACTAATACCTCACTGCAAGGAAATATGCATCACCAAGATGGGATATGACAAGACCTTGTAGCAGTGTTATATCAACTTAAAACTGTATCAACTAATCTTGCCGATCTGTCGAAGATCGAGATAGACACACTGGCTCACATGGGGATCTGCTTGTTCAGGTTCGTTCTGAAATTAAAATACACTCTTTGATTTTTTACATTTCCCCAGAGAGAGAGAGAGAGATTGCTACGGGGCCAGTGCTGGCATAAAAAATGAAAAATCTCATCAGTTCTGGCGGACATGTTTCGACCACTTCCGCCTTGCTCAGCTTGAAAGTTTCTTTTCATCCATTTTCGGATATCACAGTTTTCTAATCTCGTTATCTCATTCGGAATATATTCAAGTCTAGACGCAATACAGCCCTGAGTGTCATCGGCGTAGCTGTGAAAATCTAATTTGTGTTTTCCAAAATGTCACGGAGTATAACGTATAGATGGTGAACAGGAGGGGACCAAGTACAGACCCTTGAGGGACGCCTACTGTAAGATAGATCGTGTCTCATGTTGCCTCTCAAGTGCTACTTAGTCGGATTGTAAGACAAGATTGAACACACTTTAATAATGATTCGGTGATGTTCACAGCGGTAAGAGTTTGTCAATAGTATCGAACCCTGCTGATAGACCAGACACAAACCAAACTATGCACACAAAAAATAAAAATGAGAAAAAATGGTGTACAGCTGGTAAAATATAGCCTGACTAAATATGGCTCATCGTATTTCTCTTTCTGTACATTTTGCTTAACACCTACTAGTGAGGATATATACTCTCCCAAAAAAGAAACGCATATAGGAATTTCAACTGTATTTTTATGTTTATTTTGAAACATCTTGTAGTGGCTTTATGAGTCAATGAAATATAGCGACTTATCCGTCTTTGGCACCAACACCAGGCAAGTCAGTTAGAGTGTCACATGGAGACGTGTGGTGGCGCTGAAGTCAATACCTCGTGTAACCACCGTGGGCATCCAGAACTGCACATCGCCTCGGCATCGAACGAATAAGTCTCAGAATCTCGTGTTGCCCGATCGCAGCCCACTCTCTGTCTGTAGTGCAGGGCCTGGGTGCAGGTATTGCATGTGCCCGACGTGTTTCATGAATGTGGTTGTGTTTACGAGAAATGCCAAAGGTTCAGTTTTAAGTATCAAAGTTCATGTGAGAGGAATGCTCCGGGACTCGAACTCCAGAAATGGGCCAGAATAACAGCCTTTTATCCCTACATCCTCTGTATCGCAGGAAAAAATCTTCAATAGAACTTTGTAAGTTTCAGGACAACAAATACCAATTGCGTTTTAATGGCTTTCAGTATATGTTGTAGGCCAATCTACAAATATGAAACGATAACCCCAAAATTCTAAAACGGACTCTTATAT
The DNA here is from genome assembly GCF_003918875.1 of Haliotis rubra. Taxonomy (NCBI): domain Eukaryota; kingdom Metazoa; phylum Mollusca; class Gastropoda; order Lepetellida; family Haliotidae; genus Haliotis; species Haliotis rubra. Next base: position 2,680,221 of record NW_025767246.1, read on the forward strand.
ACCAGTAATTAATGAATGAAAAATATATACCACTGAAAATCGGTAAGGAAATTGATGCAATTGATAGTAAAGGTATAATGACGAAAAGTAGGGCGGTGGTGTGGGGCATTAATGTATGCTGTGTCAACTTTGCTGGTATGCTGGATGTTACATGCACAAGCTCGTGATGGAATACCCTCATTTCCCCTTGGTATTGCCAGCTGCTCGGTATAGGCATTGCCTAAAGAGCATTCCATTGCTTTGTCACTTTGCTGGTTGGTGGTTCTCCGGTGCACATTCTCCGCAACCAGTACATCCCATAAAAGTTCAATTACAGACATGTCAGGGGACCTAACGGGTTAAGTTCAATAGCTGTATGACTTATCATCAGGGGAAATTGGTGACGACCTGGGCACGATGTGCAATGTCATATTGGAGTTACAAAAATGTCCAGTGTCATATTGGAGTTACAAAATACAGCTGATAATCCAAGCGAATGGACAACGACAGGACTCAAATTCCGTATTGCTAAACCATTCAACTGTACCCTCACATTATTATTGGTTATACAAACCAAATAAATGTGTCTGTCGTGTTTGATCCGATAATTCGATGAATATTTATACATGCTTTTATATATCAAAGAACCCGTGAAGATTCGGGTTTGAATTGGTCTTCAGTAACACATGCTTGTCGTAAGAGGCGACTAACAGGATCAAGTGACTTCTTTGACACATGTCATCGTATCCTTATTGCGAACCTGAAGATTAGTGACAGTGATACTAATACCTCACTGCAAGGAAATATGCATCACCAAGATGGGATATGACAAGACCTTGTAGCAGTGTTATATCAACTTAAAACTGTATCAACTAATCTTGCCGATCTGTCGAAGATCGAGATAGACACACTGGCTCACATGGGGATCTGCTTGTTCAGGTTCGTTCTGAAATTAAAATACACTCTTTGATTTTTTACATTTCCCCAGAGAGAGAGAGAGAGATTGCTACGGGGCCAGTGCTGGCATAAAAAATGAAAAATCTCATCAGTTCTGGCGGACATGTTTCGGACCACTTCCGCCTTGCTCAGCTTGAGAAAGTTTCTTTTCATCCATTTTCGGATATCACAGTTTTCTAATCTCGTTATCTCATTCGGAATATATTCAAGTCTAGACGCAATACAGCCCTGAGTGTCATCGGCGTAGCTGTGAAAATCTAATTTGTGTTTTCCAAAATGTCACGGAGTATAACGTATAGATGGTGAACAGGAGGGGACCAAGTACAGACCCTTGAGGGACGCCTACTGTAAGATAGATCGTGTCTCATGTTGCCTCTCCAAGTGCTACTTAGTCCGGATTGTAAGACAAGATTGAACACACTTTAATACTGATTCGGTGATGTTCACAGCGGTAAGAGTTTGTCAATAGTATCGAACCCTGCTGATAGACCAGACACAACCAAACTATGCACACAAAAATAAAATGAGAAAAAATGGGAGTACAGCTGGTGTAAAATATAGCCTGACTAAATATGGCTCATCGTATTTCTCTTTCTGTACATTTTGCTTAACACCTACTAGTGAGGATATATACTCTCCCAAAAAAGAAACGGATATAGGAATTTCAACTGTATTTTTATGTTTATTTTGAAACATCTTGTAGGCTTTATGAGTCAATGAAATATAGCGACTTATCCGTCTTTGGCACCAACACGAGGCAAGTCAGTTGGAGTGTCACATGGAGACGTGTGGTGGCGCTGAAGTCAATACCTCGTGTAACCACCGTGGGCATCCAGAACTGCACATCGCCTCGGCATCGAACGAATAAGTCTCAGAATCTCGTGTTGCCCAATCGCAGCCCACTCTGTCTGTAGTGCCTGTGCGAGTTGCTGAAGTGTCTGGGACTGAGGGTTACGGCGTCGCATCCGTCTGTCCAGGGCATCCCACAGATGTTTGATCGGGTTTAAGTCCGGTGATCTTGAGGGCCAGGGGAGCACATTGATGTTGTGGTTCTGGAGGAAGTCTCTAGTGTGACGTGCTGTGTGGGGCCTGGCATTGTCCAGTTGAAACAACTCCCTCTGGCGATCAATGATTGGAAGGAGGTGTGGGCGTAGGATTTCGTCACAGTACCGTTGAGCTGTCAGGTTTCCTGGATCATCACCAAATCACTTCTCCTACGGCAGGTGAAATCACTTCCCCGGCCGAATCTGTCCACCTGGGGAACGCAAACGTCGGCGAAACGTTCATGTCGACGTCTGTACACCCGCATTCTTTCATCGCGTCGTTCCAATAGAAATCGTGATTCATCACGGAACCAGATTCTACGCCAATTCGGTAGGTTCCAGGCCTGAACGTTGGTGCACCATTGAACTCGATATCGACGATGTTGTTGTCGAAGCACAGGGCCAAAATAAGGTCTTCTGGCACGTAAACCAGCCTCTCTCAACCTGTTCCTGACGGTCTGTGCAGAAAGCCTCCTCAATCCGGGTATTTGTCGAGCGGTACTGGTCGCCGTAGCTGTTCGACGCAGGTGATGTACCCGGAAGTAGCGATCCCGCGCCGCAGTGGTCGCTCGAGGTCGCCCACTACGAGGGGCATCTGCTACCGCATTCTGCCGGCGATATCTCTCCCAGAGCCGTGAAATGGTGCTTTGGTGAACATTCATGCAACTGCATGTGGAGACTGGCGAGCTTCAAGCAAACCAATGGCGATATGACGGTTGGCTTCATTTAGACGTGGCATTTTGCGTTCGTCAACAATATTCCAAATACAGTGAATAATCGACAGACAGCGCTCAACCTTTTATATCCATCATTCAGACTATCTGATCCCCAACTTTCACGGACATTGCATGTGAATTGTGTATTCTGTGACACTACACGCCGAAATTGAAAATCATGCTGTTAAATACGGGTATTTTACGGATGTAGAACAAACTTTATGGATAACAACTTCTTTTATTTGTGAATGCGACGTTTCGATACAGATTCTTGTACCGTTGTCAAACATAATGGAACATGAAGAAGGGGGAAGTGTATATATACTGGATGTAACAATGTAACAAAGAAAACAACATAATTAACACAATTGGCTAGGCAGAAAGCTGATGAAGCCAGAGAGTAGACAAGGACAAGCGTGGAAGCCAATGATGTACAAATAATAATGAGATGTTTATACAGCAGAGTTTATACAGTAGATTGGGCTTGGTGGAAGAGTGCATCATAAGCGAATGGAATGAAGTATCCTTGGTCTCGGTTGATGGTGGGCTTTGGCGTTTGATGTGTTAGATGGCTTCGGTAGGCTTGCGTTTAGTGAAAGTCTGTTTGTTTGTTAGAGAGAATGGTGATGTTGTTGAGATGGGTGAGAAGCCACTTGCTGATTTGATGATTGGAAGGTATCATCCACTTTGCGCTTTGAAGTTTACCAGTGCTTTATCTTTCAGGAACATGTAAATTTCGGATTAGGATAGGGATAAGGGGAGCCCATGGGAAGTCCGAAGCAGAACCAGCAACTACCTTTCCTTGACGTGGTGTCTGCTCCTGTTTCCATGGTAAACTTACGATGCGGGGATGTTGGTTGTTGAGATGGGTGAGAAGCTGAGTGGCCACCATCATCTTGCGTCCTGAGGTTGGAGGTCATCAACAAAATAAACTGTGATTGTGGGCAGACGAAGGTATCATCCACTCAGATTTCTGTTACCAAATCATATCATCCACATCAAACGCCAAAACCACCATCAACCGAGACCACATCAAACGCCAAAACCATACTTCCATTTCCATCCGCTTATGGTGCACTCTTCCACCAAGCCCAATCTACTGTATAAACTCTGCTGTATAAACATCTCATTATTATTTGTACATCATTGGCTTCCACGCCTGTCCTTTGTCTACTGTCTGGCTTCATCAGCTTTCTGCCTAGCCAATTATGTTAATTATGTTGTTTTCCTTGTTACATTGTTACATCCAGTATATATACACTTCCCCCTTCTTCATGTTCCATTATGTTTGACAACGGTACAAGAATCTGTATCGAAACGTCGCACTCACAAATAAAAAGAAGTTGTTATCCATAAAGTTTGTTCTATATTGTACTTCCCAACTTCTAAAATGCCACTCAAAGAAGTTTTACGGATGGTGCGTTTTGTTGTCATGTTTCAAAACATAAACACCATAGGACTCATAAACAGAGCAAAACCATTTGTAAAATGAATCACGTTTTCATTCATTGCTACATGAAATTGCTATTTTCATGATGCGTTTCTTTTTGAGAGAGTATATGTCTTGAAAAACTTCGTGACATACTATGATGATACGGAAAAGGATTTTTACCGCATCTTATGGTTCTTATAAGGGGTAATTGACAGGATCGTGTGGTGTAAAACATGGTTAAAACATAACATCGTAATTAAATTGCCCAGATCGATGCTCATGATGTCAGTCATTGGATGTCCTGGTCAAGACTATTTACAAACTGCCGTCATATTAGCTGCTGGACATTGTTATAGAATAGTGTTAAACAACACACAAACAAACAAAAAAGAGCATCACTGGATCAATCAAAATTTTCCAATATCGTACGAGCTATTAGGTGCTGGTAATAACAGTTACTGTGTGATAATTAAAAAAAATCACTGACATATGAACGAGACCTGTGAAGATCCGGGTTAGAGCTGGACTTCAGCAACTATCAGGCTCGCTGACTTGTTTGACACATGTCATCGTATCACAATTACGTAGATCGATGCTCATGCTGTTGATCACTGGACTGTCTCGTCCGGACTCTATTATTGAACGACCGCTGCCATATAGCTGTGATATTGCTGAGTGTAAATTTACACAACAAACAAATACAAGTGATGAACTATCTTGAAGGACGATACGGTATACGCGAGAAATCTTATTTCGAATTTTTCATTTTTGGATCCGTTGCATCCGATCCAAACATCCATTCACTCGAGCCATACTGTGTATGAATCTCTCAATGAGTCCATCTGTCTTAATGACTCTGTTAGTTGCCTACGACGTTGAAGAAAATCCTGTCCCAGACGTATACCGTGAAGGGAAGTCAAGGCTCATTGCTGGCCATGACATTCTATGGATGCTCGAAGAGACCATAGAGCACGGCAAGCAGGAAACCGTCGCCTGACAAGACGTTGACCTACAGGCCTTGATGTGGGCATACTGACCTACACCACTGATGTATGTTGCCAACATGACAATTTGTAAAGGGCGGCACGACACACAACCGTCGAGCCTTGAGATGAGATGCATGTAGGCGATTTCTAATCGTCTGACTCGTAACTCCTGTAGCCTCATGAAATTTCCAGCAATTTATTCGCCGTTAGAGTCGATTTGGAAAAGCCTTGTTTGGGGCTTATCGATCCTGTACCCGTTGAACTTGGACGCCCTGAAGAGTTCAATCAACATATTTGGTTTCTGGGAACCTGTTCCGTAGTCTGCTTATCACTGACTGAGAAACATTAGAAGTATTGGCAACAACATCCATGGATGCATGCCAACAGCCTGTAACCGTTCCGCGCATTGCAGACGCCGAATCATGAGTTCATTCATAAACAATAAAAGAAATCAGGTAAATCAAAACTGTATGATAAGCAAAATCAATAAGATTGACAGGAATAACGTGACTGGCGCCATGACGTTACGGAAACTATTGGTTGTGTTTGGGTGTTGAGAAAAATAGTCGCCATTTCAGACACTATGCACAAACTAAATTGACATGGATCAAGGGGCGTTACTCAATTAACGAAACAATATCACACCAATTTTCGAACTCTTTTGAGATCACGACCAGTGAAATTTCACTGGTGTCATGACGTTACGTAAACTATTGGATGTGTTTGGGTGTTGAGGAAACTAGTCCCCATTTCACTATGCACAACGTAAATTTACATGGAGCAAGGACCGTTACTCAATAAACCAAACCATATGACGCCGATTTGCGTACTCTTTTCGGGACAATGGTCAGTGACAATGTGCAAAATTTCATTTTTCTGATTTAATTAGTTTTCCTTTTTAAATTTTTTAAAAGTGGACGGACGCACAAACTCTGTTCAGATTTTTCGATGAGCCACTTCATGGCGAGATATAAATAACTAATTGACTGTCACTTTCTATTTCACACTGATTTCTATTTCACACAAAGGAACACAAATCGATACCTAGGAATGAAGGCGTTCGCTTCAATACTTTCTGGAAGAGTGCACTTTCTACACTCACACCTCAACCATTTCTCTCCAACTCCATCGATCTCAGTATGCTTGACAAATCAGAAATGTCTTTTGAAAAATAATCTATCACTAGTCCATTACAGTTAATGAACGTATTGTTCCCAGTCGGATTTGAATTAGTTTTGTTCCATAAAACCAAAAACAATCACAGGAAATGTAATTTGTCTGTTTCCGATGTCACATTAAGACCAGCAGACATTTGTCATATATTTGTGTCTCGGTCGTTACCTGATCTGGGCTATTCTGACCAGTCAGTTGGACATACAACAACGCGTATGTTAGGAAATGCTGATCGAAAAAAAAATAGTCTACCCTCCCAAAACCTCCTGCTGTTGACTGCAATCCTCCGCCACACCCCTCCCACCCAAAAATGGAATGGTCTGATCTCAGCATGAGAAGAAAATGACTGCTTGAGCATACTCTTGGCGTTGCCAGATCTATTGGTATAATTCTCTGAAACAGTCATAAGCATCATTAGGGACCGTTCCTTTGGTATTTGGAGTGAGGTCTTCGAAACAGATTAGTTCGACTCCACCTAGAACTCAAACATTGCCTGATTAAAATATATGGCCGGGAGAATGAGCCAATATGCATTATGTATTGCCAACGGATAGAACTTCATCATGATTATCAGCTTCAAGCTTCTCATCTTCATTTCCCCAGTGTCCTCAGTTGGGATGTTGTTTAAGAACTTATCTTCGCTAGTTTACTGATTCGGGGCAATCATCATATTTTATCATCTACGTTTTTCATTGCAGTGATTTAACTGCATACAATGTACTTGAAATGGAACATGGGTGTCCGGTCTGCTCTACTAAAACTGCACATGTAAACACTTACTTTTGTCAAATACGCTGTGTGAGATAATGATAAATCGATCAGCGTATTGTCGGCTCATCCTTTGATCGCTTGTGTTCACAACGAATTTGATGAGTGTTCTCGTACTGCGTTTCCACATGCATACAAGTACATAAATGTAATATCACACCAGGTTCAGTCCATATCAGATTTCAAACCCAGGTTCCATTGAAGATTTACAACAAACAAAAACATGCAAATGGACGCCATTGACTGCTAAATACCCTAGACACCATCATCGCAATCAGAAACACATCAGAAGCTGGAGTATTGCATTTGTTAGTCACAGCAGAACAGATGTGGGCAGTAAGCTGTTGTTCGTGGCCTTTGTGAATAATATGTATGACTAAGTAGTGCCACAACTGATTACATCCGTAGAAAGGTCATTTAAAGACCAGCAAGAGCTCTCGAGATAACGACAGGTGAACGTAGTTCGTCCCATTAGTTAGAAGTAAGCGCTAAAGAGAATAACCAGTCCTGACCATCCACCGGAACTGATTACATTTGCGAAATAGCCTTGAAAATTACATGAACAGGCCACTGTAAATTACACATGCCATTGTTCGCAAACTCGGATCCAGATTTGCGCAAATGAAGCATGTTCACGGCGTGCTGATTGTTGTATGCAGAATAATAGTATTGTTTCTGTTCAGAGAATGTGGCCTGCTAAATGATATACATTTGTCATACATGAAAGAGAACATAATTAAACATTCATAGGCGGTTTTAGGTTTTTATAAAATTGTTTAGCTTATATCTGAGAGTATACTATAATAGTGCAATAAACGGGTCTCTTGTTTACACACAGATGATGTAAATATCATGCAACTATGAAATAGGATATGTCATCTTTTTAGTCACAGTTTGACATCCAAACAAGTTTCAGGCCCCTGGATGTGTTTGCAATAACATAGCTATAACCAGCAGGGGTGGTTTTAACATGAACGTCGACTGAATGTTTATAGATCATGGGTAACCAACCATTAACTGTTTCGAAGTGTGTATAGAATTGTTAAAAGTCTCTTTCCAGGGGCGTAGCTGCAGTTATAGAAAAAAGCCGGGCTTACACATGATTGTTGCTAAAAAGGTTGGGCAAGCACTCAATACTATCTACATTTAAAGCTTTGCAACCTATGGGGCTTACACGAAAAAATTGGCTTGCTACGCGCTTGCATTCCGCTGTCGGGTAAAGACGGTAGCCCAGTCTTTATCACGCTTATCCGCTTCACCCAACAACATCGACTGAAGGCAACTGAAACGTTCCAGTTGCAGCGTCTCGAATTGGGCTTGAGGACAGAACCTGGTACTCATTTAAGAATCAAACAACGATTGTGTTTGGTGCTGATGAACATAGATTCTGGACCAGTAACGATTACATATTTCATATTAGAATTCGGACGTCATGTTTCTCACTGGATAAGAGCCTGTCCTGCGGTCCGTGTGCTGGACAAGGGGTATTTGTATTTGTCTATTTTCCTTACGCCTCTCTGAAAGTACACTCAAATAGTGCATATGCATGTACACACGCACGCACAATCACTCAATGGCTCCCTGCAAGAGACGTATTCGTGATCGCACCCTTTGGAATTATGGGTAAACAGTCTTAATGACTTCAAGAAGTGCGCAAACAGTGACAAGCCACGATGACATATCACAGAACATACCAAACAGAAATATCTGACCTCTTGAATCTACCCCCTAAGCTTCCAAACCCTATCTCTACCCAAAGTCCCCTATTCGGTACCTATGGTATCCAATTGATTTTCAGCAATATCCAAAAGCACGTCTTGCGGAAACCTTAAGACTCTCTACCCAAAGTCCCCTATTCGGTACCTATGGTATCCAATTGATTTTCAGCAATATCCAAAAGCACGTCTTGCGGAAACCTTAAGACTTTCTGTACAATAGTGAACACAGGTCCCTGCTACATATCTGCAATCTATCTTAACAAATTGCCCTGGCAATCGCGTTCTCGTTTAATAGACAAGGAACAAGACTGTCGTCTTTGTTCGCTCGTCGAGGTCATATTTCTGTCGTTTTCAGGATGTGATAAAAATGTCTATTCTCTGCCTAGAAACAATCAAAGATGTCGCGCATATCGATCCAGGTTATTTTAGTGTTCTATTTTTGTCATTAACTAGTTTATATCGACCGGAAACTGGCTGATCACCTCCGTTTGTCCTTTACGAAACGTGTTCGGTACTTGCTCTTCGGTACTGGTCATCAGGTTCAGGAAGAGAGGCCCTCATCAGTAACGTTTTCATGATTTGTGTTGTTTGTTTGTTTTATTTTATAAGATTAAATGAATTTTGATTGTTCCATTAATCCATTGATGGGTTTCCGGATTAGACTTAAAGGTATCATAACATGTACTTCTGCCTGGGAAAATGTCACAAATAGAATAATGCCGGTGGGTATCAGAACCAATTATTATGTTTGTTAGGTCACGTCTTCATGGCAATGTATACATAACTAGAATAATGTGCATTGGTAGTGAAGTGAAGGAAACAGTATTTAAGTTGGTTGGTTGTTTAACGCCGCACTCAGCAATATTACAACTATATGGCCGCGGTCTGTAAATAATCGAGTCTGGACCAGACAATCCAGCTATCAACGGCATAAGCATCGATCTGCGCAATTGGGATACGATGACATGTGTCAACCAAGTGAGCAAGCCTGACCACCCGATCCCGTTAGTCGCCTCTTAAGACAAGCATGGGTTCTAATATTTCGATACATTTAAACATATTGATGAAAAGTGTAAAATGAAACTTTAACCACCTGTTTGGGTTTTTCTAGTACCTATATGCCGAGTAGAGGCCGCCATTGTGCAGTCATTGCCTGTTACAGTGAAACGCCAGCGCAACGTACCTAGGGAACCAGACCGTCGTACCTGTACTCTTGTCCTTGACCTTGCACGCCATCATCGTTCACATTCAGGTTTGTTGGTAATTGTTCCAATTCTGCTAATCAAATACTGAAAGATTGAACGTATTGAACGTTGGACGTTGACTTCTGCTAGGTTCCAGCTTGCTGATAGCCCGTGGACGGATTGTGCGTTGGAGATGGCGCATCACGAGTTCATGTAAAGAAAATGAAACGACTTTACAATCTACAGAATCACAATACATACATACATACATACATACATACATACAGACAGACAGACATACACAGACATACAGACACACAGACACACACATACATCATACATCATACATACATACACACACATACATACATACATACATACATACATACATACATACATACATACATACATACATACATACACACACACACACATACATACATACATACATACATACATACACACACACACATACATACATACATGCATACATACACACACATACATACATACATACGTACATACACACACACTCAAACACACGCACGCACGCACACACACACATATATACATACATACACACATACATACATACAGCCCTTGCTCGTAGTTAAACGTGACTAACGGGATCGGGTGGTCAGACACGCTGACTTAGTTCGTGTAGGCCACTAAAGATCCATCTGCGTAGTTCAATGCTTCCCGTGTCAATCACTGGATTGTCTGACACAGATTCGATTATTTGCATACCGCCGTCAAATAGAAATTAACATTGGTGACTGTCGGTTTGAACAACAGCAACAGGAGCAGCAACCACAACAGCAACAAAAAACAAACAAAGAAGTAACATGAGAATAAGTACATTAGAAAATTTGCGGTGTGACGTAAAATCAAACGACAAATGTGCTCTTTATCTTTCAGTAAACTGTGTTTGCAACGTTACAGTAGCCAAGTGAACGGACCAGTCTACTGAGGCGTTGATAGATAACCTTTCTCTTTAGAATCTCTTTTTCAAGCACATGTACGCCAGGAAGAGGTATTTTACGCCCGTTTCCTAAGATTCATTGTTGATAAACATTGCCTCGGAAGTGTCTTTCGATTTATATGAAAGTTTTCTTCTGGGATGAATTTATCTTACACTTTTATACCCGACATCAACCACACTTTCTGGGCTTGCCATAAGAATTTACTTCAGTTCACCGAAAACTACTTCACTGAAAACGTATGAATAATGATGCCAATTAATACTCACTGTTTCAAGTTTGTGTTTGACATACTGAATGGGCCACACAACCTTGGCAACGAAAAATGGGGAAGAGGAATAATTCTTCACGGATCCGGTTTCGTCAAATATGGAAGCATCGTTACGCCAGTGCCCTCCTTGATTGGCCGATGCACCAGGGGAAAAGGAACAATTCCTCTCTAACCCTGCTTTCGTCAAAATATGGAAGCATCCTTACATCAATGTCCTCCTTGATCACATTTCATCTCATTCACTGTCGGTAAAAGTCAAGGTCACTGTCCACCGTTCAGTTCCAGCGTTGGTAGGGTAACCTAGCCGCTCGTCACGCTGAAGACCCGGGCTCGATTCCCCACATGGGTACAATGTGTGAAGCCCATCCCTGGTGTCCCCGCCGTGATATTGCTGGAAATTTACTAAAAGCGGCGTAAAACCATACTCACTCACTCACTCAGTTCCAGCGTCACCTGGTTGTCCTCGGCAACCACAAACTACTCCATCCCAGCAAAATAATATTCGACAACAACAGTACACCAGAAAAATAATCTTGCTGATTACCAATATGTTGAAAACCTATTGAGAAATGTACCTAATGTTTGATTGCCCTGCCTTTGCATGTGTTTGTGACTGATGCCAAGGTTGGACAGGGTCATCTTTTGCAAACAATTTGTACCAACACTACAATTCATAAACACATGCTGATGTAGTACAAATTAGGATAGTGGAAATGGACATACATTATCATGCAAATGATTCAATTTGTTTTTTAGAGATGTACATTATTGGCATTAAATTGACTACAAAAGTATACCCAAATGATCACACACCTCAACAGTGTGATGTTACTATGTGTAAGGTTGAGAGTATATATCGAAACAGTATAGGAGTGTACACGTTGCAACCATCAAGGACAACGTGATACACGTATCTACATTATCAGCATTCCGCCATGTCCGATATCACCAGATAACAAAGAGGTCAGTGTAGCTTCAAGATGAAGGTAGGTAAACCGTTGCACTGTATTCTCACAGTTGAATGAACATAAATATGTAAAAGAAATATATGTTAATAGTGTCTTCATCGTAGCATTTCGAACTGCGCTTTAATCGGAATATTTCGTACACATTTGACCATTGCTTCTTTATATATCGTGACACTATATCTCACCTGATTGGGGACTGATGTAATATTTATAAATATCTTTGAAAAGTTGTTACATATATACGCAGTTATTTAGTTCATGCCTACCCATCATATCATCATTTCGCCCCCCCCAAAACTCAAGAACGGTGGTTGAAATACTGTTTCCAAAAACTTTTGTGTAAACATGTATATAAATATTTTCAAATATTTTCTTCTAAACTTGAGAAGTATGAGTGTGTCTGTTGAGATATGATTCTCTTACAGTCTAAGTGTCTTTTCACTACTTTGTGTGACCTCCTTGCCCTGCAATACACGCCTGAATTCGCCAAGGTACACTACCGATCAATGTTTGTAGGAAATCGTATGGCACAGTATCCCAATATTCGATCACTTCCTTCTTCATATCCTCAATATTTCAAAGTCCTTTTTGGTTTATTCTGTCCTTCATTAGTCCCACACATTCCCCATAGGGTTAAGATCTGTCGCTGGGCCAGTCGAAAAATTGAACAGTTTCTTCCGACAACCAGTTTTGTGTAACCCGCACAGTTTTGTGTTTTGGGTCGTTATTATACTGGAAAATCCAATTACATGTATCTTCATAAAGTGTTCGTACCGTTGGAAGGAGGTGATCATTTAAGATGTCAACATATCGTTCCTTCGTCAAATTTCCAGTAAAAATACACAACGGCGTCACCACGTGATGAAATTTCGCGCTATGTTTTGGCGTTGGTAGGTTTCACATTATCTTTTGTCCACATTATCACACAGTTGGGAAAAAGCCAGACAAAAGTTTTATCAGTTTCCCAATCTTGATTTTCGTGGGCCCTATACCAGTTTAAAAGTTGTTCTTGCTTTCATCAATGGTGAGGGAATTCCGCGCTTTTTCATCCAGTTAAGTCTGTGTCATTCTTGTTTAAGGATTTCATTACATGCATGAGGACTTCCTCTAATAATCATCTCCTTTCTGATATTCTGAACGCTTTTCAATTTTCCCCTACTCACAATCTTACCAAGATGCCAGCGATCCGCAGTACTGAACTCCATTGGCCTCCCTGCCCTTATGCTGACTGGATAGTCTTCAAAGTTCTGTATACTGTAGACAGAGGAATGTAATGTCTATCAGCTAACTCTTTTACATTACCCCTTTCAAAATCATCTAGAACCAGCTTTCTTTTCTATTCTGCTGTCAAATCTGCCATGTCAACAAAGGAAGTCGTCTGCTACACCAGGGAGGATAACTCTTGATATTTTAAGGTTCATTTTTAAACCTACAAGAATTGCCGCCCATAATGAGTACATTACTACAATGTAACACATATTTTACAATTCTGTTATCAGTATTAGGAAACAGATTTTCTCAATAATTTGTATGCATGTATGTATATATGTGTGTGGGTGTTCGTGCGTGTGCGCGTGCGTGTGTTTGTTTGTGTGTGTGTGTTTGTGTGTGTGTGTGTGTGTATGCATATATGTATGTATGTGTGTAGCGATGTTGAAGTATAGCTGTTAACATATTTTTGATGGGTGTGGATTCCGATCTATGCATTCATACACACAGGATGTTGATACGCTTTACGGGTCCATGTTTTTAAAAACAACAACAAAAAAAACAACCCAGAGCGTTGTACATATCAGTAAAACCATATAAAGCTGAAGCCCAGCGATATTCCAGCTATATTACTGTGGGTGACACCGGAAATGGCCTTCGTACATTTTACCCACTGGGAAATCGAACCCTGGCCTTCGACGTGACGAGCAAACACTTCAGCCACTAGGCTAATCGCCGCCCCAAAAGGGACAGGTATCACTAGTGCATCACTAGTGGACAATTAAACACAACCTTTGATATGACCTTATCATGTTGACAAGGGACCTTTGCACTGACCGAGAATGTTGTCCCTGAACTCGTGTGGGAAGCCGATTTCTGTTGTCACCACGTAATAATGCAACTCACTCGCTTCTAGTGTATGACTGACTGACTGACTGACTGACTGACTGACTGAGTTTAGTTTTACGCTCCTTTTAGCAATATTCCAGCAATATCACGGCGGGGGACAACAGAAATGGGCTTAACACATTGTGCCCATGTGGGGAATCGAACCCGGGTCTTCGGCGTGACGAGCCAACGCTTTAACCACTAGGCTACCCTACCGCCTCTCTAGTGTATGAATATTCATTCATTCATTCATTCATTCATTCATTCATTCATTCATTCATTTAATAGTATTTTATTTATTTTATCTATTTAGTTATTGTATTCATTTTATTCATTAAATTTTGTTCTAGTTTCTGTTATTTTGTATGATTTATTTTATAAACAAATTGTTTTGTCTAATTTTTCTTTTTGAGGGTTTTTAATTTTTATTGGAGGGGGGTGATAGGTGGGGTGGGGGTGTTAGTCCTTCTAGTAATGCTTATTTACGTTGGTATTATTGGTGGGTTTTATTTGTTTGTTTGTTTTCCGAACGGTTCATTCAGCAACTTTCCAACTATATGATGCCGGTCGCAAAATAATCGAATCTGGTGATTGACATAATGACTCTTAATGAGCATCGACCTGTGCAATATCGATACGATGATTTGTGTCATGTAGGTCAGCGGGCCAACCTTACGCCTTTTACGTAGGTTTGTGATGATTAACCCCTAGTCTACAAGGGTCAATTTCGTTATAGGGACAGTATGATTACAGAGATTAAATCGTTTTTTCGACTCCAACTTCATTCTGTCATCCGAGCCACACACAATGTGTACATCTGTATTTCCTACATGGAAATGTATAGGGGTGGGTATTGTAGGGAATTTTCATATTGCGATATATTGCGATGCAAAAGCATGTATTGCGGTACGTATTGCAATATATTGCATGAGGTATTTTTAAACAAAAAATATTTATAATCGAGTTAATGCTTGATTTATAGAGCAAAACCACAACAAAATCACCATGCTTGATTACGCTTTAATATCAACTTTTATTTTAACATGACAAAATAAGAATGTGAATAATATTTGGCACAAATGAAAAAAGGAATATCCGAAGATTTCCGAGTGTTACGAAGTTTTCCGAATGCAACTCAAAGTACCGGTTTTCGATCAGCGTATCGCAAAACGTATCGTTTTCATGTCTGAACCTGTAAATACCGGTAAACCGGTTATATTGCGCAGCCCTAGAAATGTATGATATAGTTTCAATTTTGACCATGTGAATTGTCAGCTGAACAATTGGCTTACCTTTACCTACGTGTTCGTAGTGGGTGCTACAGGGAGGTGAGTGAGTTTATTTTTACGCCGCACTCAGCAGTATTCCAGCTATATGGCGGAGATTGTAAACAATCGAGTCTGGACCAGACAATCATGTGATCAACACCATGAGCATCCGCATTTGGGATACAATGGCATGTGTCAACCAAGTCAGCGAGCCTGTCCATCTACAGGTAGGTAGGGTGTGATATCACATAGTATGGTTGCACAGGCTTATGATGTAGTCTAATATGGACTAATTTCTTATTATTAAGGAAAAGTTGTCGGTTGTATTTATTTGAATATCAGTTCATTCATTTTGTTATTTGCAGGTATTATTACTTCTCGGGCTATGGCTGGTGTCGGCGCAAACCGGCACTGCCCAGGTGTGCAAATTCTCTGCAGCCTCAACAGTGGGCCCTAACGGTGAGCTTCCCACAAATAATACTGAGGGCGTCCCAAAAGTAGTCAGCCTTACTATATTCTCGATGTCCAATGTTAGAAAAGCTTCCATTTTATTTTGGAAGAATCATTACCAAAGCCATATCCAAAATTTCACACATGTGGGTAATGTGGTTAACGAGATATTAGTCATCACAACACATTGGGGTATAATATATCTTTAAAAATTGCAGAAAGTGAAAAACGATGTCATTTTGTACATCTTGGATAATGGTGTGCCCTCAGATAATATCATATAAAATACATGTATGTTCAGTATAGTATTGGATGACTTCCCGTCAAAATCAACATTCAAAGATTTGGATTGCTTGATTTATATTTAGACGAGGCTGTTTTTGAAGGACACCCCCATTTTAATCTTTCAAAAACACTGTGTCCAGATATTCAAGCTGGCACTGTTTACAATATATTGAGTGCTGACACATTCAGCATTTAGTTTGACCCCTTGGCATCATGTATGAATAAGTGAAAACATTAGCATAAATTATGTCCTTATGATTACGTCATCTGAAAGGGGTTGGGTACTGTCTCCAAAACAAGCTCTTTCAGTAAACATCATGGGGGAGTCACTTTGGGGGATTGTACTTTCAAATTGCATTTTTTATGCACTAGAGGACTTCTGCCTATCTCAAACACAAAATATTTCTTGCATATTTTGCTTCCTGAAGTTAGTGATGCATTAATTGCAGATTTTGCGTTTTGGGGGGGTACCAAGATAAAGAGTCAAACAAAATGGGGATCGTGAGGCTGGAACATGGCAAAAGCAATTTGCTTGAGGTTGACAGATAATATGTAAAAACATAAAACAGCTGCTTTTGTATAATTTTCTAGGTGAGGCCGACTACTTTTGGGACGCCCCTCGTATATCCCTTGTTGGGATATGATAGCCTGATTACTTGATGATGCGGGTCAATTCAGTCTCGATAAGATAACACTATGTAGTTCTGTTATCTCGAATGACTGGAGTATATCTTAAAAGCTCCAATAACGAGGTGGACGAGAACAGAGCAAATACGTTGACGATAATTATTACAAAAATATTTACAAACTATCGTATATGTGTTAGAGATAGGGGTAACATAAAGTGGGGATAGGCGGGATTGCGTTTTCAATGACGGGTGGCCCTGTGGCCTAAGGCGCCGCAATTCGCTGCGCAGAGTTATGTCCCTTTGCACTCAGATACTTATCCTCTTTGGTTCGATTCCCGGTTCGCTCCGATTATATTTCTGGGTGTTCAGCATTGTACCCGTGCTTGTGAGTTTCACCAGAGTGGTAAACGTATGTGTCCTACACCAAATTTGAGTTTTCCCCCACAAACAGGATGTCGTATATAATAGTATGATACTGTTCAAAGCGGGGATAAACGCACTCACATATATTGGATAAATTGCAAAACCTGGTTTCGCGGCGTGTGGTTTGGAAATCTAAGCAGGCTTCATGTATGTGTTTTCTTATCCGGTCACGAGTAGGTATGGCAATTTATGAAAGATTAATTGTATTATATTGGTGGATGGTCATGATTATGGCGGGGTTACGACAATGAGACAGATGATGAGGAATTCCGAATCTACCAAGTACAACATAACCTCATAACATGACATCGCGAAACTTGAACATGACATCACTAAACTGCATGACATCACGCAATTACAACATGACATCAAAACCGTTGCAAACTTACATGGCACACGACACATTAACATGACATCACGACACTCCAACATGACATCACGCAATTACAAGATGACATTACAACCGTAAGGCAAGACATCGGTACACTTCAACATGACATTACAACACTTCAACATGACATCACGAAACTACATGACATCACGGAATTACAACATGACGTCGCAACCTTACAACATGACATACGACACTGTAACATGGCATCACACAGTTACACCAGAACATTTCGATATGAGATTACACAGACATCGAGTATATTATGATACCGCGGCGCTTATTGACATCGCAACGCAACATGAGATCGCATTTTTTCAACTTGACATCACACACCTTGATTATATAAAATCTCTACAACATGAGTGAGTGAGTGCGTATGATTTGAAACCGCTTTTAGCAACATGACAACAACAGCATGGCGGGGACACCAGAAATGGGCTTCACACAATGTACCCTAATGGTGAATCGAACCCGGGTCTTCGGCGTGACGAGCGAACGGTTTAACCACTAGACTACCCCACCGCCCCTTCTACAACATGATTTCACAAAATGATATGACATCAAAGCGCTACAACACAACATTATGAAATTGCAACATGCTTCATCAAAACCACATGACATCGCTCCAGTTCCACGCCGCGATACTTTAACATAACACAACGAGACAAAGACATGGCATCAGTTGAAAATTGTTGAGTGAAGAAAGTAATAAAGTAACTAACAAACACAAAAAAACTTCTTCGCGCAAGTGGTATGACATGGCACCACAACCTTACAACTTAACAAAACGGTACTTTCATGACATTACAAGAATATAATAAATTTCAACCATTTGTTGTTTTACCCCTCGGGATTTGCTCCAAACTGTTTCCCTTGATGTTTTAACGTAAGAATGCAATGCAAGATGAATGGGATAGCCCAAAGAACCACAGCCTTCCAGGTTGTGTCCCACAGCCCTCCAGGTTGTGTCCCACAGTGGCTTAAATAGCCCAATTTCATGCACTTCTTTCTTTAACCGTTTCTGTAACTTCTTCCAGATCCCCGACTTCCACACGCGCTACCTCCATCCTTCCAAGTCACCATAGAGGGCGCTCTCATTGACAGGAACTGTAGCGTGGTGGCGGAGGAATATTTCGACCTAGATTCACAGCGATCTGCCATGAAGATCACGCAGAACGGACAGATCGAGTACCTGTATATAAACATGAATACCAATGAGAGCTACCATATTACCAGTAAGCACTAAATATGGAACTATCAAATTCTATGGGTTTTGTTTGTTTGTTGTTTAACGCCGCACTCAGTACTATTCGAGATATATGGCGTGGTCTGCAAATAGAAGCGACAAAACCCTTTCCACTTTCATAAGAAATCTCTACTAAAAGCAGAGTCGATTATACAGTTGTGACTATATCATGAGCAGATGTTTGTTTCAGCAGTATTACAGCTGTATAATGTTGTTTGTAAACAAATTGGGTCTGAACCAGACAATCCAGTGATTGACAGAGCATGTGTTTATGAATCACTATGAAATACATAATAATTAAGTCTGGACCAGGCAATCCAGTGATCGACAGCAAGAGCATCGATCTATTGGGATACGATGACATATGTCAAATAGGACAAACAAGTCAGGAAGCCTGACCACCCGATCCCGTTAGTCGCCTCCTACGACAAACATGGGTTACTGAAGACCAATTCAAACCCTGATATTCCCCATGGGTTATAAGAATGAATAGAAAAACTGAAGACAATTTACTTTTGAAGGGAAAAATAAACAAATTAGAACCATTTTTGTCGTTGATATATGTTGTGCCATTTATTTTAAAATGAATATCTGACCGTTAATTATGATTCTCTGTTAAAGGTATCTTTGCAATATAATCAAATGAGAATAGCTATTAGGTGGAAACTTTGACCTGATTATCATCAGCAGCACCTTTGAGGATCAATGGATGGGTCCCAGTATCCTAGGAGATGGGGTAGCCTAGTTGTTGAAACGTTCGCTTGTCACGAAGAATTACCCAGGTTCGATTTCCCACATGGGTACAATGTGTGAAGCCCGTGCCCTGTCTTGAAATTGCTGGAATATTGCTGAAAGCGACGTGAAACTAAACTCACTCACTCACTCACAACATCCTAGACATTTGTAGGATGGTATTAAAAATGAGGATCAGATGCTGGTTGACAGCATGGGTGTATATATGCTCATTCTTTCAATCATTGGTTTGCGATATCAGGTTTACTGGACATGACATGAATATATTAAATGTGGCGTAGAACAACATTAACTAACTATAACTGAATGAGTGAGATGGGTTTTACGCCGCCTTTAGCAATATTCAAGCATTATCACGGCGGGCTTCAAACAATGTACCCTAATGGGGAAACCGGGCCTTCGGCGTGACGAGTGAACGCTACAACTACAAGGCTACCCCACCGCCCCAACTAACTACAAGAAGAGCCCATGTGTACATAAACTAACAGTGGAACGCCATTTATGATTTATTAAGACTGACTGACTGACTGAGTTTGGTTTTACGCCGCTTTTAGCAATATTCCAGCAACATCACGGCGGGGGACACCAGAAATGGGCTTCACACATTGTGCCCATGAGGGGAATTGAACCCGGGTCTTCGGCGTGACGAGCCAACGCTTTAACCATTAGGCTACCCCACCGCCCCATTTATTAAGAAGTAATTCGAACTTAAACGTACATGGTATCAACTGTTTTCTTGGGAATTATCTCTCGATGTTGTGACCACTACTTTGAACACATTAATTAACCAGAGGTTATTTCTGCTTTTGATTGCATTGGATGATGTTGTTGAAACATCGTGTAGCATGAATTATGAAGAATAAAGTAGCGTCTATTTTTGATCGGTCCTAAGCTTTCTGAATGAAAATTGGTTTGTTCTGTAGATGTTTCTCTTCTGTTTTACCAGACAACAACTGCACCGTCAAGAACCAAGCTTTGGATAGTGATGATGCCTTCATCGGCGGGCGTATGTCGAACAGCAAAATGACTCACACCTACTCAACAAGTTCTGTACTGAAGTTTGCTCAAAAGTACGGGGAGGTATGAACAAAGACCTTATTTTGGCTCACACGTTATGCCTATATTTTGTTTATTTGTTTGTTTGTTGTATAATTCCGCACTCGGCACTTTTTCAGCTATCACGGAGGTGTGGTAATCGAGTCTTAATCAGACAGTGATCAATATCATGAGCACCGAGTTTTCTTGGTTGTGCAATGCTAGCAATCGTGAAACTGTTTTCATGAACGTTTCAATTGTGAAATCCTTCAGAGGTTCACTGGTTGTAAAGCTTGTTTACATATTATTCGAGCCATATATCTGGCTTTGTCTTTGTCTATGTTTGTATTCATTAAGAAATAAATCAAGACAACATCTAACCTTTTGTCACCCGTGATCCGGGTTAGAATTGGTCTTCAGCAACGTATGCTTTTGGTTAGAGTCGATTAACGTGATCGGGTAATCAGGCTCGCTGACTATTTTGACAAATGTCATCATACCCTGAATGTATAGACGCTCATGATGTTGATTACTGGATTGTCTGGCCGAGACTCGATTATTTACACACCACCGCCAGAGGTGCTGAGTCCGGCGTAAAACAACCAATAAACAAAATCTTATATTATGTCAGATTGACTGACTGACTTTAGTTTTAGCAATAGTCCAGCAATATCACGGCGGGGAACACCAGAAATGGGCTTCACATTGTGCCCAAGTGGGGAATCGAACCCGGGTCTTCGGCGTGACGAGCCAACGCTTTAACCGCTTTAACCACGAATGTTCAATGTTTTGTTTCTAAATTTAATGTTGATTACAATTATTGGTTGTCGATTGGCTGGTTGTTTAACGCCGCACAGATTGTTACAGCTATATGGCGTCTGTCAGTATATAATCGAGTCTGGTCCTGGCAATCCAGTGATCAACAGCATGAGCATCGATCTACGCAATTGGGAGACACCAAGAAGGGGAACGTTATGCTATGTTAATTTGTTTTCTGAAGGTTTACATTGGGCAGTCTACGATTCGGGGTGTCCTGTGCGATCACTGGCAGTCCTGCATGTACTGGAGTTCTCTCGGCGTCAACTTCACCCTCGACTACTACTTTTCAGGTATTTACGACGTGTACAACCTCGATAAACTTTTTGTCAGAAACTCCACTTCCCGAAGAATTACTGTACCCAATGTCCATACACATGTACGTGTAAAACTTCCAGTTGACAACAAAACGGAACCAAACTCTGGGTATTACACCTTAAAAACTGTGAGTGAGTGAGTGAGTTTAGTTTTACGCAGCTTTAGCAATATTCCAGCAATATCACGGCGCGAATATAGTAGGAGTGAATGAACGTATGAGTCAAGTTAACAATGAAGTAATGAAGGAAAGAACACGTTCACTTGACCGTACCGATTGACCAAAAGACGGATTTTATTAATTTGAAATCAAACAAAATTACATTTTTAAATAAACACAATGGCATAATTTTTAAAACTCAAGAAACGCACCATCAACAGAAGTATTAAAAAAACATTTGTCAATAAAAATTATTGACACACGAAGCAGGAATCTATAATTATTCAATGGTACAATTGACAGTAAGTAGTTAAAACACAAAAACATCAAAAAGAAAACACACCAAAACAGGTCATTCTATATAGTAACATGTGCTATGTTTGGGATTACACTTTCTTAGTAAAAGAACAAATTCTAGTACTTTTCAGCAGGATAGACGGCTGAATTTATGTGCTGGCGAATTTGTGCTTTACTAAGAAAGTGTAATATCAAATATAACATATGTTACATTTGACCACTTTCTAACTGGCATTGTGTATTCATTATATACAGGACTTCTGAATATTCGCATTTCTTGAGAACTGTGCATCCAGGTACATTTTTCTACATATACATACATACATTACATACATACATACACACACATATGCATACACACACACACACACACACACACACACACACACACACACACACACACACACACACACACACACACACACACACTCATACACACATGCATGCACACACACACACACATACATACATACATACACACACACACACATGTAGAACAATATTTTGTAACTATTTCATGATTGTGCTATAGCCCTCTCATGGACAAGTGCGGACGGCACCGTACAAGTTCCTGTGAGAGCTGAAGTTCAAGGATACAATTCCCTGGTTGGTCCGGGTCCAATGTCAAGCTTCCATCATATATACGATTATATTGGCTTTAAAAGTTACATTGTGGACCCAACGAATCTGGAGGTAAACATAAAAACATTCCATTTACAAATTATTTTTTTAAAAATGTGTAAATGATGATTCAGTTCTATAACCATTGCCTTCATGATTACAAATGTGGTTTAACGGTGGAGACAATGGTCTTGATGTGTTGTACCTATATGGTGACAGAACCAGGGCCTTTGTCGTCATTTGCGCACGCTTTAATTACCAACTACCAAAGAAGTGGTACAAGTACTAGTGGTAGTAGTAGATTTAGGAATAGCAGTATTGGTGGTGGTGGCAGTAGTAGCAGCAGCAGTGGTAGCAGTAGTAGTTGTTGTAGAAGTAGTAATGGTAGCAGTAGCAGTAGTAGTAGTAATAGTAGTGGTAATAGTAGCAGCAGCAGTGGTAGCAGTATTAGTAGTAGTGGTAGCAGTAGCAGTTGTTG
Source organism: Haliotis rubra (assembly GCF_003918875.1). Classification (NCBI taxonomy): domain Eukaryota; kingdom Metazoa; phylum Mollusca; class Gastropoda; order Lepetellida; family Haliotidae; genus Haliotis; species Haliotis rubra. The sequence continues at coordinate 2,703,663 of NW_025767246.1, forward strand.
TAGCAGTAGTAGTAGTAGTAGCAGCAGTAGTAGTTATAGTAGTAGTAGAAGCAGCAGCAGTAGTAGCAGCAGAAGCAGTCGTGGTAGCATTAGTAGTAGTCGCAGTGGTAGCAGTAGTAGTAGTCGTAGTGGTATCAGTAGTAGTGGTAGCAGTAATATTAGTGGTAGTAGAAGTAGTGGTAGTAGTAGTGGTGGTAGTAGTAGTAGTAGTAGTAGTAGTAGTAGTAGTAGTAGTAGTAGTAGTAGTAGTAGCAGCAGTAGTAGTAATAGGTTTGGTGCGGTTTGGGGCGACCCTGGCACAGTCAGGCTGGTAAGGCTCATCATCAGCTCAGGGCCCTTGCCCCCTCTACACGCAGTCTAGACAGCGAATGGGACTTCTCCCAGGAAGTACTGTCAAATCGAACCCACCAAGAACTTTCCTCAGATTGTTTATAGTATGGCATACAAAAATGAAACAAATATGACACTATCATTGTATATTCATAACTTCTTACTTTATATATGTATGTACATACTTCGATGTTTTTTGTTGAAATGGTTTGGTAAAACTGTATTGCCAAATCACAATACCCAAATCGTGGCGGTGGAATTGGTAGCGGCAGATGAATGGTGGTAGTAGTGGTGGTAGCAGATGAATGATGGTAGTAGTGGTAGTAGCTGTAGAAGCAGCAGTGGTAGTAGCAGATGAATGGTAGCAGTACTTTTGTATTGTTCTTGTGTATTGTTTTTTAGTATTATTATATAATTAAATTATTTCTTGACGGTAAGGGAACAAGAGTTGCACCCCTTTAGCTGTTGGACACTTTAAGTGTCTTGCGTTCATTAGAGTTACTTCCCTTGGTGGCGTTAGCACCAGAGGGCGTTGCTTTCCATTACCATGGCGTCCGCTGTTCGCCGCTTGCACTTAGCGTTACTGCTTTGTGTGCATATATTCCTGTAAAACACCATAGAAGAATCTAAAAATGACGTACGGCCGAAGCGGAAGTCGGCGGGGAACAAAATGCTGACCTAGGATACATTGTATTCTATACAACAACTATTCATATATTAAAATCTGCACAGGCCCTATTTCAGAGTATGTTATATATATGTTCTTGTTCTTTGAGAGTTAAGTCATCATCATAATTTTATCTAGACCCAAAAAGGTGTGGCATGTCCGGGACGGAAGCATACCCGAGCGATGCCGCAGTTAAAACAACATTATCAGTATAGGGAGGAGATAACAGATCAGGATTTGAACATGGTCGTCAATGCCGATGTGAGTAAATATCCATAAGGACAATGTCCATACATGTGCAATACAATGGTAACCGAACCCTATAATATATAACTCCATAAACAGACCCGTGAAGATCCGGGTTAGAATTGGTCTTCAGCAACTCATGCTTGAAGTGCGAAGCGACTAACGGGATCGTGTGGTCAGGCTCACTGACTTGGTTGACACATGCCATCGTATCCCAATTGCTTAGATCGATGCTCATGTTGTTGATCACTGTATTATCTGGTACAGACTCAATTATTTACAGACCGCCGCTATATAGTTGGAATATTGCTGTGTGTGGCGTTAAACAACAATTAATCAATGCTGAAAGCGGCGTAAATCCATACTCACATCTTCACGCTGACGAATCCAGAAACACAAACAGAGCAAGGAGGGTTACGAGCTCACGGTCATAGGTGTCGGACACGCCTAAGGCAGGTAACTCTGTAAGACGATTCGTTTCGCCTTGGACAAATGAGTGAGTGGATGAGTTTAGTTTTACGCCGCACTCAGCAATATTCCATCGATCTGCGCAATTGGGAACCGATGACATGTGTCAACCATGCCAGCGAGCCTGACCACCCGATCCTGTTAGTCGCCTCTTACGACAAGCATGGGTTACTGAAGGTTCATTCTAACCCGGAACATCAAGGGTCTTTTTGACAAATGAACAAATGTTGCTTATTCATAATTAAAGTTTTATTCCTTGCCTTGACGTCATTTACATCTCAGGTGTGGTACGACTACAACTACAAACTCCTCCGTTTCGACACCCGTCCCACGGCACTAGCATACCCGTACTACAGCTACGACGCTGTCACCGAGATACACGACTATAACACAGGTACAGTGGTACAATCTACAAGTGCAGAAAAGAGTCTGGTTGAGGAATATAACAGGGAACATGACCCTATCAAGGGACACACTTTCTATGCAAACAGGAAAAGAAGAAATAGGGCACCGAGGTCGAAATGAAATAGACATAACATTGATAAATAATATTGCATTTTCATTATAAGTCGTTTCGGTTTTGTGAGATCAACAACTGTTTCTTGACTTGCATTTTATACACTCTTCAAAACAAGAGACGCATAGGTCATTTTTAGAAGAATTTATTGCTTTTGTTTCAGATGGATTATTTCATGCAATTTTATCGATTATTTACAGACTACACTCTTGGTGACGCTTTGGCGAATATTTCTTCAAACCCGTCTAAAACCAAGGAAAAGGTTAAACTTGCCACGTTTTGGCGCTGAAGCTGTTTACAATCACACAAAGATGACATTTTGTTTGGAAGAAATATAATATTTGTATTGTTTGTTTTTTTTGCCGCAGTTGCATGAGTCCAATATTCTCAAAATCATCAATGCGTTTCTTCTTTGTTTTGAAGAGTGTATTAGCAATAAATATTTTTTAATTCATAACATTTGTAAATTGGTTTTTTAAGTAAGCAGTTAATTTGTTTAAATTGTTTCAGGGGTTGCCTACATTATTGACAAGTCCTTCCTCAACTGTACCATAGTTCCAATTGAGAATGGAACGTGGGACGCTAGCATGAATGTCTCCCGTTCACATCAAGCCCTTGGGATGAAGAGCCCAGAACAGCTCTTTGACTTGAACCCAACATTTGCCTACTCTGGGCAGGTATGGCGTCTTTGAGTGGGATTTACAAGCTTGTATGGTGAAGAGTATTAGTTTAGTTTATGGATAGACAGCTTCAAGACGTTACGGTGTAGATGTTAACATCGTTTTTAAGCAATTTGATACACAGTATGGACAGGACGAATATATGCATGAAGTATATTTTAGTTTTTCAATTAAGTACGTTTATGTACAGTGAGAGGACATTAGTATTACGTGTTAGTAATAGTGAGCGTTATATACACTGCCAAATCAGATGCTTCCATTCATTAATCACATATTCTTTTAACGTCTGGTGTTATTGTGTATGAACAAACAGCAAGATGTTGTCTTCTCTGGGCATTAATTATATATCGAGTTTTAAGTGAAATCTTAAATATTTCTTGAAAGAGTGAGTGAGTTTAGTTTTAGGCCGCTCAAGCAATATTTCAGCAATATCAAGGCGGGGGATACCAGAAATGAGCTTCACATATTGTACCCATGTGGGGACTCGAACCCGGGCCTTCGGCGTGACGAGCGAATGCTTTAGCCAACCCCACCGCCCATGTCTTGGAAGAGCAAGAGTAATCCGTGCTATCTTATATCATAAATGAGGCGCAAAGCAAAGCTATCTATAAACCAGTCTGCGCGGAAGACCTTCATTGTTTCCCGTGATGCTCAGAATTGGGAGTTTTGTTAGTACGTGTTTGTTTACTTTCGTCAGAAAACGAAATTGGCTTACCTTAAATAAACATGCATCACTGGTGTAAAAGCATGCTGGTAAATTGTGACACAGATTTAATATTACTGTAAGGCTAATGCAAATACTGTGTACCTATAACAAATATAACATAAACAAATGTAAAATAATCTACAGATGAAGAGCCGATGAACGACGAAAGATCTTGTGTTTATAAAGAAACTTTTAAGTGCCTGGATTCTATCTAGTATAGAATATTTATTGATTTTGCAACCAAAGAAATCACTTATTTAGAAATCGCCTTCATACAGCTTATTGCCAATGACCACTGAGAGACGCCATTGTTGTCGGCAACGTCGAAACGTCGCGTATCATGCTTTCTGATTCGAACCAATTCACTTTGAACCTCCTTGAAAGGCGTGAGCGTGTCAATGAAAATTAAAATCCAAATTAAAGGCGTGAGCGTGTGAAGCACAGAAATGAACATCTCGCCAATCTCAAGATAGGTTTGGGTAGGGGGGAGCCAACACGATGCTTGGACGAACCCACTGCATTTTGTGCAAGGACGGGTCGTTGGTCTCCATATAGGTGACATACTGACAACCTATTTTCTCCCGTTTGCAAGGCGCTTTGTCAGTAATGTTTTGTTCATGGTGTGGTTATTTCATGTAAATAGTTTACATATTTGTGATATTGATAACCTTGTGTGATATCTACCAGCGGACTCGTGGAATCACTTGCGACGTCTTCACCAATGTACGCACGGACTTTCCAGACAGCGGACTTATGGGAATGCCAGTGACCTTCGATGTATATTTCATGTCGGTAAGTAGATTTAATGCGAGGGACAGTTGGATTTGTTTGTTTGTTAACGGCGCACTCAGTGGTATTCCAGCTATTTGACGGCGGTCTGTAAATAATCGAGTCTGGACCAGACGATCCAGTGGTTAATATCATGAGCACCGTGCCATTCTAGGATTCGATGCTAAGATTAACCTTGGAATGCCAAGAATGGCACGGTATCAAATATAAGAAAATCTCAAAGTTCTGATCTTATAACGACGTGTTAAGATTCTTAAACCGTTAACAGTCTGAAGTCGTTGTACATATTCTAATAATACTCACAAGAGGAATACTAACTGACAAGATGTCATAACTAACTACATGTATTTGATAACCAATGGTACATATGTCGTTGCAATATCCCCAGAATGACTGGATGAGCGACAATGACGTGGGCAACAACGAAGACAGCGTGGACACTCCGGTTCGACTTGAAATCTCGGCGGTGGGGGTAACTTTGTCTTTATTCGTTAGTTTGTGAGAATTTGGCACTCATTTTATATATTGCAAAATATGTTGAGATAGTTCAAAACACGACCTTTGTATTCGTTTTACTGATGCAGTAATAATATGACAAATTGTCATAAGGTTATGACAACATCAGTGAGCAAGTCGTGTAGAAGGCGTCAATTAGAGTTGCGTCCCTTAGAACAGGCCGCAAGGTAGTGTGTCCAGGTGTTTTTTTAATCGTCATGCCGGTGCTATAGGGTCTTTAGCAACGCGATGACATCTAAATCTTTTCCCCCTGTCAGGCATTATCTCTCATTACCATTACAAACAAAAAACATAAAAAGTTGAAAGATGGAACTTGTTGTTACCTTTCCTTGCTATCGGCAATTTGGGGATGAACCTAGCTTTGGCCGCATCCGAGTCGATACGGTTCTGAGGAATATTCATGTTAAATAAGGGCAATGTGTCTCAGAGGGTCAGCACTCGTAGAAGTAGCCACAAGCAAAGATGTGCATGACGTCGCTATTTAAGTGCATCCATCTTCAACTCGGCATTAAGCCAAGCTATGTTTTCTCAGCTCTCGTCCCTGTTGGGCTTTCACCATTTATCAAGCTAACACACTGTGTTATAACAGACCTTTAGGGCCTGTAAGTCTCGCGAGGCGCTACTTTCGATACTAAGCTGGTTCCCGGTTCCCTTTGCGCACGGCAACTTGCGATATGCAAGACGGGGCCAAGCTTACTTCCGGTACCAGATTTCCCGTGACAAGCGTATATTCAAGAACCAGTTCTGGTTCTAAATTGCGTGACCGCCAAATGTAACTTTACTAGACCGGACCAAGTGCATAACCATGCTTGGCTGTCACAGCTGTTGACAGTCGTAATAGTTGGCTAATTTGGGGATGGTAAGATCGGAAACTTCTTATTCCTGCTAGGAATCGGTTCCTTACTGTCAACTGACAACCTTGAGACCATTCGAAAAGGTATGAAACGTTGTTTGTCGCCGGAAGTGCTAAGGTCTCGCGAAGTTCCGTAACCTACTTACGGGAGGTATTGTTTGAAGATGCGTTAAGCCAAACTCTCTGGCTATGAAATTGAAATCAAAGTATTTGAAATCTTATCACAAGTTTTGACATTTGAGACGAAGGAACCATACATATGCAACATTCAAATATTGCATTTTATCTTGTTTTTTTAGAGTGGATACTTTTTGTCGTATGATTTCTACAATTTTGATCAAGAAAACCCAGTGTTGAGGCGCTTTGATATTTCAAAATGCTACACAGACCAAAATAAGATCAACTTCGAGATAACTTTCCCCGGTAAGTATTTTAAGTATTTGCATTTAGAAACATTTCCAGGAACGATATATCCTTGTTTTTGCAAATACAACCCCTTTGTTCTGCGTTTTTGTGAAAGGTGAATGTTCTTTATTTGTGTGTGTGAATACAGACATCTACCTTTCCCCGTGGAGTGCACTGTTGACAACGTACAACTGAGTTTTGCAATATCCCTATAAAACTCCTGTTTTTACAAAGGTTGTGATCCGAGTCTATTTCTGTGTTTCCCATTTCCCATCTACCTTAAATTCCTATCTTTTCCTCAGTTTTCACGTCCTTGTTGAAAATTATGCTGTGATGTAAAAAAGAAAATCTGCCATTATATACTCATAAACACCCACGTCAGTTCGAAATGTCTTCATTTTTGTTCAGTTATAACTCCCGAATTTAAGTGACTCGCCTACGTCATGCATTAATTTAAAGATGGTCCCAAGTGCTTTTAAACTTTAAAATGTAAACATAATTAGGTTGACAAATTGTTTTATTTTTCATTTCTAAGATTTGACCGATACCAGGTTAAAGATGCATTGATTATTTTCTTTAACTGAGGTGGCGAGTATCATGAACAATAGTAAGTCATGGATGTGTCATGATTAAAGATTGAACTTGGAATTGTAATATACAGTATATGATATTCTACTGACAGTGAAAGATATACACCCTAGTTGCCTGGTGGCAGAAATGAATAAAACAGAAATTGTTATGACTTTCTTTTATAGATTTTTAAAGCAATATTTTACATGCACCAGAAAATGAATATCTTACATCGACGTCATCTGGGACATTGGGGTAGCCTAGTGGTTTATGCGTTCGATAGTCACACCGAAGACCCGGGTTCGATTCACCTCATGGGTACAATGTGTGAAGCCCATTTCTGGTGTCCCCGCCGTGATATTGCTGGAATATTGCTAAAAGCGGCGTAAAATCAAACTCACTCACTCACTCGACGTCATCCAATGATGATTTGAAAACAAGTTAGTCAAGAATGCATTGATTGATAACCAATAGTGTACCTTGCACTGAAGTGGACTGACCCAATGAGAATAACTTAGCAAAAGAGAAGACCTTCAATGATGATATTTTGCTTACAGTTGTGAAATATCGTATTCAGCTTGACATGAGAAGTTTGTTTATTATCGTTTTCTTTATCCACAGGTAACTATAACGATTTCCTACTGAACTATCAGACCATTCTGGAAGAACTTGCGTTGGTGGTTCTCGCAAAGACAGCAGGTCTGTCACCTATCCGAATACAACGCCTATCATCGCACTGGGACACGAAGAACGCCTACCTCGTCGGAACCATTCTTGATAAGGCCCCTGACCTGGGTAACATCATAGGATCGGTTTTATAAAACGATCTTTATGTTAAGACGATCTCTGTGGAACTTTAACATTGACTCGAAGAGCCAAGGCCGCTCTGTGAACCTGGTCCTCTTTCCAAAGCGGTCGTTGTGCTATGGCTGTCTTAAAGCTCAGATGCAACCAAAAAAAAGAAACATAATTCAAACACAATTATCACTTATTCATAACATATAATATACATTGCTGATTACGAAAAAACAAAGAAACAAAATTATAAGCGTACAATCGCAAATCAAAAATGCAATATTTTGTACTTGGGTTTACTTCCCTCGAAACGAAGCAGCCGGGATACCGAACCCAGTCAGAGCGGGTGGGCGTGCACTTTAGTGTAACGAAAACTTTCATTGGCTGGTTCATTTGCCGATACACTAAGGACTCTTTGTGTGTGTATAGAGATGTTGGGTTTTGTAAATACATGCTCATATTTTGTGTATAACAGACACCATAACATGTCATGTGTACAAGTATCACACCTGCCTGTCTGTGTAATTACATCATGTGACAGAGACAGAACTCAGGTGCACGAGCCATATATCAATGCGTTTTGTTTATGGGTGTTTTGCCTGATAGGTGTTAAGTTCAAATTGAATTTGGCCAGTAATCGAAGTTGTGTACTGCATATTGTGATTAGCAGACAGGCAGGCAGACACATAGGTATCAATAAAACTGACTTTGAGTTTTGTATGTGACAGAGGCATATCTATATCACAGTTAGAAATTCTGACAATGCTAAATAATGACGTTGCTTTTAAGTATCGAACTGAGAAAGTGACTCGGTAAGAAGAACGTGTGGTGAAATAGTCAAATGAAATTATATAAACAGTTAAATCGGTAATCTACTGTCATAACATATAAAAAGCTCGCCTGTGAAATATCAACAAAAGTCAAAACAATAAAAAAGTAGCTCACGTCAAAGCCTACTCCGAGTACTCACCGTCAGCGAAGGTTTTCCGTCTTGAAATGTCGAACGCCTCACTGGCTGACACATAGCTGAGTAGATCTAGATCCTTAACAAGGTTCTCAAATGTAACGAGTAGATTATTTACTATTTTCTTTGTGTACACAATAAAGATTAGACTTCTCCTGCTCACGACCTTATAACTCGGGTATACGGTTTCAAGTTGCGCGAATCTATTAACTGCGCATGCGCTATAAGCGCAGCGCAGCACAGCTGTTGAAACCACTTTTCACCCCAGCTGGGGTGAATTTAGTGAATCGTTTGAACTCCTTTTTCGAAAGGAACTCCATACCGAAAGGTATAAGAATCTGCAAAGTTTCGCGTTGCATGTAAGCTTTAAGTAAGTGTTTAAGTGCAGGTGTTACGCTAGTCGCAGCACTAAATCGCTTTATTAATATGGACCCAGGGCTCCTTGCTATTCTATAATGGTGTATTGGATATAACTAGTGCTTTGGTTTAGTTTGGTTAATGTGTACCGTATTTGCCATATAGCACAAGTGTGCGAAAAGTTTCCAAATTTTGCTAGCCAGTCGGGCTAGCTATGCCTGAAAGTTACTCGCCCACAGAATAATTCACTAGCCCGAAATGTGAATGTAGAAACTAAGAAATAGATTACAAAAGCAGTGTGCGAAATTTACGCTGGTCCTGTGTGCCCTGGCTAGTGAGAATTCATCAGGACCACTAAATGATTCGTTTGCAGTGGTCCTGGTTGTCAATGAATTTTGGATTGATAGTTAGTAAATATACGAATGTTATTTTGGACCAGTGAAGTACAGACAGGACCGCTAATTATTGTCCACTGATTGGTCCTGTGGTCTAGTGGGAATTTTTGAAAGGTTTCTTTCCCTGTCCAAAAGGTAAAATACCATCATTTATCAGGTCATAATATTGCATGATATAAACGCGTATTATATTTTTACAAGTACGAGTAATATATTTAGAAAGTGACACCATGAAAATTCACTAGCCAGTCGGGTCTGTGATTGTGGAGATTTACTGGCCCGGCTGGATGTTTACTAGCCACAGGCTAGCGGTCCATTGGCTATTCTGCACACTGGGCACGACGCTGGGATCTGGTGAGCTCAACAAGGGTACTGGCATGCTGCTTGAGCTTTATTTCGTTGATGATATCGGAATATCGGAGGCTTCGCGAAGGTGTGGATTAAGTGGCTGTAGGGGCACAATTTGTGGCTGTCGTTTAACAATGAAAACAACAGTAATCCAGTCATATGGCGGCTGGTAGTAAATAACAGAACAATCCAGTGATTGGCATCATGAGCATCGATCTACGCAATACATGAACCGATGCCATGCATGAAACATGACAGCGAGCCTGAACGCACGATCCCGTTAGTCGCCTCTTGGGACAAGCATAGGTGAATGAAGACCAATCCTTTGGGAATGTTTAGGCACAAGAACACGATTGGTACCAAAAAATATACAGTTTTGTACTCTGATCTGATGGCAGTGATGCCACGGATCATAAATATAGCGTAAAGAATCTCAAAACTCTCATATTTTGCAGGCTATTATCACAAAGCTGAAACACCAGATCCTGACACTTTTAAGGGGAAAAAATTTAGAATTCTCATTGTGACGACTTGAACTATCCTTTAATAGATCAGTTGATCACTGGATTGTCTGGTCGAGACTCGATTATTTACAGACCGCCGCCATATAGCTGGAATATTGCTGAGTGCGACGTAAAACCAAACTCACTCACTCCTTTAATAGATCAATAATCTCAATAACACTTAATCTTCCAAACCATGTTTGGCAACAATTCCTTACACATGATTGCTGCTTGATCGGCATTCTAGAAGTTGGCAGTGGAAGTTCCTAATACATGGTGTTGTCTGTTTAGCCAGGTACCGGCGTTGGCCAAATCTGGTGGCGCACTTCAAAGACGACGCCACTGTACAAAACATCAAGGACGCCGTCAGTTGTTCTGCCGTCTGTGAAAAGCAGCAAGTAACTTGCAACAGCTTCGACATCTGCCCAGGACAACAGACATGCGATTTGAGTTTGAATTACACCTCTGATGGAACGGTTCTTCAAAGCAGCGACACCTGTGATCACTATTCGCGTAAGTGAAAATATATTTTGACATGTAAAAAGAAACATTATCTAAAATTAATTTTTTAAGGCCACCACGTGTTAATAAAGATCAAGTTTATTCCAGCCTGTTTGTATGAACAGGGATTGAGACCAAGAGACAGACATTCATATTCGGGGTTTCCTAGTGGTTAAAGGGTCGTGTTAGCACTCCGAAGGCCCGATTTCGATTCCCGACAAAGTCATAACAAGGCCACTTATATAGTGTTGAAATCCACGCCGCATAGACAGGTTATAAGCACATAACATAAAGGACAATATGAATAATGGACCATCGTTGTGGGACAGGACAGTCCTAAAAACTCTCAGGAGTCAACCTGCCAGACACGGTCACCCATCCAAGAACTCGCCGTGACCAACATTACTTAAAGGACAATACGAACGAAACATACGAACAAAATTTTTGATAGATTGTAAAGGATATTCTAAACGTCACCTTCCGTGATTAAAATTAAACAAAAAGTTTGTAAAATAGCAAACGTACTCGTATTTTGCATATTACGGAAACATCCGACAGTTAATGAGCAGAGGGGGTATCACGTGACATGACGTCACATGTGCCTGTTACTGATGGCTTCCTCTTTGATTTTACCTCACAACTTAACAGTGTCCATGGATTCTGAAGCACTAAAAGATGTTCCTGATGTCATTTCTGAAGTGGATGTTAGACCGTATCAATACGATCCGATTTTACATCTTCCAAGACAGTCTTCCAGTGAAGATGAAGAAGAAGAATCAAGCGAAACGAAGGCACCGCTTAAGGTCAAAATAAATTATAAAATAGACCATATCAATACTATTTGTCAGCAAAATGTGATACAGTTCCAACCAGCAAACCCACCCCTATAAATATATGACCAGTCCCTAAGAATAATTTGTTTTGAAATGTGACTGCAGTTCCTTTTGTGTCAAATGGGTGACTGTAGAGTGTCTGGGATTTTAAAACATATTAATTATGCTTCAGACGGGGGAAATTAGAAATTATCTGCTACAAAGATTACACTGGAAGTATTTTGTTGAACAAAATTAGGATCCTAGTTCTCATTAATAACGTATCAAGTCTCATTCCAAGATCCCAGCCTGTTCGAGCAGAGATAATACACGCGACGCAGATAAGTTATTCCCTGAAAACTGGTGAATTATAAAATACTAGTCATGACAATGTATGTTTCCCTAGTTTTTTTGGTTATGGAAATAGTTATGGTACTCGGTCATAGCCTTAGAATGACATTTTGTCAGCCAATGAGAATACAGAACAACTTTCACGGCACACACTACTGACAAATAGTGAGTCTGATGCCGACGTAATTGGACAAAATGGAAAACAATGAAAGCAACAAGTACTTCATGATTTGTCATCGTATTTGGCAATGTTTCGGATGGACTGCAGCATTTAGGGCTCCAAACCGAAAAGAACGTTATAGCGAATTTTAATTCAAGCTTATGTGAAATCTCTCACTGATTGATAATTCATGGGTACCAGTCAAACTGACAGCTACAAAATGCCCCAGCAAATTTGGTAACTCATTCCAATTTGGTCAATTTATTTAAAATGATTAAATATATGCCGTAAATGCATAGTTTTTGTCAACTTTGATATTAGGTTCTTCATATAAACTTTATTAGGAAGTAATATTTCTGATAAATGTTCCATTAGTAAAATCATAACTATGTATATACTTTTACATGAAGAACATAATATCAATGTTGACAAAACTTTGCATTTATGGCCTATATTTAATCAATTTAAATAAATTTGGGCATTTTGACTACCTGTCTTGGGCAATTTGAACAAAACTCCGGTGCAATTTGACCAAATTTGCTGGGGCAATTTGTAGTTGGGGCAATTCGACTGGCAATCGGACTTTAATGTAATTTATGTCAAAAATACCACTGACAGTAAGTTGTAACAGGGAATGATGGAATCTCGTGGGTACTTCTCCCTTCAGCCTAGGTTTTGGATTTTCATACCCCATGTGTGCATGTCTCTTTCATATGCGCCCGAATCGGAATGATCGGAGCATTTCTCCTGCCTAAATCTGTCTCTTTACTTGGAAAACGGAAGAAATTGTGGCTCTGTAAATAGTTCGACGATTCCGTGCACCCCCAGGCAACGGAATACACCATCGTACTATTTACAAAAACGACAGAAACAACACGATTTGTATTGCTGTAGCGCTTGTCCTTTGGCAAAATGGCGGACGCTTGTCACATATGACGTCACGAGCGGAAAGGTCACGTGAGTTCCAACGGAATATGCATAATGGCCGAAGCTCAGATAACAGAAACTGTTTTCGCGATAAAAACATAATTGCTGTAATATTGCTGTAAGCGGCATAAAAGCCCTACTCATTCGCCCAAGCTCTGAATATATTGTATCATTTGTGTTTCTATTCCGAATAGTTGTCATATTATTGACGCGGCTTTAAACAACATATACTCTCTCACTATATATCAACCTTTGAGATGTCTTCTTTCAGCCAACAAGTCAATCTTTGCAGGATTTATCGCCAAGTTAAGAATTTGGTGCCAGACGTTTTCTGTGTTCTGTGTCGTGTCATCGGTTGATGTACATTGGATATTTGATAAGTGAGAGATGAGATGACGTACAATAGTGTGATTACAAGCACAAAGGAGGGAGCATGGAAGCCAGATGGACAAAGATGCTCCCTCCTTTGTGCTTGTAATCACAACTATTGTACGTCATCTCATCAATTGTATAAACTCAACTCTAATCACAATCAATCGCTCTGTACATCAACCTCCTCTGCTGTAATCACTTATCAAATATCCAATGTACATCAACCTTGTTAATTGTATATACTCACTATACAGCTATGTATATATTCTCCTTGCTTCAGTTGTTGTATCACTTGCTTGATAACGGTGTTAGTACCTACACCGAAACGTCGCACTCATTGCAATAAAGAAGTTGACTATCCATACAAATCAGTTTTTCTTCATCTTCACAACTTCTAAAATGTCTCTCAAAGAAATTCTATAACACCGTTATCAAGCAAGTGCTGGAATATTGCTGAGCATTAAACAACAAATCAACAAACCAATGTTAAGGTTCTGGACATTTCATTAGGAAACATGAAATATTTCGGCAGTTTATCTTTTCATGGATGGTCGTGAAAGAATGGTAAAATCCAAAAATATGGCAATCACAGCGGGAATGTTATGTTTTTAATCGTTTTGTGCAACAAAATAAAATATCCGTAGATATAATATCGTATTCAGGCGGCCACCCTGCTTAAACGTCAATTTGACAAATTATCATACATACTAGTAATTATCACATCATTGAAATAAATAAATTATGATAATGAAATGTCTCGTCTGCATCCAAAGTACACTGTCGTCAGACTCACCATTGTTCTCGGTGCCCTTGGTTTGGTACCTCCTGATCTTTTGACGCAGATCAGGAGAGTGCCAGTGTTCTCCACCGGGAGTACAGCCCTTCTGACACTCTGGGTAATGCAGAACGCTGCAGTGTTGGGGAGTCTACATATTCTCCGGAAAGTTCTTGGTGGGTTCGACCAGGCAGCGCTTATTAGGAGAAGTCCCTGAGCTGATGTTGAGCCTTACCAGCCTGACTGTGCCAGGGTCGGCCCAAACCTCTCTGCTGCATTTTTTTATCTTAATTTGTAAATTTATGAATATGTTTCAATATATGATTATTGTGTTTGTGTCCAGGTGTGTTGACGGGAACAGTGGACCATGAGACACCTTTAGCTATGGCGTACAACCTCATAGCTGCCGCAGTCACTAGAGGGACGTTTGATGTACCAGTGGCGCTACCATCTGTTGGCATCGTGAGTACACGTGTACTTAAGCTCATTCGAAATGTTCAGTCGTGTCACCTGATTATCTGGTCCATCGACCACTTGTTTGCAGGGCGCCGTTTTCGTAGCAACTTATTCCGCGTCAAACACTTCTTGCGATCAGTCAAGCAGGATATGCTTAAACGTTTGGAGAACATCACTAATTTTCAGAAATTCACTCATCCGTGGAGGTCCTGGTTAGAATTGGTCTTCAGAAACCCATGTTTGTCGTCAGAGACCACTAACGGGACCGGGTGATCAGAATCTCTGACTTAATTGATGCATGTCATCGTATCACAATTATCACAACATCGATGTTCATGATGTCAATCACTGGATTGTCTGGTCCAGACTCAAATATTTACAGACCGCCGTCACATAGCTGGAATATTGTCGAGTGCGGCGTAAAACTAAACTGATTCACTCACTCCATACAATGGCCTCAAACCATGGGCTTGCTTGTCCTTATGATTGTTTTAATACTTACTTTAAAGTCTCCTCCCTATTTATGTTCCTTGAAGGGAGTACCGAGTTCTGTCTTCAAACTTTCAGAAAGAGACGTTTACGGCCACAAGCATACGAATGCTGAGTTACAGTGCAACGACACCGGGTGAGAATTCTTTGTATTATACAACATACACTTGTCAATAAGGAGCTTCAGGATTTCACTTTTGTACTGAATCATAAAATTATCATCATCATTATGTTATTGACTGAGTTTGGTTTCACGCCGCTTTTAGCAATATTCCAGCAACATCACGGCGGGGGACACCACAAATGGACTTGTACCCCACCGCCCCTCAAACATTAGAACAATATAGATTAACAGATACAAATAACCAGGAGGATTATACACTATACAGTTAATGATCATGGCAGCCTCCTTTGGGAAACTCTTCTTTGGAAATACGGAGTGAAACTATACAATATTCATCATGGAAAACAGAAAGAGAGAAACACCAGAGAAGGACTTGCTATCAGAAATAGAATCTGTTCAAGAAAAAATGGACGAGACTGCAGACATAGAATTGAAAGAAAAACTATCTGAAGATATTTTAACAATCAACCAATATCTTGGTGATATAAGTAAAAACAACTAAGGTATCTTCATAAGAGTTAAAGCAGGATGGGTTGAAAAGGAGAAAACCTACAAAATATTTTTTTAATTTGGAATCAAGAAACTACCCAAATAAAAGCTTCACAGAAATCCAAGATACCTCTGGAAACATGACAAGAGATCAATTAATTGAAGAAGAGGTGAGAATGTTCTATAATAGACTTTATCAACAGCAGGACTTTTCAGATGTTGACTTAAACCAAGTTTTTCAAGATGTCACTGTACCAACCTTAAATGATGACACAGCATCATTATTAGAAAGTCAAATCTCTACGTCAAAATTGCTAGAAGCCCTAAAAAGAACAGAAAATGAGAAAAGCCCTGGGCCTGATGGTTTTATTTCTGAATTTTACAATTTTTTTCTGGAAGGATCTCAACAAATATCTTTAAAATGATATTAATTATTATTTTGACACAGGTGAATTATCTACATGTATTACTGAAAAACAAGGACTTATAATTTGTATCCCTAAGGAAATAGACCTAAACAATTTATGAAAAATTGGAGACCAATCTCACTCCTTAATGTTTTCAATAAGTTAGCTTCAGCTGTTATTGCTCAAAGAATAAAATATGTCTTGCCACATTTGATCAATGAAGATCAAAAAGGATTCATGACAGGCCGTTTTATTGGCGAAGCCACCCAGCTTATCTATGACATCATGCATTACACTGAAAACTATCAGATTCCAGGCTTGCTTCTTCAAGTAGATTTTGAAAAAGCCTTTGATACAGTTGATTGGAAATATATTGATAAAGTATTTTCAATTTTGGCCCAGAAATAAAATGGATAAATGTACTCTACAAAGATTTAAAATCGTGTATCCCTGTGAATGGATTTGATACTCCTTTCTTTCCAATATCACGTGGCAGTCGTCAAGGCGACCCATTATCACCATACATTTTTTTTACTGTGTGTAGAAATCCTTGCCATTATGCTGAGAAATAACAAAAATATTTAGGGTGTAAAAATTGGACATATTGAATATATTCTCTCACAATTTGCTGATGACAGTACTATTATTCTCGATGGAACTGAGAAATCTTTATATACAACAATTTATTAACTAACTTTCTTCGCTAGGTTTTCAGGACTTAAATTGAACATTGAAAAAAGTAAAATTATATGGATTGGATCTAAAATGAGATCAAAACATAAACTATGTAACAAATGGAATCTTGAATGGGTAAAGAGCTTTAATTTGCTTGGAATAGACTTGGATGTAGACGTGGATGTAATGGTAGAAAATAAATTATAATGATAAACTACAAAACATGTTAAATTTAATGAAAATCTGGTCATTCCGGACATTAACTCCATTGGGAAGCAATACAATGCTGAAATCACTTGTCTTGCCTAAATTGTACCATCTCTTCTCAATGTTACCTAATCCAACTCAGAATATTGGAACTGTTTTCAATTTATTTGGGTTGGAAAGACTGACAAAATAAAGAGAGAGAAAATGCACTGTACACACAAAGATGGAGGAATTAAAGTACCACATATCTTTAAAACAAGTCACAAAAACTGTCTTGGATAAAAATAATCTTGACAAAAGACTCAAACCTCCAAAATCTTTTTTTCGTAAATCTACCTCCGTTACCAGGAAGTTTCTTTGAAATTGGCCCAAGTCAAATATGCCGACAACATGAATAATCCTTTTTGAAGCGATGTACTTATGGCTTGGGCAGATTACATTGAAACCTTATGGGAACTATCACCATGTGTAGGGAAATTTCTGACATTTCCTTGTGGTTCAACAACAAACTTATTATTGGTAATGAAACTCTTTTTTTACTCAGATTGGTACAAGAAAGGAGTAAGGTCGGTTAAAGATCCACTGGACAATGATGGAAAATATTTAGATTTTAATGAATGTGTAGCTAAATTTCATGGCAATGCCAATTTCTTATCTTATCAACGTCTGATCAGTAGTGTAAAACAGCTACAAAAAATAATAATCTTGTTACCCTTAACTCAGACCACTTATCATTAGAATTGCCTATAGTTCCTTACTATATTCATTAACTGTTAGATTCTGATAAGGTTAGGAGGTTGTTTTGTATCACTTTTCTTCCGTCAATATTCAAGAAATCAGCCTCAAATTTAAAATGAGAAACCATACTTGAATCTAACATTGATGAATCAGATTGGAGAACTGATAATATATGCCATTTAGATGTACAGAGAGTACGGAATTAAGATGGTTCCAAATGAAAATTATTAACAATATTTTAGGCACAAATTATTATTTGCATAAAATATAAGTCAGTGACTCATCACTGTGTAGCTATTGTAATACTTCTAATGAAACTATTTTCCACCTTTTGGGGGATTGTAATTTGATAAGTAGACTTTGGAAGAAAATTGAAGAGTGGCTCATGTCTGATGCTGGAATAAGGATTAAACTTACTCCACAAATCCAAGTATTTGGATTAAAGGAAATTCGAAATGATCCTTTGAATATAATTTTGCTTCTAATTAAACAGACAATTTTTCACAACCGAAAGTATGGAATAATACCAGATCAAAAGAATATTTTTAGAGTCTGCTGCAAATACTATTATGTCTCAAGATGTATAGCTCTTACAACCTGTTCATGTGATAGATTTACAAAATTTTGGTCATCGCTACATACTTTATTTGCCTAATAATGTACTACCTGCTTTGGATAAAGTCCACATTTAACATTGAACATAAGCAAAGACTGTAGACCAATATACATGTATGTCTATAGCTGTATAGACTCAGATATTAGCATCTTTACATAAATACATATTCTCTTGAAGGTGTTAAGAACATGCAATTGTTATTCTAACTTGTTGATTACATCATGTGACATATGACCTGTACTTTGAGAAAAATTTACAAATAAGAATAAAAATGTTATTGATAGTATGTGAAGTATATCTCATTCTGGGGTGTTCTGATTATGTTATTGATAACATACAGGTGTACATATCTCATTCTGTAGTACTTCAGTGACCCATGTTTGTCGTAGGAGGCGACGAACGGGATCGGGTGGTCAGGCTCGCTGACTTGGTTGACACATGTCATCGTATCCCAATTGCTTATCTCGATGTTCATGCTGTTGATCACTGGATTGTCTGGTCCAGACTCAATTATTTACAGACCGTCGCCATTTAGCTGGAATATTGCTTAGCGCGGCGTAAAACTAAACTCACTCACTCACTCATTCTGTAGTATTCCAGTTATGTTATTGATAGTTTGCAAAGATATCTCATTCTGTTGTATTCTAATTATGTTATTGATAGTATGTAAAGTTCATCTCATTGTTCTGAATTACTCTTTTGTTTTTCATTGTGTAACATGATGTTATTGAAGATGTGTCAAGTGAATGATTGTGAGTTATCAATATTATGTTATTAATGGCGTGGTAAGCGCGAATCATTGTGAAATTTCAACAATATGTTATTGATGGAGTCCCAAATGTATCAGTATATACTACTCGAACTTTGCTAAGGATCACACAAATTCACAACTTTACTTAAACGTGGATTTATAATTTGAAATTGTATCCATTTCAAACTTTATAAATAATAATATGGTAACCCCTCTTTATGCAAACAACCACTTTAATCTAACATTATGCACTTGATACATGAGTAACCATAAAAATGGTTTTCATGGCACCAAAGAAACATTTTGCACATAATTGACAAATAAACAACACATGTCAATAGCAGGTATGGGATCCACAAGATGCAATGACATACTAAAACCTAGGATCCATGCTTACAATAAGCCTAGGTGTTTAATCCAAATTTGACCCAACATAATAGTTTTCTGTTGAATCCATGATTTGATCCTTAGCAAGGTATGAATAGTATATCATACACATATCACGCTGTTAGGATACCGAGTCAGGCGTGTATCGTTGTGCAGTATCACCATTATATTATCGATAGTACTATTAATATATATCTGGGCGGTGAGGTAGCCTAGTGGTTAAAGCGTCCGCTCGTCACTCCGAAGACCCGGGCTCGATTCCTCACATGGGCGCAATGTGTGAAGCCCATTTCTGGTGTCCTCCGCCCTGATATTGCAGGTATATTGTTAAAAGCTGTGTAAAACTAAACATACTCTTAATATGAATCAGTTGAAGAAGGTGGGTATTGAAGGGTAGTAATTATGTTCTTGAAGAAGGTGGGTATTGAAGGGTAGTAATTATGTTCTTGAAGAAGGTGGGTATTGAAGGGCAGTAATTATATTCTTGAAGAAGGTGGGTATTGAAGGGTAGTAATTAATTTCTTGAAGAAGGTGGGTATTGAAGGGTAGTAATTATCTTCTTGAAGAAGGTGGGTATTGAAGGGTAGTAATTATCTTCTTGAAGAAGGTGGGTATTGAAGGGTAGTAATTATCTTCTTGAAGAAGGTGGGTATTGAAGGGTAGTACTTATCTCCTTGAAGAAGGTGGGTATTGAAGAGTAGTAATTATCTTCTTGAAGAAGGTGGGTATTGAAGGGTAGTACTTATCTCCTTGAAGAAGGTGGGTATTAAAGGGTAGTAAGAAGGTTATCTCCCTTCTTGAAGAAGGTGGGTATTGAAGGGTATTAATTATGTTCTTGAAGAAGGTGGGTATTGAAGGGTAGTAATTAATTTCTCGAGAAGGTGGGTGGGTATTGAAGGGTAGTAATTATGTTCTTGAAGAAGGTGGGTATTGAAGGGTAGTAATTATCTTCTTGAAGAAGGTGGGTATTGAAGTGTAGTAATTATCTTCTTGAAGAAGGTGGGTATTGAAGGGTAGTACTTATCTCCTTGAAGAAGGTGGGTATTGAAGGGTAGTACTTATCTTCTTGAAGAAGGTGGGTATTGAAGGGTAGTAATTATCTTCTTGAAGAAGGTGGGTATTGAAGGGTAGTAATTATCTTCTTGAAGAAGGTGGGTATTGAAGGGTAGTAATTATCTCCTTACAGCTGGGTGGTCATTGCAGCGGGGAACTGATTCTCTTGAGATATGAAATCCTATACGAATCCATTGTGTTGAACGTTCATGTTCAGACATATCTTCACTCAGTTGCATACTCTGGAAGGCTAAAGCCTTGTTACACATAAGACAACAGGACTAAAATGGATTTGCTACTATGTGTGTTATTGGCTTGTGACATTACATTGCCACAAATGATGATGGACTGTTGCCAACAGTGAGCATTGAAAACGTCTTATGTATTGTCACTCTGAACTCTCACATTGAGCCATCCTTCTGGTGTTCTGGGGCGGTCTGGTAGCCTAGTGGTGAAGCGTTCCCTCATCACGCCGAAGACCCGGGTTCGATTCCCCACATACGATGTACAATTCCCCTGTACAATGTGTGAAGCTCATTTCTGGTGTCCCATGCCGTGATATTCCTGGAATATTGCTAAAAGCTACATAAAACCACACTCACTCAGTTCTGGTGTTGTAGGAGCGACGCAAAACCCAAATCCTGGCCAGCCGACATCAAATCCTGGACAACAGACGCCCAAGCCAAATCCTGGACAACAGACGCCCAAGCCAAATCCTGGACAACAGACGCCCAAACCAAATCCTGGGCAACAGACGTCCAAGCCAATTCCTGGACAACAGACTCCAAGACCAGGAACAGGTAAACATAGCATTTGCCGGTTCAGGATGGTATGTAATTATCCTTACACATCATATATGCATGTTCCATACAATTAATTATGTTGGTCCTTAAGTAATATATGTAGAGTTTAAAGATGACTATTGGAAGAAGGCACGACATAACATCCTCTTCATCAAAGTCGACTCGCCACCAACCCAAGCGCCTCCAAAACTTCTTTAATCGTATTATATCGTCAGATAACCAGTGTGTCGAAATATTTAGGGTGGCGACAATTTTTCCAGATAGTCTTTTGGAAATTTGCTCTTTATTGACGCACTATTCCAGCTGTCAAAAATAATGTAAATTCTAGCCAAGTAAGTCGACATAATCAGTGTCTCAAGATAGCCCATAAGCCGAGAAAATGTGTCCAACAAAGTGGAGACAACAAATAAAACAATAATCAGAGGAAGTGAGTGGCTTGGCCTCCACTGTTCCCGCGTTCATCAGAACATCCAGGTAGTGTATGCCGTATGTCAGAATGTCCAGTGTCAGTCGAGATGTTGTGTTTGTAACTAGCTGCTGTGTCTCTTTATCTTAAAAAACCCCAGGAAACAACCCGACGAAGGCACCAGTCAATTGTGGCGACGTCGGAACCCCACAGAAGTCGTCGAGCAGCGGAGGTAAAACGCCTACAACAACGACATCCAGTATTTGTGAAAGTTTTATAAAATGTAAAATGCTTGAAAGAAATAGCTTACCGGCTTGTTTTATCTACTTTGGATCACAAGTTATATTTCATAAGATCACATCACATGACGCATCAATGGATCATATGGTAGCATATTGTGTCACATGACACATCAGATAGGATCGGATCACAAATGACATATCACACAGGATCACATCACACGCGATGACGTCACACAGATCACATCACAATTGAATTTCACACAGGATCACACATGACAGATCGCAAAGGATCATATCATTACATATGATCGCAGCATTCATCCTTACATCAGATGTACCCGCTTACAAGCGAGTAACATTTTCTATGTACCCCGCTGGGAATGCCGAACTCATTTGGTACTTCGTAGTAGTAACTCTTTATCTCGAATAACATTGAATCACGTATGATGTACGGAAATTACCGATGTTTTGCGAATGCAAATCGATGGAAGGGAGATAACTCTAAATTTGTTTTTCTTGTCATCTTGTCCTCCATACTATGATCCGATACCCGTGCTTCAAACAGTTCAAAATTACCATTGAGGTGTTCGGTAAGATAAATAAGTTGATAAATAAGTATGTTGCGCATGATCACATCACAGACTATTGACACCACGCCCATCCACATGACTATATGACACAGGTCTACATCACACAGGATCACATGACATAGGATCACATCACAGACTATTGACACCACGCCAATCCACATGACTATATGACACAGGTCTACATCACACAGGATCACATGACATAGGATCACATCACAGACTATTAACACCACGCCAATCCACATGACTATATGATACAGGTCTACATCACACAGGATCACATGACATAGGATCACATCACAGACTATTGACACCACGCCAATCCACATGACTATATGACACAGGTCTACATCACACAGGATCACATGACATAGGATCACATCACAGACTATGACACCACGCCCATCCACATGACTATATGGCACAGGTCTACATCACACAGGATCACTGACATAGGATCACATCACAGACTATGACACCACGCCCATCCACATGACTATATGACACAGGTCTACATCACACAGGATCACATGACATACTATGACACCACGCCCATCCACATGACTATATGACACAGGTCTACATCACACAGGATCACATGACATAGGATCACATCACAGACTATGACACCACGCCCATCCACATGATACAGGTCTACATCACACAGACAGAATCACATGATATAGGATCACATCACACACAGGGCCACATGAATCACACAGAACCACAAATACTCTTAAGAAATGTAGGAGAACTTGATTTGTAATTCAATCAATGTTGATATGACAATAATGAATGTTTTGAGAGTGCATCACCATTTGCACTTCCTTATGACCATAGTTGTTTGTACATTAATCGTTTTTGAAAGATGGTGTATGACGTGAAATTGGTACGATTTTCGATTTGTAACACACACAAAAAACCGGCTAGAAACAAACACTTACAACTATGTGATGCAAGATTATTGTCAAAATTACAGTCATTTATTGAAAACCGTCAAAATCAGAAATGACACCCCATGCACGTGTATGGGGCAACTGCTTTGCGCACGTGCATCCAGTGCGTTGTGTTTAGGGGTGGTGATAAAGAGAAATGGTGGTGCGTTCATAAGATGTCTGTCTTTTAAAAAGTTTGTTAACGCTTATACTTCCTATCCAAATTGAAAGTTCAGGTTCTCCTACTTTTTTAAAGGGTATACAAGAAAGGGTATGGATTCTGGCCTATGGTACATTTCTTTTCCAATCATCGTTTGACGTCTTCTTTCATCCAGGGACAATCGCAGGCGTCGCTTTAGCCATGTTGGCAGTTGGTGTCATCATTGGTGTCGCAGTGATGATGTTTGTCCAGCGACGACAGAAGAAAGCGGAAAACTATCAAGTTGCTTTCGTCAACAAAAACTTCGAGAACTGAAAGTCTTGGAGAAAGTCTAATGCGGACATTTGCTGCTGCGTTCCTAGTTCAATGTCTATATCCAAACGAATCTAAACATTGACATTGAAATGTGAGTTCTTCATTGTGTTTTGATCAATTATGTGTACGAGCTCGTACTTGTATTTATGTTTCGTGTAACAATTAGCAAGTATTATGTGTACAAATTACTAAGTTTTTGAAAAACTCAGATAAGACAGAGAAAAATTAACTGTGACAGTTGTTGAATGTACTAGCGACGGATTTCGAGGGTCGGTTACGGGTAAGCGAGTTATTTTGTTCAACAACGAATTTGTAACATGGGCCTGCCACTCAAGTACCAGGTCGCGTGACAGGTGTGACCCGTGTGATTTTAAAATGGGCCTTCTCATTCCACATAGCATTCCATTTCCTTTTGGTGTCTAGAAACCAGATGATTTTCGTCAACTAGTAACCCCATTTTCAATTCATTTAACAAGTGACATTTGTTCAACTTCATGAATGCCAACGTATGGTGACGTCAAGGAACTCATTGAGAAGTGACTTTTATAAGTTTCTTTTCGTAGTGGTGTCGAAGAAGGAAGGGCTGAGGGGGAGAGGGGGGATATGAGGTGCAGGGTTGGGATGGAGGGAGGTAACTCTGATTATGAATCAATTCGTGGCGGGGGGACTTAATACTCACCAGTACATATATCATGGTTTGACCTGACAAATTATGAAATATTTGCTTCATATCTTTCGAAATAACATATTCTATACACACATACATATACATAGACATGTACGAATTATTTGTTCAATAAAACATAATATTCTATAACTGTTACATTAGTTAGCTATTTCGCAGGAAGAGTATCGCATCTAACACATGTGTACATTGGATTTGTTTATTCTGAAATCTCACAGTGACTGAGACGTGAAACTGCTTTAGAACTGAACTTCAGTTTTAAAATTTGTGAGCGACATTCCTTGTTTTGGAGGTGGACATTATGTTAATCGATCTAAAATTTCACTCCCCAAAATGATGTTAAAACCGGCAGAAGAATCCTTAATCTTTCTATTTTAACAGGATGTTGAGTTGTGGATTCCACCCGCGCCTTTGCAACCTTTGACAGATCCAACAGTGATCGATCTACGGATGCTTCGTGCAACGGGAGCAACTTCAGACGAGGTTATAAACCTCAGTTCTAATTTTTATTTTGGTGTGTGTGTGTGTGTGTGTGTGTGTGTGTGTGTTGGCGTGTGTGTGAGTCAGACCTTGACTCTCCGCTATTAACCCATCTGCGAATATTCAAAGAATAAAATGTTTGACGTACTTCGAACATACCAGTCACAATAAAGACGCACATGCGCACACGCACATGGACGCGTGTACGCGCGCACACATCATAGTAAATCAACAGCATACAACAAAACACCAAGAAACTAACGCATACACACGTAAACATACATAATGACACGCTAGCACTCACGATTACTTCCTTCACATACTGAATGTGTTTAAGGGGCATCTCCGCAGCTTGTGACCACGGGATCCTATTCAAGCACACCGTGAAGATCCGGGTTAGAATTGGTCTTCAGTAACCCATGCTTGTCGTAAGAGGCGACTAACGGGATCGGGTGGTCAAGCTCGCTGATAAGGTTGACACGTCATCGTATCCCAGTTAAGTAGATCAATGCTCAGGCTGTTGATCACTGGATTGTCTGGTCAAGACTCATTATTTACAGACCGCCGCCATATCACTTGAATATTGCTGAGCGCGGCGTAAAACTAAACTCACTCACTCTCATCTAAAGCAACAGATCCTTCCAATGCTTATCATCCCCTTGCTACGCATAAACTCTTCTTCTCAGAATAATTTACTCAAAGCCATAAGGAAAATCCATGTCCGGAGCCGCAAAATACCAATCATATTTTAGATCCGTGTTTAAGGGGTGTGAGAGTGGAGAACATAGTATCATCCCCATTATTTGCAAGTGCGGCGGTAGATAAGGTTTCGATTCATCAGAAGCGCTCTTAAAATCGCCAGCATCAACATATGACACCATCTCCAAGATGTTCCAGTCGGGGCATACATTGTGTTCCCATTCCACATTGCCCATGTTGGTTGATCAGCCTTCAGATAACCAGCGTCTGGTTTTCATAACGTGGTTGATTTCCAGCCAGCATACCAGCCACTGGTTTGTCAGGGTCTGATTCATATATTTGTTGAGTGAGTGAGTGAGTGAGTATGGTTTTACGCCGCTTTTAGCAATATTCCAGCAATACTGCCGCGGGGACAACAGAAATGGGTTTCACACATTGTACCCATGTGGGAATCGAACCCGGCTCTTCGGCGTGACAAGCGAACGCTTTAACCACTTAGGCTACCCCACCGCCCCTCATATATTTGGATATAGTGTTGAGATGGCGTGACGAGGGGTTCATCGTCGTGTTCGTGATTACTGCTCTTATACAGCAGTTTAACATGGACATCTCACCCAGACAGGTCATTGTCCACTCTTCGTATCAACCCTTTAATATCGAGCTCCAGGCAGGGTAACATGAAGAAACATTTTGCCTCTTTCTTGGCATTAGGTGGCTCAACAGACATTTGCAGAAAGGAAGTTGATTTAATACTGAAAAATAATTATCATAAAATTAAACTGTGAATAAAATATATGAATAAAACCAATAAAATGACAGATGTGGCAGACTAAATTCCCACACGTAAAATATCTTTTCAAACAATCAAACGTCAACAGTAGGTTTTCCACGCACATCGTCCATTTCCACGACAGGGACTGAGGTGGAGTTCAAGAGCTGTGGTGTATTCGTCAACCCGCTATGCCCACTAATTGGTGGACTAGGCAAACCTTCCTAACCTGTTATTGCTATTGAGTGCTGACCAATGAATTCAAATTTGGAACGATACATAATAGTTATCAAATGTAACTATTCATATATAGAATTAATATAAAATCATAAACGCAAACCCGCCTGACAGTATTTCCATAAGCATTAGTTTTTCGTAAAGGAAGTACATGATTTAATTGAAAATGAATAAAATATATGAATAAAACCAATAAAATGACCGGAAGTGATGTGGCAGACTAAATTCCACACGTAAAATATCTTGGTTGATGAAGATCAAACAATCAAACGTCAACAGTAGGTTTTCCACGCAATTGCAATCGTTGCTACTGAGTGCTGATACGTGGGTCCAATAGTCTTGAAACATTTCGAAATCCGTGGGTCTAACAGTCTTTAGATATTTGCAGTCTTTGACATTTGCATACTGGCAGATAATTGTCTCCATTTTGTTTTGAAGTGAGAAAAACACAACATGGACGGTGAATGATTACTCCACAAATGGGGGTATGACTGATCTTGCAAACACTACAGAGTAGCGTCCCATAGTCGTGCCAAGATCCGCAGTCACTAGTTGGAATCAAATGGTACATGGATTGAGAACATATCACGTGACCCCTGTCATTTTTCGTGAAACGTCCACCGTACAAACTCAATTGTGAGCAATCTTTCAGAAATACCATGATATGCGTGAGATCGGCTAGCACCACAAACAAAACCACAAATAAAAGGTCAGAAACAAAACTGTCGCTAATCCCACTCAGCAAACTTTCATCATAAAAATTTCATGGCAAGAAGTCCTCTGCTTTCCTGACATCGACTTGTAATGGCAATACTGGTTTCTATGTGTGAGGAAAATCCGATAACCGAGATCATATAGATCCCGGAATATTTCCAGTGCCGTTATGTACTTGTCTGGAGGAGCGTCTGTATGTTGCAGTGAAATATGCACCTCAAATACAAACTGTGTCACGTTGTGTAACGCGTTGTTTCTCATCATTTCCGGGATCACCTTCCACTCCATATCTTCAATATCAATTTTCAAAATATCAATTGTAGTCTGAAAGATGAAAAGAAAAAGGATTAATGATGTATCGTTTTGGTAAAGTTTAAAGATATTTTGGTACCGGAGTTAAGGGGGTCTCTCGTCACGACGAAATGGGTGAATTTGGGTTTAAACGGTATTCGAGTTACGTCATGTTCAGCTTAATTTGGGAGGAAATCCTAAAGTGATGCTGGTCTCACCACGTTGGTGAAACACAGGATATTGCAAAGATATGGTGCTAACAAAAACGTCATTTTCTGATTGGCTGAGCGCTCTTCTATATTTTTCAATGGACCCCGCTTACAAGCGAGTAACATTTTCTATGTACCCCGCTGGGAATGCCGAACTCATTTGGTACTTCGTAGTAGTAATTCTTTATCTCGAATAACATTGAATCAGGTATGGTGTACGGAAATTACCGATGTTTCGCGAATGCAAATCGATGAAAGGGAGATAACTCTAAATTTGTTTTTCTTGTCGTCCTGTCCTCTATACTATGATCCGATACCCGTGCTTCAAACAGTTCAAAATTACCATTGAGGTGTTTGGTAAGATAAATACGTTGTTCACTGGTCCCTCGTGGTCCATGGGTTGATGTACCCTCGATGTTCCTTCATGTCCCAAACATAAACAAACATCGAGGGTACATCAGCTCATGTCCGCCTCGAGACCACTGAACAACTTATAATACAAAATTTGGGCGGGCCGGGATTCGAACTCAAGCTAATAGGTCCCTAGCCCCACGAGACGCAAGTCTGTCATAGCGAACGTGTGGGATATATCATTTCCGACAAAGGTACGTGTAGCTAAGATACATGGCGTTCACTGACATGTCAGTGAACGCTATGTATCTTAGCTAAGGTACGTGGTGTCCGTCTTCGTCATGTTGGAGAACATTGCAAAACGCGATGGAAAAACCTGTCCCTATTTCCGTCGCTCACTCACTACCGTTACTTACCCCCACCCGCTACCGTGCCACGCACCCGTGAGAATCTGAGTTGAGACTAATTAACTTCTGTTTGCGCCTAACGGGATCGGTTGTCATGGTTACTGAATTCTTTACTGCATGTTGTCACATCCCAATTGCGATGACCGACTCAGGTATTCAGTAACCGGGTCCATATTTGAAATTGATTATTTACAGACAACCAGCTAGAATAATGGTATGAGACGCTATAAAAAAAATAAATAAAAAAAACCCCGGTAAAACAAGGATCATAAGACAGATACCTGCGTGTGGCGAAGAGACTCGCGTATACAGTTGAGGGTTTTCATCGGCCATTTTCTCTCTGATCTGCCGTTGTAGTCCGAAATTCCCAAAGAATGAAACATTATGCCTTTGCTGCGCTGATGGTCGTCTTTACCCATACTGAGAATAAAATTTCGTATTTGAATAATAACCTTAGCTGCGGACAAATCCGAAATCATGTCCTTGATGTTTCACGTCGTGTAGTGTGGAATCTGTTTTACTGAAAATTCTAACTATGAATCCGACTTACCAGAGAAAGTCAAGCTGGAGAGAGAGAGAGAGAGAGAGAGAGAGAGAGAGAGAGAGAGAGAGAGAGAGAGAGAGATGAGAGAGAGAGAGAGAGAGAGAGAGAGAGAGAGAGAGAGAGAGAGAGAGAGAGAGAGAGAGAGAGAGAGAGAGAGAGAGACACTAGGGGAGACAGAGCCCGTGAGTAAAAGAAAGAAATGGAGAGAGAAAGAGGTGACGTTAAACAGTGTACACTAGTACATATGATGAAATATTATCGAAATTATACAGTACCTGCAAATTCTAACGTATGAATTCGACTTAGCTGAGGAGAGAGAGAGAGAGAGGGGGGGGGGAAGAAAGAAAGGGAGAGAAAGAGGTGACGTTAAACGTATGAATTCGACTTGGCTGAGAGAGAGAGAGAGAGACTGAGAGAGAGAGAGAGAGAGACGCTAAGGTCGACTGCAACCTTATTACTCTATGTTGAGGATCCGCAAAATTAGTTGTACACAATTGCTTCCCTAAGCACGCCAGACAGAAACCTATGAGGCGTGTATCCCCGTTCACCCCGATTAATCTTTCATGGTTTGATAGCAAGGCCATGTAGGTCATGTGGAAGCACAATCATTTCTCATCTCAAGTTTCACTGAACCATTCTTTTAATTAACAGAACAGTTACAGAGCTAAAGGTTACTTTATACAAGAGTGTAGCAGGAATGAGTGATGATTTAAACATCAAATGAAAATGGGTTCCTTCATAAATATGCAAACTCGAGTACATCCTTCGTCCTTCATTTTCTGTTTCGTTAGGAAATAAATGCAGCATGGGGTTTTATGAACTGGTATTTCATACGGAAATAAATTATGAGGATTCATGATGTTATGTGACATGTGAACCGACGGTTCGTGAAACACAACAGGAAACCGTTAGACGCATGTTCCCTAAAGGAAAGATACAAATTCAACATTGTCATCTACAGTTCTTACCTCGGATCAAAAGAATGAATTTGACATCCGTATTCCAGTTCCGTCGCGTCGTCGAAACTGAAGTCGTTGTTGATGCTGGAAATATAATATATATATATGCTATTCAAATTGTTTATAGTTTATATATTCGTATTTACCAATGCTAATGCAGAATTTCTTGCAAAGTGTATATACTGTCAGCTGGCGGTGTGCCGACATGATGTGGACGTGATACGCTATATATTCAGATAATATGGGTGTGATATGATATATGTTCCGATATTTAATGATATCACAAACTCTCCTTTTTCGCATGTGAATCACGTCCCCGAATCATTTGTCAGACAATAAAGATAGGATATTATAATGGAGGAACATTCTGCTATTTACAACCAACCAGGAAATGATGGTGAAGCGGCATAATCTGGTTCTTGGACAGTTTATGTTACTATTCACATGTTTGCATCAATATAAGCTGAAGGTCGCGGGTTCGATCCCCGACCGCGTCAACCAAAAAACGTTAAAATATGGTACTTGTTGGTCCCTGCCTGGCGCTCGGCATTAATGGGTACTGGTCGGCTCGGAGTCAGTATAATGTGTCTGAGTGGGGTATTCATGCTTCACTGCGGCATGGTATCTCAGTGGGCTAGCACTATAAAACCAGCTTCAGTCTGGGCTAGTACAAGCAGCCGCACATACACATAAACACGCACGCACGTCGTCATATGAGCGAAATATTCTCAAGCACGACGTTAAACCTAACTTCACTTCACCTCAGCGCAATATAACGTTTAATGTATCGTATGTATTGCGATACAGGGGTTGTAAATCGATGGATTGTATCGTGAACTGCGATCAATTACCACACCACTACTGTGAGCGCATTGGATTTATTCGGGTTTCAGTCTTACGTGGTGCAGCCCCTCATCAACCCAGCCCCACGCCACCCGCGTTATGTTAACAGTGTGTGAGTTAAAGTACTCTCGGAAATGCTAGAAAAATGCTTTTTAGCCTTAATACTTTGATAAAGGTGATAAATGTACTATGTTGTCAATATATCAACTCGCCTATAGTGTACCTAATTTTTTTTTCAATCGATTTAACATTCCCATGCATTTAAAGGGCAGTTTACAGGAGAGAATATGGTACCAAAACAACAACTTAAGATTTTTTCAGAGTTCAACAACAGAAATCTGAAATAGTCTTTACATTTATGCTAATAATACAGGTGGTGTAAAAATATGAATCAACGTTTTTCTTTAACAAATAAATGTTGAATGTTTGTGTTACTTTACTTAATTATCGTTTCTTTATTGAAGAAATATTAATATAAATGTTAAGTCTTGATAAATAAGTTTCCCGTCATGCATGCACATCTTTATCATAGCGTCCACTATGGCCAACTATTTGCAGTCAATTGTTGCAAAGGTTTATTAGTTTTTTGTGCTTGAAAAAGAAAGAGGTAAACCTTTCATTAGTTTAGAAAGGGTTCATTACAGAACTTGTAGAGCTGTTGGTATGTCTTACCAACAAGTTTACAATATTGTAAACAAATCAGACAAGACAGGGACCGTCTCAAAAGCAAAACCGGGACGTAAAACCATCCTTGACAACTTTGAAAAGGGAGTACTTAGACCGGCGGTCTAAAAACTGTTGAGAAGAAGAATATATATATTCTAAAGAAGCTACACCAGTGACTTCGTTCAATCTTTGGCCAATGTTCACAACTAAATTAAACTGACCGAATTACATCCATATTTTTGCAATGAAATATACTGTTGACATGCAAAGCACTTATTAAAACGTTGCACATTTCTACAATCAATCGATAAGATAACACAAGTGATAGGATTCTTTCCAATGTACAGTAATTCGTATGTTTATTGCAAAACAAACACACATACACAAATGATCCCTTACATAACCAATACGTATACTATACGTACACATATTCAACATTTTGAAGACAACATCTATTGAGATGACCCTTCCCCCGAGCGTGTACTCAGGTGTCAATTTCACCTGTCGATACCGTGCATGCTGATGACGTAACACAGGCAGGTAATGTTTGTATCAAATAACGTCCCACTACCCGTTATTTTTCTAAGTTTTTGGTATTTTCATCAGTAAAAACACATTTTAGGGCATGTCTCAAAATTTATTCCCTCGGTCTACATTAGGTAGATGTTTCTTAAAGTGATATTTGTTATTTAAGTAACTGTAATACCTCTGAATTTTAAATATAAGTCAAAAAGCATTTTTCTAGCATTTCCGACGGTACTTTAGTATGGTCGGGGATCGAACCCGCGACCTTCCGCTCTCCGGGCGGACGCTCTAACCACTACACCACGGAGGTGGTCTGTACCAATGTGGTGAATCGAACCCGGGTCTATGGCTTGACGAGCGGACGCTTTGACCAGTAGGCTACCCCACCGCCCCTTGTATTGTATGATATATATTTTAAGTAGGCTACAATTATATATTGTGGGGGGCAAAGTGGCCATTCCAGGAAACTGTGTATTCGCGACTGGGAGGGGCGACTCTTCACAGTTAATTGTACAGTTTTGTTGTCGCGGGTCGCCTCTGTAAATACCATCAGTGATGTAGTGAGTGTGTATTGTTTTACGCCGCACTCAGCAATATTCCAGTTATATGGCGGCGATCTGTAAATAATCGACTCTGGACCAGACAATCCAGTGATCAACAGCATAAGCATCGATCTACGCAATTGGGATACGATGAGATGTGTCAACCAAGTCAGATAGCTTGACCACCCGATCCCGTTAGTCGCGTTTTACAACAAGCATGGGTTACTGAAGACCAATTCCAACCCGAATCTTCACGGTCTTCAGTGATGTAAAGTACTGACTTAACATACCAGCGTGTGTATTATCCAATAAAATATTTCTGGTTCAAGAACTTTGTTTTCTTGTAATGACTGTGCTACCAGATAACAACATTAAATCGTGTCCTCACCCGAAGGAATAGACCAGACACGGTTTCTTTGGTTTGACGAGGGGGTCGTTACAGATCTCCCAGCCGCCATCTTGCTGAAGCCCCATTCTCTTCATGTCTCCACACGCCACCTGGATGTTTTCCACGTAACTACAAAAAAGACGTAATGACGTTGCTACATCAAGGTCAAGGTCATTTAACACAACGCGTCCCACAACACAACCTGATGCTCTCCATTGTCAAGATCATACGACTTGCACGTTGGTTGTCGTCACAAGCCACTCTCATGTTCTCCGCGTAACTACAAGTTCAAAGTCATATCCAAAGTCTCAATCCTAATATTTCCACCAAAATGATTCAGATCAGAAAGGATAGAGGTCAAGGTCAAGGTTATATCAAGGACGAAACAGTATATATGAGTTTGTATGATCCCACTCGGCATGTTCCTTCCGCATTAAGACAGACAGACAGATTTTATTGACGCAAGCCACATGGGCCTCTGGCCATACATACA
The DNA here is from genome assembly GCF_003918875.1 of Haliotis rubra. Lineage (NCBI taxonomy): Eukaryota > Metazoa > Mollusca > Gastropoda > Lepetellida > Haliotidae > Haliotis > Haliotis rubra. Next base: position 2,737,315 of record NW_025767246.1, read on the forward strand.
ATACAATATAGATAATATTTATGTTGGATGGTGAGGATGACATTATTAATAAGTTAAAAGTTGTTTCTTACACGGAATGCTTCATACACATATCTGCCTAGAGAGCGTTGAGTATTAATATTTTCTGATGATAATAACTGTATACATTTATAAACTGAATAATTTTTACAATAATATTTCTTTAAATGAATAGATCTTTTACAATAACATTTCTTTAAATGAATAGACCTTTTACAATAATATTTCTTTAAATGAATAGATCTTTTACAATAACATTTCTTTAAATGAATAGACCTTTTACAATAATATTTCTTTAAATGAATAGATCTTTTACAATAATATTTCTTTAAATGAATAATCTTTTACAATAATATTTCTTTAAAAGAATAGATCTTTTACAATAATATTTCTTTAAATGAATAGACCTTTTACAATAATATATCTTTAAATGAATAGACCTTTTACAATAATATTTCTTTAAATGAATAGACCTTTTACAATAATATTTCTTTAAATGAATAGATCTTTTACAATAATATTTCTTTAAATGAATAGACCTTTTACAATAATATTTCTTTAAATGAATAGATCTTTTACAATAATATTTCTTTAAATGAATAGATCTTTTACAATAATATTTCTTTAAATGAATAGATCTTTTACAATAATATTTCTTTAAATGAATAGATCTTTTACAATAACATTTCTTTAAATGAATAGATCTTTTACAATAATATTTCTTTAAATGAATAGACCTTTTACAATAATATTTCTTTAAATGAATAGACCTTTTACAATAATATTTCTTTAAATGAATAGACCTTTTACAATAATATTTCTTTAAATGAATAGACCTTTTACAATAATATTTCTTTAAATGAATAGACCTTTTACAATAATATTTCTTTAAATGAAAAGACCTTTTACAATAATATTTCTTTAAATGAATAGACCTTTTACAATAATATTTCTTTAAATGAATAGATCTTTTACAATAACATTTCTTTAAATGAATAGACCTTTTACAATAATATTTCTTTAAATGAATAGATCTTTTACAATAACATTTCTTTAAATGAATAGACCTTTTACAATAATATTTCTTTAAATGAATAGATCTTTTACAATAATATTTCTTTAAATGAATAATCCTTTACAATAATATTTCTTTAAATGAATAGATCTTTTACAATAATATTTCTTTAAATGAATAGATCTTTTACAATAATATTTCTTTAAATGAATAGATCTTTTACAATAATATTTCTTTAAATGAATAGACCTTTTACAATAATATTTCTTTAAATGAATAGACCTTTTACAATAATATTTCTTTAAATGAATAGACCTTTTACAATAATATTTCTTTAAATGAAAAGACCTTTTACAATAATATTTCTTTAAATGAATAGATCTTAGGTGAGTGTACGATGGACACCTGAGTAAAAAGTGAAATTCGTCTTCTATGTCATTAACATTACAGTTAGTACAATTTATTTCATCCCGTGGGATTTTATTACTACCATGTCTACCAGTTTCAATTAATAATGTATGAGATGATAATCTTAATTTGTATAATGCAGACCTGTGGTTACAATTTAAAACATTAACTAAATACATTTCAAAGCCAAATTTTACCTTAAATTGTTTGAATAACATATAAGTAGTAGATTTCATCATCTCCTGGCACCAATACGTAATGAATTTATCTTGTAGTCGTTGTTTTAATAAAGACATGAAAACTGGAACATTTACCTCTAAGGGAGACAACCATGCATAATAAAAACCGTTGCTCAGGGATGGACAGGGATGCTGTTCTAGCTCACTCACTCACTCATTCACGCACGCACTCACGCACTCACGCACTCACGCACTCACGCACGCACTCACGCACTCACTCACTCACTCACTCACTCACTCAACGAAGCAATCAATCAACCAAACAGTCAGTTGAGACCCTGACTAATTAGCAGATAAAGCGATCCGCGACAAGTCTCACTCTGTTTTAACGTTTTAACATTTTACCTGTGGTATATTTCAGTCAATTGACCAGGTTCAAGTGTTCGTATCTCAGATCGTGTAGGGGGCACATGACCTCTGCGACACTCTGCCACAGGGATGATTGGTGTATCTGTGTAAGCATTATCCTGGAACAATAATCAATGAGTATTAGATCCTAATTCTTAACTAAATCATAACGCATTGAACTTGATCCCTTAAGATCAGAGATTTCCTCGGAAATGAGTGATTGAGTTTAGTATTACGACGTTTTTTATCAATATTCCAGCAATATCACAAGGGACATAAAAATAGGGCTTCATACATTGTACCCATGTGGGGAATCGAACCCGAGTCTTCGGCGTGACGAATGAACGCTTTAACCACTAGGCTACCTCACCGCCCCCAGTCGGAAGAAAAGAAAGGTCCATTTCCTCAGTGATGCATCCTTCATAGTTAAAATAGCACCATTTACAAAGCAGTAGGATAAAATAATTATTGTTTTCCACGAAGACATTAGAATTTAAACAATATTGGTTTATTATTACGTAAGACTGACTGACTGAGTTTGGTTTTGCGCCGCTTTTAGCAATATTCCAGCAACATCACGGCGGGAGACACCAGAAACGGGCTTCACACAATGTACCCATGTGGGGATTCGAACCCGGGCCTTCGGAGTGACGAGCCAACGCTTTAACCACTAGGCTACCCCACCGCCCCTATTACGTAAGAAGTATTAAACAGTGTTCTTAAAAGTAGCTGTCGATGCTCATGATACCTGTCTCTATTATGTCAAGGCCGCTGTCTTGTAGCTGTAATATGGCTTCATAACAAACAAGCATACAAACTAATGCTCTATCTTGAACACAGTTTACAACGGCATATACTGAATTCGCTTATTCACGCAATAAGATACACACGTGTATGTTTCTTTCTTTTTTTCTTTCTTGTTTAACGCCGCACTCAGCAATATCCCAGCTATATGGCGGCGGTCTGTAAATAATCGAATCTGGACCAGACAATCCGGTGATTGTCATCATGACAAGCTAGTCTACGAGCCTGACCACCAGATCCTGTTAGTTGCCTTTTGTCAAATACTGCTTCGTCATGCAGCATGGGTTGCTGAAGACCAATTTTAACACGAATCGATCTTCATGAGTCAAACTTGTGTAAACTGAAAAGGTAAGATCAACACCCACTGTCAACGAAGCATACCTTTTCATACTTGTGACTTTGACAATTCTCCTCGTAGATGACTGGCACAGGCGAGTTGCGCTGGAACAAGACAGGTCAGCGGTTATCATTTATGAAAACGTTTCATGTATGGAAAACAGCTTTCCCCCATAAGCTCACGGACACAATATTTATAGAAAACAGCTTTTTCGATATTCTCACGAATACAATAGTTCTAGAAAACACCTTTCCCCATATTCTCACGAACATGATGTTTATGGAAAGGAGCTTTCCCCCAATCGTCACGAACACAATATTTTTGGAAAATAGCTTTCCCCATATCCTCAAGAAATGCAATATTTAAGTAAAACATATTCTCATGAACATGATATTAATGTAAAACAGCTTCTCCTGTATTCTCACGAATATAATATTTATGGAAAACAGCTTTCCACATATTCACATGAACATAATATTTATAATATGTAAAACAGCTTTCTCCATTTTATCATGAACATGATGTTTATGGAAAACAGCTATTCTCAATCGTCACGAACACAATGTTTTTTTGGAAAATAGCTTTCCCCATGCATATGCTCACGAATGCAATATTTATGGAAAACAGCTTTCCCATATTCTCACGAATACAATATTTATGTAAAACAGCTTTCCGTATATTCTCATGAACATGATATTAATGTATTCTCACGAATATAATATTTATGGAAAACAGCTATCCTCAATCGCCACGAACACAATATTTTTGGGAAAATAGCTTTCCCCATCACCGGTACTTTTCCACATATTCTCACGAATATTTATGGAAAACAGCCTCCCTATATTCTCAAGAACACAATATGTATGGAAAACGGGTTTCGCCATATTCTCATTAATCCAATCCTAAGAGAAAGCAGCCAACCATATATTGTCCTGAGCACCATCTTTAAATAACCAAGCAAACGACATATTTTTATGACAATTTCAGTGAGTGAGTTTAGTTTTACGCCGCTTTTAGAAATATTCCAGCAATATCACGGCGGGGGACACCAGAAATGGGCTTCACTCACTGTACCCATGTGGTGAATCGAACCCGGGGTCTTCGGCGTGACGAGCGAACGCTTTAACCACTGGGCTGCCGCTCCAACAATTTCAGGGTTGTAATCCCTTGGTATGTTAACCAAACATACCACAAAGCACATGGCACTGGAGCTTACAGCAAGCAGAGGGAAACACCCATAATGTCTGTATATATTTGTTTGTTTGTGTAACGCCGTACGCTATATGGCGGCGGCCAGACAATCCAGTGATCAATAGCATGAGCATCGATGTACGCAAATGGGATACGATGACATGTTTTCATCCAAGTCGACTCTTACGACAAGCATGGGTTGCTGAAGACCAATACTAACCCGAAACTTCACGGTTCAAACAGCAAAGAACAGTAACGTTAAAGGCACAATGTCACACACTTTCGACAATATTATGGCCTATATTATATATATTGGGGCATATGCACTCACTTTAGCTTCCTATTGATGCAATAAAAGACTTATTGTCCCTTACGACTTGCTTGAAATCGATAACTGAAACTTCGAGGCGAACAGTTTTCAAACAGAGGACACTTGTAATATATGGAATGTAAACAATTGCTCCGTACATCAAAACCTGTCGCACGCGGTGTTGTCGGTGTTTGCCGAAATGGTTTCAATCACATGTGTTTGTAGGATATTCGTAAAGAGCGCTCCAAGGGGCAAAACTCTATGGGGTTCGCTTGAAATAATGTTCGGGCAGTAGAGGGCGCGAGAGTCGATTTAATGCAACGGTGCATGAATTCATTCGAACTTTTTAATTCAATATTGTAATCCAAATACGTATTTTGTTTTTGGAATAAATTATATGGTAGCTTCTCTGAGGGCGGATAGTTAGTATCATTGAGAGAAATGCATTATTGATTATAGAGAAATGTGTTGGGATATAGTGCCTTTAAAAGCATATACAAATATAAACAACAACATTATATGTACAATTACTGCAAATATATAACGTTGAGACCGTAAATAATCACTCCAAACTGTCCGCCTAAACACATTTCATCAGAGATACTGGCAAATTAGTGGTGAAAAATTGTATGAATTGGACACATGGAAAACAGCGATATGACCAGATGTAGGCCTTAAAACGGAAACAGCTGTCACATCAAATCTATTTCTCGGATGTATTAAAAAAGAATAGTATAAATGATCAATGGCATATATTTAGTATGGGACACGGTCTCTCGAAGTAAATGTGGCGTAAAATAAATCGAAAGCAGTAACTTTCCAGCCCATGTTAACAGATACAGCCACCATAGATGCTATAATAGATGTTTTTGTACACCCAAAAACAGCTTTATTCTTCCTCTAACTGTGTAGACTCTATGTACTAGCAAATACCCTGTGATTTGACAACAACAACAACCCCCACCCCCCAAACCTACCCCAACACCATCCACCCACACATTTCCCAAATACACATGGATCAGTGGATAATTAGTGGATAATGAATAATTGAACGTTTTACGTTGTTGGGGTTCGCATTGCCAGCAGGTCAGGAAAGAGTGCTTCCTGAAATAATCAAAAGGCTAGTCGTCACGTGACCCATGACTGAGCCTCTTACACAAGAAGCCCGATCTCTCAATGGGATGGGAATGTATTTAGGGACTGGTAGTCTGTCGTACAGACCCTGAAGTAAATATATCCAAGAAAGCCCACGCAAGTCTAGAAAATGTGGCAAGTCTAGATTTCCTCAGCTTCAGGTGAATAAAGTCTAAGGGCACCTTTTCATTATATATATTTAATTTTTTTTACTATGAACTTTTTTTCAGTAAATTATGTTCATTTCAGTGACTAGTTGTTAGTCTAGGGGACTGGGAACAGGATGTGATAAGGGACTACTATAGCTATATAATATATACAGTGTCCTTGCCCTGTTGTCTGCATTTTCCCATGGTCAATCGTTTGGCGTGGTGTACGTGTAAGATGCCCCCGGCAAATGGTGCTCCTAATCGACAGTTCAATCATGGAGTGATTTTTACTTCGTACGGCTGAATGGTTTCCAGCATTTCAGGAGGTCCAAAATGAGGTTTTTTATCGATTGACCTCACCTTCACGTGCACGTTTTGAGTAGAAGCTGACGGGATAACAGCAACACACACACACACACACACACACACACACACACACACACACACACACACACACACACACACACACACACACACACACACACACACACACACACGTGTGTGTGATTTCACTCGGTATGCATGTATTCTACTATCCAACCGCCATGTGCACCTAGTTATCTTTCCAACAACACGCCATCTATCTATAGAAACATGAATGTTACCACAAAAACTTATCAGTCTGATGTTCACGATGTTACTCACCAGAAAAAAGTCTCCAATTTCTGTATGAAATACGATAATTCCAACTAACATGAACGAGCCGATCGCAAATCCAACAACCGAGCGCTTCATTTTGGACAGTGTGCACCGTGAACACAATGCCCTAAATTGATCTGTGTCTCTGTTACTCAACGCTATACGGTCAGCTTGTGTTGCCAAGCCGACCCGGACGTGCATGTCAAACCACACGAGGAGGACAAAGCAAATGAGACTTTTCCCTCCTGCGGAAGAGCTGATGATTAACAAGATGGCGCTTGTTCAAGCACAAGGATCGCGAACAGTCCCGTTCCGCTCTGCTTGTTTTCACGATCAAAATTTCTTACAATGGTGGAAAGAGTTTTGTTGTAGTTGCATGGCCGCTGCGGTCTATTTGTAGTTGATAGGTAAGCGTAGATGAGTACAAAGATATGTATTGATTTCTATACAGGAAATCCATGCATTTCGTCAGCCTGTCTACATCCATCCATCAAGCTTTCTTCATAGATGTGTGTGTGCTTCTTGTGGTAATGTCAGGTAATGCGATTATGTTCAGTGATTCATACTACTCATAATCATCTTTAACATATTGAGCTGAAAAATTATTTATACATCTAACAAATCAAGCGAACAATTTATTTTTATGCATCATAAATCCCAGCCGAAAGTTAAAAATATCCCCTGCTTTCTGAAAACGCTGAAATATCTGAAACACAATTAAAACTCAAGGTCCTGTGTGCGGAAAGGGAAACAACCACAATGTACCAGACTGTTTTTTGTATATTTAATGAATAATGTTTATGTACATGGACGGGTTAGAATTGGTCTTCAGTAACCCATGCTTGTCGTTAGAGGCGACTAACGGGATCGGATGGTCAGGCTCGCTGATTTAGTTGACACATGTCGTCCTATCCTAACTGTGTAGGTAGATGCTCATGCCGTTGATCAGTGGATTGTCTGGTCCGGACTCGATTATCATACTGTCGTTAGACAACAAACAACCACAGCAAGCCACACACGACTTCATCTACAACGTAACCTTTAGTGTTCGAGCCTACTATATATAGGAAATCTATACTCCAACTTGATTCTGTTACAGGAGATAACACTTCGGGAAGTAATTAAACCGTCTTCTCAAACTGCGTGTATCGACTAACAACAATATAGACCAATGCCCTTGGGACACATATGCCGCGGGTGAGTAACAGCCGGCAGGCAAAATAGATATATTCACACAGCTGGCACGATTTTAACAATAGGCTCGCCAATTGAGAACCACGAAATACCGCTATTATTGATTAACCTCTTGGCGTCACTAGATCCTCTGATTTCATGCAAGTGAGTAAAGTGAAAATGGGACAATCCTTGTAAATGTTCACTCTGTTCTCACTCGTCGTTGACAATGGGGCAATACACGGATCTCCCCCGGTCTTTCTCATGTCGAGCTGCCTTGAACTGTATTTTTATCCATTTTGTTTGCAAATTGATATCTTCTGTTCGCAGTTTATGTGATATCTGCTTTTTCTTTCGTGGGTAACTGTGCTGCATAGCTTGCTCTTTAGCATTGAGATGTGTTTCTCAACTCGCTCCACTAGCAATTGAACTTCGCAGCTGTCGAAACTTTTGTTTCTGTTTCAACGTTTTGGCGGATACGGGATGGCCTAAAAGTCGGGCCGGGCCGGGCCAAGGCGGGCCAAATCTATTATTGGCTAATAAACCCATTAACGAAAATCATGCCTACAATTAATCAATGCAACATACACTCATGATAATAATGATCAATCGGAAGCCACAAACGCGTACCATAATAACTTTATTACGAGTAAATCGGCTAAAATCCCGGAAGACGAGAATCCTGTGAACTGGCTGACCGAGGTTACGTCTAAAAGTGGAATCGTTAAACGAAACGGGATTTAAAACGTATAAATACTTCAGCCAATTCCGATACACATTTCCGTTGGCCCGATATTTTTAACAGAACAATTTGCTTCGACAGTCCATAGAGAATTCAGTTTTCTTTCTTCAACAAAACTTGATAATGTTGAATTTTCTTGAAAATTATTATTTGACGTAAAACGTCATATTGTAAAAGACGGTCACTTTTAAACATTCCCCCCTTATAACGCCTTTAATTTCAAGAATGAACTGCTTTGTTTGTGCTGTTGAGTCGTCGCGCCGTAGTCATAAGTTTTTGAATATATATTCAGTTCGTTTGTTTGTTTGTTTTTTATTTGTTGTTTGTTGCTTAACGCCAACCTCAGTAATATTCCAGCTATATATGGCGGCGGTCTCTGTAAATAATCGAGTGTGGAGAATGAGCATCGATCTACGTAATTGGAATACAATTACATGACTATTGTCCCAACCAAGTCAGCGAGCCTGACCACACGATCATGTTAGTCGCCCCTTACAACAAGCATGGGTTGCTGGAGTCTAAGTCTAACCGGACCTTCAAGGGTCTCGTATATAGAGAGTTAGCAATCCTGATTCATGCCTGTGATGCCGATATAATGACCTGGTTATTTATTTCATCTTCCCAATGAAGCGGGCGCAGTGAGGTAACCAGGTGGTTAAAGCCTTCTCTTGTCATGCCGAAGATTCAATTGGAAATGTGCTTCTATAAGATCCTAAAACATTGGTGTGACAATGCTCACACATGTTCAAATGACAAGCAGACTTTTATTTGACCTTTTCCTAGTTTGGCGTTTCAAAATGATTAAAATCATGACTATACATGTGACTTTATGCGCTTAGAGCATGTCCCTGGGTGATGTGGATGAGGCGCTATAAAAGTAATCTTTTTATTATTATCATTACTTAAATTACTGAGAAACACCCCCATTTTTGCGAAATCTAAGAAATATGGTGGCCAATTTTCCGAAATCTTTGAAAAATATACATATAAGAAATATGGTGGCCAAAGTTAAATGTTGTTATCATGTTTCTTGTTAATATAAAATACACCATAATAATTTATTATTTTCATTCTTCTTGTTATCATGTTTGTAATGTGACATAAGTTAAATGTTGTTATGTACATGTTTTTTCTTGTTAATATCATTTTTGTGATGTAACCATACACCATAATAATTTATTATTTTCATTCTTCTTGTTATCATGTTTTTGTAATGTGATATACTTGTAATATTTTTTCATTTTTCTTGTCACCATATTTGTTATGTACCATCATACTTGTAATGTTTTCAATTTTTCTGTTATCATGTATGTAATGTCACCATATGCTTGTTTCATTTTTCTTGTGATTATGTTTGTAATGTACCAACCTACTTGTAATATTTTCATTTTCTTGTTATCATGTTTGTAATGTAGCCAAATACTTGTAATGATTTTCTTGTTTTTTCATTAATGATATCATGTACTTGTAATGTTGTCAGGTTTTGTTATCATGTATCTAATGTTACCATACATTTGTAATATTTTCATTTTTCTTGTTATCATGTTTGTAATGAAACCGAATACTTGTAGTGCTTTCATTTTTTTATATCATGTTACCATATAATTGTAACGTTGTCATTCTTAAGAACATCTGATTGATTTTTTTTGTGCTCAAATATTTGAAAAACGTTTTCGAAAACCTCTATAGCCTTACCTTCACATTAAGTGTTATCAGTTCAAACATGCAACTGAAATATACAAATGTTCATTCTCATCCATATGAATATATCCGAATTTTCAGTTCAAAGAGGTTTTGCCCATTTCTCAAATTATGCGTACCCCATTTAGGAACGATGGGGTAACCAAGTGGTTAAAGCGTTCATGACGACAGTCTGTGTTTGATTCCCCACATGGGAACAATGTCTGAACATACTATTCTAATTTCACACCATTGTATACTCATATATTGTCTGCCCATGTTTGAGGTCCATGCAGGTAGCCAAAGTACTATAAATCCCAATGGTCTTTAGCATGGTGATCTACCTTCAGTTGCTGATGATCTATTGCCCATTTATATATTGCATTGTCCTACATTATAGTATAAGTTTTTAGTTACATGCTAGTTCTATATCTATATCTGTGATACGCTAGTAGTTTTACTGTTCATCGTAAACAGTTTTATAGCTTCTAATATTATTGATCTATATTGATATTATTGATATTTCTGACAAGTGACTTCCAATCATCCGTACCTGCCAACTTATATAGTTGTACGTCACGATATGTGGAAAGGCGCTATATAAATGGCCTAAACATTATTATTATTATAATTATTGCCGATGTGACGATGAATATGAACTCACTCACACTCACCCATGTTTGAGCATATTGATGAGAACGTACGGATGTACATATTTCGAGTGAAGCATCATTCCATTTATGTAGTCATACAATACAATGACATCATACAATAAGATAACAATACATTAATACAATGAACAAAAATAGCCCTTGTTAGAATTGCATTTATTGTGTAAAAGAGGAACACCCTATTTGCTGACGTTCGTGACAATTAGTTAAGTGAAAATCAGAAGCAAACGTTTATTGCTAAGCAATCAGTTATACACTTGAAGAAATATATCTCCAACAATGTCCAACTACGCGTGTTACACGTGGAAGCCAATTTTGGACATGTATTTAGTGATAAAATATAGCATTAATCTGAAACAATGATATCTCACTCGAAAACGATAACGCTTCTGTCTGCCTGGTTGATACTATGGCTTGAAGAATAACATCGTGAAGCTTTGTGTTTTCTATCAGAGTGGATAGTGAAAGTTGACATTCGGATCTTGGCCGTTCATGAAACTACCAAATTTGTCAGAGAACGAGATAAGCAAAGCATTTGACCTGAAAAGTCAAATATTCTGTGCATATAAACTGGTGTAATTTATCACCCTAGGAGATCGTGTTCATGCCGGTTACAGTCAGCGGGGATTGTCAACGAGGCCACGTGCTACCTACTAAATCAGAGATACGCAAGCTTGACATCCGGCAAATGGCCCAGCTTTATCACAGGTTAGTGAGAGTGAGTGAGTGAGTTTAGTTTTACGCCGCTTTTAGCAATATTCCAGCAATATCACGGCCGGGGACACCAGAAATCCCATGAAAGTAGATCAGTCAAATGGCTAATATTTTTCACAGATAAGGTCAGTAAAATGGTCAATTTTTATCACAGATAAGGTCAGACAAATGGCTATTCTTCATCACAGATAAGGTCAGACAAATGGTTCATCTTTATCACAGATAAGGTCAGACAAATGCTAATCTTCATCACAAATACGGTCAGACAAAAGGCCAATCTTCATCACAGATAAGGTCAGACAAATGGCCAATCTTCATCACAGATAAGGTCAGACAAATGCCTAATCTTCATCGCAGATAAGGACGATAGATTATTATTGTATCAAGTCACTTTTCATGTATTTCTCAAAAAGATCATTCACATCTCAGATGTTGATACATAAAGTCTCTGTTATGAATGAGTCCACTTCCTTGATCTAATGCTGGAGCATCTGCTTGGAGAGTAGAAGGTCATTGGCTCAATCATACCAGAAGATGGTATTTGGTGAAAAGTTTCTGTACATAAATACTGTTTATCTCAATTTGCACGATGTCGTTTATGCTGTCAAAATATTTGGCGACATTAAGACATATTGCTTGACAATTTATATGAACATTTATATAGTAACACACAACTGAACAAGCTTTGTACACAGTTAATACAATACAATCACACCCAAAGGTACTTTGGCAAGGTTCTTGATTATGTTTACTTTTCTAGTTCTTCACATTTCTGGAATATGTTGATATTAGGGAAAGGTGTATGTTTAATTGAAACAAAAATGGATCTGGATCATTGAAAGATTCACATTTAAACAGATAGTTCAATTCATTGGCTCAAGCAGATGGCATACACAGTTTACATGTCCTGAATTATCTATGTATTCAAAGACAAAACCAACAGGGGTATCGTTTAAATATACATCATAATACATTTTTGTATATACATCTCCAATACTGATAGAACTGATGTTTGAGAGTCTTTTTCTACCTAAGCGGTTAGCCACTGGCTTGAAACACTATGTAGGTGATGAAATATATATAAATGTTTCAAGAAGATTAAAGACTCACAAAGCGAGGATCACCCACGACTTATTCAATGATCCTGGGACACGCTTACCACTGTTCTCAGGTTAGCAAGAAAAATATCGATCTTTATCCGATTCTGATCTGGTCATTTTGATTCTGTACGTTGGGACGATGCCGTCTTTGGTAGCCCTATAGGTCTGTCTCTAGCACTTCCAGTGAGCACCCTGACCCCCTCGAAACTAAATGCTAAACCTTAGTGCTAAACAAATACTGCCTATCAGCATGTTGACCCAGCTTGCAAAGGTTATCAACCATAATCTCTGCGTGGTGATAGGCAAGCGATAAGGTCAGGAAATATCCCCGCTTTAGGCAATATTCAAGCAATATCACCAGGGAAACGCCAGGAATGGCATACTGTAAAATATGGAGTGGAGTCTTCGAGTGGAGCCTTGGAGTGGACTCTGGAGTATGGAGTATAAGTGCACTTGTCACTTCTGTAAACACTGATTACTGTCTAGAATATGCCATTAATGGTTCTTCCCAGTTGTCGTTTATGTCGTGTTACTTATTCGATTATATAATAAAATACCAATATGCATGCAAATATATTGAAATATAAGAAAACAAGTTCATGGAAAACACGGGCTTCCACGAAATTGAGAAACACGTACGTCACATACCGGTAACCTTGTGAGATAAACATCAGCCCTAATTCGGAGTTTCCTGCTACATTGACCTGCTAGATTTAAACAACATTCCTACGTTTTCATTATACATGAATGAAATACTTACCAAATAAACACCAGCATGCCGTGAAGATGTTGAAAAAAGAACGATATTGCGTTGAACTGATAACGACCAACTGCCTTTGCGCGCGCGATAATTGTGCGCATGTCCGGACATGACCAAACGAAGCGATCGAAAGGTCAACATCTGCATGTGTTTGAAAGCAAATTGTCGGGAATTATATAATTTTGAAAATATCATATTTAATGCAATTCGGATAACTGATGACTTTATACTTAAAATCATTGATTTTTTCATTTTCTATTGCAATTTACGTAATATTTCGGTCCGTTGATCGATGCACAATCAAACAATATATTAGATTATATCTGTCACTAGGTCGATCTGGATCTTTTATGAAATTAATGTTCAGAAATGATAGTTGCTAACTTGGATGCCTATTACCAATATAAATTATGTATAAAATTTGCCAAGGAAATAATTAGTTGACATTTTGTTGGTTCCTTACGTTGAAACAACGTTGAAAACTAAACGAATCTCGACTAATTTTCTTTGGTCGTATAATAAACGTTGAATCAACGTTTATGAAAGGTTTATCAACCAAACGTTGCCTCAACGTACGTGTGCCCACTGGGGTAGTGATTTGACCTTGAAACTCCTTCAAAACGAATGAGGAGTTCCGAAAGTTATCTGGATTTTTATAGCCAGACAGTGCATGCTCTTTGCTGCACAATTTCAACTGGAAGGTGATTTCTGTTGCGTTGTGGCGATGCCTTTTTAATCATTGTTAGAAAACTCATCAAAATCAACATTTTCAGGTAAAGTCGGTTTTTTATTACTTGTGCAATTATGCAAAATCATTTTATCAACACTTTTGTTACATATTTTGACGATTGTTTGAACAATATATGTAATTAATAGATATCTAAAATACAAAATGCCGATGCATTTCTTGTTTTGGGATAGTATATTCTGTATGTGATCACAACTACCCCATAAACGGATCGAAACACATTTAACCGAAACACTACTTTTAAACCATGTACCTAAACTTAACGACGTGTAACTGGATGTCAAATGTGAAAACGGATTCCACTGTTACGATTAGTGTCAAATTTATGAAACAATGAAGATCATTTTTTTTATTGAGAATAGTTTTTTCAATATTTTCATTATTTAGACGAACAACCACAACAGAAGGAAGTTGAAATATTTAAAAAGCAGATTGTTTCATGATTTTTTCCCTTCTAATGTAACAATATGTTTTACTCAGTAGATATAGTTCAAGACAGTACGAGCACAAGAAACATTCATTCTGGCGTCATTTAGTCGTCGTCAATCCTTTAGTTATACGTGTCATTGTGTGAGTGTATATACTCGACGAAGCATCAGTGAGGTTTTAAAACGCTTCATAGTAGACTTGTGGAGGACACGTCCAAATATGACGCTACTGGGACAAGAAATATGTCCGATATGCTATTCCTATTTTGACTTTTACCGTACGTTCCTTTGCTGTTTTCAGCTGAACAATTGACAAGCCTTTGCATGTGTTTATGACCACTGCCACCTGACAGGCAGAATGTTCTCACACCTGAACAGCTTATATTATTACAATTTCATAGTATTTCATAAACACATGCTCATGATATAGTCAGAATATTACAATCGACTCTGCTGTTAGAAGAGATTTAATGAAGTGGAAAGGGTTTTGTCGCTTTTATATTGAGTCATATGAACATATCCAACCCATTGCACGTCAGAAAGGCATACTGATTCTTTAAACTTTAAGTTTCCGTGGGACAAAGATGCCTTTACCATATGCTGTAGTTTGCAATATCAAGCAAGTCATACATGTGAGTTACTATTCCAGGTCATTCGGATAAGTAGACCACCAATACACAGTTAATACCGATAGGACAATGCTTCATCACTCATTGTGTCATCATTGTCATCACAGGGGTTTGGTTTCTGCTTCTTGTTTTAGACGGGTGGTGGGGTAGCCTAGTGGTTAAAGCGTTAGCTTGTCACGCCGAAGACCCGGGTTCGATCCCCCATATGGGTACAATGTGTGAAGCCCATTTCTGGTGATATTGTTGGAATGTTGCTAAAAGCGAAGTAAAACCACACTAACTCACTCAGCCTCTCTTGTTTTAGAATTGCAACGCACTCCGCTGTATGACGTCAGTCTGTAACGACCGAGTCTGGATCAGATGATCAAGTGATCAGGAGTATAAATTCTCCCAGCTGTGGAGATGATCTAATTTTGTCATATATGACCTAATGAAAATATCCTAGTGGCCAAATGGAACGTATTACATATTTTATGATTTGTTGGTTTGTTGTTTAATGATAACGTATAGAATGACCTTGACAAACATGTTGTTGATGATTGAAGAGCGTAGACACTAAGCATCACACGATGACACGTGGAGAACGTCGGGATGACGTGTTGGAATGTAATGTATTTGACTTTGACCTTGCTATGTCATGGACATCTTTGGATATTCTGCATCATACATGACCTTCAACTTGTTACACGGAGAACGTCCAGGTGGCGTATGGCGGCAACCCGAAGCACCCATGACATTGACCTTGTTTCTTGAAGTGTGGCGATTCCAAATCATATAGCGAACATCCAGCCCTGACGGTTAACGTATTACATATGTCCTTGACCTTACCGGGCTAGTTACACGGTAGAGACATTAACACACAATGCACTATTAGAAAGTTGTCAAATGTTAGAAGTGTTAAATCTGTGATTAAACTTTCTAAGTGTGCTGGCCATTTGATGCTTACTATGAGAGTTTGGGTTCGAATCCCGGATACTCAATTAAGAAAGTCTACTCCCAAACACTTGTAACGTCATGAACGTCTTGAACGTACTAATGACGAGATACTGTTTTCACACGTGACCTTGACCTTGCAGTTACGTGGAAAACATCCAGGTGGCGTGTGGGGACATGAGAAGAATGGGATATCAGCAAGATGGCGGCTGGGAGATCTGTAACGACCCCCTCGTCAAACCAAAGAAATCGTGCCTGGTCTATTCCTTCGGGTGAGAAAACGACCACAGAACTGGTCCAAGCTGAATATGTCACAATGCGTTTGTGCTGTCTTGGCCACATCTCTAAAAAGAGGCAGCTTTCCATCTTCAGTGACTCTTCAGATAGCAGATCGTCAGGAACTTCTTTTTGTCTGTAATGCAATTGTGTGGGTTTTTTTGTCTACTAACAGACTAATGTACTTTGTCAATTGTCCTTTCTATGTAGGTGCATGTAGTCCGCCTACGGTTTTTACATGTTGTATAATATTCTTCTATTATGAAGATCAATGCTTTCGTTTTCTCATCAGTTACCTTCACATTTGCTTTGGTAGTTTGTAAAGTACCGGGGTTTGTGAAATAGTTTGAAAAGTGTCATAACGAGTCATATAATTGGTAAGTCTTATAACTTGCAAAGTATTCGGCATTTATAGGTGATACACATAAAGGCATGAATTTTATGGACTTCAGTTTCTAAATTTTTATGAAAACGATGTTTCCTTACTCTTTCACCAAGTAAATGAAACGTCGTGTTCCTCAAAATAAAGAAGCTGACATTCAAAACGCTCTTGCCTTTGTTAGGGTTACTTGGACACATTGCATAACTTCGATTGATTTGCATTTAATTTAATTGACTGAAACTATGAAGATATGCTTTAGAAACCGTTCTTCGCGTTTTTCAGCACACTTTGTAACATTTGATTTTCCAGCATCAACAATGACTTCAGTTTTGATGACGAAATGGCCAAAGAATATAAGTGTGAAATTCACTCGTTTGATCCAAGGCAAGTACACACAACATTCATGATATGAACCACTTGTTCTCTAAATTACCTGTTGATGCACGGATGTCTTTATAATTATCAATGATAGGATGTGATGCATGTCTTGATATAAGGGTACGTGCATGTGTCTTAAAAGTGGCTATAATGGTAAGATAAACTTGCACATTTCTAAATTAAATGACAATTTATTTCTATGTACAGGGAAAGTCGTATTTTTCTTACGTTGGTGGGCGATCGATCCAAGTATGGGATATGCACTTTAATGAGGGTTGGAAAAAATTGGCTATATATATTTATTTAATTGTACATTTGTAAATTGTAGGACAATATCCTTCTGTATTCAAGGATAAAATGTATTTTTCTAACGTTGATGGGCGTTCTAGTCTATCTTAGTACGAGATGTGTACTTTTTATGATGTTGGGAAAAAGTGGCTATAATTCTAAGATAAAATTGTACATTTGTAAATGGAATGACAATATACTTCTATATCCAAGGTAAAGATGTATCTTTCTAACTTTGGTGGACGATCTATGAAGGTGTGAAAAAAGTGGCTAAAAATAAGATAAAATGTACATTTACATGAGGGTGATACACTTATTTCCGGATTTCAGGATAAGTTACATACATGTTTTATTGTAGAGCCTTAAAACATATCTCAAAATATACTTAAGGATTGTAATTTTAGGTGATAAGCTATGGTGTGTCTATCTGGATATAAGGGCCAGGCCCGCGTTTCACAAAAGCCTCCTAAATTTAGGAGGTCGTAGCCCATACGACCTTGTTTACGACCCTCTTCCGACCTCCTTTACGACCGTTTCACAAAGACGTCATATCCATGTCGTACGACGCGGTCCTAAATCCATGTCGTACATTGTATAAGAGGTATTTTGTTGCATAGCAACGCATAAAGCGAGACCGAACGGGTACCCGCTTATCTTGTTATTCCCAAAGTATTTCAAAATAGAAAAAAAGTTTGAATAACAATGCAAATGTTATGTTTTTAATTCTATGTACAGGTTATCTTATCGTAAAAAAATATCAATAAATGAATTATTTTGGATTCCCTCACAAAATTCCATTGAAAATTACAAGATAAAATTGTATAAATCATTTCCATTAATATTATCAGTTTTACTTATAAGGTTTGAATTAAATCGCTGTCCATTAACTTGTTCATTTGAAACTGCAATATTAGTCCCAATGTATTGAATATTGCACACTATAGGACCTAAAGTTGCAGTTATGGCTACGCTTGATCTACTAACACTTGTGTAAAGGTTTAAAATATAGTGTGATACTCTAAATGTGTCAATTTCTTTTGTAACTTTTATTCAAACGAGAAGACGAGAAGGTTAAACCCAAATGTTTATGAAAATTATGCAGCAATCAAACTTCAAATTAATGTCCTTTCGGCCATCTTTCGAAGTAATATAGCTCCAGTTTTTTTCTTGTGTTTTTATTTGGACTATTCCATTATAATGTGTAGGTAACAGGTAGTAGCTAATCTGTTCATTGAACCGTAAATGTTGTTGTTTCAAGGCGTCTGCGAACTGCGTAATGGAAGGACAGCTTTCAGGAGATAAGAGAAGGGTGTATAACTTGGAGATAAGAGAAGGGTGTATACTGTTTTAGATAAGAGAAGGGTGTATATTGTTTTAGATAAGAGAAGGGTGTATATTTTTGGAGATACGAGTAGTTTGTATATTTCGGTGTCCTCCCATTACGCATAAGAATGTATTGTTACAACTAGGACACTGATTAGTATTAATCTTAACATACATCAATTACTGAAAATCAGAATCTTCTCAAATATCTACATATCTATATCTCTCAAACAAAACGTTTTCTCAGTACATATCCTATTATTTGGAGAGGAATTTTCTAAGTTGGATAACTTGTGCCCAATCATTTTCTTGGATGAACAAAATATGCTTCAATCAATAAACACAATCAAACCTCTCAGTGACAAACCTGTTTTTATATTATATATAGTAAGTGATAGTAAAAACAATTTTGAGAAAAGAAGACGGATTATCATTTAATCACAACAAAGTTCTATTTACACACAATCAAACTTCTCAGTAACGAACCTATTTCAGGCTCACCCTACTGACCAGACAGTGGACTGTTCCATCATTCCCGTAGATGTTACCCTAATTAACCTTCTAGTTCAGTGTCTGTCAATCGACTGTATGTCAAATGGGTGTCTGTCAATTGTAAAGTAACCTATATTTATGGAGATAAGGGTTTGATTATATGATCAAGATGAAAGTTTGGGATAATTATTCTGAATATAAGTGGTGTATTACATGTTTAGATTAAAGAGCGAAGATTATTATTCTAGATATATAATCGTTAGATTATATTTCTGGCTGAAAGGTTGGAGGTATATTCCGGTTTATAAAGATACTTTGTATTTGTCGATATAAGGTCGGAATTAGTTTAGGATGTGTATTTATGAATGTACGTTTCAGGGTGGTATTTGACATAGTGGTAAACCAAAATGTGGCTTCGTGTAATGGAATGACACACGACTTCATTGTACCGCTATATCATTCTGCTTATGGGGTGGCCTAGTGGTTAAAGCGTTCGCTCGTCACGCCGAAGACCCGGGTTCGATTCCCCTCATGGGTACAATGTGTGAAGCCCATTTCTGGTGTCCCCCGCCGTGATATAGCTGGAATATAGTTAAAAGCGGCGTAAAACTGAACTCACTCACTCACTCATTCTGCTTATAGTATGGGTCAACCAGACCATCATCACGGGGACCATGTCACGTTCCACTCTTTAGGAGTGGCTGATTATAACGGTAAATCTCCCAAGAATTGGCCAGTGAAGACTCTCGCAGATATACGTCAGTCCCTCCATCACCAACAGGTAAATCCGGAACGTAATTCTCTTCCGTGGCTAACGTGTGGTGCAACTTCTTATTCCATTAAACTCTAAGCTTATGACTTGATACTGGGGCGGTGGGGTAGCCGAATGGTTAAAGCGTTCGCTCGTCACGCCGAAGGCCCGTGTTCGATTCCCACATGGGTACAATGTGTGAAACCCACTTCTGGTGTCCCCCGTCGTGATATTGCTGGGATATTGCTAAAAGCGGCGTAAAAAACATACTCGTTCACGAAAAGCGGTTTAAAAACATACTCACTCACTCACTATGATTTGATATTGGTTGTCAGGACGGATTCCTGTTGATGCGAAAGGTCACCATTATCAAGTTCCTATTTTACAAAAACATTAACACGGGAGTATATGACAATTCTACACTTCATATTCCGATCATATGTATATATTTTATATTTATTGCCTAATATATGAGACAAATTCTTTCAATGTGGACTAAGAAACAAGGATACTTTTTATTGTTGCGTTTTATGAACATTGCTATAATACATAATGCCTCTGTTTCTTTCAGACTACAATCGATGTTTTGAAAGTGGATATTGAAGAAATGGAGTGGCAGGTGTTTCCGGAAATAATAAGAAACAACGCTTTACACAATGTGACTCAATTTGTGTTTGAGGTGCATATAACACTTAAAAAAGACGATCCCCCACAAGCAAAGTATTTCACGGCTCTGAACATATTCCGTGACTTATATGATTTGGGATACCGGATATTCTACACTCATAGAAACAAATGGTGTCATTACGAGTCCAAGTTAGCTGGAAAACAGAGGACTTCATGCCACGAAATATTCATGATGAAAGTTTGCTGACTGATATTGGACGCCGATGAAGAACACTTCAGCTTTTAGAGAATGTACATCCGTTAGCATTGGCATATTTTTGCAATTATTTTTGGAGGTTTGAACATCTTTTGAAGTAGCAGGCCAAAGCATTGGGGATGGACATGGAAGAAGGTTGTTTGTTCAAATGACAATAAATGCATATGACAATATACAGATGGCGATAATGAATCACGGTAAACGAATAGTCCTTGATATATGACGATGTCCTGGAGGAAAAACCAAGTTCTATGGTCAGTCAACTTCTTTATCGCAATGAATGTGACGTTTCGGTGAAGACACTAACGTCGTTATCAAACAAGTGATAACGGTGTTAGTGTCTACACTTAAGCGTCGCTCCAAATGCAATAGAGAAGATGACTGTCCATAGAACTTGATTATCTTTCATCTTTACAACTTCTACGAATGTCTCTCAAGGAAGACAATGTCACACAATGGTTGAATATATTTTTCCAAATTAAAAGCAATGTACGAATTACTTCAAATGAGAGAAAGAGTGCTTTTAAAACTCAAATTTAAACATTATTTTCGATATTTCACAGAAAGATTTTATTTCACACAAAGGTTTGATAACCTTCAGTCCGGGTATGTGGGTGCCAGCTCAAAGGTAATAATCAATTGAGGTTTTGGACTCTTTGGATTTTTGTTGATAAGGGAGGTAACTCTTCACAACGAATTGCATAACTGATCGCAGACCTGTGTGTATTCCTGAGAATATGAGACGCAATGTCAAATTCATTAAGATATTTTTAAAGTGAAATCTGAAATGGTTTAAAAAGATTGTGCATGTCAGACATGGGTCGGATTCGGCGCGTGCTCTGCCGGCTTCCCCATTCGCAAACAAATGCGGGACATGAAACAATTTATAATTGGAAATAAATTGATTTTTGCCATGATATTTGGGATCAAAACATGCTTATGTTTATGATTGGCCAAAAAGTCACGATTCAATGGCAATCAATGATTCCATGTAACACAACTCTTAACTATCACCTTCGGCGTCGTGAACCTTTGAATAGCTTCAACAGTGTGAGCCCAACAAGCAGCGAAATAAGCCTTAATCAAAAACAAATGCTCAACACTGAGTGGCAATTACTGAAAAATTAGAACTTATTTGCCAAATCACCTTCCAAACTAATGTCAAGAACTAAAAGAATTTCAAAAGATAAACATTTATGTACTCTATGCAACGTGTGTCATTGAAAAGATTTCACGGAGATACAGTTTCCTTTGAGATTACAAGTTTTAATGTGCCCGGTCTCTCGCAACCTTATGACACCAACAAGCAATTATTCCCCTTTAATTAACATAGTTCCGACATTTGAAGATATTTGAAGGAAATAGTATACCGCTTGAAAAAGAGAGGACGTTCTGTTGCGAGCTGGTTAAACACACGAATGCAATTTTTGTTTATATTTCCATGTAATCACGGCCGTGAAAACCTATGCAGTAAAATCTGTAATCTAGTGGTTGAGGGAGCGAGGGAGCGTAGGAGGGAGAGCAGGGAGGTGTGTGTGTGTGTCTTGGGAGGGAGGAGAGAGAGAGAGAGAGAGTGAGTGAGAGAGAGAGAGAGAGAGAGAGAGAGAGAGAGAGAGAGAGAGAGAGAGAGAGAGGTCACTTATAATTAATGCCGTTGGAAGTTTTGAACAATTGCAGTTTATCTAAAATATTGTCATTTGTAAACATCACTGGCTTCCATTGAGTGTGAAGGTATTTGGGATTGCATTAAGCCAATTACTTCTTCCTACAAAATTACTACTACTACTACGACGACGACAAATACTACTACTACCACCACTACTACTACTACTACCACTACTACTACTACTACTACAACTACTACCACTACTACTACTACAACAACTACTACTTCTATTGCTGCTATTGCTACGACTGCTACAACCAATAATAATTATGAATTGATTGCCATATTCTTATAGATTTATTCTTGCCTATTGTCATCTGTGGTCAAAATGAATAAAACAACTTTAGCCGATTAATAACATGGAACGTTGGAAGAAGGCAAAATTGTTTGAGGCCGGTATGGGACTTGAACCCACAACTCTTGCCTTAGAAAAGCATCGCTCTATCCATTTGGGCTAACCGGCCGATATTTGGACTGTTTTAATATTACATTATATCCAAACGATCTGTGCATGACGCAAATTACCCATCGTCAAAGAAATACACCGGCAGTGTGGTGCAATGCATGTGAAGCGCGGTCATACGATTAAGGTTACAAGAGTTGTCTCCCCTGAAACCGTTCGCACTTCTTTCCCTGAACGGGTTTATTTTCATAGATGCGCAAATATCACCAGCAATGCGTGATATTATTGAATTCATATTTCTTGTGTAGTGCGATTTTTAATCACCTTCGGCGATTATAATACTCTAAAATCAACTTCCTCTTCTCTAAATCATCCATGCTGAGGATCACTGAAAATGTCGTCTGCTAGCAAGTAAACAAAGGGGTGTAACTCTTCACAAACTAATGAAAAAGGATTAACGGAGTTGTCTCTCTTCAATGAAACCAAGCACGTGATAGCTGGTCAAGGTTTTTTATACTAGAAATCAAATTAAACATATTCTTAAAATTCTCAATAATTTCTGGTCATACTATATAAGGGCACGGGTACAAATGAAAATAATTTCACTTATTCTCAATTAGGATCAGACCAATTGTTATTTTTTCATTGTAGTAAAGTCACACGCGTTTGAAAACGATTCATGGATCCTTAGCAGTTATCTTTCCTTCTACTAAGGGCGGACATCCTTATGGTGATGATTTGGTATAACAGCAACAGCAACAGCAACAGCATCAACCAACGACGACGACCACAACTAACAACCAACAACAATCTTTCAACAAACTATATCAACTAACAACAGCCAAAACGAAACCAGACCAAGAAACAACATACGCAACAAACACGAACACCAAGCAAAAACGATTGATGTAATTTTATCAGTGTACGTAGTCATACAAGATCCCACATTCTCTTGTCGCTTTTATAATTTTGGCCGAAGGGGGAAAGTGTGTAGCCGGTGTGGGACTTGAACCCGCAACCCTTGCTTTCCAAGAGCATCGCTCTATCCGTTTGAGCTAACCGGCCGATATTAGATGAACGTCATATAACATTCTATTCAATCGATCTTTGAATGATGCAAGGTACCTATCATCCCAGAAATACTGCGACACGCGTGTGCAATACAAGCGAAGCGCAGTCGTGCGATTAAGGTTACAAGAGTTGCCTCCCTTGACGCGCTCCCTAAGTATTTCAGCTCCATTGTTACATGAAAGTAACACGGCTGATGTTTTCTCCATATTCTTCCAGACCGGGTGTCATATTATATCGAATAAGAATGTCGGGAATTGGGCCCTCGTTTCCGGCGCAACGAGTGAAGTGAGGTGAGGTGAGGTGAGGTGAGGTGAGGTGAGGTGAAATGGGGTTTAACGTCATACTTGAGAATATTTCGCTCATATGACGACGTGCATGCGTCTGTATGTGTGGCTGCTTGTACTAGCCCAGACTGAAGCAGGTTCATAGTGCTCACTCTGAGTAGCTCACTGATATACCACACCGTAATTTAGCATGAATACCCAACTCAGACACTCCGAACCGAACAGTCCTTGTTGTACCCATTAATGCCGAGCGCCAGGCAGGGACCAACAAGTACCATACTTTAACGTCTTTTGGTATGACGCGGCCGGCGATCGAACCCACGACTTTCCGCTGTCCGGGCGGACGCTCTAACCACTACACCAAGGAGGCGGTCCGCAACGAGTAAACGTAGTACTTAAGTACTTGGGCAGTATGAGTTCAATATTCCAGCGATATCACGTTGGAAGACACCATAAAAGGGGCTTCACACATTGTACCCGTGTGGGGCATCAAACCCTTGTCTTCGGCGTGACGAGCGAACGCTTTAACCACTAGGCTATCTCACCGCCCGTGTTATTTAAAACCGCAGGGAAACTACAGTGAATGAAATAGCTTATGACCTCTTAATAGATGTGATAATAAAATGGTAAAGAAATGAGATGGGGAAGAACAGTCACGTGACTTTTGCAGCATCATGCCAGGGACCCAAAGTTTCTGCTTCAGACACTGTATCTTCAAGGAAATTGTTTGTATTGTCACTGGTATGTCGTATTTTGGCACATACCATTCACTGATATGGTTGCTTGATTCATATCATTGTATCCCAAATCTCGATGTTCATTATATCAATCACAAAACTGCCTGGCTCAAAACTCGATTAGTAACAGACCACTGCCATTAAGCTTGAAATATTGCGCTGGACAGCAATTAACAACGAAACAAACTTTAACATATTTTATTCGTTAAATAATAAGTATACATTATCTCAAGTCAACATTCAAACGTTGGATGGTGAAATCAAAACGAAACTGGGTCAGATATCGATTTATCGATACACCTTGAACACCTTCTAAGATGAACTCAATCAAAAAATGAATAAGTTATAGATTGCCTAGATTATATCGTAAACACGAACAAAACATGATATTGGAACGGTGAAATGTATGTATGCTCTTATTAGTTTGTTGTGACGAGAATGAGTTTGAATCGTTCCCATGTGTACTTCGTGCAGAAGAATCTCCATAATTACAGAATCGTTGGTGAACATTATGTACAGAATTTTCTCCTAAGTTAATTGTTAAGTTAATTTGTAAAACGAATGCAGTACGTTATCCACCAAAATCAACGTTTTGCCTCAAAAGGAAATGGTATGTAAGAGACACGCTAGCTATTCTCGGAATAGTACAGACGTTTGCCATTTTGGTGAAACACATTAGTACGGTTATGGTGCCGAGATACCTAGAAATGTAACCGGAATTCTGAACCATAATCATAGGTTTCTTGTGTGACCAAGGGACGCAACTCTGCGTCGCCCACGAGTGGCATATGACATATTTGTGTATCATATCTCTATCCAGTGATGATATTCACCGTGAATATATTCGTTTCGTTTTGAGTCCGATTTTAACACAACGCTTAACACAGCATCCAATCCAATTACTCTCACGAGAAAGAGAAATTCTGTGGTAATGAAGAATGTGATCTCATTTGAAAACGAGGGGGCGAATCTGGTCATGGTGATCATCATAATAATCGAATGGAGCCACAAAGTCCCATGTAATCAGGGATGCTTTTGTGTGAGGGTAATGGCAATGTCGGGTCATGTGATAGTCACGTGTACTGGTGAAACCAATGAGCATTCATGGGACGGATGACGTTTACTTCAACACTGTACTGCCGATGTAGTTTATATTTATACTTATACTGGAGTTTGAAAATGATATTGGTAATGTGTTCGGATTGAAAGGACACTTTGGAATCTTTAAAACGTTACATTAGCATGTTGATATCAATGTTGGAACAATATTTCAAAGAAGGAATCCCTAACAACTTAATTTCAACACGGAAACAATGTAATTTGCCTACTGAGTATACATAGGTAATCCACGAACCCATTTCTCAAGGCCTGTCGCAATACATTTTCCGCCGTGGTTTGAAAAAAATGGATTGTGAAATTTAGTAACATGGTACTGTTATGAGTGAGCCGTTTTGAACATAATTAATTACAGGTATATCACGACTGTCAGTTTCATCAGGGGTGGGGTAGAGGTCTTTATCACTTTGGCGAGACCCACCTTAAAAAATACGTAATCTGTGAATCTGGGATTCTACAGCCAAAGATTATATATTTTGAGCAAAAAATAAGGGACACAAATCTGCAACGGAACTGCCCCTCTCCGCAACCTGCAGGAAGACAAGTCCCCTTACCGACGAAAGTAATTAATAGCTAGTGGGGGTGATGATAAGCATGTACAATGTGAATCCCCCCCCCCCTAAAAATATGTACAAAGGAAGTGACCCCCCTGCATGTCATGTACAAATTCAATGCCGACCTCCCACCCCACCCCACCCCACCATGACCCCCTTACCCTACCTCCCTACTATAATGAACAGATGTGGTCAGCCAACCGAGGTAAATGTTCTCACTGGCTATATAATTCGACGGAAGTTGAATGACAATGGACATCCTACTAACATTATGAGTGAGTGAGTGGAGTGAGTGAGTGAGTATGGATCTATGCCGCTTTAAGTAATATTCCATCAATACTACGACAGGGGACACAAGAAATGGGCTTCACAAATTGTACCCTTGAAGGAATCGACCCGGCACTTCAGCGTAATGGGCAGATGCTTTGACCACTACCCACTACCCTACCTCCCTACTAGCATAATGAACAGATGTGGTCAGTACCGAGGTAAATGTTCTCACTGGCTATATAATCGACAGGAATGAAAATTTAAATATATCCTTAGAACCCACGTAAAGACCATGTATCTTCAGCTTAATTCGTCCCCACCATCATATATATTTGGGGGCAAAGTCTTCCGATGGCGACAGGCCTAAG
This sequence comes from Haliotis rubra, assembly GCF_003918875.1. NCBI lineage: Eukaryota > Metazoa > Mollusca > Gastropoda > Lepetellida > Haliotidae > Haliotis > Haliotis rubra. Next base: position 2,764,727 of record NW_025767246.1, read on the forward strand.
TTGGGATTGTATGGAGGGCATCGAGTTCTTAAATCCCCTGAGAGGGTACGTGAGTCCCAAAACATTCAAAGTCAATTTAAATCTATCCAACCTTTTTAATCGTAGAATATGTGGGTTTTTTTAATGTACAGTATGGTTAAATGTGTCTAAACTGCTAACGGCTGAAGGGATGGTGTAAATCCAGCTAGGGCCCATGCAGGAAGCAAATGTACTGTAAGTCCCCATGGTCCCTAGTATGGTGATCTACCTTCAGTTGTTGGCAATCTATAGCCTGTTTTTACATTGTCTTGTCATTTCTAGCTAACATGTTTTAGATTTCGTCACTAGTTTAATTTGGATTTCTATGATATACTAGTAGTTTTACTGATCTTCGTCAACAGGTTTTAATTTCTAATTTTATTGATATATGCTATAATCAATAATTGTTCTCGTCACGATATGGCTGAAATACTGCCGATGTGCCGATAAGTATTAACTCACTCACTCACTCACTCACTCACTCACTCCATGATGTGCATATTAACATCAAGATTCGTGCGTTTACGTTGCCGTTGAATCAGGAATAGACATCCAAGTCCTGCAAGCGTACCGACGATCAACATGCCCACGGCCATCCCCGCAAGGCTACCTGTTAAAAACAGAACGAAACAATAGTCGCCAACACATGGGAAATTTATGAGAAAACGATTACTTGGGTTTCTACCATATATGCATTTTTTTTCTACTTTCAACAGATTAATCGATCTGGACATCCGTGTTGTTTATATCTTTCTCATTTCAAAATTCAACCAGCAACAAGCGGGCAGGCGACAAATACATACAGATAAAACAGTTATAAATAAAAACCTTTTCATTAAATGAGTAGCATATTTTTATATTTAAAAATAAAATGGTCACATAGTGATAGTCTTTAAAACAATTCATAATGTAGATCGAGTCGCTTGGCTTCAGAAATATTTTCCTTTTTACATTAGATGAAAAAAGATCAAGCTGACCTGTTTTGTACGAGTGTGCACGGTACAGAGTATTTGTTATCACACCAAGGTATGACGGAGGTGAAAACCGAGGTATGAAAACTTGTTAATTATTTGAGATGGGATCAAAATTCAATGATACGAGAAAAACACACACACACACACACATACACACACACACACACAAAACCGTACATAGAGCGTACAGTGAGTTAGTGGTAACATATTTCAGGTATATTTCACCCAGCACTGAATGGGTACCCGGTGGGATAAGATTGCCAAATGACCGTTAACCTTCTCGCACCTCACGCCTCAAATGTGTTCTTTGCGCCACTGAGCATCTTTGGGGTGGATACAAATGCATTATAATATTATATTATATTTCGGTGTGTCAGCGTCTTGTGCGAAGATAACATGCAGTGTTGCAGGTCTACCACTTTGATCAAATCCACGAGCACGGACTGGCTCTCACAAACAGGGCCCCGTTTCACAAAGCTATCGTAGCGCTACGACAGTCGTACCTCCATACTTACACTAATGCTTAGTCTCTGAATATATATTATTTTGATAGTAACAAACAAGCCCATTTAAATTGAAAAGGAGCCCCAGGGAGACCAGAGATTCAGAACCTGAGGAAATCTAGACTTGCTTTATTTAGACTTTAGCATTGCAGAGAGGGCTTGGCATTAGGGACTGTGAGACAGACTTCTCCATACTGTAACATAGACTTACGACAGTCGTAGCGCTACGATAGCTTTGTGAAACGGGTCCAGGGCCCCGTTCCTCAAAGCGATCGTAGCGCTACGACAGTCGTAAGTCTATGTTAAAGTATGGGAGTTACGATCAACTTTGCGCTACGATCGCTTTGAGGAACGGGGCCCAGAGCCATAAACCGCACGAATGTGAAATTCGAGCAAGATTGTATCAGTATAATTATTGTATGGTTATACTGAAATTCATGGGTGAATGTTTAACTAAATTGTGTTTGATTGATTGACTGTTTCTTGTTTAACGCCCACTCAGCAATATTCCAGCTATATGGCAGTCTGTAAATAATCGAGTCTGGACCAGATAATCCATCTGATCGACAGCATGAGTAATTGAGTATCGATCTACGCAAATGGGATACAATGACATGTGTCAACCACGTCAGCGAGTCTGACCACCCGATCCCGTTAGACGCCTCACACGACAAGCATGGGTTACTGAAGATCAATTTTAACCCGGATCTTCACGGGTGTGTAACTTGAGATTTACGCGGCTTTTATTCTTCAGTATACACAACCTTGTGTCATCTGTAGGACGAAAGCCCGAATTCGTGCATGTCTTACTCGTGTATCTAGATTTGAAAATGACCGTTAACCAACATGGTTTTGAATACACTGCTACCATTTTGTTCTTTCCTGAAAGTCAACACTATGGAATCCTAGAAGGGTCATTTTCGCGTTGTCGTCCATTCGAAAACAAAAGAGTGTCAAAAATAACCATCTTGGATGGTGCGACAACGCGACATTTTGGTCATTTGTCGCATTTTCGCACTTTGAATACTATTTTCCATTCTATCCAAGGGCGACAATGCGCCATGGGGACAGTTTCCAAATATGTCGGCTTGTCGCATTGTCACGCCATGTAAGGTGTGTTAAAAAAGCTTCAAAATGCGGAACTTCTAATGTTCCTTCTAGGATTCCATACAACACAGAACGTAGAGTTAATAGTACAGCGTTTTAAATTAGTTGCACATCCTTAATAGCATCCGATTCAGACAAGAATCATTACATGGCGTCTGACCTCGATCCCGGGTTCATATCTGGTTTTCCTGGTCCAGGCTTTAATATTTACACGTCACAGTGCCATTGCTCACACATTGCTGACTGCGGCGTCAAACAACATGCATATGTTAGATGAATCCCCAACGAGCCTTAATGACGTTTGAGTGGACTTACGACCACGGTCTGAAACGTAACCTTCTTGCACTAAGTGACGTACGTTATCCAATTAAATCAGAATATAATAAAAATATAAATTATAAGCAAGGTCTCAGGTACCCTGACTGTATCGGTGAGTGACGTACCTCCAGTATATCCCGACGACCCCAGTGGTTGATGGTCAGGGGTTTGACCACCCGGTGGTAAAGGTCCTACAGGAAGAAACAATAACATTATTGTACATGAGTGAACAGTTTAAAACATCTCAGAACATGTGGTTATAAATAATGGACAACATGCATCTTTCTAGCATTATCAGAAAGGAAGTGAGTGAGTGAGAGTGAGTGAGTGAGTGAGTCTTTTGTCAAGTATCAGACATCACAGTCATCTAAAGCGCCGCAATTGGTTATGCAGAGTTGCGTCCCCTGGGATCGCAGGAGCCTATGATTGTGAGTTCGAATCCCGGTCGCCCCGATTTTGTCGCTAGGTTTGTCAGAAGCATATCCGTGCTCATGGGTTTCGTCAAAGTGATAAACCTCTGTGGTCTGTATCACCCGAGGCGTTCCTCTCACTCCGACATGAGTGAGTGAGTGAGTTTAGTTTTACGCAATATTCCAGCAATGTCACAGCTGGAGACAGCAGAGATGGGCTTCACACATTGTACCCATGGGGGAATCGAACCCGGGTCTTCTGTGTGACGAGTGAACGCTTTAACCACTTGGCTACATCACCGCCCCTCCAGCGACAGGAGATAATATAACGAACAAGGAGGCTTTAAAGTACATTAACTTACTCCTTCTAACAAGTACCGCAATCACAATAATCTATTCCTGTGACAGGCCGAGTCATATATTGTTTGCACAAGTCACAATGGAGTATTTGTATCATAACATAAATAAAACCCCTACCCCCAAAAAAATTCCCCAGAATTAACACCTTACATCTGTCTATCGTTGTTGTGTAGACATCGGTATATATATTCTTGCAAAATGAAAAAAAAAATGAAAAGAAAAATTAATATTGTACACATTTTTGCTCTGGGTTTTTAATTTTGGACAAATATCCCACCATATGACATCGGGGATGCTGAGAATGGCTTTCCCGCTTTATCGAACGAACTTGGGGCGGTGGGGTAGCCTAGTGGTTAAAGCGTTTCCTCGTCACGCCGAAGACCCGGGTTCGATTCCCACATGGGTACAATGTGTGAAACCCGTTACTGGTGTCCCCGGCGTGATGATTCCTGGAACATTGCTAAAAGCGGTGTAAAAAGCGGTGTAAAAACTGTAAAACTCTACTTGAAGTAGACAAATAGAAAAGTCACCTGTCCAATGGTATGTAAACTCATGTTCCCCCACCGTGATATTGCTGCAATATTGCTATAAGTGGCGAAAACTAAACTCACGTCACCTTTCCACCCATCCCATCAACTACTGTATTTCTTTTACGCCGCACTCAGCAATATTCCAGCTATATCACGGCGGTCTGTAGACAATCCAGTGATCAACAGCATGAACATCTATCTACGCAACTGGGACACGGTGACATGTGCCAAGCAAGTCAGCGCGCCTGACCACCCGATTTCACTGGGAGTCTCTTACTAAAAGCATTGGTTGCTGAAGATCAATGCTAACCCGAACATGACGGGATTGACAAAACTAATATCAGTGTTTCAAAACTATAATCGTCCACCTCATACTGGAACTAAACGAATTCTCAAAACAAAGACATCTTACGTTTATAGTACTGACAGCTAGATTTTGGTTGATGGTTAGCGACCTTGACCTTCTGCGTTGTACCAATCAAACACGCCTTGGTATTCAGGCAATATTGGAAGGAAATGCACGATGCGCCCTCGTGTCCACACATGTCCGCGCATTTCTGAAGACTGACGCCATTTAAAGGCTTAAAATTGCTATTAGCGGCTGGTGGACCTGTTTGCAAGGTGAAGTCATCGAGGAATTGTCCTGTGTGGATGGAGATAATATGTTGATAATCATAATACTATTATAATATGATAAGTCAAAAGAAAATACTCGAAATTTCGAGTTTTTAAAACTTGAAATAACGAAACAATAATTGAAATTGGGAAAAAATATTCGAAGCAACGAGAATAAACTCGAATTTTCCTGTTTGGAATGAAACTTAAAATAACGATTATTTCCATAAACTTTAAACACAGAAAATGATTAGACGCAATGTGAAAATATACTCTCCCAAAAAAGAAACGCATCATGAAAATAGCAATTTCATGTAGCAATGAATTAAAACGTGATTCATTTTACAAAAGGTTTTGCTCTGTTTATGAGTCCTATGGTGTTTATGTTTTGAAACATCACAACAAAACGCACCATCCGTAAAATACCCGTATGTAACAGCATGATTTTCAATTTCGGCGTGTAGTGTCACAGAATACACAATTCACATGCAATGCACGTGAAAGTTGGGGATCAGATAGTCTCAATGATGGGTATGAAAGGTTGATCGCTGTCTGTCGATTATTCACTGTATTTGGAATATTGTTGACGAACGCAAAATGCCACGTCTAAGTGAAGCCAACCGTCATATCGCCATTGGTTTGCTTGAAGCTGGCCAGTCTCAAATTGCAGTTGCCCGACGCATGAATGTTCACCAAAGCAACATTTCACGGCTCTGGGAGAGATATCGCCGGCAGAATGCGGTAGCAGATGCCCCTCGTAGTGGGCGACCTCGAGCGACCACTGCGGCGCAGGATCGCTACATCCGGGTACATCATCTGCGTCACCGAACAGCTACGGCAACCAGTACCGCTCGACAAATACCCGGATTGAGGAGGTTTTCTGCACAGACCGTCAGGAACAGGTTGAGAGAGGCTGGTTTACGTGCCAGAAGACCTTATTTTGGCCCTGTGCTTCGACATCGAGTTCAATGGTGCACCAACGTTCAGGCCTGGAACCTACCGAATTGGCGTAGAATCTGGTTCAGTGATTAATCACGATTTCTATTGGAACGACGCGATGGAAGAATGCGGGTGTACAGACGTCGACGTGAACGTTTCGCCGACGCTCGCGTTCCCCAGGTGGACAGATTTGGCCGGGATGTGGGGAGCGATCACCTGCCGTAGGAGAAGTGATTTGGTGATGATCCAGGGCAACCTGACAGCTCAACGGTACTGTGACGAAATCCTATGCCCACACCTCCTTCCAATCATTGATCGCCAGAGGGAGTTGTTTCAACAGGACAATACCAGGCCCCACACAGCACGTCACACTAGAGACTTCCTCCAGAACCACAACATCAATGTGCTCCCCTGGCCCTCAAGATCACCGGACTTAAACCCGATCGAACATCTGTGGGATGCCCTGGACAGACGGGTGCGACGCCGTAACCCTCAGCCCCAGACACTTCAGCAACTCGCACAGGCACTACAGGCAGAATGGGCTGCGATTGGGCAACACGAGATTCTGAGACTTATTCGTTCGATGCCGAGGCGATGCCGTGCCGTTCTGGATGCCCACGGTGGTCACACGAGGTATTGACTTCAGCGCCACCACACGTCTCCATGTGACACTCCAACTGACTTTCCTCGAGTTGGTGCCAAAGCTGCATTCCCAGCGTGCTATATTTCATTGACTCATAAAGCCTACAAGATGTTTCAAAATAAACATAAAAATACAGTTGAAATTCCTATATGCGTTTCTTTTTTGGGAGAGTATACTGAAAAATGAAAAACAGTGTTACGCCTAATCAGGTTTGCTGAGGATCAACCATTACGTGAATTGTCAGAACACACATGTCCCAGGCGATTGCATTCGTGACCAACTCGTGTTATTCCGGGACAAGCCGAAATAGCTTCTTGGAGCATTCGTGACCAACTCGTGTTATTCCGAAACAAGCCGAGGTTACGGAAAGGAGCGAATGGTGACGAATGTTTCTTGGAGATTACGGAAAGGGACGAGTGGTGACGAACGCTTCTTGGAGGTTACGGAAAAGGACGAGTGGTGACGAATGAGGCGATTGTAAAAGATAGGGACTATTTTAAAAGGATGATCTACGAGGTAATTCACAAACGAACTCATCCACTCACTATTATAATACGGACAAGTTGTATTGATCTTCAAGGTGAGTGGTACCGGTAGCAGCCTGTTGTCCATGAGGTTGCATATTTTGTTGGAGGGACAATACTGGAAGGCGGTGCAGTGGAACTCCGCCTTTTTGGTACACGCCTTGCCACAGGCCCGGACATTTGGAATCAACTCCAAAGCAGCTTTGGCGATTCCTGGCACTGTTGACACGGCCACAAGCGTATACCCACTGACCACTGTGCCTGGACATACACACACAGACGGTCAAGACAAAATCGATGATTTTGAGACAAAATGCTTCCTACGCCTCGCCTTGCAAAGATAGAAAATGGCTTCTCCAAATACCGCCTATAGTGGTATATCGAAACTGGAATGCTGAGACATTTGATATCATAGTTTGATAGTTTGTGTTACAAAAAAAGAAGGCTAAATACTTCTGTATAGTCTGTTGTTTATTGCTGCAATATTCCAGGTATATGAAAATAGCATGTAAATAATCATGTCAAGATATCATGAGCACAGATCTACGTATACGCAACTGTGATATGATTGCACGTATCAACCAAGTCAGCGAAACTGTCCCGTTAGTCGCTTCTTACGGCAAGATGGATTGTAGAAGACAAATTCTAATTCTTCATGGGTCTGAATCTGTATAATCTTTACTTCAAAGACAGAAATCAAATTATATATATATATATGTGTGTGTGTGTATATATATGTATATATATATATATATATATATGGAGGTTCCCACCTGTCGGGGATGTACTAGTACTTGGTTGAGGCGATGGCGTAACTGTTGTCGTCCCGTTCTTAGGAAAGTTGGAAGATACTGAAATGTGGGAAAGGTCAGACTACTAGAGTAAAACTGTATATACAATCAAACATCTTTGACCTGTCCAACTGACGGTTGTCTCGAGGTAAAATTGTCAGTTTTCGTTTAACGCCACACTCAGTAATTTTCCAGCTACATCACGGCGGTTTGTAAGTAATCAAGTCTGGACCAGACAAGCCAGTGATCCACAGTATGAGCATCTCAAGCGGGATACGATGACATGTGTCAACTAAGTCAACGATCCTGACCACCTGGTCCCGTTAATCGCCTCTTACGACAAGCATGGGTTGCTGAAGGCAAATTCTAACCCGAATCTTCACGGATGCTCAACGACCTTCTTAAAGTTATGATGAACTCACGTGAATATATATCACACCCGGATTGAGGCTTCACGAGATTCTCGTGCGTTGCAACAGACGTGTGGCTGATGTCACACTTATGCTTGTGAAGACAGAGAGTGACTGTCTGACACAAAGGGTCCTCAATACAGTCCTGTAGACACTCCTCTAAGACGTCGACAATCTCAGCGTGGTCAGTTTCGTCGAAAAAGGCATCCGTCTTGTACCGTTTGAAGTCTGTGTTTCTGGCTAATAACAAAAGTAAATGAGTTAGTTGGTTTTAACGCCGTACAGTATTACAACTATTTTGCGACACAGAATGTCTGAAGGTATACAGGTTCATAAATTTACCACCTTGGTGAAATCCAAGGGCATGTTGTTACTAAAATCCGAAATATAATGAAAACGAATCGTGAATCGAAGCCATGATCATAGGTTTCTCGAACGTTGCTTTGAACTGTATTTCATTCAGTTACATTACGCTTTTTTAAAGTTTTTGAATTCACGAGAAATAATAATACGTGTATTTATACCGTGCAGGATTCCATTCAAAAGTGTCTACTCAAAGCGCTACATATAATGGCGATTGGAGTGCTACAAGACATAAAACATATTCACATAAAATGGTTGAAACTTTTGAGGATATGTTTGCTAATCACTGTAGTACTTTCTGAAGAGGAATGTTTTTAAGGCACATTTGAAGTAATCAAGGGATGTTGTTAGTCTGTGTTCGAGTGGCAGCTGGTTCCACAGTGTTGGAGCTCCATAACTAAAAGAGCGGAAACCAAAGGATTTTAGTTTACATCTTGGGATGACCATTATATGTTGATCAGCTGATCGTAAGTCTCTCGATGGAACATGTTTGGTCACCAACTGATGTAGTCGGGAGCAGTTTCATGATAGCACTGGTGGGCTAGACACAGGAGTTTATACTCCACTATGGCTCTTATGGGCAGCCAGTGTAAGGCTCGAACACTGGGGAGATATGTTCTGTCTTGGACCCTTCTTTGACAATGCGAGCTGCTGAGTTTTGTACCCTTTTTGAGATGAGTGTCTGACAATCCGTAGTAGGCAGTTTTGCAATAATCCAACTTCGATAGCACTAGGGATCTAACAAGTGCATGAACAGCTGGCATTGTTAAGGAACGTCTGATGTTGCTGACATTTCTTAGCTGGAAATAGCAAGATTTGCAGATGTTGTCAATGTGTCTCTTTAAAGTAAGTTCTGAATCCAGGTGAAGCCCAAGGTCTTTAACGCTGTTGGAGAATGGTATGATGGAGTTGCATATTGGGATTTTAGTTTCTGTGACTCGAGATCGAAGTTATGAGCTACCAAGATGCAATGCTTGCAGTTGTGGCAGGGTAAACCAAAATAGTAATATAATCAAATCGAACAGGGATTTGAACCAACTATCATCAGCTTCAGCAACCCCACCACCGGATCAGACGGGTCCCATTATTAATAATTCATATTTGTTTCTTCCTTCCATATACAATAATTCTAGGTAGTAATTAAATCTTAAAAGTTTCACCAAATAAGGACCTCGTCCAAACATTTACATACCATAATCTTTTAATCAAATCGATTCAGTATAATTTAATTTGTCACATGTATTGATGAGTAAGATTGTGAGCTGCAACCATTACCTTGACTCTCCGCATGTAACGAATTTCTTTAATATGGTGTAAGTCGATACACGTCCAGAAAAACAGTTTCATACAATATTTTTTTTTAATATGATATAATCCCTACAATCCTAGTTCAATTCAAGAAATTCCCAACGGAAGTAACATGCCAGTTACTTACTTGTGGTCAGTGGCATTGTAGTTTGTGTCGTCCGCGTTTTCGGAGTTGTGACCTTAGTAACTGGAGCGGAACTTGTCACTGATGGAGGACCCGATGTCACTGAAAAATAATCGTCAGTTCATCAGTCAATAGTTAAAAGTAGAGGCTGAATAGTCTGACATATGCAAGAACTGAAGCTACTAGCCTATGTCCATTCTCGCGTGAGTTTGGTTTTACGCCGTTTTCAGCAATTTTCAAGCAACATCACGACGGGGACACTAGAAATGGGCACATTGTACCCATGTGCGGAATCGAACCCGGGCCTTCGGCGTGAAGAGTGAATGCTTTAACGACTCTACTACCCTACCGCTCCTAAACGGGTTCAGACTTAAACTTCCTCATTGTTCCATGCATGTGGGGAATCCACCCCGGGTGACGAGAAAACGCTTTTACCATTGGGCATTATCGTGTGAGTGAAGGAGTTTGGTTGGCCGCCGGGTTATATAGCATTTCAGTTATATCTTGACGTTTAGGCTGAGGAAATATATACTAGTATACAGATATATACATTCAACACTTTGGTGAAAACCACGTGCCAGAATTGGTGCTGATTTACATAGCAGTTAGAAACATAATCAGGCGACTCTGAGATTCGTGCCAACGACTACAAGTTTCCATCCAAGGGAGGCAACTCATGCCAGTAGAAGCAGGCTGGGAAAATTTTACCTTCGGGTGAGGTTCTGGGATTTTCCGTCGATGTCTCGGGATGACTGGATGGGGTATTCGACGCTGCAGTTGGTGTCGTCTCTTCGGATGTTGATGCTGCAGCTGGTGTCGTCGCTTCAGGTGTTGACGCTGCAGCTGGTGACGACGCATCGGTGGAAGACGTTGCAGTTCCCGAGGACCCAGATACATTGTCTGAAGCAGGAATCTGATTAATTCACTACATTGAACCGGATGGGTTGTCCTACCTTGTTACTGCTCTCAATCTATATAGCGAATGTTTGTGAGTGAGATAATTCAGCTTAACCCTGTTTTGAATATTATCCAGAACAGTATCATCAAGCGTCAGTTTAAAACAGGAAACAAACCCAAGACGTTGACCACGTTAGTCAAACCGAAGACCATCAAGTTATTGACATCATCAGCAAACGTTGACGTGTCAACCATGTCAGCGAGTTGTTTGGTCGGCATTTTGGTGAGTCAGAAATTAATCATACAACTTGGATGACAACTTCTTGTTTCGGGACCGTTCATGACTTATGGTTAGGGGGTGATGATGATATTTTTTATGGAGAAGCATAAAATTTATGTACAAAGTAAAGGACCCCCTGCATGTCATTTACAAAATCAATGAGTACTACTATCCTGACAGGTACCCAGCCGATGACTACAAAAACTGCATGTTCGCAGTGTGAGAAATAACCACTGGCCCGCTACTCCGTGTCTAGTAAAAATCCAGTCGGGCCAGTAAATCTCCACTATCACTTGCCCGACTGGCTAGTGAATTTTCATGGGGTAATTGTTTATATATATCACGCTCGCCGACTTGTTAAGTTATAATACACTTTTAAATCATGCAAGATTTTGGCCTGATAAATGATGGTATTTTACCGTTTGTAATCTTTTGCTTAGTTTCTTCATTCAAATTTTGGGCAAGCGAATTATTTTGTGGGCTTAAAACTTTCAGGCATAGCTGACTGGCAAGCAAATATGGAAACTATTTCGCACACTGCATGTTCGATGCCTACGTTTAGATTGATCACACGCGTCTACCAAGGATAATCAGCTGAAAATTCCCAAACAATAGAATTATCACAAACTATATTACAAGGATATTATTCCCATAAAGTTTGCGTCGGAAACAAATGAACCCGAAACAATTGAACATGACACAGTGATTGAGTTTAGTTTTACGCCGCTTTTAGCAACATTCCAGCAATATCTACGGCTACGGAAATGAGCTTCACACATTGTACCCATGTGGAAATCGAACCCGGGCTTTCGGCGTGACGAGCGAACGCTTTAACCACTAAGTTACTCCACCGTCCCCACGTTGTGTATATCAAATTTTAACCTGCTGGATTAACTGTCTCTGGTTCCTCTAAAAACGCCTGGGACTTAACATTACGAGGCAATTGTGTCTTTGTTTGTTTGTGTGTAAATGGATAGTTTGGGAACGTTCTCTTGGTTTTCATCTGTAGGCCCGTCGCAGACTTATCAAGCCAACACCCACCTTGACAGCTCTGTCTCCATATATCGTCCTCTACAACCTCTCTAGCCAACAGCCCGAGACCCTGTCAATGAAGAAGGGTTTCGCATATTATCTCATGCTATGAAAGAAAACTTTGTCTTTTGGTTTGCGATAAACACAATGTCGTCCAGGTAGATCGTGTTAGATGGGTTGCACAGTACATGATCATAATATGCAGGTACATGCAGGTAACACCTACCTGGTCACGGTGTGCAGGTACATACAGGTAACACCTGCCTGGTCATGGTATACAGGTACATACAGGTAATACAGGTAACACCTGGTCAAAGTGTACAGGTACAGGTATACAGGTAACACCTACCTGGTCATGGTGTGCAGGTACATACAGGTAACACCTACCTGGTCAGGGTATACAGGTAACACCTACCTGGTCAGGGTATACAGGTACATACAGGTAACACCTACCTGGTCAGGGTATACAGGTACATACAGGTAACACCTACCTGGTCCAGGGTATACAGGTACATACAGGTAACACCTACCTGGCCAGAGTGTGTAGGTACATATACAGGTAACACCTACCTGGTCAGGGTATACAGGTACATACAGGTAACACCTACCTGGCCAGAGTGTGTAGGTACATATACAGGTAACACCTACCTGGTCAGGGTATACAGGTACATACAGGTATACCTACCTGGTCACATACAGGTAACACGTACCTGGTCAGGGTATACAGGTACATACAGGTAACACCTACCTGGTCAGAGTGTGTAGGTACATATACAGGTAACACCTACCTGGTCAGGGTATACAGGTACATACAGGTAACACCTACCTGGCCAGGGTATACAGGTACATACAGGTAACACCTACCTGGTGTGCAGGTATACACAGTTAGCACCTACCTGGTCAGGGTATACAGGTACACACAGGTAACACCTACCTGGTCAGGATATCCAGGTACAGACAGATGGAGAGTAAGACTGTCATTCGACACTAAAGTGTTGAAGGCAGACCATGCAGCTTGAAGATCGTGATCAGGAAGTCCCTTTGGACGCTGGACAACAGCTGTAGTTAAAATAGTCAAAGAGACAGCGATAGTTCCAATAGGTCCATAGTGCCCCTGTAGTCTAGAGGATTGAGCCGCTGCCCCAGGAGAGCACGGACGGGTTCGAGCCTCGGCCGAGTCACACAAATCAGTTGAATATGTACTTGATGGTATGTACCCTGTCTGGCGCTTGGCATTAGGGAATATAACAAAACTGTGCCTCGGGTTCAGTATTATTTGTCTGGGTAGGCAATCCATGTTGAACCAGTGGGCTAACACCATAAAACCAGCATTCGTCCATATTTGTACACCTCTCTCTGGTCTGGTTTGGTTTGTTGTTTAACGCCGCACTCAGCAATATTCCAGCCACATGGCAGCGGTCTGTAAATAATCGAGTCTGCACCAGACAATCCATTTATCAACAGCATGAGCATCGATCTACGCAATTGGGATACGATGACATGTGTCAAGTAAATCAGCGAGTCTGACCACCCGATTCCGTTAGTCGCCTCATACGAGAAGCAAGGGTTACTGAAGATCAATTCTAACCCGAATCTTCATGGTTCACCTCTCTCTGGAACATAACTTTCACTCACCTGAATATCTGTCACATAGACCTCCCAGGTCTGGGTTAACCGAGTACTGCTGCACGACGTGTGAGAGGTAGCAGATGCTCCCACAGACAACGAAGGTGACACAGTAGGTTTCGACGTCGCAAAACGCAGCGCATTCCTCGACCGACGTGACGTCGTGTTCAGCGTCAATAACCTCCATCGTCTGGTCCGGTATCACATAATACCGGGCTGCAAAACACATGACAGAACATGTCAGGACACGGTTAAACATTACACATTATCCATATCAAAAAAAATAAATCACAACCATCGATGCAAACATCGCATGAAAATCATGACAGGAGTCAACACGAACACTTCTGGTTTTCTCGGAACCATCGCTGACATCAACAGGGTCATCGCATCAAGTCAATGACCTAGGACAATTCACTGTATAGGGTTGTGTCCCTTGTTCGTGTCAGGATCAGCTTTTCGTTGTTTCAAATTCAAATTTATATTGATTTGTTGGTTGATGCCTGCCAGTACCATACAAGTTCACGTGACTAGTTTCACGGAATATATATAATGTCCTTGACCTGCGCATTGGAGGTTAATGTCTATCTGTAATAAATTATGTTAAGGTGGCACTGGTGGCACAATTGTCTATGGCGACCTGTGCAAAGTTGTGTCCCTTGGTAAATCCAGGAACCTATGATCACGAGTTCGAATCTAAATTCCCCCCGATTATGCTTCTTGGTGTGTCGGCACCGTGCTCGTGGTTGGTACCAAAGTGGTAAACATAAAAGGCTGGCGTCACTTCCGGTATTCCTCTCACATCATGGTGACGTACTGTAGTACTTTCGAAGCCGCTTCAAACCAAAAATACATTCACTCAGTGATTACTTTAAGGTTTTGAACACAGGGGTTTGTAACGCAGACAACTGTCATCAAGGTATATACTGCCACTGACAGGGTCTTGGTACACTATAAAAAGAACCCTGACAGTGTATATCTTGATGGCGTTACAAGCCCCTGTGGCTTTGAACAGAAGCAAATCTTTACGAATACAATCCTAACCAAATGGAATAATGCTCTTGACATTTTCACGACACTATATTTCTTGCCGAACATGACCTCACGAATATGACCTCCATTACATCATTGTTACAATTATATATCAACGGCTCTTGATCCTGAGGTGATAAAAACCTGGAAGATACTGGACCGTGTTAACAATATAATGACGTCTCATGTTTGTTCTAAGCTACAAACCCAGCAGAGGAGGCCGGTCCAGCAGTTTCCCTGAAACGTAGACGTTGTCGTCGTCGGTGTGCACGTGGAGATGTTGCAGTCGGGTCGGCTCCAGTTGAAGCCCCACTGAGAGCTCCTTCAGAGCCTCGTTTTGGATCTGGACGTCATACGGAAGTAGATCCGGGGCCTCAGAAACTTCAAAACAGGAAGTGATCAAACTCGTTTCTCGTACCCCGACATATTTCTAATAGTTTCTTTTTCTTTTCGTCTATTATGTTTTATTGACATTGAAAGGTCAACTGGATTAGGCAAATGTCGCCCAACACAGCAATTCTTCAGATATATCTGTTTAAATATGAAAACGTTGAAGTAAACAGAATTCATGTGTGTGTGTGTGTGTGTGTGTGTGTGTGTGTGTGTGTGTGTGTGTGTGTGTGTGTGTGTGTGTGTGTTGCTTAACACAGCACTCAGCAATATTACAGCTATATGACGTCAGTCTGGACCAGACAATCCAGTGATCAACAATGTGAACATCGATCTACTCAGTTGGAATATGGTGACATAAATCGTGTTCAATGTTCATAAAAAGTGCGACACTGTCATGAAAATAGTAACATTATTTATTAATAAAATTAGAAGAATCTATATCTGTGATGAATGGTGTGTACTAGCTACTTGGGGAGAGACTGTAAAGTACGATATAATAAAATTGGAAGAATCTATATCTGTGATGAATGGTGTGTACTAGATACTTGGGGGGAGATTGTAAAGTACGATATATATATATATATATAAGAATATATATCTATGATATATATATGTACTAGATACATATTGGGGAGATTCGTAAAGTACGATATATATATATATATATATATATATATATATATATATATATATCGTACTTTACAATCTCTCCCCATACTTGGGGAGAGATTGTAAAGATTGTAAAGTACGATATATGTATACAATCTTTCGGTTGACAAGTTCTATATTCGCACACTTTTGAACCTGATTATTCTATGTAATAATGAACTATCACAATGTATTGCCAGGAAGGGAAGGGTCATTCAACTCATAAAATATTTCTAAGTAAAACGAAATACGTGTACATTAAACTACGGAAACATGGCCTGACTGTTGTTAGCTACAACGGCCTCAAAAGACATTCATTTACACTGCAGGGGTGGTGGGGTAGCCTAATGGTCAAAGCGTCGGCTCGTCGCGCTGACGACCCGGGTTCGAATCCCCACATGGGCGCAATGTGTGAAGCCCATTTATGGTGTTCCCCGCCGTGATATTGCTGGAATAATGCTAAAGGCGGCGTAAAACCCAGCTCACTCACTCACTCCTTTAAATGCACTTGAGAGGACCCATTGTCTCTCACCCGTAGAGGCGGCAAGGTATCCCAGTGGCTAAAGCGTCCGTTCGTTATGCGGAATACCTGGGTTCGATTCCCCACATGGATACAATGTGAGAGCCCATGTTTGGTGTCCCCCCTCGTGATATTGCTGGAATATTGGTAAAACCGGCGTAAAATTAACTCACTCACCTGGAAATCTGACGCTGAATCCAATCTGCTGTGCGTCAGTGAAACATGGCGTCAGGTCAAATGTTTTCACGGGGTCGGGATGACCGAAGTCGAAGTCATAGAAGTTCATTATGGTGTGTAGTTGAGTCTGGGAGAAAATGATGATGACGTTAACTGATATGTGACGTTGCATATGACGTCAGTTTACTCCTGATGAATATGACATTTATTATTTATATTCTATAATTGTGACTCATACCTTCTAGTGCAGTGATGTGTATCATGTATTATCATGTAAGCTCTCTGACGTATATGAGGTGGTCGAATGGTTAAAGCGTTCGCTTGTCAAGTCGAATATATTGGTTCGATTCTCCACATTGGTAAAGCCCATTCCTTGTGTTCCGTGGCATGAATGGATAGAATAACATACACTCACTCATCCACTGATGAGTAGGGTAGCCTAATGGTATAAGGCGTTCGCTCGTCACGCTAAAGTCCCGGGTTCGATTCTCACGTGAGTACAATGTGTGAAGCCCATTTTTGGTGTTCCCCGCCGTGATATTGCTGTAATATTGCTAAAAGCAGCGTAAAACCTTACTCACTCACTCACTCACTCAGTAAGATCAGACCTGGTTTATGTAGGTGATTATCTGTACAATGACGTGCGAGTAGACTCCCTTGTCGCCGGGAACACCCGTGTCAGCGCTTTCGTTGGAACTCTGAAACAAACAAGCCTACAGCTCAACCACAACAGAATCACCGTGTAAATACAGTAGAGCTAATTAACAGAGTTGTAATGACGACAACACAAAAAATATATTGTTTCTCGTTCCCGCTCGGATTACTTTCATTCCGCTTTGTGTTTTTATATGAATCGACAAAAGGCGTAATGGGGTGACTTAGGACTGGGGGAGTGGTAGTGAGGGATCTCTTTTGGAAAAGAGAAATGTCACAGTGAAACAATAATTTGTCCTCAGGATTCACTAAATCTGGTTAGGGGCGGTAGTATAACACAGTGGGTAAAGCGTTCGCTCGTCACGCCGAATGCTTGGGTTCCATTCCCAACAAGGGTACAATGTGTGTAACACCGTGACATTGCTGGAATATTGCTGGAATAGTGCTGGAATATTGCTGGAATATTTCTAAAAGCTGTGTAAACCCAACTCACTCACTCACTAAACGTGATCTCAGGAAAACATGAAACACATCTGTATTGCGCAGATTAAAAGGATCATTCGATTATCATGTCAGCATATTTAACGGTCCTGAGTCAATACACTGTGACATTTCTATGGAAAACAATCTAGGCCAAAATCCATAATGCGATTCGTAAATTCTCGCTAAATATGTTTACTTTTCAAAAGACATTTGAAAACTTCATTAAAAATAAATTATTAACTAGGTATCTCACAAATTTCCCCCCAACCCACACACCACCCCCCCACACCTTTTGCCATGCATTAAACAGTCAAGAAACGTTATAAGAAACTTGAAAACATTGTGTGTGGCCGGTTGCCATAGATTGTCACAACGCAGGCGAAGCTTTGAGTATCGATACACCGTGTGGGAAAATGAGTGATTTTTGTACTTTCACATATGTTGGTTGGTTTGTTACTTAACGCGGCACTCAGCAATATTCCAGTTATATGTCGCCGGCCTGCATATAATTTATTCTGGACCAGACAATCCAGTGATCAACATCATGAGCATCGATCTATGCAAATGGGATACGAGGACAAGTGTCAACCAAGTCAGCGAGTGTGACAACCCGGTCCCCTTAGTCACCTCTTACGGCAAGCATGAGTAGTAGTAGTAGTAGTAGTAGTAGTTGTAGTAGTAGTAGTAGTAGTAGTTGTAGTAGTAGTAGTAGTAGTAGTAGTAGTAGTAGTAGTAGTAGTAGTAGTAGTAGTAGTAGTAGTAGTGGTGGTGGTGGTAGTAGTAGTAGTAGTAGTAGTAGTAGTAGTAGTAGTAGCAGCAGTAGTAGTAGTAGTAGCAGTAGCAGTAGTAGTAGTAGTAGTAGTAGTAGTAGTGGTAGTAGTAGTAGTAGTAGTAGTAGTAGTAGTAGTAGTAGTAGTAGTAGTGGTGGTGCAGTGGTAGTAGTAGTAGTAGTAGTAGTAGTAGTAGTAGTGGTGGTGGTGGTGGTAGTAGTAGTAGTAGTAGTAGTAGTAGTAGTAGTAGTAGTAGTAGTAGTGGTGGTGGTGGTGGTGGTTGTAGTAGTAGTAGTAGTAGTGGTTGTAGTAGTAGGTAGTAGTAGTGGTAGTAGTAGTAGTAGTAGTGGTGGTGGTGGTGGTGGTGGTGGTGGTGGTGGTGGTAGTAGTAGTAGTAGTAGTAGTAGTAGTAGTAGTAGTAGTAGTAGTAGTAGTAGTAGTAGTAGTAGTAGTAGTAGTAGTAGTAGTAGTGGTAGTAGGAACCAAGTTAGCGAGCCTATCCCTGATCCGGTTAGTCGCCTCTTACGACAAGCATGGGTTGATGAAGACCAATTCTAAACTTCACTTATCTTCACTTATGTGGAGTTTACCATTTCCTACCGGTATCAAATAAAATTAAAATTAAATCAATTTTATAATTGAAGAAAACACGGTATTGCCGTCTTCATATCTATCCAGTTGAGTATTAGCACCTAGTATAGAAAATTAAGTTTTAAGTTATGTTTGCATATTCGTTTATTTTGTTGTGAAGATATTTGGATATGTTGTTGTGTTATTATTTATGTTCTAGCTATAGGCCGTCGGTTGGTTTAGAAATCCCAGTGATTGATATCATTTGTTTGTTTGTTTGTGTGGTGACATTCCATTTGAATGATCACGGTCTGGATATAATCTGGACCCCACAAACCAGAGGGCGATATTATGAGCCACATGTCACAACGTCGTGACGTGACGACACGCAGTCACCTCTATTTACCCTGGTTCAAGTTGTTGCATCTTAGCAGATATTTCACCACAAGGTCATGTGAATGCTCATGTCATGCTTTCACACTTCGTGCATACCTACCCGGGAGAAATAGGCTTCGACTGTAACGTTGTCGGCCGCGGTGTTGGTGTAGAAGACTGCACTCTTGCCCGTCACCGTGGCAACAAACAGGTCGCAATTCAATCCACGTACAGTCCGCTTGAATATGTGATACAAATATAAGTTGCTATGAATGCATCCAGTCGTCCATGAAATGAAATTGTAATGGCACATTAAATACTCTTAAGTACTTTTATTCTTTGCAAATTTCTATTGTTTATCGCTAAAGTACATTTCATGTCAAGATGTAATATGTGATGAACTAAACTTAATAACAGTTCTTTCAATTTCCAAATGCCTAAGAAACAAACTCGTTTTACGCTCTTTTGTCCCGTCACGCATTGCGTTTTTGCAGTGAACAGAAATTGTTATTGCTGTAAAAATATCCTAATTGCCCTTTCTCAAAATATTCCGTTTGAGTAAATGACTGTCCCCCATTTACTATGCACTCAATTCATTTTAAAACTGTGCATGTCTTAACATAAATATAGATAAAGCACACATGTAGCTTGTTTAGATAAATTAGCCTTTGTTCTTCCCAAAATTACATGCCCCTCAAAAACACAAAACTCTGTTCAACATAAGCACAATTATCTGATGCACATGGACATAATTATCTGTTCCACGTACATGTTATTACCTATAGCACTAACTGTCCCACATTAACACAAAATTACTTGTCCTACATGAATATACACGTCAGTCCCACATCAATCCAATTTTCTGTCAGCACAAAATATTACCTGCGCCACATAAAACAATAATCTGTTCCATATAAACGTATAAAAATATGTCCACCGTGAAAACAAGCAGCTGTCCCAAATAGACATAATTACCTGCCCCATATAAACATATTATCTGTTCCCCTTAAATGCAACACAAATTGACTGTCAAACATAAACTAGAATCACCTGTTCCACATACAATTAGTAATCTGTTCCACATGAACACCTGTTCCACATACAATTAGTAATCTGTTCCACATGAACATGTTTACCTGTCCCACGTACAAAATACCTGTCCCATATAGATAAAATTACATGCCGAACATAAACAAAATTACCTGTTGCACATGAACACAATTATCTGTCCCACATAAAAATACTAATCTGTTCCGCATGAACCCAATGTCATACATAACTATACTTACATGTCCCACGTACATAATAGCTGTACCATATTGATATAATTACCTGCCAAGTATAAACAAAATTACCTGTCCTACATAAACAAAGTTGGCTTGGAGTCGGAGGAACTCAAGTGGATCGAGAAGTTCCAGGAACCAGTGGTTGTCCTTTCCCACTCTCTTGCTATCCACTACAGTGTCTGGGAGTGACGTCATGCTGCAGTTGCCGTACTCCTTGTCAATGGTGTAGCGGGTACCTGTGATTGTATATTCATACCCATGTATATTTCTGATGCTGGATTTTGTCACAGTTATTAAATCCTTTACTCTTTTATCAGTATGAAGCGACGAGTGCAGAGTTGTCTCCCTTGAGTTGAGAGTCCTAGAAACCAATGATCGTAGTTAGAATTCAAACTTCGATCAGATATGTTTTATGGCACCAGTCCAGGCCCCTCGCGTTCACTATAGCTAAATGTGGTTTATCATAACTATGAGCTTTACATCTTTAAGGAATCTGACACGCCCTGTTGTAACTAATAGGCACTGCCAACATCAACCTCCTTATCAGTATAATGAGCAGGTTTTTGTCACAGACAGTTTAGCTTGACATGTGTTAATTATGTCTACGCAATGAAATGAAACTCAGATACCACAGTCAAATAACCTTGGATTTTTTATAACCTTTTACAGAAAAGTCACATTTAAATATACAATGGATAATTCTCCCATTGCTTGCAAACGTTTTTCAAAGGGAGACGTTATATATTCATAAGGAATCATGAAATGCACAAGTCCATCGACAGAAAATAATCTGTCTTGATTTTCTACTGAAACAATATTTTCGCAAAAAGACAACGGAACTAAGTTCATGTGACGTGCTGTATGTCTTGAAAACTTCCAATAGAAAATATTTATTTGCCATAAGTTCTTTGTTTGCTCAAAGTTCGGAGTACGATTTCCAGGAATAATCCTTTTGAAATTCTATTTTGAAGGATGGAAAGGTGGTGGCATACTTGAAATGGGAACTACGCGCACGTTGATGACGTCAGTTCAGAAGATTCTTTCTTCCAAATCTAAGTACAAAATGTTATGTTGAGAACAGATGACGTGCCAACACTTACCCCTATTAAAGTCGTCTATGTGGATAGCGGGTCGTCCCTGGTCGGGGTAGTCCATCCGTATCACTTTGTACTCCTTGTCGTACCACGCCTAGACAGAAAAGTCATTGTACATGTAGTCACAGCCCCTCGTGTCTTTGCAAGGATTAAAGATTTTAAAATATTTATATATATAAACTTGAGATGACCCCCGACTCGAAATGCTTCACAGTACAATACATTGTGACAAGGCCGGATGTACTGTACTGTGAAGCATTCTGAGTCGGGGGTCATCTCAAAAGCAATATTTTACTAATCTTTAATCCTCGCAAAGACACGAGGGGCTGTGCATGTAGGGGCATTGGTTACCTGTATCTGATAACTCAACTGTCCAAAGACAGCTAGTTATTACGACACTAAAAGGGGTGAACGTTGTGGATGCCAATTTCCGTAATATGAGGAACACGACGTTTCGGAATATATTCTTACTCCTTCATCTGGTGAATGAACTCGGAGTGAGTGAGTTTATTTTTACGCCGCACTCTGCAATATTTCAGCTATATGGCGGCGGTCTGTAAATAATCGAGTCTGGACCAACCAATCCAGTGATCAACAGCATGAGCATTGATCTACGCAACTGGGATACGATGACATGTGTCAACTGAATGAACTAGGAAGCCGATAGCTATACATGTACATGTGATAAATAACAGTGATGAGATAACAGTGGTGGGTACTCAAGTTAATTAATTGTCGCTGACTGTAATGACAATAAGCAAATAGAAGCCAGGGGTTCATCCAAGTGTAAAAGTCGAGATAGGTAATCAAGTCTTTGCCCATTACCTACCATTGCTTGATTACCTATCAGACAAATTACGCCTGGATGAAGAATATAATCCAAGGCGTCGTGTAGCGAACCTTTTATATGCATCACTTCTAAATGCCATTCAAAGACATCAGTCACCTTGAAGGATACAGATCAGGGAATCCACTCGAGTGATGCCATACATTCACATTTATTTTGTGTAACATCAAAGTGAACGTGGTATTTAATCATTATACAGAGTCAACATAATCAACACTTCAAACTTTAAAACATAATCAGCAAGCACACGGTTGTCAGGTTTGTTGTTGATAAGTTAAATGTTTTTTGAATGTTGTTGAATTATTTTATGCAACGATTTCCCATCCAGCAGACAAACAGAATGCATTTTCATAAAATAACTGTTAATATTTCTAGAAGGTCCACATACACACTTCTATCGGTTTATCAGAAATAACTAAGTACAATCGAAGGAAGATTCAGACAAACTCGACAGGGTATCTTGTGAGTTTTTCACCTTCTGAAGTCTTAAAATCCTCCATACCTACAAATCGTCTTGACAGTGAGTAGGTGAGTTACTGTTAGCACTTGTTTCACAGTATTCTACAACACGACACATCCAATACATGATTTCACATACAATTGCAGAGATACACCCTCCACATTTGCGTCTCTCTTGCTTGCCGGGATCCTAATATTAATATGAAGCCAGAATCAAACTCATATCCACCCTTAAATCATTTAAGACATGCCTCATCCTCCCATTTCAACTTTTATCGCCATCGTATAACTGATTATATGCCCAAAGCGGACCCAGTTGAACTCTACACTACCTCAACGTTGACCTTGACAAACATAATGACTTTTCGAAGACATTGTTCTAGAAAAGCGAGCGCAGCGCTACGAGTGTCGTAAATCTATGTTAAAGTATGACAGTTACGATCATCTTATCGCTAAGAAGGCTTTATGGAACAGACCCTGGGATGTTGTAAAACCTCATTGTCAGGTTTGAAGTAGAAATATATAGTTGAAGTATTTCCTCAGCAAAATTCATTCACATGTATATGTTTAATATTTGTGATGACAAATATGTATAGGTATTTTGAAGAGTATGTCTCACCTGTTTGTTGACTGTGTGAGCATCCGGTACGTTAGTGTCCTCCAACCGGAAGTAAAACTGATTGGCTATCTTCGGTATCAGTTTGAGGCTCTTCCGGTGTGGGCACACAACATTTTGCGGTGTCTGTATTTGGAAACAGACGTGAATACCAGAGAGTAACCACTCTTCAGTTTGGCGTAAATGACACAATAACAGTGACAATTAAATGAAAGGACCACTCTACATCAATGATGACACCAGGTGTTCGACAAAAGTAATAATAATAATAATAAATACATCTTACGCTCAAGCATAAACAATACAGTATGTTAAGTCTTTTAAGAAGAAGTTCACGAAGTATTGATGTAAATGCAAAAGATAGGTTTTCTATCAAAAGTGACGGAATGAAAAACGTTTTACCTCAAAAACAGTAAGACCAGGCTCTATCCCCGGTCGGAAGTCGTAATAATCGTAAATATGATGAAAGTTCATCTGACCGGAAGCTGTGCGCATAATTCCTGTGACATCCGCCCGAACTGGAACTTGTGGATATGTCATTGAAGTTGTCCAGTTGAGAGCTGCTCGCACGGTTAAAATGAAATACATCCACAAGTGCCAGTTTCTAAACTGAGAGGCTAACGCAGTACGACGAGTTTGTCTTTTATGCAATTATAATCTGTTTAAAGTGATTTCATTATATCTTTTTAACCATCACCCGTACCTGCAACTGTTTATGAAAATATATCTGCAGCTGTATCTGGTTCAATGAGGAATTAAACTGACAGCCAGATGCCCTAATATGTTTGAGATGCAAATGTCTATCAAGTCAAGTCATATATTTGTAAAACACGTCCAATATTTTGGGTTTCCTTTCCTCCATATAACTGTAGATCTGCAATTCATGTGTAATATGTCAACATTGCCTATGACATATTTTACCTGAGAAATAGTAGTCGAGTGTGAAGTTCGCCTTGAAATAATCCCAATACATGCAAGTTCGCCACTTGTCACAGTTAATACCGCGTACTTCAGATTGTCCCAGGTAGGTCTAGAAAAAAAAAAATAAGTGCATCATTAGTGTATGTAATATCGGTCTGCCTTGCACATACCTAACTCCAAAGCAAAATGAACAACCCAGCTGTTTAACAAAGTTACGAAAGCAAGAAAAAGTAAACACATTCAGAGCCATTGAAGAAACCAGAGTATCCCCCAGCTAACACGATAACATCAGTAAATATTACCTCGAATATAGAGAAGGTCGCTGGGATAGCCTAGTGGCTGAAGCGGTCGCTCGTCACGCCGAAGGCCCGGGTTCGATTCTCTTCATGGGTACAATTTACGAATCCCATTTCTGGTGCCACCGCCATAATATTGCTGGAATATTGCTAAAAGAAGCGTAAAACTACAACCCTGAACCCCAGGGAGGAGGAGGATTTCTTAGCCTATTTTGGATATAGTTCCCAGCATACTCACTTCACCATAACGCTTTGCAAACTTAATGATGTCGTTTGTTGAGAAGATGTGACCGGTGCCGTTAATGCCGATGTCGCCAAATAGGTACAGATCCGCAGTGTCATTGGACATCGTCTTAGTCACACAGACGCCATCTCATAAACGCAAGAACGTTTACAGATGTCACATTTGTATCAATGAGCATGTAGTTTTACAGCGATCGTATCAACGAAATAGGTGATACTAAACTGACGGACAAAAGGAAGTATACACAAGAAAATTGTATTGGCCCTAAAAGAATAAACATCATTACATGGCTGAAAATGTAGAATACTGCACACTTAAGGACCAAACACAAACCACTGTGAAAGATGTTGCTATTTCTGAGAGGGGGCGGTGGGGTAGCCTAATTGTTAAAGCGTCCGCTCGTCAAGCTTAAGACCAGGTTCGATTCCCCACATGGGTACAATTTATGAAGCCTATTCCTGGTGTCTCCCGCCGTGATATTGCTGAAATGTTTCTAAAAACTGAACTCACTCACTCACTCACTTGCATTATATTAATGGCTTATTTGTGGTAGCTACAGTAAGATTTCATGACGTAGCATTTGTCAGTTACGCCACCTGTTTCTGGTAGCGTACGTTCAATAATTGGGGTTGTGTGGTTACTAAGCAACCGCAGGTGCAACTGTCCGAACGCTTACCGTGCACCGTGTACACCTGGCCTGCCTTGTAGTCGAACACCACGTCTGTGAAGTCTCCCCCTCTCACCAAAGTCAACGCTGCTCTGTTGCCGTCGTCGTCGGCATACTCTGCAACCTCCATGGTAAAACCCTGGTCGATTAAATTCGCCTCCAGGCGGGTCTGGAAGCTCCGGGGCAGATCGGGAAACGGTGGGTCTGTCATGAAAAGGTCGCGTTGTTTTTATGACCGTGTATCAGTCTAACATAACGTAAATGGATTACTAGAGTATCGTTGTGGGTAAATCTCAGGTAAATACTCGTTTGAAATGATCAGATTTGAGTTAGCGAAACCTTCCTATCATTGCTGCTCGTTTCAGAGATGCTACGAAATAGTTCTAGTCTACCGCCAATGATTTTTAAAAACACACGCAATAATTGGTTGACTTGTACTGTAGTTCTTATTGAAAGGATTGCCTCACATAAAATCCTTGGGTGTGTTGTTAGGGAGTTGTGGTTGGTGCGTAGTAGTGGTAGTGATGGGTGTGTGGTCGGTTTGTGGCAATCCTGTGGCACCCACCAACACCACGTCGATTCGCTCTTCGTTCTTTCACTTACTGACTCACTCCTTCACCCCTTCACTCACTCATAACTCCTTCACTCACTTCTTCACTATTTCACTCACTCACTCCTTCACTCATTTGTTCACTCCTTCACTCTCTCATCCACTCCTTCTCTCACTCGCCCCTTCACTAATTCATACGCTTTTTCACTAACTCACTCCTTTACTCTCTCACCCTCTCCTTCACTAATTCACACGCTTTCCCACTCACTCACTCCTTCACTCACTTCTTCACTCCTTCACTCACTCACCCACCCATTCACTCACATAAATACATACCGGTCGGTTTTGACTGTGTTGATCCGGATGTACAGTAAGACCCGTTTGATGCTGTGCTGACATAATGTGCTACAGATGCCAGCAGCAGAATTGCTGCCGTAATCTACAACGATTTCATAATTGGGATCAAAAATTCCAAAATAGCCTGCGCTAAATACAATGAAATTCCAAGCACATACATCACAAACGTTGGTCTTAATACATTTGCTACTTTGTTACTGGTAACTGTCTGTGATAATCTGTCTGAGTGGGTGACATTCCAATGCAGAACGTCCCTGTCCACTTACTGTGACGTCATTGTCACGTCAGGGCGTCCTGTTAAAGCAGGGCACCCAGTCGTTGCCGTATCCGCTGTGCAGAGTTGCGTGCCTTGGTCACGCTGGAAAACTACTGTCTTGGGTTCGAATCCAGGATTTTTTTTTCTTGGTAAGTTAGCGTCCCGTACTCAATGGTTCGCCAAAGTGTACACATCTTTCACCAGCATCGCTTCGGGCTTTCCTCTTTCATCAACTAACACTAACTCAAATGTTACACGTAACTACATTTTATCACTATGATTACTATATATGCTAACTATTGTAGCACTGTATGTTTTCTTCAATAATGATATCACATTCGTAACTACTCGTGTCATTCCGGCAAGCCGGATGGCGTCTCGTACCCCTCTCGTGGCCATGTTTACGACTGGGACCTGTCTAAGCGCAAAAGGGCATGGAGATGAAAATAGTCTAGTACTATTACCAAGGAAAGATAACTCTGAATTTCCAAACATGGCTCCTAGAATATCCTATATCACGTGGGAAAAACAGCAATACAGTCATCCCCTTTGTAAATATGTTTCAGTGTTTAAAGTTTCTGATCCTTTAGCTCAATTTTTAGTTATGCTTTGCATAGTTTTGCGACGTTTCAAACTTTAACGGTGCCGCCATTTTCCTGCTTCGAAATGCGTTTTACTACGCGCGATTTGATTGGTTTGCCACGATTCTTGGCAATAATGGCGTACGATAGGGGTACGAGTCTTCTTGTAGGTCAGGGAAAGAGGCGAGAATTTACGAATGAATGATATCAGTGAAACAAATTCCTATTGAAACGCATCTCTGTGCTTCAGAAGCTTTATATACTAAGCATCAAAAGTTTAGACTCACTTAAAGCACTCACTATACATATGTTATGGATATTTGTATGGTTACATCGAAGATGATTTTCTCCACTAACTTGGGGGAACCGACTGCAAACCTTATGCAGATGAATTGAACGAGGATCATGCATCAAATTGCTGAAAAGCATGTGGAAATATCGTGCATGTGAACAGCTGCTTTTTGGTGTAAAGTTTTGTTAAGAATTCGTCAATTTTCATCATTTATTGAACTCATGACAATTATCTTTTCAACGTTACGAATTTGTTTTACAATACATCAATTCATGTGTAAACAGCACCTTTAAACAGTATGGAATATTTTGCAAAATTTAGTTTAGAACGGTTGACTGGAGTAAGTGTTTACGTGTACACTAATGAGTCTAAACTTTTGATGGGTAGTATATTATGTGAAATATGACTGAAAAGTAATGCAAATGTAAGGCAGTTGTTCACCTGAGAAAACAGTTTTTAGATTAGCCCGATTACTCAGGTGTACGGTTTAACAGTACATAAGTACAAGAAGGTTGTATTTTGCTGAACTTTTCGCGAAGTTGTCCTAGTTTAAGTAGAAGATTCACTTGTCCAACAGTATGTAAACCCTCTTAGAAAGTTGTCATATATTCCACGTTAAAGATAAAATTATAACCTTTCACTATATATAACGCTTAGAATATATAGTTTAAAGGTATTTAAAAAAGAAATTAAACATTTGTTCACTTTTAAAAAAAAATGTATAGGTATGTTGATAATTAACCTTAATATTTATAGTGTACCCTACCTCAGATTTCCTAAGTATTGTAGTATGTAATTAATCAAACATGTTTGAAACAATTTAAGTCTTAAATTGTTTAAATTCGATCTAAATTAAATAAGTAAACAATTTGTTTCAGTTGCACTTTATTTTTGGCCCCTCCTTTGGGGGATCTAAATCTGCTGGCCCAAAATGTAACATATGCTATGTTTGGGATTATACATTCTCAGTGAAGTGCAAAATGGACTTTTCAGCGTTGAGTCCCATCCTGGATTCGAACCTAAACTATAAGGTTGAGGCAGCACACTATGCCAACGCCAAAAGTCAGTGTTGTAACCCACTCACCCATCACGGCATTCGTAACTACTCGTCCCTTTCCGTAACCTAAAAGTAGACTCGTACCTCACTCGTAGCCATGTCCGGGAGAAATATTCCCCAAGCCAATCAGAATGCGCGTATGTAGAGAAGAAATTGGGTCAAAAGAGGTCTTTGAAATATTGTTCATTTCGGCTTGCATAATGTTTTCCCCAGGCAATTCAAGTATATTCTAATTATTGCATAGTCCTCCTGGGTTTCCTGAATTTTTATAACGAGGATAATTTAACATTATGGCGTAGGAAAGTTTTCAAGCATGTTAAACATACCCTTTGAGGCAATTCCTTGCCGTGGATGCCATGTGTGTTTTCCAAGTAAACTAGAGTTACATGCCCTTGAAAATAGTTCGTCGACTAGACTATTTCTTTCTCTCTGCAATTTTTGCGCTCAGACAGAGCCGCGTTCAATACAATGGCGACGAGAGGGGTACGGAAAGGGACGAGTAGTTACGAATGCCATCACGGCTTCTAAAATGGAAGCCAGACAGCTGGCAGTCTTGATCACGTATATTGCGTCACCCTCTAAAAGCGTATATGAGCACAGCTGCCAAGGCCGATAACTGTGTATACACAATGCCTCCCAGTAAGTGGTTTGTAACATATGTCTGACGTGTGATCAAACTTGCTCAGTCGAGTATAGATCGCAGAGAGTGTGTGCTCTGAGAGTGTGAGTTCGAAAATCGTTTCTTTACTGGGAAAAGGTTATTCAAAATACAACATATGTCTTGAAGTCCTAGTTCTGTACTTTAAGCATATTTGTAAGGTCATGCTACTCTTTCTTTTTAAAAGCGTTCACTCGTCACGCCGAAGACCCGGGTTCGATTCCTCAGATGGGTACAGTGTGTAAAGCCCATTTCTGGTGTCCCCCGCCGTGATGTTGCTGGAATATTGCGAAAGGCGGCTTAAAACCATACTCACTCTCACACTCACTGCTCTTTCCTTTTGCAAATTTTGTGCAGATATATTTCACTGACTTGCCACTAAATTATCAGATGGGACAATAACCAATGCCTCGCTCTGCAGTGACTGACTGACTGACTGAGTTTAGTTTTACGCCGCTTTTAGCAATATTCCAGCAATATCACGGCGGGGACACCAGAAATGGGCTTAACACATTGTGCCCATGTGGGGATTCGAACCCGGGTCTTCGACGTGACGAGCCAACGCTTTAACCACTAGGCTACCCCACCGCCCCGCTCTGCAGTGAGATACGAAACACTAATATCACACACCCCAGGAAATATGGAGGTCTGCGAACTAGTGGATGACGGCATGAATAGACTCCCACTCCTCCATGTCACGATGAGTGAGTGAGTTTACATATACGCCGCTTTTAGCAATATTCCAGCAATATCACGGCGTGGGACACCAGAAATGGGCTTCACACATTGTACCCATGTGGGGAATCGAACCCAGTGACGGCGTGACGAGCGAACGCTTTAGCCACTAGGCTACCCCACCATCCCTTGTCACGATGTCACGTTATCTACAACGTCACGTTGCATATGTTAATGACAACTGTTGGTCGTTAGTAGTCTCACACAACGATCCTGGAGTGATGGGGATCTATTCTGGCCCCGTGTAGAATAAATGTGAAAGTACATTAAAATTGCATTATTTTCTGCTGCAAATGAGCCTGGTTATCGAATTGTTGAATAAATGGGTGAGAGCATTTTGTTTTCTGTTACTATGAACTGTATTTTATTTATATTAGCTATTGGTTAGTGGAAGCATCAAGTGAGTGAGTGAGTTTAGTTTACGCCGCTTTTAGCAATATTCCAGCAATATAACGGCGGGGGACACCAGAAATGGGCTTCTCACATTATACCCATGTGTGGAATCGAACCCGGGTCTTCGGCGTGACGGGTGAACACTAGGCTACGCAACCACCCAGGAAACACCAAGCAACGCAGGTCTTAGAAGTACATTTCATATTTGCGACGTGTAAACTTGTGTGTGGAAAATTGAAATCCCGTAGGTCTCAAACGTTTACCGCTTTGGTGACACCTACGATCCCGGAGTGTGGTACTGTCGAACCAAGAAACATACAGGAGCGAACTAGGATTCGAACCCAGTAATATGTTTCTAAAGGGACCAAGGGACATAACTCTGTACAGCGAAATGCGGCGCCTTTGACAATGAACTTTTCACCCGATATGTTTATGAAAACAGTTAAGTTCCCACATGCTAGCAATGTGTTTAAACCATTCTTGATGTCTCGTCTTCTGTTGTTTTCGGCGTGAGGTCACAACTGCTTGTCTGAGTGTGGACCTTATTGTGACCAACACGATACACGACCGTGTTTTCATTGTTTATAGCTCTAATGTGAATGTAGACTAAATCATCCCTCTTCCTTAAATACATATATACCATCTTCAGTACATAACGGGTTACGGGGTGAATAATATACATTAAAACAAATAAAGTTTCGGGAGATGTGAACATATTTACCTTCATTGTCCCGTTATTCTACCACGATATCACAATTATGCCTGACCCGACAGTCAGTTATAATAATTTATTTTACCGTATTGTCCTCACAATGTTGAACGTCTATGTGATTGTTTAATTAAATATCCCTCTTACTCGTTCGATTCACGAACATGATGCTCATGATGTATATTAGCTCACATGAAATTATAAAATTATTATTATAAAGTAATTATTGAGTAATTCAGACACCATCATAATTCGATGTTTTTGATACAAGGTGTAAGTATGAGGCGTGCATTAAGAAGAGAGACTATGGTATGCCAGGAGATAGAGCTGTCGTCGATGTTGTTCAGACATGAATGTGGTGTTATCACAGCCGTCCTATCCCCGGATATCTGCACATCAAAGGTCGTTTGGATTGCAACACTAATCAGACCATTTCAAAACTACATTTCACAATGCAAGAGCATTGTCATCACAATTGCATTATTGATAGGACTAACAGGCTCAGTCTCCAAACTCCCTTGTTCCATCCTCACGAAACAAGGGCGCTATGTGACTATAAAAGTCCAGTTTCACCCTGGCCGAAAAGATATTCTAAAAATCTTTCTTACTTTGAGTTAAAGTGTTCATGGAAATGTGTCTATAATGTCGAGGTAAGACCCTTTTTCTACAATATGGATTTTGATTATCTGGTCAGATTGTGGTGATCAGGTGCCGCCATTTTGTTTAAAGCTAATCAACGTCATATGACGTGGGATCTGATTAGTCAAAAGGAGGGACACAGAAGGTACATAACTCGTAATAGCTGGTAGAGCTACGATCGAGCCACGAGATTCAACATTGTTCGACAGGGTTGGAAGCTGGACAAGTATATTTATTAAGTTAAATACCTTGACAAGCGACAATAGCACACGTCCAGACATATCACAGTCATACGCAATGCACACATGCACATACATTAGATAGACACACATATTGGACGAGTGCTACACACGCAGGCACGCACCAATCTACTCACTCACCAGCCCTCCAGTGTCACTCGAACACTCAAAAACAGACATACACACGGATATTCTATTTGCACATATGCCGAGGGACACGAATGGATCAGCATCTATTCAAACAAATTGAAAGGGCATGTAAAGACAAACAGGTAAGCTGTGTGTCAGCTTCCTCTGAAACGTGCCCTGGTTGATCCTAGCACAGTACTAGTCAGGCTGGTTGGCCTTAGCACAGTACTAGTCAGACTGTCAGACCTAGCATAGTACTAGTCAGGCTGGTTGGTCCTAGCACAGTACTAGTCAGGCTGGTTGGCCCTAGTATTGTTACTAGTTACGCCGGTTGGTCCCAGCACAGTACTAGTCAGGCTGTTGGTCCCAGCACAGTAGTAGTTAGGCTGGTTGGTCCTAGCACAGTACTAGTCATGCTGGTTGGTCCCAGCAAAATACTAGTCATGCTGTTGGTCCTAGCAGAGTACTTGTCAGGATGGTTGGTCCTAGCACAATACTAGTCTGGTTGGTTGGTCCCAGCACAGTACTTGTCAGGCTAGTTGGTCCTAGCACAGTACTTGTCAGGCTGTTGGTCCTAGCACAGTACTAGTCTGGTTGGTTGGTCCTAGCACAGTACTAGTCAGGCTGTTGGTCCTATCACAGTACTAGTCAGGCTGGTCCGCCCCAGCACAGTACTAGTCAGGCTGGTGGGCCCTAGCACAGTACTAGTCAGGCTGGTTGGCCCTAGCACAGTACTAGTCAGGCTGGTTGGTCCTGGCAATATTAGTGAGGCTGGTTGGTCCTGGCAGTATTAGTGAGGTTGGTTGGTCCTGACAATATTAGTGAGGCTGGTTGGTCCTGGCAGTATTAGTGAGGCTGGTTGGTCCTGGCAATATTAGTGAGGCTGGTTGGTCCTGGCAAAATAAGTGAGGCTGGTTGGTCCTGGCAGTATTAGTGAGGCTGGTTGGTGCTGGCAATATTAGTGAGGTTGGTTGGTCCTTGCAATATTAGTGAGGCTGGTTGGTCCTGGCAATATTAGTGAGGCTGGTTGGTCCTGGCAATATAAGTGAGGCTGGTTGGTCCTGGCAATATTAGTGAGGCTGGTTGGTCCTGGCAATATAAGTGAGGCTGGTTGGTCCTGGCAATATTAGTGAGGCTGGTTGGTCCTGGCAATATTAGTGAGGCTGGTTGGTCCTTGCAATATTAGTGAGGCTGGTTGGTCCTGGCAATATTAGTGAGGCTGGTTGGTACAATTCAAAGGCTGGTTAAAACCCCACACAGCAGTAGTCAGGCTAATAAGGTTCATCAGCTCAGGTATCCTCGCCCCTTCTACACGCAGCCCAGCGAATGGGACCTCTCCCAGGAATTGCTATCAAATCGAACCCACCAAGGACTTTTCAGAAAATGTGGAAGCTATCCAGCGCTGCAGCTTTCTGCATTTTTTTAAGAGTGTCAGAGGAGTCAGAGTGTCAAAACAGACAACACTGGGTAATCGGACGACTTTGGGTGCAATAAAACCCCATTTCAAATGCAAAGTCAGCTTTTAGACTGTTCGTATTTTTCCCGTTTTTTTCTCTTCTCTCAACTTTCCCCACCTCTCTGGAAAAGCTGTGCCTGATGTAATTTTTAAAAAATACTATAACCCGTCTTCACTTATAGAAACATGCGGGTCAGCTTAAACCATCTTCATCTAAAAAGGGGGGCGATGGGTTAGCCTAATGGCCCGTCACACCGAAGACCCGGGTTCGATTCCCCACACGGGTACAATGTGTGAAGCCCATTTCTGGTGTCCCCGCCGTGATATTTGTGGAATATTGCTTAAAGAAGCTTAAAACCATAATCACTCGCTAACTCAAGCATCTAAAAAGAAATGTTTCTGAAGCGAAGCGACTCGTTCTACATCATAAATTTATTTCAAGACAATTATTAAATCACCAACAATTGTGTAAAATTAGTGACACAAATAGTGAAAAAAAAATCTGTTTATATACTTTTTTTCTCCCGCTTTTTTCGCTGCCTGAAGTTGGAGATGAGAAACACAAAAAACATGGATGGCCAAAGAAGGCCATACTCTGTCAGTGGTAGACGTGGAATGACTTAAGCAGGTTGGCCGGTCCACCAACAGTTACACCCTACAAGCACTAGTGTGATTAGAGAGTACAGTTTTTCATATTGCCTTGTGAGGGTAGGGTAGCCTAGTGGTTAAAGCGTTCGCTCGTCACACCGAAGACCCGGGTTCGAATCCCCACATGGGTACAAGTGTGAAGCCCATTTCTGGTGTTCCCCCGCCGTGATATTGCTGGAATATTGCTAAAAGCGGCGTAAAACTAAATTCACTCATTGACTCATATTGCCTTGTAACTTTTGGCCAAACCAGAAACTGACTTCACAAAGTCAAATACCTGTTTTCCTGAATTTGAAATATGCAACCACGTAAACTGATGTCTTTAATTTAAGTGACATTGTCAGACGAAAATTTGTTTCTAAAATGTCCATTTTTTTAAAATTTCAGGAACCACAAAAAAGATTTCTTCTCATGTAAAAATACAATGCCACAGAGGCTGATAAAAATCAAGTACGCGTTAAGTTCCGGTTGTCAACAACATCTCTCACAAGGCGATGACTGGTCTGGCCCATTCGTCACCACTCGCCCTTTTCCGTAATCTCAACGGAATAACACGAGTGGGTCACGATTGGAATGTGTCCAACAGGATCAGACTACCAATCATTCTCATGATACACTGACTTGAGCAGTCGCAAATTGAGGTATGGCAATTCAGTTCGCCTTGTTATAAATGTCAAGCCTCACTGGTTGGACCATTGATTTACCGTTACGTGTTTGGACAGAGATAATCCAATATGGTCTCTAGTTTAGATGACACTGCTGTTGACATATACGGGCGTTAACCACGAAAGCTGAGCGAGATAAGATTATAATGAAAATAATAGCACCTGGAAACAGGTTTGTCGGGCTTATCACAAAGGGAGTATTATTTGCGACGAAAATAACACATAAAAATTGTATTTATCTCGTGTATTTTTTTCACAAATGTCTTAGAACAACAAAAATTGTGGTCTACATTATATGTATATTTTTGAAAGCGTGTGAATTATAACAAATGACATGTTATAGATGGGCTAATGGCGTGTCTCTACACTGATCATGTCGTTTTTTCACCAATCAGGGATTAAATCAATGAAGTTCTGGTTAATTACATGTGTCTGAGAAATGTAAACACTAACATGTGCCAATTTAACATACCATAGTCCTTTCAAGTCAAATTATCATCTAAAATTAGCTTTAGTATAATTTATGCTTGTGGGAAAAGACCTAGATAAAACAATTAATGCTTGCAAATGTATCATACATTTAACCATTCAGTAAAAATTCAATATACATGTATCTGTGAATTTTCACAATGGTATAAATGCCCAATATGATGTTGGCTATGTCCCCAGCACATACAGTTTTTTATGGAGAAATGTCGCGTGACCTGCTTGCATATCAATTGGAAGAATGCATGTGCCAAAGTCCGGATATACCTGGCATGCCGCAAGTAAGGTGGGCTGTTTAAGCCATCATCACAGATAGTGACACAAAGCAGACTAATAACATTTCAGCCTGTGATATAAACAACAAACAAGATAATAGATAAATAAATGTATGATTCTGTATGTTGTTCCATGGATGTTGATAATATATAGTCTTAGAATAGATCGTTGTATAAATAATAATAATAATAATAATAATGAGGTCAAAGCCACCAATACTTTTGCTGTGCCAGTCCTCTCCTATTCCGTTGGAGTAGTTGACTGGACAAAACAAGACATCCAGAGTCTTGACCGTCTGACCAGAAGGATCATGTCTGATAACAGAGCCCACCACCCCCGTTCCTCTCTTAACCGTTTATACATGCCAATCAATTCTGGAGGTCGGGGTTTGATTAATGTGGAGGCTCTTCATGATAGAATTTTATTGTGTACTTTTGCACATATTTATTTATCGGATGATCCTCTAGTGATGCATGTGAAGACTCATGATGAAAGCAAGGAATTCCACAGCTATTTTAAGCGTGCCAAGGTTGTTGGACAGAATCTGAGATTTGAGGTTGATTTTGTTGATGGCGATGTACTGCTGGACGGTACAGTGATGTGAGTAAACCAGGTGAAGTCCTTTACCAAGTCTGCCCAGAGTCGGTCTGTTGTGGAGAAGCTTTCTGAGAAGCCATTACATCGTGTGTACATGCAGTGTGTTGAACAGAATAGCAATCCCACCGACTCCTTCGCCTGGATGAAGTCGGCTGGTCTTAAATGTGAAACTGAGGGCTTCCTTTTTGCTGCTCAGGACCAGTCACTTCCCACTCGCAATCGCCAAAATGTGATTCTTAAAGAAAATATCAATATGAAATGTCGACTTTGCAATGAATTCACGGAGACCGTCCAACACCTTGTCAGTGGATGCCCTTCCTTGGCACAAACAGCATATCTTAAACGACATGATGGCATGGCTCGTTGCTTTTACTACCGTCTCCGACATGCCTGTGGCTTTGACTCCGAGGTCCATCCATGGTACGACCCTGAACATGTCCAGGGCGTCATGGAAAATGATGCTTTCAAACTTCTGTGGAATAGGCCCATATACAGCCTCAGAAGATTTCCAGCCAACAAACCTGATCTTGTCCTTTTTGATAAAGCCAATGAATTTATTTATATCATAGAATTTTCTGTCCCTTTTGACACCAATGTGATTGGCAAGATTAAGGAAAAGCATGATAAATATGCGGACCTCGCCTTTGAAATGTCTCGCTTGCATCCCAAGTACACTGTCGTCAGGCTCCCCATTGTTCTCGGTGCCCTTGGTTTGGTACCTCCTGATCTCTTGGCGCAGATCAGGAGAGTGCCCGGGTTCTCCACCGGGAGTACAGCCCTTCTGACACTCTGGGTAATGCAGAAGGCTGCAGTGTTGGGGAGCCTTCATATTCTCCGGAAAGTTCTTGGTGGGTTCGACTAGGCAGCGTTTCCTGGGAGAAGTCCCATTCGCTGTCTGGGCTGCGTGTAGAGGGGGCAAGGGCCCTGAGCTGATGATGAGCCTTACCATCCTGACTGTGCCAGGATCACCCGAACCCTCTCTGCTGCATATTATCTTTAATCTGTAAAACATAATGATGAGAAGTCTTATAATGCGCTAATCTCCACGCAACAAAGCATGCTCAAAGCGCTAACACCCTTATTATTATTAATACCCCGGATAACCCAA
Source organism: Haliotis rubra (assembly GCF_003918875.1). NCBI lineage: Eukaryota > Metazoa > Mollusca > Gastropoda > Lepetellida > Haliotidae > Haliotis > Haliotis rubra. Next base: position 2,802,382 of record NW_025767246.1, read on the forward strand.
GCTGCCTGTTAGGCGCTAGAAGGTTATAGTCACATGACTTTACCCAACCGGGTACCCATTTTCTGCTGGGTGAACAGAGGCAATTTTGAACAAACTCACTTGCCTAAGGTGAGACCACATGCATCACATGCGCTTCGTTGTGGGGCAGGACTGAAGTCCTAGAAACTCTCAGGAGTCAAGCTGCCAACACGGTCACCCATCCAAGGATTGTCCGAGCCCAACGTTGCTTAACTTCAACTGATTTGTGACCTGAGCGCTATGCACAGGACCACGTGCCATATTTCTTTAAACACATGTTATAACTTGGATACATTTTACACTGTCAGTGACAGAGAATAACACATATTTGATATTCAATAAAATTTGTTGCAATTATTGATATTATATGTCTTTAATGAGATGAATAGTATAACAGTATAACCAGGACATATGCCTTGCACTAGTCGTTGGCCATCGGAGATGACCATTGAGATTTTTTTGATGATTGGACAAAGCGCCGTACACGTCATTTACTATGAAAAGTCAAACTCATTAATATTGCGTGAATCCTCCCCTATTCTCAAGACAATCTCGGATTCTTCGAAATATAGTCCCAAGCAGTTGTCCAATGTCAACTTGGTCCGTGCAATCCCATTCTTCCTGTAGGGCATTGCCAAGTTCGTTGTGAGTGGTCGGTGGTTGTTGACGGTGACGGATGCGCCATCCAAGGATAGGAGAGACATGTTCGATGGGGACAAGTCTGGTCTGAGTGCTGGCTATGGATATGTGGTTATATTCCCCTGTTGGAGGTACTCAGTAACAATATGAGTCCTCTGGGCTCTTGCGTTGCCACCCGCAAACACAAAACGACGTTCACGTCGGCGGGCAAATGGAACCACGTGTACCGCCTCCAGGATGTAAGGTGAGGTGAGGTGAAATTGTGTTTTACGTCGTGCTTGAGAATATTTCGCTCATATGACCACGTGCATGCGTGTGTATGTGTATGTGCGGCTGCTTGTACTAGCCCAGACTTGAGCTGGTTTTATAGTGCTAGCCCACTGAGATACCATGCCGCAGTGAAGCATGAATACCCCACTCAGACACATTATACTGACTCCGAGCCGACCAGTCCTTGTTGTACCTTTTAATGCCGAGCGCCAGGCAGGGACCAACAAGTACCATATTTTAACGTCTTTTGGTATAACGCGGTCGGGAATCGAACCCGCGACCTTCCGCTCTCCGGGCGGACACTCTAACCACTACACCACGGAGGCGGTCCTCCAGGATGTTGTCACGGTTGTACTGACCAGTTTTCTCTGAGCTTCACGGCATTCCGTCCATGCCACACTCTGTTTCGCTTGTCAAGGGGGCCCAAAGCCCCGAAAACATAACGTCAAACCACGATTGGTCCAGCTCTGCCGCTCATGGACGCAATGTCGTCTTGCGGTAATGTGACGGCCCATCTTTCATGGGATAACTCGTAGACCTCGGGCATGCAGGTTCCATCCGTGTAGCTGATTTCGAATCGTCTTTTTCCACACCTGTTGCACTGCGAAGACCAGTTTTAGAGGCAATTCTGATGAATCGTTCTTGTTCACTTGTTATCGCCCTTGGTCCGTCTGTCATTTGTCAGTCGATATCCAGATTTGCACGATAGTGGTTGTAAAGCATTAACACCTCGAGCTACAATGTTCTGTCTTCGTCCTTAAAGACCCGTTAAGATCCGGGTTAGAACTGGTCTTCAGTAACCCATGCTTGTCGTAAGAGGCGACTAACGGGATCGGGTGGCCAGACTCACTGACTTGGTTGACACAAGTCATCGTATCCCAATTGCGTAGATCGATGCTCATGCTTGTGATCACTGTATGATCTGGCCCAGACTCGATTATTTACAGACCGCCGCCAAACCGCTGGCATATTGCGGCGTTACCAATCGAACATCCATCATGATAATTGCACGTAGCCGATCCCGACGGGACAGACACCGCATGTAAATAAAACCGTTTTACGGAGTTTAAAACAATATCAGAACAACTTTAAATTTGCTTTTTATCCCTGAAATGTACATCTACACACGTTTCACTGTAATTTTAACCGAGTATGTTCAAATGCACCACAGGACAAAAAGCCGGATAGTAAACCATTGAAATAAACGTAACTACAGTAGGAAATAAATGCCATGACCGGATTTACGTATGTTTCCAGAGATTTCCCAACTTCGGGCATATATTTCATATGAATCTATACCTTTGAAACATATGCTCATCGAACATTTTCGTATGCACATTTACCTCGTTCATGTATGCCATGACCGGATTGTCAAGTATTTCCCAACATGAATTGCAAAACAGATACCCCAGTAAATACATGATCATACAGTATTTCAGAGGCATTCCTTTGAATTTCAATTGGTGCTGAAATTTCCGATTTCGTTCTAAGTTTACTCAGGTTGGAAACATGTAAATTTACGTAGGTGGGGAAACACATGTACATTTTCAAATTTGCAAATGTTTACACACCTTAGATATTTATGTATCATACCGGATTTCAGGGGTATGTATATGAACGGTTCATACACCTTCATGTTACCTGTGCTCAAGCAAGATGATCATTTGTTTCCATCATGTGAATTACTTGATTCATGTCATTTCATTTTCATACATTTTAGTACGTTTGAAATCAACGTTCACGTGACCTCATTATTCTTATCATCAAAAGAGCCTGACTAAGAAAGCAATATTACGCAAGCTAACATGGCTTCTTAAGCTGCACTCGCTCTTGCTATCAGTATCAGTTACGCTTTGTCTTGTGTGGTGAACAAAAGGGCGATGAGCTGCCCCTTTGTCCTTGCAAGTGTCCCTAGCTGTCCCAACAGGATAGCACTTTTTCTCTCTTGGAGCCCGGCCAAATAGGCTACACGAATCAACTCGTAATTTCTTAAGTCTCTTCGGCTCGCGCATCAGTACTGTAAAATAGTTTTTGGAATATTATGGCACTGCATGTGACCTTTCTTATTACTCTCACAGTGCCTGAACCATGTTTTTTTCTCCTTCCGTTCAGCCTTTGCTGTAATAACGCCATACATGAACTTAACGTTGTCCACATTTGTTTCATTAACACAAACGTATATGATAACAAACATTGCCATATTAAATTATATATTCTGCGAGACATGCAATGAAAAATAGTTTTTATCGTGTAGCGATTATGACCGGATAGCACAGGCGGGTGCGTTCTCTGAGTAGACCATAGGAATGTTGGACCCCCGTGCCTTTTGTGAAATTCGTCTTGATTGTCCTGTTTAAATTGGCGATCCATAAACCCAAATTCCGAAAGCAAATGTCACACAAGTAAATGTGATGTTGCACTGCTGTAATTTTCCCTGTCGGAGAAGTCCTTTTCACAAGATATATATTCCGTTGTTTGGAGCAGGCCTATGACTATTACGCCTCAGTGTTGCTAAACATCTTGCAGACTTTTAGCCTGACATAGACGCAGACCTCGCATGTTCAAGTTTAGATCTGACAGGTGCCGAAAATATTGATTCGAACAAAAATGCAATATCTCAGTGGGTTATTGTTTTCCTAAGTAAGTGGAGTGCTTTCTACAACATTGGAGAGAATGGTATCGCTGTCCTTCTAATATTCCCCCCGAACGGAAGATCTACCCATTTAGGGTACAATGTGTATGTTACAGATTTGTAGGGGATAGTCTTAAGACTTTTCTACTTTGACCAGGATTCTTCGAACTCGCAACAGTCGTTTGAGAAGATCAAGAGAGAAAGGGGTAGTGTGCGATGTATCTGGCAGACGTATATGGATGTTGCTGTAGAAATACAATAATAGAAATACCGGTTATGTTTGAAACGTACCCTCAATCTGATAATCAGTGAGGTTATTGTGAAAGATCGCAATATGTATCATCATAAACGGGCCCAGATAAAAGTACATGTCATTCATTCCCACATTATATCCCCTTCATAGACACGGTACATGGTTGTTACAGGTAGGGCAAACACTTTCTTCTATAGACATCTGCCGGTTTCACGCTGCATACATGTATTCAGATTATTGAGAAAAGTAGCGACGCATGTTCTCCTCCATCACACATATAATTGTATAGATACCAAGTGATTAGGGATAGCACTGCAGCAACTTAATGAAATTTACGACATACACTATCATCTGCAGTAGTACTGCCATACCTAGCATCGTATTTATGACTCTCTTACATAAGGTGACATATCACAGGGTTGTCATGGTAACGATAATTTGGCATACCATTTATTGTCTAATTCTTTTATCTGCGATCAGAATTTAAATCAGTTTTGACGTGAGCATGTTAAGAGAAAAGAAGCTGTAAAACGAATATTAATGTGATCGAGCCTATAGGCCTTGTAAAACTGAGTTTCAAGCCACCTACATAAAAAACCTTCATGATAAATATCTGCTAATCCGTGGCACGATTCCAAGGCGTCCATGCCGCGTCAACAACACATGCAAACGCACGAGAATTGCAATACGGGCCCCTAAACCACTGATGCTCCGTGACCTGGAGACACATGTGATTGAGCGTATGTAGGGACGGGTAGAAGACAAAAGACAAAATGGATACTCGTGCTGTTATACTTTTGAATTATAAGTAAACATGCGTTCATATAAATGTATACTTTCCAGTTTCAAACAAATGTACATTGGAAGGATATCTAAATCTAGGTTAAGTTATGTGAATCATATTTACAATTAAAAGACCCAAACAATGGTCTGTTATCAAAATATTTTGTTTTCCTTATCTTGTCCCAATCTGTATCCAGAGACCATATAATAGTCTATTATGTGGTCTCTGCTGTATCATAGTCACAGAACGATATTATTTCCCACTTCCGGCCAGCCCTTACTATAATGCTTACGCCCTAAATGAAGCATATCTAGATATCCCCAGGTTCAGCGTTTGTTATAATCTGCAGGAAAAGTCACTGCAGGGTTCGGGTTACAGAGTAAACATACCAAACACCCATGGTTGGCGGGGACCAACATCTTCAGTAACATTTACATCTGCCAACGCTTAATTCCCAAGTGGTGAGGCAATACGCTAATGAGGCTAAGGGTCCTGTACCATGTTTGTGAAATATCTATGATGCCTTATATGAAGTCTATAACCTATGCAAGTCTAGCTATGTATGGCTTTAAGTCACTGCTTGAAGAAAGGCTCCTTTAGAATTTTGTTTGGTAAATATTAGCATTTCACTGACTTAATCATATTGGAAAACACATGGCAACCTATACTTCATTGTGACTATGATTAAGATCATTGTAAAACACAAGGGTTATTTCCTTTGAGTTAACTGACAGGCTTTCGGTATCAAATATTTGGAACTCCGGCCCGAGGTAATGTTATGCTGTCTGGAAATATAGCGTTTTTTTAATGCTTTGGTTGCACTTAATGATAAATGATTGTTAAATGTAAATATGATGTTTTTGAAGGATAATCTCAGTCGACTCAGAGACTTTAAATTTGCACGTGTTTTCACCCACTCTTTCCACACCCATCCTTCAGTTTTTATGTTTGTGACATGATCTGCACACTGATTATTTAAAACAGGTATATAAATAATAACTGTTTGCAATCTTTACCAAGTTTAGCAATTTTCAGTTTCCATTATTTTCTGGAAATTTTGTATGGAGGTGCAGTTTCACCAAATAACAGTAACGCATACAGATAATACGTTTCGGTAGTTTGATAGGTTAATAAGTTTACATTAAATTCCATGATACTGGGATGCCAAAATGATTGACATTATTATATAATGTATAACAAATCAGACAGCAAAAAGCAAAAATTAATAACGCATGAGCAACATAAATGATGTCAGGTAGTAAGCTTTCAATAATTACAGAAACTGCTTAGTTATCTAACTTTATGAATTAATTGCAGTCACTAGAGTTTTCTATAATCTACCCCAGAGATGGATTCAAAATAGGTGTACAGATTGTTTGTATCTGCTACATGAACAAAGGAGTTTGTCTAGAAGTGAAAGAGTGTGAACATGTTTCAAACTCTGTGAACTGTACAATACTTGTCTTCAAGTAATTGAAATATGTTTTAGTTGTTTGACACATAACACCATTTATTCACAACTATGAATGATGTATTAATTAGCTTTGTTAAGAAAGAGAACAAAGATAAGAAACAATTTAGACAGCAGACTTAAGAGGTTTTTTCAGTGATTCTGAATTCTGATATAAATTACATTGAATTGTTTGTGAAAGAATTGGTGTAGAAACACAACTTCCCAAAGGAAACTTCAGTTTCAAATTCATTTTCAGGCGTGTTGAACATGTTTGACTGAACCTTCTTCAACATGAAATGCTGAAATTTTATCAACTCAACAGCTTTTTAAGTGTGTGTGTGTGTGTGTGTGTGTGTGTGTGTGTGTGTGTGTGTGTGTGTGTGTGTGTGTGTGTGTGTGTGTGTGTGTGTGTGTGTGAGTGTGAATGTAACACAGGTTTTAATGAATTTATAACTATTTCAAGTCACGATATGGCTGAAATACTACCACTACTACCACTATGCCACTATGACTATAAACTTTAACTCACTCACTCACTCACTCACTCATGATATATCGTCTCGCCTCATTAAACTGGTATCAGGATATATCGTCTCCCCACTCAGGCTACGAAACACAGCTCTAATACCAAGTATGTGCATATTAACACATTTACAACTGTTACAGAAATTTACTTCGGGAATCAGTAATACATCGTAATCATCCTTTTTGAAAGTATAGATAGCTATGATCATGAGTATGATAACTCATACAAGTGTGCACTAAAATTAGGGACCTACCGGTTCATGTCTGTGTGAACACACCTGTCTGTGTTTTTTTGCAATAAGCAGTCTCTCCTTGTATGTCATATATAAGAAGTGTACCTAAGGTCAGTTCTTTAAACTATCATGTAATTTCCATTGCAAAAAGTATAAACGGTATTACCTACTGATCAGAAAGACTTATCAGTACCCCACCGGTACCACCCAACCCTATGCCTACCCTATCCCACACCCTCTCCCTTTCACACACATGCACACACGTGCACACACTCCCTAACATACATATCGTTCTGGCCCATAGACCCAATATTTGAACCTTTTAAACAGACATCACGTGTGTGTCAAGAAAGGCAGGCACGTTAATAGTGGTGCTCAGTCATGGGTATCACTTCGCCATGTGTTTCTAATGATCTCCGTGCATTATGGCGTAGTCCGACGCGCTAACGAACCCGATGTGACAGTTACATTACAGAACCATTGAAATACATGTTAAATTAGTGTTAATCTTGTAACACTATATTTACCAATTACCAACCATTTACGCGTGTACTAAATATATGACAAACCTAACCCTGGTCATACGAGATTTCAAGGGTATTAAAATGCATGTCCTACAATCACAGCATTTACATATGTTACACATGGTAGAAAACACATGAAAACAATGACCAGATTTACACATCTGTGAAATACATGTAAATACAGAGTTGTGTGTTCGTTTATTTTAACACCCCTTTAAACGTGTGTAAATCTGACAGCCAGATGATACGTAGATTTCAAACGTTTGTTCATATGAACGCCGGATGAAACGTATATTTCCTAACGTTAGTATATTTGGGTAATACAGACATTTTGTGTGGTGTGCACATTATTGAATATCGCTCTATGTTAAATAATATAAAGGACCAAACGTATATAATTTACACAACCTTTATTTCACACACAAGCAACAGCCCTAATGTCACGCTTATCGTAATTGTTCACCGCGCAGTTCAATATTATATTATGCAAACACAAATGTCGTCTCTACAAACAGTAGCGGTTGATGGGGACTTGTTCATTTCTGAGTACCATTTCTGACTTTTGGACATTGCGGACAAATGGCGCATATTAAAGACTAATGAGACAACTTTGTGTTTCCCTTTCAAAACTGAACACTGCAGTTTGGTCTAGAAGCCAGACCCCCCAAATGGTGAAAATGTGGTGCAGTTCTGGCGACTGAATGGAATGTGATTTTTCACAATCAGGAATGATTTGGCTTTGATTTAAAGCCGGTTGTCATCAGCTACCGTGCGTGACTATCGTACAGAGGCCCTTTTAAGGTGCAACATGTCATGTCAGTTATGGCAATATTTTAACCGATAACTGGATGGTTTAATTTAATAACTCTGGTTTGGTTTGAACGATTTTCATAACAAAAATAGTTTTTGAATGATCAGACCATGATTTAAAATTGTGGACAATAATGTTACATATATGCTTATCGCAAAAATATTTTTTTAAGGTCAAAGGTCAGTTTTAATAGAAAGGGCATTTGATGAGAAAATGTGAGTTGAACTTTACAAATTAAAGGTAGTTTTTCCAAAATTATGTGTTTCTGATTCAGCTATATCATTTGAAGATCATATAAACCTTTGGTTGGCATTGTATTCATGAAAAACCATTACAAGGAAATAAAGGTTGGTACTTTGTATTTAGATCAGCAAAACATAAGATAATTTCAGCTCCATGCTTTACAAAGTATCAACAATACTAAATATGTCGAAGATACTGTTGAACTATCATACAAATTTGCGTTTATTGACATTCTAGCAGAAACAACAATTCAGCTGATGTCAGAAGGAGATATGTTTTGATAAGTGTCAGTATTGCACTGACATGCCGTGAAACCCTTAAAGCTGATGGATAATAATATGACATCCTAATGGAAGGTTTACAATTGACATTATGGTGTTCCATTTTTTCTGTTTACAATGTGTAATATTACGACTTTGGTTTTCTTTTTTTATTTTACACCGGCAATCATTGATACATTGTAAAAGATATGACACACTCATCAGAAAGGCGTTTTGGTATCTTACCACCAAATATACACACAGTCATGTCATCATAACACAAGCAACATTACCTTCATATCAATTCGTATTTATTGTTCTTAATAGTCATAGTGTATTCCCAGTTGACTAGTCAATGTCAACATTGTCAAGATCACGGGAACATGTTTCATGTCCACATCCACATGCCGAAGCACACAACAGGTTCAACCTCTTGCAGCTACTCCTTCCTGTACATTGGCGTTTATATGCACAGATATGTTGAAGAAGGTCCACGGAAACGATTTAGTCTTAACTTATTTGCAACCTTATCACAGAGGAACAGAGGAATATTTGATGAAGATCTATTACGAAAGAAACGTAGTGCTTTAAATACAAAACATTAAGTGCCTAGTTTTGTGGACAAATCAAAAAGAAATTCCTAGACAATATTCATATAAACATCTTGCTTCTACTGTAACGTTCATAAAAATATGCATACCTTGGTTTTAGTAATATGTAATGATATACACAAAAGAGTTACACATAGCATGGTCATGACACTATGAGCATCGATCTTCACAAGTGGGATACGATGGCGTGCATCAAACAAGTAAGTGAGAACGACCACCCGATCACATTAGTTCGCTCTTACAACATGGGTTGCTGAAGATCAATTTTGACCCAATTAACATATTTGTGAACCTGCCAGAATGGTTAATGAATAAATGCATAGTCAGTCTCATGATATCTATTGTAGATCATTCCAAATGCTATTACTGACAACAGAATGTATGTCGCCAATATCTTTTCTGGTCTCTGCATAAGTCGTACCTCAGAGAGCCAATTGTCAAGCTGCATTTAATTAATATCATCTGTTCCGTACACGCACAGAAGTTGGTATATACGTTGACAGACGCTTTAGAATTATATTTTGCGCGGAAAACCTTGAATCGTCTATACATATTGACAGTAGTGAGTGACCTCGTCTAGATGGATACTAAAAGACCAACTGTCTTTCCCGATTTCCATATGTCGCATGACTACGTTGTCCTTCAAGCAGAGAGTGAATGAACTAACAATAGTTATCGTATCATGGAATTGGCTCACGTCAATCACTATCTTCATCAGCTGACGCACGTCGACAGTACAACGTCAGCTCTAACATATTGACAGACCTCACCCAGATGAACATTACCAAGCCGGCTGTAGTCAACTGCATTGTTCCAAGAGCTGTGATCAGCAGAGTGTGTTTCAAATGCTTGCCCAGATCTATATATTTAGTTTCCGAATGCTAATATTACTAGGATTAAGGTTTTTAAATGCGTTTCCCTCCTTGTAAGAACCACATTCGCTCTGTATCGCTGGGACCTTACATGCCAGTAGTCTGTCTCATACTCCAAACTTTCGGCCCAGCCCTTCTGTAATGCAATAGTCCAAAATGAAGCCAGTCTAGTTCTGAGTCTCCGAACTCACTGGGGCTAATTCAGTATATACGGAGTTATATATTGCTATCAACATTTCCTATTTTCAGAGGCTTCCGCTTGGTATAACGTGCCAGGATCCTGTAATTATGGACCCAAACATGCTCCGGGTATGCTTATTGTTTTTTCAAGACCATATCTATGTTTCTGAATTTCTCCCACATTAAACAAACTGTTGTTAGATCCAACATTAAACTTGCACGCTGTGTAGCCTTTTTATGGCATTGGGTTTTGTGCGTGCGTTTGTTTATTATTTTCTTTGTTGCATTTGTATGGGCTGGGGCTATTCAAGATGAAATCCACCTAAGCAGGATTAATTGATTATTTTCTCACTAACACAGTGAGTAGCGAATGAAGACACCTACTTTTTGTTTGTACCATAAGCTCCCAGTTTTTCCTGGTTACGTCAGTGTGTGTGTGTGTGTGTGTGTGTGTGTGTGTGTGTGTGTGTGTGTGTGTGTGTGTGTGTGTGTGTGTGTGTGTGTGTGTGTGTGTGTGTGTGTGTGTGTGTGTGTGTGTGTGTGTGTGTGTGTGTGTGTGTGTGTGTGTGTGTGTGTGTGTGTCCTGATTGGTGAAATGCCACACAACTACATCGTAATCACTATATTTATTCATGGGTAAATTTTCATAATGTTTGCACTGTAAACTGATCAACATGTGGATGCTTGATGGGCATTTAGAAGTTGGAAGATAACATAACAACGTATGGTATGGATTTACAACTTCTTTATTATTTACAACACAACGTTTCTAGGCTGCTTCTTAGTAGCCTAGAAACGTTGTGTATTTATGATAATGAATATTTGCTTGATATTGTATGGAATATGGAAAGGTTAATCCAAGTACATTGTATGTACAATTGCTTGTGCGATCTCTTAATCAGGATGATTATTTTCTTCAATTATCCATGGGGTAGTGGAGATAGAGGAAAGATGGGAGGTATATGTTCAAGGCGTTAATGCGTTGATACGTCCAGACATCCAGATAACCTGCAGCGTTGCTTGAAATACTAAATCAATACATTTGAAAAAAAGCTTACCTAAAAGAACTTTGAAAAGTAAAACAACACTGTGTGAAAGTACCTGTGAGTAATGCAGCTTTAAGCAGGTTTCGATCACAAGTATTTTTACAGATGTTTTGTTTTGATTGAATGCATGAATCATGAATCAAGAACAGCGCTGTATAATGCATGGATGCAAAATATGTTGCAAACTGTAATGTTGTCAGTGAACTCCCAATAAACCAGGAGAGAGTAATAACATATTGCATAGCCTAAACAACTATCAAACCTCAATGTGAATAACACAATGTGAACCCAGATTTTCTGTGACCATTTTGTTTTAGTACTGGTAACATGAGCATATATAATGTGTTCAAATACATACCCTTGATATCCGGAATGATGCACAAGGTTTTAAGCCATGAAAACATTTGAAAACTTGCAAATTTAAAAATGTTTTCCCACCTGAGGAAATATTCATATTTCGAACCCAAGTAAACTTAGAAAAGAGTCGGATATTACATCACCTTTATTACAATCAAAAGGAATGCATTGGGAATACTGTGTATTTCAGAGGTATATGACGGGTGTGTACATTTGGTGGTAACATACCATAACGCCTTTCTGATGAGTGTGTGATATATTTTGCTGGTGTAAAATAAATAAAGAAAACCAAAGTCGTAATATTTCACATTGTAAACAGAAAAATGGAACACCATAATGTCACTTGTAAACCATTCATTAGGATGTCATACTATTATCCATCAACTGTAAGGGTTTCACGGCATGTCATTGCAGCTGGAGCGTGAAGTGACACATATATAAACAATATTGACACTTATCAAAACATATCTCCTTCTGACATCAGTTGAATTGTTGAGTTTCATGCATGCAGTGCCAACCAAAGATATGTATGATCTTCAAATGATATAGCTGAATTATAAAAACATAATTTTGGTAAAATTACCTTAAATTTGTAAAATTGATAAAGTTGCAAATAATGGTTTCCGTGGACCTTCTTCAACTTCATAACTGTGCATGTAAAAGTCAATGTACAGGAAGGTGTCAAAGAGGTTGAACCTGTTGTGTACTTCGGCATGTGGATGTGGACTTGAAACATGTTCCCGTGATCTTGACATTGTTGACATTGGCTACCATGTCAACTAGGAATACACTATGACTATTAAGAACAATAGACACGAATTGATATGAAGGAAATGTTGCTTGAGTTATGATGACATGGCTAACTCATCATTCTTTGATGAGCAAAGAAAGAATAATAGCATCTGGAATAATAGAATTTTACATTTAAGAGTTTTCTGTTATGTTGTGTGATTTTAGAGATAGTCCGACAGTATCATCGACATATTTGGTATCGTTGACTATGTAAAGCATGGAGCTGTTACTGTTGAACAGACATTATATAATATTTTGCTGATCTAGATACAAAGTACCAACTTTTGTTTCCTTGTAATGGTTTTTTCATGCATACAGTGCAAACCAAAGGTATATATGATCTTCAAATGATATAGCTGAATTAGAAAAACATAATTTTGGAAACAAGTACCTTTGATTTGTAAAGTTCAACTCATATTTTCTCATCAAATGCCCTTTCTATTAAAATTGACCTTTGACCTTACCAAAATATTTTTGCGATAAGCATATATGTAATATTATTGTCCACAATTTTAAATCATGATCTGAGCATTCCAAAACTACTATTTTGATGAAAATCGGTCACTCCAAAACAAAGTTATTAAATTAAACCATCCAGTTATCGGTTAAAATATTGCCATAACTGACATGACATGTTGCACCTTAAAAGGGCCTCTGTACGATAGTCACGCACGGTAGCGGATGACAACCGGCTTTAAATCAAAGCTAAATCATTCCTGATTGTAAAAAATCACATCCCGTTTGGTCGCCAGAACTGCACCACATTTTCACCATTTGGGGGGTCTGGCTTCTAGACCAGTTTTCTGGGGAATGGTTTCTTTTGTATGTTTGCACAAATTTATTACAGTACCTGGTGTTGATTAATCAGAATGACGGAATAGTGTAACTGTAGTTGCTACGAGCGTTGTGCCAAAAAGACATTTTGAAATAAAACGATATGAGTGCTTACATCACCAACCCCGTAATTGTACCCTACTAATAATTTGATGGCGTTCATGGCTATATTGATGTTATGGTGATGGCGGTAAAGACTTTATTGGTGTTATGGTGATGACGACGTTGATGATGATGACGATGATGTTAAGTTGGTGGTGTTTAAAACACAGTAGATGTTAAGGAAATTTGTTGATGGTGTTTAAGACTCTAATGAAGATGCCATGTAATGTGGTTTAACAGACTGGTGATGTGATAAAACACTTGAGTTGTATTCTGTTATGGAGCAACTTTGACGGGGTTAAAGACTATCGATGTTAAGTTGATGGTGTTGAAGATGATGTTACGTGCTATGGAGTTTAGACTGATGAGGTTACTTGGTTTGTTAAAAACTCCTTTGATGTTGTTGTTGTTAAAGGCTCTAATAGAGTTAAAGTGGCGGTGCCAAAGACTCTAATGATGTGTTTGAACTCTAATAACATAAGGTAGATTAATGATATTAGGCATATTATTGAATCATGTTTGAGATGTTAAATTGATAATGAAGTGACACTTGGTGTACTGCAAGGAGAAATATTTAGAAAACCAGTCTCAGGAATACATTCAGAAAGGTAAACAGATTGTGTCTCTTCAGCAGTGAGTAAGGTGGTCAGGATTTGCCTCTGTTCACCCAGCAGTAAAGGAGTACCCGTAGGAATAAGATGGTCGTATGACGGTTAACCTTCCAGGGGCTCACGGGCAGCTTGGGATAACCGGGCTAAAATGGCTGTACGTAATTTGTTCTTAGCACCACTGAGCATCTTTGAGGTGGATTATTAAAACGTACTATGCATTAAAGCTGAATGATACTCAAACCGAAATGCTGATCATTTACATATAGAAAGTGATCATTTTACCACCGAACAGCTTTCAGTAACAAAACTGAACTCAATAGCATTTGATTAACGCAATACACACGCAAATATATATAAATATTTGATTTAATTTTTAAAACATATTAAAATTTAATTTTTTAAGAATGTAAAATATGTATAAGAAGTCTGATTCCGTATCGTAAATATCGAGCATTATACATGGTTCATATGACTGTAATATCTTAGCATTAACTCTTCTGAATAATTTAAGGGTTTTAATTTAGAAAAGATTCTAAACATGTTTCTGAAGTGGACGATGTAGTAAATAGTCGTTGTCACTAAAAAACTGTATATATACAATGTTTGAATGAAAGGTCCATCTATACTGCCGAATGATCTGCAGCAATGTAATGTTGCCGGAAACGCCTAAGGATTTTAAAGAGACGTTGCGTTGACGTACATGTATGAGACGTTGTTCCTGACGTGTGATATATTTGTACATTTATGTTTTGTATGTTTGTTAGTTTGTTGTTGAACGCCACACTCAGGAATCTTCCAGCTATATGGCGGCGATCTGTAAATTATCGAGTCTGCACCAGACAATCCAGTGAGGATCGATCTAAGCAATATTGGATACGATGACATGTGTCAACCAAGTCAGTGAGCCTGACCACCCGATCCCGTAAGTCGCCTCTTACGACAAACATGGGTTACTGAAGACCAATTTTTACTCGGATCTTCACGGGTCTGTACATTTATGAGATCCTGATACTTGATTTGCTAGATAACACGTTCTAGCACTAGCCATTACATGATAAAAAACATTTATAATCCCAAATGCATGAAATACATTAACAAAGAGCTCCCCTACACAACAAGTCAAGAGCTCTTCTGTCGCAGCAGTATATCGTGAATACACGATTAGTATGCAGCTTTTTGTTGGGTGGTAGTTGGGTGGTAGTGCTGGCTGCAGACTTTACTCATACACTATTGCATAACTTGCTCTTTAGAATACATTATATATCGCCTCTCCCTTTGTACTCGGTGTCAGTGGATCGCAGGTGTGTTTTTGTGGCCCCGCGCGCTTGTGTGTTGTCTTGGTCACCGGGTCAGGGGTCGTGGGTCAAGGCCGTGTCGTTCGTTCCGCATGATTTGCTGAGGTAGGACGAAAAATGTCAGTCTACGGGAGCGCTATACACTACTCGCAGCACCTCCACTATGGATCGCTATACCATTCAAACTCAGATGTGTCATCGTATCCGATTTCGGAGATCAGTTTTTTATGACGTCGGTGACTCAAAACTATTTACGGACATTCGTAGTGTAGCTGGAATATTGCTGAGTGCGACGTTACACAACACACGACACACTTCATCATCATCATCATCATCATCATCATCATCACCATCATGCAACTCGAGGCAGCAGAGAGATACTGGATGGCCCTGGCCCAGTCAGGCTGCTAAGGCTCATCTCCAGCTCAAGACAGCGAATGGGACTTCTCCCAGGAAACGCTGTCAAGTCGAACCCGCCGGGACAATTCCGGAAAATATGTTCTGCATTACCCAGAGTGTCAGAAAGGCTTTGCTATGACTTTCCTCAATCTTGTCAGTTATCTGACAAACATGACAGACAATTCAATGATATAAAAAAATTGCAAAAAATTGCCTATTTCAAAGAAGTTTATAGTTGTCATTTTCAACACGTACTAGGGAGTACCGTTAATGTATCTCGAAGTCATTATTTTTACTATTATTATGTTTCACAAAGGGATTGGCTTTATGTTTTACAGCTTTCAAAACGGGTTATGTTGTTATCATTATTATTATTATGTTTTACTGACTGAGATGAAAAATGCGGCAGAGAGTGTTCGGGTGATCCTGGCACAGTCAGGATGGTAGGCTCATCATCAGCTCAGCGCCCTTGTCCCCTCTACACGCAGCCCAGATAGCGAATGGGACTTCTCCCAGGAAACGCTTCCTAGTCGAACCCACTAAAAACGTTCCGGAGAATATGTCGACTCCCCAACTTTTAAGATATGCTGTTTGTGCCAAGGAAGGTCATCCACTGACAAGGTGTTGGACAGTCTCTGTAAATTCATTACATAATCGACATTTCATGTCAATATTTTCTTTTCTGGACAATGCCTGTCCTGTGCTGGCATAGTCGGGATTAACGAATGTCCATTATCTGACCATTGATAAGCTACACTGTCTTCACCAGTTGGCTATTGTTGTATATTTTCATTGGAAGAGCGTAGCCCAACACTGCCCCATTATATGTAATTTGAATGCATCTAGCTCCACTATCGTCAAGATCAAACAAAATCTGTTAGCGAACCCATACATGCACACCGAATAGAATATTTCGTGCGATCAGAACACGTCATGTGACCTACATACCCGCCAGGTGAGCTGAATCTTGCCGGACAGAAACAAACACGCCCTTACAGGTCGAACAATTTAGTGTCGCGCACATACAGGATAGTCCAGTTTCTGAAATGTGGCGCCTGACGAAAACTGTTATCCCTGTGCTTATCACTATTGTGATAGTTGGATGTGTCTATGTAACGATGCGGAAATCATGGAGAAGTGATACAATACGCCCTGTCCAGGCAAGTATGCATTCCGTACAGCCCTGAACAAGTGTTAATGAATCTTAGATCACCCTAGACGTCAAAATCTGATGCAAGTTATTTCATGCCTCATAACCGATTCATTGTCCGGTTTTTAGCATACGACAAAACAGTTATGTTTAATTGAACTTGTATTGTAACCCAGTTATCGTTTTTGTGAGTGTTATCGCTCACCTCTCCAATCACAAGACATCGGAATATGGTATCTTACCTGTAAATATCACCGCTGTTCTGCATTAATCGGTGCCAACAAATCTATCAATATATACATATATAAAGTCAGTCTCGATTATATATATATATATTCGAGACTGGTATTTTACTACTAGCACTCTAAAACCAGCTAACTATCAGCTTTTAAACCAACCGTCACAAGCATACACATCTGTAGTCACGTCGTCATACACATGCGAAATGAGTGGTTTCACGACTTTAAATATAGTTTTCCGATCATTAATCTTATGGTGGTAATTTACAGACCGCCGTCATATAGCTGGAATATTGCTGAGTGCGGCGTTTAACAACAAGCAAGCAAACAAAAAACAAAAGCAAAAATTGTTATTCCAGGAGGTTTTTTCGTGATATGATATGGTGGTAACATATTTATATGGCATTGCAACTTATGGCCTAGACTAAATGCACGTGACATTTTTCAGGTCTAGATTCTACATTTTGTTATCTTGCTTCTGTATCCCCAGTTAAAATGTCAATTAATATCTCATTAAATGTATCGTATTTTTACTGTGTTAAATATTACTGAACACGCTGTGAAGCCGTAAACCTATCAATGGTAGGGATTTCAATGTTGCCTAGATTGTAATATACAGCCTCTGAATTTGAAGTGTATTTATCAGCAGAAAGGAAAAGAGGTTAGATGTGAAATTAAATCTGCAGTTTCCATAGCTACAACGGAATGCGCCCACGTGTTACGCGGGACCCGTTGTGCACAGGCTTGTATCACGAACTCAAAATCTATGCATGCCGAATCCTGTAAACATGTAAGGTTTAAGTCCTGTAAATTGAAGTCACGTTATTGGTGTTAAAATCTCTCATGATGTTAAGCAGATTGTGTTAACAACTGATGATGTTATCTTAATAGTGTTAAAAAGTCTGTTAAGCTGATGCTGATTAAAACTCTAACGTCTTCATATTTGTTAAGTACATTTATGTTAAAACCTCTAATGATGTTAAGCTGACTTTGATTAAAACTCTAACGACGTAATATTTGTGAAGTACATGATGTTTAAACCTCTAATGATGTTAAGCTGACTGTGATTAAATCTCAATCGACGTAATATTTGTTACCTACATGATGCTAAAACCTCTAATGATGTTAAGTTGACCGTGATTAAATCTCAATCGACGTAATATTTGTTACCTACATGATGCTAAAACCTCTAATGATGTTAAGTTGACCGTGATTAAACTCTAACGACGTAATATTTGTTAAGTTCATAATGTTAAAACCTCTAATGATGTTAAGTACATGATGGTAAATGCACAACGATGTCAGGTTGACTCGGGCTGGTTATCACATGAATATTGCACATTAATATCACATGAATATTCTCAATTTCTTTCCTACATATAATTCGTTTTTACAAGAAATCGATATTACTATGTAAATACGGAATCTGTATTACTCCGTAAGTATCGTTCGTCTAAATATGTCTACTGCAAGGTAATTTACACACAGGTATCCATGGCAATCGTACTATCGACTTTGCTTATTAATTATGGATCTGAAAACTTAAGGAAAAACAAGGAATTTAACACAATTTGTAACACAGATGTTTAGGATATGACGTTACATTTAAATCAAGCATATATATATACCCTTTGACGTCTTATAGTGTGTATATCTTACATTTTCTAGTCTTGTTTCAAAGTACAAAAAATGTATCCATATTCAATATGGCTAGAACTAAATCATGTAAAGCGAAAAATGGTTACGTGTTCATGTCAATCATGCTCCGAAACCGTTAGCCACAGCGGGGAATTTCAATTTAAGATGATACTTTATGTATCTTTAAGGATATTTCTTTTTAGATAAAAAGAATATAATTGATACCAATGGCATGTCTAGAAATTTATTTGTCCTTCGTAATTTAATGCACACTTCTCGATATCTCTGCGTATTGGACGCGAAATTGTATATCCTTTAATTGAGGTTACTTTGGCCTTGAACACGCTTACGATGGAAGTTGATGGTGTTGAAACAGCTTACGATGTTAAGTTGATGGTGTTGAAATAGCTTACGATGGAAGTTGATGGTGTTGAAATAGCTTATGATGTTATGTTGACGGTGTTGAAATAGCTTACGATGTTAAGTTGACGGTGGAAGAACTGATGAAGTTGATGGTGTTGAAATAGCTTACGATGGAAGTTGATGGTGTTGAAATAGCTTATGATGTTATGTTGATGGTGTTGAAATAGCTTATGATGTTAAGTTGATGGTGTTGAAATAGCTTATGATGTTAAGTTGATGGTGTTGAAATAGCTTATGATGTTAAGTTGACGGTGGTAAAACTCATGAAGTTGATGATGTTAAAGACTGTTGTTTCTCTTTATGGGCAATATATACTACCCATCAAAAGTTTAGACTCACTAGTGTAAATGTAGCCACTTACTTGTCCACTGTTCTAAACTAGCTTTTTGCAAAATATTCCATACTGTTTAAAGGTACTGTTTAGTTATGAACTGGTGTATTGTAAAACATATTCGTAACATTGAAAAGATTATTGTCATGAGTTCAGTAAATGATTAAAATCTGTGAAAATTGGCGAATTCTTAACAAAACTTTACACCAAAACGAATCTGTTCACATGCACGACATTTGCTCATGCCTTTCGCAATTTGAAGCATCATCCTTGTGCAATTCATCTGCATAAGGTTTTCAGTTGGTTCCCCCAAGTTGGTGGAGAAATTCATCTTCGATGTAACCACATACATATACATAACATATAGTGAGTGCTTTAAGTGAGTCTAAACTTTTGATGGGTAGTATATGTGAACTGTATCATGAAATCGAAACAATATTGATACACTGTGAGACCGTCTTTATCTGGACAGTGATGATCAAAGTGAAACATCCAGATTAACTCCTTCTCGTTATGGAGAGGGTCTATGTATATTTAGACGTTACATGTAAGTAGTTTGGACGGTGAGGTCTGTATGAATGAGATCATGACTAAAGAGGTTACCGTACTATTGTATGAGTAAGTGAGCGAGTATGGAATTACCATATAACTTCGTCTGCACATACTATACTATACCTTTCTATACTAGAGGAGCTTGAATCGTTCGTCCATGAACAGAAATGAGTATCGCCTAATACTCTTGATTCATATATACAAACACAGAAAGGGGAAGTAGTAATGACTAATATTCGTCGATACATACATAAAAAGTTATTGCTATGTACTCTTGATTCGTCGACTTATAAACAGAAAGGGATATTGCAATGTAACCTTGATTACTCGACATATGAACAGAAAGGGACATTGCAATGTAACCTTGATTTGTCGACATATAAACAGAAAGAGATATTGCAATGTAACCTTGATTACTCGACATATAAACAGAAAGAGATATTGCAATGTATCCTTGATTCGTCAACATATAAACAGAAAGGGATATTGCAATGTGACCTTGGTTCGTTGACATATAAACAGAAAGGGGTATCATTATGTAACTTTGGTTACATACATATAAAGGCGTGTTAATTTTCAAACGCGATTCGTTTTTCACAAGCACAGAAAGAGGCATTACTGTATGTAACCTTTATTCATTGACAGATACACACATAAGTGGCATTACAACATGTAACCCTAGCCCTGATTCGTCCACACATTGTCGTAAAATGCCACTAACGGGATCGCCTGACTTGGTTGACACATCATCGTAATTGTGTAGATCGATACTCATGTTGTTGATCACCGGATTGTCTGGTCCAGACTCCATGTTTTACAGACCACCACCATATAGAAACAAACAAACAGACCACCAACAAACAAACAAACAAAACTAACAAACGCAGGTAATACAAGCTGACGCTTATGGGCTACTGACCGGCAAAGCGACATGACATTGGGATCGCTTTATCAAATATCATGTGAAGATTCACCGAGAGTAGTTAAGATTCCCGGATTACAATAATGGCGATTTCCCTGAACTCAACAAAGAAGCCAACGCAAATTAAAATCATATGTTTGAATTGTCAGTTAGGTAGTACCATATACATGTATAATAATCTGCATTAATGCAATAAAAGGAGATTTTATTCCATGGAAGGATTTGTCTTTTCCCTTCGGGAATAAGAATAATTGGCCATTTACATGTATATAGCTTTGAACTCCATGCCGTAGGGGCATGCTTTTTTGGTACTGTTCATTTTCTGCTGAGTGAACAGAGAGAATTTTGAATAGAAGCGACAAGATCTTTCTTCTCATCCATAATAGAAGCGACGAAGATCTTTCCACTCGAATTCTCTGCTAAAAGCAGAGTCGATTGTACAATTGTGGTTGTTTAACGCCGCACTCCGCAATATTCCAGCTATATGGCGGCGGTCTGTAAATAATCGAGTCTGGACCAGACAATCCAGTGATCAACGGCATGAGCATCGATCTGCGCAACTGGGATACGATGACATGTGTCAACCAAGCCAGCGAGCCTGACCCCCCGATACCGTTAGTCGCCTCTTACGACAAGTATGGGTTACTGAAGACCAATTCTAACCCGGATCTTCACGGGTATCACAATATTGGGAATATGATTCAAATTGTACACAGTTTATGCAAATCTATTTAATAACAACCAATTGGTATGCATTACCTTTGCACATAATGACTGTTCAACGTACTGGAATGACTTCAGAATATATATTTTTATAGTATTCCCATGCATAGGAAGAACCAAGTTGTGTTCAAATCGTTTTTGGTGTTTGAATTGCCCCTGTGCGTGTTTGTAAAGAAGTAGAAACAAATTGTAAGTAAAATATGTATTTCATGACAACATTGGGTACAGATATGACAACAATGGGTACAGATATAAAATCTTTTTCCGAATGGCAACACACTATGTAGGTATATGTCGATAATAAATTTTGATCTATTAACTTAATTATAGTAACAGTCATCACTATCGTCGTCATTATCATTATCATCATCATCATCATCATCATCATCAACAAGAACAATGAGAACATGAACTGGGTGTCATACCTTTTACGGTGTAGTTATGACTAAACTTTCTTTCATTTATTGAAACTTAGATGAGGTGGGGTGGGGTTATGTTTTAGCCTAGCGGTTAAAGAATTCAATTTCTTTTTCTTTGACAAAAGAATCTTGAAAAATATTATTTGACGTCGAACGAAATGTATTGTAAGTGACGGTCACTTTAAATTCAACAATGAACTGCTCTGTTCGTACTGTTGAGTCGGCGCGCAGTAGTCCAAAGTTTTCGAGGGGCGGTGAGGTAGCCCAGTTGTTAAAGCGTTCGCTCCTCACGCCAAACACCCGGGTTTGATTCCCCACATGGGTACAATATTAGAAGCCAATTTCTGGTGTCCCCCGCCGTGATATTGCTGGAATATTGCTAAAAGCGGTGTAAAACTGACTGATTCACTCGGTTCAAATTGTTTTCTGTTCATGTATGCGAATAGCAGCCGGATATACACATCAATGGTAAAAACTCATTACATCGTAGGGTCTCTGGGAGCAAGCACTGGTAGGTTGACAAGTTCACATAAATCACTTCACAGGGTCGCAACTTCAGAGAATCAGAGTTTGTGTTAATGATACACCTTGCAGCAGCCATAAATATTCAATTTGATTTATGCAAACACTTTTCAAAAAGTCCTGCAACGGTCTTAAGTTAACTTACCAACTACAATCACTTGACATCATTGCTTTTAACCATGTATAATTCGTGACTTGTACATTTTTATTAAACACAATCATTACAGCACTTCAGGAAACCATGTGGAATCTGTAAAACCTTTTGAACAATATCACTAGAAACATATCGCTTGATTATTCTAGCTTTGCATTTAGTGGCTAAGTCTACCCTGGGTCCCAATCCGCAAAGTCTTCGTAGCGTTACGACCTGTCGTAACTCTATAGTTTACCAAAGACTTAAGAATGTCGTAGCGCTACGAAATGGGATCGGCACCCTGAATTTTGAATTCGGTGATGTAATGCATAGTCCTGCGTATAGAGCCGAAGTCAGAAATCAGTTCAAGTGATGAACGTTGGTCGCGGACAATCCTTGACTTCTGAGTTTCTAGGACTTTTCAGTCCTGTTCCACAACGAAGCACACGTGACACATGTGGTCTCACCCTTGTCAAGTGAGTTTGTTCACCTCTGTTCACCCAACAATTAATGGGTACCCGGTGGGATGAGTCATATGACTGTTAACCTTCTAGCGCCTCACAGGCACCTTTGGTTATCCGGGGTGGTCTACTCCCATGTGTGAGAACTCCCAGTTGTGAGACTCCCAGTTATGAGACAGTGGAGTAGGTAATTAACAAAGAAAACACACCATTCTCCCCTGTCTGATAGAATAGATTAACCCTAGCTAATTACTGATTTGCTATGTAACTGAATCTTTTGGAGGTAACTTAATGAAACTTTATAAGATAAATTGATTAACATACTCCAGTAAATGTCCTTAAAAATTAAACACTTTGATAATGATAATAAAATATGTTTAAACCAAAATGACTTTCAAACTTCATAATAGTCAATAAAGATGTGTTCTCATAATTACATATTCTTCTGAATAAATAAAAGATTTAATGAACTATTTCTTCTTTGTAAATAAAATCTTTGATAATCTATTTCATTAATCAACTCATCAATGAACTATGCCTCCTGTGGGTACTCTTTAACAACTGGGCTGATCCCACTTTCATTGTGGGGATGTGGAAACACCACCTATGTGCACTGAAGCATTAATTAATGTGTCTCACAACTGGGAGTTCGCACAAATGGGAGGACACCTCCGGGGTAATAATGTGTTAGCCTCATGAGCATGCACAAGTGTGTTGAAACAGGCGCTTTATAATTAGCCATTACTATTAAAACCCACCGTGGCATTGTTTGTGGTAGGTATGCGTGTTTCTTGGGAAATGATAACGATTTAATGGTTTTTTCTCGTGTTGACGCATATTAGGGAGCCCGAATGCTTCACGACACCGGTGACAGAACCCATATTATTTGAGTGTGTTTTTCTTCTTTGCATGACATTGGTTCTGCACCCACTTTGTCTTGCCTTCAATGGTATATTTTTAACAGAACAATTTGCTTCGACAGTCCATAGAGAATTCAGTTTTCTTTCTTCAACAAAAGTTGATAATGTTGAATTTTCTTGAAAATTATTATTTGACGTAAAACGTCATATTGTAAAGACGGTCACTTTTAAAACACACACACACCCTTATATAACGCCTTCAATTTCAAGCAAAGCAAAGTTTGTGCTGTTGAGTCGTCGCGCCGTAGTCATAAGTTTTTGAATATATATTACCAGGACCCGGTTGTATCAAACTTTAATGAAGCATTAACGTGCCATTAAACGTTCATTAACTAATGTATCATTAAATTCTGTTGTACTAACGTTTTAAGGACGTCGTGTTGTCATTAGCGCGTCATTAACTTAATGAAGGTCCTGCGGTATCATTAGAGCGTCATTAACACAAACATGGCTGCCAACATATTATTTGAGCGCTTAGGACGCAAAAGGAAAGACCGTGTTTTCAGACAACGAACTCAGCACCTCGAATCAATGACCGAAGAGGAAGTTCGAGCACGCTATCGTTTTGGGAAGCCGAGCATCCGATATATCTGCGATCTCGTTAGAGATGAATTACAGCCACAATCTGCAAGATCTCACGCACTGAATGTTGAACTACAGGTGAATGTTTCATAATTATTACATCGTTATTAATATCTCAGAAACGTTAATTTGGTTCAAAACATCATACTGTTCATAGCGTCATATCCCAGCCTCCATGGACAACCTAGTTTTGCGTATAATTGCACACTACCGTGCGTGCTGGTACAGACACATCTGTTAACATATTACCCAGTTTATAAAGAAACTAACCTTGTGAATATAATTCACGACTGGAACTCTTGAAAAAGCATGGACCAGTTTCACTTCATACCAGAAAGGATACGCTTTCAGTCAGCCATGATGAATGTAATAAAGGGGAGTCACTCTAAAGACGTGAAGTAAATGAATCGTGCACACTGAAGTGAATACTTTTGCGTGTTCGATCCCAACCTTGAGACGTTGTTATTATTATTGAATCATACACGTAGCCATAATTACCACTTTACTTACTGAAACGCAGCGAAATAGATAATAACGTTGATATCAGCTTTCTAGAAATATATAATTTTTGGTGAAGCGTGTCATAAGCCTCTGTTTAACCATTTTATCAGGTTCTGGTGACTCTACGCTTCTTTGCAAGCGGAAGTTTCCTGCAAATCACTGGCGATACAATAGGGATAGACAAATCAACAGCTTCACGAGTTGTTAGGAAGGTTTCACTTGCCATTGCGTCTCTCATGCCAAGATTTGTTACCTGGCCGTCCGAGAGTGCTTCTGGAGACATAAGAAAGGAATTCTACAGTCTATCCAGATTTCCTGGAGTCATTGGATGCATCGACGGGACACATGTTCGGATACAGGCACCATCAGACAACGAACCTGCCTATGTCAATAGGAAGGGTTACCATTCTATCAATGTTCAAGCGGTGTGTGACAGCCAAGGTGCGTTAGTGTTAGGATAAATTATGAACAGATACCATCGTAAGCCCAGCGCATTTCATATAAATGTACATGTCTTTCCGGCCTTATAATAAAGAAAATGCGTTTCGAACATGACACCATTTACAATGATGATCGAAGTAAGCGTCTTAAAACAACATTATGATGATAAGCTTTCAGCATTTGCTTTTTGAGGCCGAGCTCAGCACTTTTCTAGCTATTTCGCAGTGGTTGCTATATGCACTTGGTGCAGTGATTCCACATAGTTATACTAAAATTGATCGTTTTGTGTATTTGTATAGGTAAATTTACTAACGTAGTGGCGAGATGGCCAGGCAGCACGCATGACAGCCACGTGTTCAAGATGAGCAATGTACGGCAACACCTTGAAACTCATCATACCACTCTACAGGATGGTGTTATTCTCGGTGACAGTGGATACGCATGTCGTCCGTATTTGATGACGCCGTATCTAAAGCCATCTACTCCCGAGCAAGAGCGCTTCAACTCTTCACATAAACGAACACGGTCAACTATAGAACGGGCATTTGGGTGGCTCAAGAGGCGTTTCCATGTTCTCCACGGAGAAATCAGGATGTGCCCAGAGAGAGCTTGCACCATCATTGGTTAGTATACTTACTACAGACAAAGTTTTAAAATAAAGTGAATTAAGAAATTAAATACTGATAAAATATTTGGTTTTAAAGCCTATTAACAGGCCTAGACAGCTAACACAGTGCAGCTTTAAGACGAATCTCATTATATTTGACAGGTGCTTGTGTCGTGTTGCACAATCTTGCGATAATTCTTCGTGAACCCATGCTGGATGTTGATGCAGAGGACGACAGTACCATAGAAGGGCAATACACAGGTCCTGAAGATGGTCGAAGCATCCGCGATTACATCACAAGACACTATTTCACTCACTGAAATGTTCAATCTGCCAAAACTGTAATATTACACTTGAGAATGGAGCGTGACTTTATGTTCTATCTGAATAGTATATTCAACTGTGATGGTGATAACATAGTTCGCAAGTGCCCACAAACTTACAATTAGAGAAAATGTTTGGACAAAATCTATTGTCTTCAAAGGAGTATCGTACTCCGAGCTTTGTTTACCCTTGTGTTATATTACAGTATAAATATATTTTCCTGTGTGTAGTGCCAATTTCACCTCAACGGTGTCAACTCATGGTTTTACGAGGCTTTTAGCAATATTCAAGCAATATCACAGCAGGTACTCCGGAAATGGGCTTCACACATTGTACCCATGTGGGGAATCAAACCCGGGTCTATGGCGTGACAAGAGGACAATTTAAACATTAGGCTATCCCACCGTCCCTCCATCCTTTAAGAACATCCGACAATCTATATTAGTAAAGTTCAACTGACAAGATACGATGTAGTTTTCTTACTGCAAAATAGAGAACACAGTGTAGCAAACTATGGAAATAACTGTTGAAGGAACTGTTTTAATATTTCAAACATGAACTTGTCTTTTTCAGTTATCGCTCATCATGTAATCCAGCTCCATTCTGAGCTTCTTGTTCATTAGTTCATAGTAGGTTGTCTGCTGCATAATTTTCTTCTTCTGCTCAACCAAGACCTCATACTGAAGTTGGGTGAGGTCATCCGCTCTGATCTTCCTTTTGCGGGGGGACATGCCTGGAAGTATCCGCGGTCGGGATCATAGGCCTGAAGTCAAAGAAAATTGCTTTGCATCATTGAATATAGGGGAACATACAAGTCCCCGTATGTATGCGCTGAGTCTCTCCGCTGTATATGGTTACGTTAAATGCCACTGTTGACAAATTAAACGGAATGTAAATGTAGAAAACTGTTGTAATTCATAAAATTTCCAATTACGACATACTCTTCCATGGTTTTTCTTTCGTCAGGTGTAGGTGTTTCCCTTAGCTGTGAGCTGGAACAGCTGGGCACAGCGGCTTCCTGACTAGGGACATCTTCAAGAGCATGTGCCAGGAGATTTAGGGTCGAAGGGGAGCCGATTATTTGTGCGACCGCAGTATCTGTATTTAAAGAAAGCTAATTGCTCACTTGACTACAGTACTTCCCATTGTGACGATAACTAGTACATACAATATGAAAATAGGCGAGAGGTATACACCAACCAACAGTTAAGGGACACAACTCTGTTCTGCTAAACTTACGGCATTTGTCATTCGGATTTTGTTCTTGCGAAAATTATATATAAAGAAAGGTAACAAATTTCATTGTGTTCGGAGTAACATAACATCACTATTTTCAAAGATTTAGTTTTCCCAAATCATGACAAGTGATGAAATCTTGTACGAAAAAACCCTCACCGAATCTTCCGTCCCAACAGGCCAAATATTTATGATTGTGCAAATGTGTTATGTTCTTTTGAGTTTGGTACCGGAGTTATTATAACTGGCCTCATAACAAAATGAAATTATTTAATTTATAAACTAATGATACGCTACTTGTGATAGCATGATAGAAAGTTGATGGCATGATTTTTTAAAATCTTAAACCAGGTGAGCAACAACACCATTGCTGTTGTGATACATTGTTTCTGGTTATTTTCGCTGTCTTCTTGAGGAACTCTCAAACAGATATGAAAGTGTTACAGAAAACTTTTATTTGAAGATGAAGAATGTTAATGATCTCAGGGGAGATTTGAACTTAGCGTAGATAGACACAACATGAACTGTATATTATGGTTTGGATTAGGGTAATGAGAGTTGCCCCCCTTTCCGTTTCACAATGGCTGCCGTTCGGAGAATGAATGAGTGATGACTTAAATTGTAACAGTGCAGTTTTATCACAAGAGGCAGTTTTACTGAATGAGGAGTAACAGAAGGTCGGTTGGTGTTTGTTGTTTGTTTTTTAACTTATCTTGATAAATGATCATCAAATACTTGCAGTATCCCATTGCCGATCGCCATGCTCAATTACATTTACAACTTACAAGATCATATATTTGCTGTATGATGAAAGGTAGTGTTAACACTTACAATATAATGATACTTTATTGAATTAATGCGACATACCCATTGGCGTGACTAAATCATAGGATTCGATCCCCGTGAGTCCAGTGAAACTGGGACAATCTTTATAAATATCCACTATCTTCTCACTCGTCGTTGATAGTGGGGCAATACAGGGTCCTCCTCCGGTCTTCCTCATGTCCAGCTGTCTTGAACTGTATTCTTTTTTGGCCGTCTGGTGCATATTTGTCCATTTTGTTTTGATTTCCTTTGTTGTTCTCTGGCAGACTCCGAGGGCGTTAATTTTTGCTGTGATGTCTGCCCAGATTGCTTTTTTCCTTTCGTGGGTAACTGTGCTGCATAGCTTGCTGTTTAATATTGAGATATGTTTCTCAACAAGCTCCGCCAGCAACTGAACTTCAGAGCTGTCGAAATTTTTGTTTCTGTTACGAAATTTAGTCGGTAACGATGCCATTTTGACAGACGACAGGAAGCAACGCGTACTTGTTTACGTTAGGGAATTGTGGGAAATATTTAGGGGAATCCCCGAAAGTAATGACAACATTAACATTAGGACGTCATTAGTTAATGATACACTAATAAGTGTTTGATACAACCGTTTTTAATGTTGCCATTAACTAATGATACATTAAGGATTTAATGTATCATTAGGGTTTAATGTTGACATTAGTTAATGAAGCAATGATACAACCGGATCCAGGTCTTCATTCTTCTTGTTATCATGTTTGTAATGTGACAACATACTTGCACTATTTTCAATTTTCTTGTCACATATTTGTTATGTACCAACATACTTGTAATGTTTTCAAATTCTTCGTTATCATGTATGTAATGTCACCATATGCTTGTTTCATTTTCATTTTTTGGGGTATCATGTTTGTAATGTAACAATATACTTGTGATTTCCCTGTTAACGCGTATGTAATGTTGCCATATACTTGTAATATTTTCATTTTCTTGTCACCATATTTGTTATGTGCCATTATACTTGTAATGTTTTCAGTTTTTCTGCTATCATGTATGTGATGTCACCATATGCTTGTTTCATTTTTCATGTGATTATGTTTTATAGCTTCTAATATTATTGATCTATATTGATGTTATTGATAATTACTCATCTATTTCTTCGCTACAAGTGACTTCCAATCATCCGTACCTGCCAACTGTATATAGTTGTAACTTGAGCTCAGGAAGCGCTTTGAGCATATCCCTGTGACGTGGAAAGGCGCTATATAAATGGCCTATTATTATTATAATTACTTGTTCACGTCACGATATGGCTGAAACATTGCCGATGTGACGATGAATATGAACTCACTCACACTCACCCATGTTTGAGCATATTGATGAGAACGTACGGATGTACATATTTCGAGTGAAGCATCATTCCATTTATGTAGTCATACAATACAATGACATCATACAATAAGATAACAATACATTAATACAATGAACAAAAATAGCCCTTGTTAGAATTGCATTTATTGTGTAAAGAGGCACACCCTATTTGCTGACGTTCGTGACAATTAGTTAAGTGAAAATCAGAAGCAAACGTTTATTGCTAAGCAATCAGTTATACACTTGAAGAAATATATCTCCAACAATGTCCAACTACGCGTGTTACACGTGGAAGCCAATTTTGTACATGTATTAAGTGATAAAATATAGCATTAATCTGAAACAATGATATCTCACTCGAAAACGATAACTCTTCTGTCTGCCTGGTTGATACTATGGCTTGAAGAATAACATCGTGAAGCTTTGTGTTTTCTATCAGAGTGGATAGTGAAAGTTGACATTCGGATCTTGGCCGTTCATGAAACTACCAAAATTGTCAGAGAACGAGATAAGCAAAGCATTTGACCTGAAAAGTCAAATATTCTGTGCATATAAACTGGTGTAATTTATCACCCCAGGAGATCGTGTTCATGCCGGTTACAGTCAGCAGGGATTGTCAACGAGGCCACGTGCTACCTACTAAATCAGAGATACGCAAGCTTGACATCCGGCAAATGGCCCAGCTTTATCACAGGTTAGTGAGAGTGAGTGAGTGAGTTTAGTTTTACGCCGCTTTTAGCAATATTCCAGCAATATCACGGCCGGGGACACCAGAAATCCCATGAAAGTAGATCAGTCAACTGGTTATATTTTTCACAGATAAGGTCAGTAAAATGGTCAATTTTTATCACAGATAAGGTCAGACAAATGGCTATTCTTCATCACAGATAAGGTCAGACAAATGGTTCATCTTTATCACAGATAAGGTCAGACAAATGCTAATCTTCATCACAAATACGGTCAGACAAAAGGCCAATCATCATCACAGATAAGGTCAGACAAATGGCCAATCTTCATCACAGATAAGGTCAGACAAATGCCTAATCTTCATCGCAGATAAGGACGACAGATTATTATTGTATCAAGTCACTTTTCATGTATTTCTCAAAAAGATCATTCACATCTCAGATGTTGATACATAAAGTCTCTGTTATGAATGAGTCCACTTCCTTGATCTAATGCTGGAGCATCTGCTTGGAGAGTAGAAGTTCATTGGCTCAATCATACCAGAAGATGGTATTTGGTGAAAAGTTTCTGTACATAAATACTGTTTATCTCAATTTGCACGATGTCGTTTATGCTGTCAAAATATTTGGCGACATTAAGACATATTGCTTGACAATTTATATGAACATTTATATAGTAACACACAACTGAACCAAGCTTTGTACACAGTTGATACAATACAATCTCATCCAAAGGTACTTTGGCAAGGTTCTTGATTATGTTTACTTTTCTAGTTCTTCACATTTCTGGAATATGTTGATATAAGGGAAAGGTGTATGTTTAATTGAAACAAAAATGGATCTAGATCATTGAAAGATTCACATTTAAACAGATAGTTCAATTCATTGGCTCAAGCAGATGGCATACACAGTTTACATGTCCTGAATTCTCTATGTATTCAAAGACAAAACCAACAGGGGTATCGTTTAAATATACATCATAATACCTTTTTGTATATACATCTCCAATACTGATTGAACTTTGAATCTTTGAGAGTCTTTTTCTACCTAAGCGGTTAGCCACTGGCTTGAAACACTATGTAGGTCATGAAATATATATAAATGTTTCAAGAAGATTAAAGACTCACAAAGCGAGGATTACCCACGACTTATTCAATGATCCTGGGACACGGTTACCACTGTTCTCAGGTTAACAAGAAAAATATCGATCTTTATCCAATTCTGATCTGGTCATTTTGATTCTGTACGTTGGGACGATGCCGTCTTTGGTAGCCCTATAGGACTGTCTCGAGCACTTCCAGTGAGCACCCTGACCCCCTCCAAACTAAATGCTAAACCTTAGTGCTAAACAAATACTGCCTATCAGCATGTTGACCCAGCTTGCAAAGGTTATCAACCATAATCTCTGCGTGGTGATAGGCAAGCGATAAGGTCAGGAAATATGATTTTACCCCGCTGTAGGCAATATTCAAGCAATATCACCAGGAAAACGCCAGGAATGTGCTACACACACTGTGCTCATGTATTGAATTGAACCCGGGTCTTCGTCGTGATGAGCGAACGCTTTAACCACTAGGCTAAACACAGACACACACAGACACACACAGACAGACACACACACACACACACACACACACACACACACACACACACACACACACACACACACAAACACACACGTCTCCTTACAGGAGAATTGAGTGTGTGGCAGGTGCAACACACGTGTATACGTTTTTCTTCTTTTAAATAATGACGACTTCAACATATGATATATAACAGGTTTATGTAATGCATAAATGTAATCTGTTCAATCTGTAAAACCATAAATGTCTCTCTATTTCTGGTGAAAACGTTATCACTACAGTGGAAGCTGTCAAAACCGGCAGCTTTCCAATCCGGCAAGTTGTCAACACCGGCATAAAATCTCAGTCCCGTCCATGGCTAGTGCATTTATCATCATTTAAAGGTTCTGCAATCCGGCAGCTGTCAATTCCGGATCTCGGCATGAAATGAGCCGCCCCGATATGTGTTTATACAGTAATCAGCGCTGTCTAATCCGGCACGTGACGAGGAGTTGGCCAAGTGTGTATTGTCACTAATTAATCCTGCGTTACAACTACCTGGTTGCCGACAAAGATAATCTAATCTTAGTTCAGTATGGGTGTACTTTGACATGTTCTATTGTCAGTGTGTGCAGTAGTTTAGAGAACCACGTGATACAAAATGTATATCAGAGTGACAAAGCTGCTCCAGTTCTAGTTGTAGGTAACTGTGTCAGCTCTACAATCTTGCATGCTGTCTAAACCGGATTATGGGCTTCACACATTGTACCCATGTGTGGATTCGAATCCGGGTCTTCAGCGTGACGAGCGAACGCTTTAACCACTAGGCTACTCCACCGCCCCCTAAACATCAGTTATACATAGGGACAGTGGGAATATGTTAAACCATTCATTCGCGTCACTAATTAGATGACAAGGCATTTGGCTACCTTAAGAGAGTCATAGTTACTATAGCCCGTATAGTTACAGGTTTAATTAAATATACTATCTAAATTTTGAAATGAGTTCGAACACACCTTCAGAATAAACAAAGCATTGTTTGTTGCTGTTCTTGTTAAACAAAATAACAACCATATATTCCATATTATTTGATTGGACGTTCCCAAATATTGTTGATGAAGAACCATGTAGAAGGTAAGCAATGCAGGAAATATACCAATATCATTCGGCAGAACACTTTTATTTGCTGTAAAAGAACGGCATGATTATCCCCTATTAGTTAGAGAAGCCTGCAACCTGAACTTTAAAAGTGAAGCCACACATAAAGCTTAGATGTTCCATCTGTCCGAACCGAAAATATCAACAGTTTCCGATCTAGTCTCAAACCCATCTTCTTCAAACGAGCATTCGACTAAGTGCACGTAAGCAGCACTCTGGATATGTAGCACTATACAAATGTGATTTTGATTTTGATGTGCGCTATCATATTTTCCCGTGGATTTTAAGAAATGCAATTTATTGCTATCAAACTTACGCTGCTCATGCTGTCAGTTAAATGTTGACTTAGTTGGCGTAACAGCACCCATTTATTATGATAAATTGACCCTTGAAGATCCGGGTTCGGTGTGACTTTCAGTAACCGATGCATGTATTTATAACACGGGATAACACTGGTTTAGGTGAATCACGGGATCGGGTGGTAAGACTTGCTCACTTGGTTGATGCATGTCATCGTTTCCGATTGCGTAGATGGATGCTCACGACGCCAATGCTAGATTGTCTGATCATTGTTTAAAGTGTGATGTCTTATACCTGAAACAGCGCGACGTTCATAGCTGGTGTCAGGTATCTTGGGAAAATGTATGTTGTTCTAACCATTACACAGGGTTCTAAATACTGAACGTCAGAGCAAAAACATCCCCAGTCCTCACTATCATCATAAACAATTTTTGATGTAAAAATAGCTGTGACAATTATATGAATGGGTCACTGAAAATAAGTGATGACACCCGGTGTTTGCGAAAAGGGTAAGCACATCCTGCTCTACCGGTCATACTATTTTACAAATACCATATATACTTAGTAATCGAGATGTAACTGTAAAATGTTAAACTCAAATACTTGATCACGTAATATTTGGATTTAATCATTTCGCATGTGGGCATAACTCTGTGGTGGTGTGTGGTCCCGTGCATAGTGCTCAGGTCACAAATCAGATGAAGTTAAGCAACGTTGGGCACGGAGAGTCCTTGGATGGGTGACCGTGTTTGGCAGCTTGACTCCTGTGAGTTTCTAGGGCATCAGCCCTGCCCCACAACGAAGCACATGTGACTCATGTGGTCTCACCTTGAGGCAAGTGAGTTTGTTCAAAATTGCCTCTGTTCACCTAGCAGAAAATGGGTACCCGTTGGGATAGGTCATGTGACTATTAACTTTCTAGCACCTCGCAGCTTATGCGGGGTAATAATATGCTGTTCTTTGATTGTTAGCCCTATGAGCATACCTGGTGTGGAGTTTGGCGCTGTATAAATGGACAAGTTATTTATTATTATCATAACTTATCATTCAGCCAGCCATTGTTTAAGGAACCACTGATGTAGGGGAAGTACTGAGGAAACAGGAAGACGCGGGAGTTTAGCGTTATCTTAAGTCCACAACCTAAGGCATGGTGATAAATAGCCAGGCGTTCTACGTGGCAGCAATGAGATATCTCCGATAATGTAGCCATGGTGATATTCATGTTACCAGTATCCCTGAACCGCTTGTGTAAATATACTATTCCAAAAAGAAATGCATAACCCAGAAATCTGTTGCGAAAATGTATTTTCAAACATGTATAACTCATCCACAATAGACTTTAGTGCATGGATTTTTACATCAGTTTAGAAGAAGGTAATGTCTATACAACCAAGTGGATAATTTTAGATAACGGAGACGTTGAGCGCGACTTTTACCGTACGTTCCTTTGCTGTTTTCAGCTGAACAATTGACAAGCCTTTGCATGTGTTTATGACCACTGCCACCTGACAGGCAGAATGTTCTCACACCTGAACACCTTATAGTATCACAATTTCATAGTAATTCATAAACACATGCTCATGATATAGTCAGAATATTACAATCGACTCTGCTGTTAGAAGAGATTTAATGATATGGAAAGGGTTTTGTCGCTTTTATATTGAATCATATGAACATATCCAACCCCTTGCACATCAGTAAGGCATACTGATTCTTTAAACTTTAAGTTTCCAACGGGACAAAGATGCCTTTACCATATGCTGTAGTTTGCAATATCACGCAAGTCATACATGTGAGTTACTATTCCAGGTCATTCGGATAAGTAGACCACCAATACACAGGTAATACCGATAGGACAATGCTTCATCACTCATTGTGTTGTCATTGTCATCACAGTGATTCGTTTCTGCTTCTTGTTTTAGACGGGTGGTGGGGTAGCCTAGTGGTTAAAGCGTTAGCTTGTCACGCCGCAGACCCGGGTTCGATCCCCCATATGGGTACAATGTGTGAAGTAAAACCACACTAACTCACTCAGCCTCTCTTGTTTTAGAATTGCAGCGCACTCCGCTGTATGATGTCAGTCTGTAACGACCGAGTCTGGATCAGATGATCAAGTGATCAGGAGTATAAATTCTCCCAGCTGTGGAGATGATCTATTGTCTTATACGACCTAATGAAAGTATCCTAGTGGCCAAATGGAACGTATTACATATTTTATGATTGGTTGGTTTGTTGTTTAATGATAACGTATAGAATGACCTTGACCTACATGTTGTTGATGATTGAAGAGCGTAGACACTAAGCATCACACGATGACACGTGGAGAACGTCGGGATGACGTGTTGGAATGTAATGTATTTGACTTTGACCTTGCTATGTCATGGACATCTTTGGATATTCTGCATCATACATGACCTTAAACTTGTTACACGGAGAACGTCCAGGTGGCGTATGGCGGCAACCCGAAGCACCCATGACATTGACCTTGTTTCTTGAAGTGTGGGGATTCCAAATCATATAGCGAACATCCAGCCCTGACGGTTAACGTATTACATATGTCCTTGACCTTACCGGGCTAGTTACACGGTAGAGACATTAACACACAATGCACTATTAGAAAGTTGTCAAATGTTAGAAGTGTTAAATCTGTGATTACACTTTCTAAGTGTGCTGGCCATTTGATGCTTACTATGAGAGTTTGGGTTCGAATCCCGGATACTCAATTAAGAAAGTCTACTCCCAAACACTTGTAACGTCATGAACCTCTTGAACGTACTTATGGCGAGATACTGTTTTCACACGTGACCTTGACCTTGCAGTTACGTGGAAAACATCCAGGTGGCGTGTGGGGACATGAGAAGAATGGGATATCAGCAAGATGGCGGCTGGGAGATCTGTAACGACCCCCTCGTCAAACCAAAGAAATCGTGCCTGGTCTATTCCTTCGGGTGAGAAAACGACCACAGAACTGGTCCAAGCTGAATATGTCACAATACGTTTGTGCTGTCTTGGCCACATCTCTAAACAGAGGCAGCTTTCCATCTTCAGTGGCTCTTCAGACAGCAGATCGTCAGGAACTTCATTTTGTCTGTAATGCAATTGTGTTGTTGTTTTTGTGAACTTGTTTGGTTTATTTATTTACTAACAGACTAATGTACTTTGTCAATTGTACCTTTCTATGTAGGTGCATGTAGTCCGCTTACGGTTTTTACATGTTGTATAATATTCTTCTGTTATGAAGGTACATGCTTTTGTTTTCTCATCAGTTACCTTCACATTTGCTTTGGTAGTTTGTAAAGTACCGGAGTTTGTGAAATAGTTTGAAAAGTGTCATAACGATTCATATAATTGATTAGTGTCAAGGTTAGTCTTATAACTTGCAAAGTATTCGGCATTTATACGTGATACACATAAAGGCATAAATTTTATGGACTTCAGTTTCTAAATTTTTATGAAAACGACGTTTCCTTACTCTTTCATCAAGTAAATGAAACGTCGTGTTCCTCAAAATAAAGAAGCTGACATTCAAAACGCTCTTGCCTTTGTTAGGGTTACTTGGACACATTGCTTAACTTCGATTGATTTCGATAATTTAATTGACTGAAACTATGAAGATATGTTTTAGAAACCGTTCTTCGCGTTTTTCAGCACACTTTTGTAACATTTGATTTCCAGCATCAACAATGACTTCAGTTTTGATGACGAAATGGCCAAAGAATATAAGTGTGAAATTCACTCGTTTGATCCAAGGCAAGTACACAGAACATTCATGATATGAACCACTTGTTCTCTAAATTACCTGTTGATGCACGGATGTCTTTACAATTATCAATGATAGGATGTGATGCATGTCTTGATATAAGGGTACGTGCATGTGTCTTAAAAGTGGCTATAATGGTAAGATAAACATGCACATTTCTAAATTAAATGACAATTTATTTCTATATACAAGGAAAGTTGTATTTTTCTTACGTTGGTGGGCGATCAATCCAAGTATGAGATATGCACTTTAATGAGGGTTGGAAAAAATTGGCTATATATATTTATTTAATTGTACATTTGTAAATTGTAGGACAATATCCTTCTGTATTCAAGGATAAAATGTATTTTTTCTAACGTTGATGGGCGATCTAGTTTATCTTAGTACGAGATGTGTACTTCTTATGATTTTGGGAAAAAGTGGTTATAATTCTAAGATAAAATTGTACATTTGTAAATGGAATGACAATGTACTTCTATATCCAAGGTAAAGATGTATCTTTCTAACTTTGGTGGACGATCTATGAAGGTGTGAAAAAAGTCGCTAAAAATAAGATAAAATTGTACATTTACATAAGGGTGATTCACTTATTTCCGTAATTTCTTACATGGCAATGCAGGTCTATCAATTACTGAAAATCAGAATCGTCTCAAATATCTACATATCTATATCTCTCAAACAAAACGTTTTCTCAGTATATATCCTATTATTGGGAGAGGGCTTTTCTAAGTTGGATAACTTGTGCCCAATCATTTTCTTGGATGAACAAAATATGCTTCAATCAATAAACACAATCAAACCTCTCAGTGACAAACCTGTTTTTATATTATATATAGTAAGTGATAGTAAAAACAGTTTTGAGAAAAGACGGATTATCATTTAATCACAACAAAGTTCTATTTACACACAATCAAACTTCTCAGTAACGAACCTATTTCAGGCTCACCCTACTAACCAGACAGTGGACTGTTCCATTATTCCCGTAGATGTTACCCTAATTAACCTTCTAGTTCGGTGTCTGTCAATCGACTGTCTGTCAAACGGGTGTCTGTCTATTTTAAGGTAAACTATATTTATGGAGATAAGGGTTTGATTATATGATCAAGATGAAAGGTTGGGATAATTATTCTGAATATAAGTGGTGTATTACATGTTTAGATTAAAGAGCGAAGATTATTATTCTAGATATATAATCGTTAGATTATATTTCTGGCTGAAAGGTTGGAGGTATATTCCGGTATATAAAGATACTTTGTATTTGTCGATATAAGGTCGGAATTAGTTTAGGATGTGTATTTATGAATGTACGTTTCAGGGTCGTATTTGACATAGTGGCAAACCAAAATGTGGCTTCGTGTAATGGAATGACACACGACTTCATTGTACCGCTACATTCTGCTTATGGGGTAACCTAGTGGTTAAAGCGTTCGCTCGTCACGCCGAAGACCAGGGTTCGATTCCCCTCATGGGTACAATGTGTGAAGCCCATTTCTGGTGTCCCCCGCCGTGATATAGCTGGAATATGGTTAAAAGCGGCGTAAAACTGAACTCACTCACTCACTCATTCTGCTTATAGTATGGGTCGACCAGACCATCATCACGGGGACCATGTCACGTTCCACTCTCTAGGACTGGCTGATTATAACGGTAAATCTCCCAAGAATTGGCCAGTGAAGACTCTCGCAGATATACGTCAGTCCCTCCATCACCAACAGGTAAATCCGGAACGTAATTCTCTTCCGTGGCTAACGTGTGGTGCAACTTCTTATTCCGTTAAACTCTAAGCTTATGACTTGATACTGGGGCGGTGGGGAAGCCGAATGGTTAAAGCGTTCGCTCGTCACGCCGAAGGCCCGTGTTCGATTCCCACATGGGTACAATGTGTGAAACCCACTTCTGGTGTCCCCCGTCGTGATATTGCTGGGATATTGCTAAAAGCGGCGTAAAAACCATACTCATTCACGAAAAGCGGTTTAAAAACATACTCGCTCGCTCACTATGATTTGATATCGGTTGTCAGGACGGATTCCTGTTGATGCGAAAGGTCACCATTATCAAGTTCCTATTTTACAAAAACATTAACACGAGAGTATATGACAATTCTACACTTCATATTCCGATCATATATATATATTTAATATTTATTGCCTAATATATAAGACAAATTCTTTCAATGTGGACTAAGAAACAAGGATACTTTTTATTGTTGCGTTTTATGAACATTGCTATAATACATAATGCCTCTGTTTCTTTCAGACCACAATCGATGTTTTGAAAGTGGATATTGAAGAAATGGAGTGGCAGGTGTTTCCGGAAATAATAAGAAACAACGCTTTACACAATGTGACTCAATTTGTGTTTGAGGTGCATATAACACTGAAAAAAGTCGATCCCCCACAAGCAAAGTATTTCACGGCTCTGAACATATTCCGGGACTTATATGATTTGGGATACCGGATATTCTACACTCATAGAAACAAATGGTGTCATTACAAGTCCAAGTTAGCTGGAAAACAGAGGACTTCATGCCACGAAATATTCATGATGAAAGTTTGCTGACAAGGCGCCTTTGATGAGGAATTCATGATGAAATGCGTTGTGACTGATGTTGGACGCCGATGAAGAACACTTCAGCTTTTAGAGAATGTACATCCGTTAGCATTAGCATATTTTTGCAATTATTTATTGAGGTTTAAACATCTTTTGAAGTAGCAGGCAAAAGCATTGGGGATGGACATGAAAGAAGGTTGTTTGTTCAAATGACAATAAATGCATATGGCAATATACAGATGGCGATAGTGAATCACGGTAAACGAATAGTGCTTGATATATGACGATGTCCTGGAGGAAAAAACAAGTTCTATGGATAGTCAACTTCTTTATCGCAATGGATGTGACGTTTCGGTGAAGACACTAACGTCGTTATCAAACAAGTGATAACGGTGTTAGTGTCTACACTTAAGCGTCGCTCCAATTGCAATAAAGAAGTTGACTATCCATAGAACTTGATTTTCCTTCATCTTTACAACTTCTACTAATCTCTCTCAAGGAAGACAATGTCAGACAATGGTTGAATATATTTTTCCAAATTAAAAGCAATGTACGAATTACTTCAAAAGAGAGAAAGAGTGCTTTTAAAACTCAAATTTAAACATTATTTTC
The DNA here is from genome assembly GCF_003918875.1 of Haliotis rubra. NCBI lineage: Eukaryota > Metazoa > Mollusca > Gastropoda > Lepetellida > Haliotidae > Haliotis > Haliotis rubra. The sequence goes on from NW_025767246.1 coordinate 2,843,041, forward strand.
GTTATTTCACAGAAAGATTTTATTTCACACAAAGGTCTGATAACCCTCAGTGCGGGTATGTGGCTGCCAGCTCAAAGGTAATAATCAATTGAGGTTTTGGACTCTTTGGATTTTTGCTGATAAGGGAGGTAACTCTTCACAACGAATTGCATAACTGATCGCAGACCTGTGTGTATTCCTATTTTAACGGATAGGCAATGAAGACAGAGTACAATATTTTGTTTGCATGTAATTGAAAATTGTGATAAGTGGATTTGTTTTCTTATTTGATTATCTTTATTCAGCCATTACTCATTCCTGCGACAGTTTATAAAAAGTAATATGTGACCATGTTATTTTCTTCTAAAATAAACAAGTGATCCAGCGAGCTTAAGGTACGGGGATCGAGCACACCTATGACCGGGTTTAAAACGCCTTGTAGTCTACTTTATATGCAGGCTCTTTCAGTGCTGTCACAACCCCTAGTGTACAGTACACAACCCTGTGCGCTAAAAGAACCTACGAATCCGTTGATAAATGACCAGACGGCGGCCACCTGAATACGTGCAAACACCTATTGGCGGGTACAGCAACGTGAAGTAAACTTGGACAAAGTACTTGTAACAATGTGTCCCAGTCCACCCAGCTTGGAATGGGTACCTCGTAATGGTGGGAAAGTCACATTAACTCGGTGCGCCTAGTGGCTGCAAGAGTCACATGATCCCTAGGAAGTTGAGCTTGAAATTACGATGTGCTGTTGAGATTGACATCCAGTGATCGAGGGAAACCAAAGCGCCTTTGAGCAGCTGGGTGAAGTTAAATGTTGTAGCTCTAATGCCGCTGATAGCAGATTGGTTGTAAATAAAGTTTAGTTCAGTCCTATTGGACTATAACTGGACTAAAACGGGGCTCTCTTTTATGCCAAATTCTCTCTACACCTTTCATAAACACTTTGCTGACGCTCTTGAAACATGCCGAAGAGAGAGGTACAATTATTCCTTTATGTATGCGAATTGTTCCTAGTAATGTTTGCGGATTAGTGGAGCTCTTTTTCGGACAAAAATACATGTATTGTTAATACTTATTGCTCATCATGGAGGTTAGAAATTATCCTATAATATTAACTGTTTTTCATCAAGGTAGAACACAATATAGACCAATATACAATCATTTACCACCAGACATGTCATACAAGTTGTAAGAAGAGAGAGACGATTTTACTTGTTTGTTGTTTAACGCCGCACTCAGAAATATTCCACTAAATACTAATATTCCGTAAACAATCGAGCCTGGACCAGACAATCCAGTGATCAACAGCATGAACATCGATCTACGTATTTGGGTCATCATGACATGTATCAACCAAGTCGTCGACAACCCGAACGATCAAGTTCCTCGCCTTTTCGACAAGCATGGGTTGCTGAAGACCAATTCTAACCCGGATCTTCACGGGTAGAGACAAGCATGGGTTGCTGAAGACCAATTCTAACCCGGATCTTCACGGGTCTGCCCAAAAAGTAACCATGAACTTTAAGCCGTCGTGAATTTTAGCATGAACGCTTTTTTGCACATGATGAACCATGCCATTAAAATATGTCAAATCCCTCATGATTATCCCCACAGACTATACATTGAAAGAAAAGTTTAACATTTTAGGAATTGCAATGCAGAAACTTAAAGATTATTCCAAGCTCGTTTGTGTTTCATGATTTTCATTTAATGTCAAAATACCACGCCACAGTGACCCATGGATACATCATAGTCGCTCCATGTCGATCAACCCTTGTTATCCCAGTTCCAAGCCTCGGGGCAGGTAACAAGTATAATATTTAACGTCTTTTGGAGCAAAAGCGTAGGGATTCGAACCACATGTCTTCCCTTCTCCGGGCAGACGCTGTTTCCACTCGACCATGAAGGGTGTTTTCACAGGCAGTGCATATAATGACTACTCAGAATGACAGTGATTGAGTTGGGTTTTATGCCGCTAGCGAGTAGTAATATTACAGTATTATCACAGCGGGGACATTAAAAATTGGTCCTTTACATTTTACCCATGTGGGGCATCGAACCCTGGTATTCGGTGTGACGAGAGAATATACACCAGGCTGCCCCGATGCTCCTTACAATTATAAAGTGCCCTATCTCAACGACGGATATAGCATTGTAGAACTATATATTATAATGATACCAAGGGTAGAGAGTACATTATAGTGACAAATTAAACCAGCTCCAGAAGTTTCAGAGTTTATTGCTAAATGAATGTCTTGAGATATACTTAATGTGGAAGGATCTTTAACCCGATGAGAAAAGACGAGTACAGTTTGTGTGAACAGTTTTCACATGCCAGGTGTAGCCATGGTGATGTAGGAACGCGGGTCAAGACAATATCACCCTGAAACGGCACGGCAGATTTGGAGGTGGATTGGTTATGATGTGAGTCGCATGACCGAGCGAACCCGACTCCAGATTGTGCAAGGAAGGGTCACTGAACAGTCACTGTCCATCGGCACAACATAATTACATGCTTTGTGTGAGTCGTCATTTTGTCTTTGAGGACGACAACGCCGTCACGGATGGCCAATGGTCATCCCTAGTAGCACATCAACATCAGCAGCAGCACCACGCCAAAGCCGGCAATAAGCCCAGACCTTTCCTCCCTTCAATACGTCTGTGACTGACAACTTCTTTGGCTGAACTTGGCAAGGCGCTGCAAGAAGAGCGAATGAATGAATGTTCAATCAAGACGGTACTACGCACTACTGATCCCCAAAATGTCGTCTCTGAAAATTCCCATTTTAACCCCATCATCCTTGAAGTTCGTAGGCGGTCATAACTTCTTCTTTTAAACTTGCTATCGGTTATAAGGTGATCCCAATTCATAACTTATTATTGTACAACCATCACTAGAAACTAACATCCCTTAAGTTTTTGAAAATTAAAAGCTCTTTCCAAGTATCCACTATTATCTTTAAGAGTATATTTGATAAAAGGACCTGGGTCTGTTCACAGCATGTCGTAAAACTGGTTACTGATAACGACAAAGCCGTACAGTGGCTCGGTTTCGGGAAGCATGTCGGTACTTGAAGAGGCTTTATCTTACTCTCAACCTTTGTGGTAGATTATAGCAACCTTTGACCATTGGTTGTGACCGTCATTGACACCCACATCTGCATTCGAACCACAGATACAGAAATATGTCTAGAGGGTCAAAGTGTAAGTTACTGCACGACATAGAGAGGCTCTCAGTCTGATAACATTTGTCTCAAAAGTCGACTAAAATGTGGAACGGAATGTCGCTGCACCACGTGACCTGACTTACTGCATGTCTTCTACTATCTCATGCAGACTCACAAACAAACTCGCATTCATACAGTTTACAGCAAATCACGTTGAGGTTCGTATGTCTGAAGGGTGGGTACACTGGTGAGTGATACACCGGGTAGGTCGGGTACAAGATACAGAGGTGTTATACCGTGTATCGTTTCACAGAGTGGTAAACTGGGTATATCGGGTGGAGGGTACGGAGTGCTACGCCGGGTATATCGGGTACAGGGTACATATATTTTATGGAGTATACAGTGTTCAGAGTGGTAGATCGGCTTCAGGGTACAGAGTGGTAAACTGGGTACATCCGATACAGGGTACAGAGTGATAAACCGGGTAGATCGGCTATAGGGTACAGAGTGGTACACCGGGTTGATCAGGTACAGGGTACATATATTTTATAGCGTGTATAGTGTACAGAGTGGTACACCGGGTAGGTCTGTACAGGGTACAGAGAGGTTAATATTAGTTACACGGTGTTTTGAAAGGATGTACGGGACTGTAAGATCCTTGTATATTCCGTATTTCCTGAGGCGCAGTCCCTACACCCTTTCAAAACACTATGACGCATTTATTACCCTTAAGACCTCTTTATGTAGCTTATCAATAAAAACCGAAATTCAATCTTCGGCAGAATGAGACGCAACCAGTTTCGCCATGAATTTTCCTGTACAATCATAAAGGGAGATAACTCGGGGTGGCTTAGTTTATGATAATAATGATCGAATTTTTAGGTTTTGTTAAACTACAAGTGAAACACAGAAATATATATATATATATATATTTATTGACACAAACAAATAAGAAATTATGGCAACGATTTTATTACTCTGTTTATTCTCAGAATTGTATACGCCAACTCTAAAATTTCGAAGCGATCAGCCCAATGACGTCCTATTCATTAAATTCGGGGATTCCCCTAAATATTTCCCATAGTTCCCTGACGTAAACAAGTATGCGTTACTTCCGGTCGCCTGTCAAAATGGCATGGTTACCCGATTAAATACGGGATGGCCTAAAAGTCGGGCCAAGAAAAGTCGGGCCGGGCCCGGGCCACCGGGTAATACTTAAAATGGATTGCAGAATATTAAAACGAAACCTGCACATTTGGGTCGATACACTTCCTGCCTTCACAAATGCATAATTTGATTGAAAATGTATAGTTAATGGTGAAAAAGCCCACACAACAACAATGACTACATACCAAGATTCCCGTAGAAAAGACACCGTCTTGTTGTTATGTGTTTTCCTTGATATGTCTATGGGGGAAGGCTGCTTACTTCTCTTAGCGTGTGACATCCGGGGGTCCTGGGCAGGAAGTGACAGTGTTTTGACGCTTTTCTTTCCTTAATTAAGATATTGGGGTTCCCTAATTAACCTTTGTTGTCTCAGGCTGAATCAGCACAGGATGTTTATGTTAAAGAGACGTGGATATCGGCGAGTGTCAATGGGCAAATATGACATGATTATGGGTATTAAAAGAAATATTTGAAATCACAAAAAATTGTTATATGTTATAAAGGATCAAACAAAGTATGCATTCACAAACACAAAATTTCTTATGTGTTTTCATTGTAAACAATACCAGCCCAAATCAGATAGCCAGCGCGTATGCATATGCTTATATTTACTAATACACAAGAAACAAAAAATGGTATTATATCTACCTAAATACCACTTCATAAAGTAAAGTAAAAGTGAAGCCCCCTTTCTCTCTCCATTCCCAACGATTTAGGAAAATAAAGTCCTCGGAAAACAAAATCCGCAATCAAAAGTGTTTAGTCTCTGTTCGGCCCGACTTGGCCCGTGCTGTCAAAAACAACTTAAACCTCACACGTGTATCTTGAAATGTGTTTATATACATAGATTAGTAATATATCTACCTACATATCACTTCACAGAGTCTCAAAGCGTAGTATTTGAAACAAAAACGTTGCTGAAAGTGAACCTATCTTTTCTACATATTCTCAACAAACAGTATCACAAGCGTTCGGTACGCCTTGGCCCCGGGCTCTCAAAAACAACTTAAACCCCACGCATCTGTTTAAATGTGAATCTTTCAATGATCCAGATCCATTTTTGTTTCAATTAAACATACACCTTTCCCTGATATCAACATATTCCAGAAATGTGAAGAACTAGAAAAGTAAACATAATCAAGAACCTTGCCAAAGTACCTTTGGGTGTGATTGTATTGTATTAACTGTGTACAAAGCTTGTTCAGTTGTGTGTTACTATATAACTGTTCATATAAATTGTCAAGCAATATGTCTTAATGTCGTTAAATATTTTGACAGCATAAACGACATCGTGCAAATTGAAATAAACAGCATTTATGTACAGAATCTTTTCACCAAATACCATCTTCTGGTATGATTGAGCCAATGACCTTCTACTCTCCAAGCAGATGCTCCAGCATTAGATCAAGGAAGTGGACTCATTCATAACAGAGACTTTATGTATCAACATCTGAGATGTGAATGATCTTTTTGAGAAATACATGAAAAGTGACTTGATACAATAATAATCTATCGTCCTTATCTGCGATGAAGATTAGGCATTTGTCTGACCTTATCTGTGATGAAGATTGGCCATGTGTCTGACCATATCTGTGATGAATATTAGCATTTGTCTGACTTATCTGTGATGAAGATTAGCATTTGTCTGACCTTATCTGTGATGAAAATTAGCATTTGTCTGACCTTATCTGTGATGAAGAATAGCCATTTGTCTGACCTTATCTGTGATGAAGAATAGCCATTTGTCTGACGTCCTTGCCTGTGATACACATTGACCATTTTGCTGACCCACTTATCTGTGAAAATATTAGCCATTTGACTGATCTACTTACATGGGATTTCTGTTGTCCCCGGCCGTGATATTGCTGGAACATTGCTAAAAGCGGCGTAAAACTAAACTCACTCACTCACTCTCACTAACCTGCGATAAAGCTGGGCCATTTGCCGGATGTCAAGCTTGCGTATCTCTGATTTAGTAGGTAGCACGTGGCCTCGTTGACAATCCCCGCTGACTGTGACCGGCATGAACACGATATCCTGGGGTAATAAATTACACCAGTTTATATGCACAGAATACTAGACTTTTCAGGTCAAATGCTTTGCTTATCTCGTTCTCTGACAATTTTGGTAGTTTCATGAAAGGCCAAGATCCGAATGTCAACTTTCACTATCCACTCTGATAGAAAACACAAAGCTTCACGATGTTATTCTTCAAGCAATAGTATCAACCAGGCAGACAGAAGCGTTATCGTTTTCGAGTGAGATATTGTTTCACATTAATGCTATATTTTATCACTAAATACATGTCCAAAATTGGCTTCCACGTGTAACACGCGTAGTAGGACATTGTTGGAGATATATTTCTTTAAGTGTATAACTGATTGCTTAGCAATAAACGTTTGCTTCTGATTTTCACTTAACTAATTGTCACGAACGTCAGCAAATAGGGTGTTCCTCTTTTACACAATAAATGCAATTCTAACAAGGGCTATTTTTGTTCATTGTATTGATGTATTGTTATCTTATTGTATGATGTCATTGTATTGTATGACTACATATATGGAATGATGCTTCACTCGAAATATGTACATCCGTACGTTCTCATCAATATGCTCAAACATGGGTGAGTGTGAGTGAGTTCATATTCATCGTCACATCGGCAATTTTTCAGCCATATCGTGACGTGAACACGTTATTATCAGTAATATCAATATAGATCAATACTATTACAAGCTATAAAACTGTTTACGATGAACAGTAAAACTACTAGCGTATCACAGATATAGATATAGAACTAGCATGTAACTAAAAAACTTATACTATAATGTAGGACAATGCAATATATAAATGGGCAATAGATCATCAGCAACTGAAGGTAGATCACCATGCTGAAGACCATTGGGATTTATAGTACTTTGGCTACCTGCATGGACCTCAAACATGGGCAGACAATATATGAGTATACAATGGTGTGAAATTAGAATAGTATGTTCAGATATTGTTCCTATGTTGGGAATCAAACACAGACTGTCGTCATGAACGCTTTAACCACTTGGTTACCCCATCGTTCCTAAATGGGGTACGCATAATTTGAGAAATGGGCAAAACCTCTTTGAACTGAAACTTCGGATATATTCATATGGATGAGAATTAACATTTGTATATTTCAGTTGCATGTCTGAACTGATAACACTTAATGTGAAGGTAAGGCAATAGAGGTTTTCGAAAACGTTTTTCAAATATTTGAGCACAAACAAAATCAATCAGATGTTCTTAAGAATGACAACGTTACAATTATATGGTAACATGATGTAACAAAATGAAAGCACTACAAGGATTCGGTTTCATTACAAACATAATAACAAGAAAAATGAAAATATTACAAATGTATGGCAACATTAGATACATGATAACAAAACCTGACAACATTACAAGTACATGATATCATTAATGAAAAAACAAGAAAATCATTACAAGTATTTGGCTACATTGCAAACATGATAACAAGAAAATGAAAACATTACAAGTATGTTGGTACATTACAAACATAATGACAAGAAAAATGAAACAAGCATATGGTGACACTAAATACATGATAACAGAAAAATTGAAAACATTACAAGTATGATGGTACATAACAAATATGGTGACAAGAAAAATGAAAATATTACAAACATGATAACAAGAAGAATGAAAATAATAAATTATTATGGTGTATGGTTACATCACAAAAATGATATTAACAAGAAACATGATAACAACATTTAACTTTGGCCACCATATTTCTCATATGTATATTTTGTCACAGATTTCGGAAAAATGGGGGTGTTTCTCACTTATTTAAGTCACATGTATAGTCATGATTTTAATCATTTTTGAAACGACAAACTAAGAAAATGTCAAATAAAAGTCTGCTTGTCATTTGAACATGTGTGAGCATTGTCACACCAATGTTTTAGGATCTTATAGAAGCACATTTCCAATTGAATCTTCGGCATGACAAGAGAAGGCTTTAAGCACCTGGTTACCTCACTGCGCCTGCTTCATTGGGAAGGTGAAATAAATGACCAGGTCATTATATCGGTATCACAGGCATGAATCAGCATTGCTCACTCTCTATATACGAGACCCTTGAAGGTCCGGTTAGACTTAGACTTCAGCAACCCATGCTTGTTGTATGGGGCGACTATCATGATCGTGTGGTCAGGCTCGCTGACTTGGTTAGGACAATAGTCATGTAATTGTATTCCAATTACGTAGATCGATGCTCATTCTCCACACTCGATTATTTACAGAAACCGCCGCCATATATAGCTGGAATATTACTGAGGTTGGCGTTAAGCAACACACAACAAATGAAAAACAAACAAACGAACGAACTGATTATATTTTCAAAAACTTATGACTACGGCGCGACGACTCAACAGCACAAACAGAGCAGTTCATTCTTGAAATTGAAGGCGTTATAAGGGCGTGTGGGGTGTGTGTGTGTGTGTGTGTGTGTGTGTGTGTGTGTGTGTGTTTAAAAGTGACCGTCTTTTACAATATGACGTTTTACGTCAAATAATAATTTTCAAGAAACTTCAACATTATCAACTTTTGTTGAAGAAAGAAAACTGAATTCTCTATGGACTGTCGAAGCAAATTGTTCTGTTTTAAATACTACGCTTTGAGACTCTGAGAAGTGATATGTAGGTAGATATAACACTAATCTATGGATATAAACACATTTCAAGATACATGTGTGAGGTTTAGGGTGTTTTTGACAGCCCGGACGAAGTCGGGCTGAACAGAGACTAAACACTTTTGATTGAGGCTATGTTGAAAAATGAGAGACAAGGGCTTCACTTTAACGGAGCAGTTTTCTTTACATGTGGCATTTTATAATATTACAAAGCGATATTTAGGTAGATATAATACCAGTCTATGGAATTAAACACAATTCAAGATACGTGTGTTACGTTTAAGTTGCTCTTGACGGTTCGAGCCAAGCCGGGCGGAAAATTGTGGCCGAGATAATGTTGAGAGTGTTGGGAAGAGATCGTATCATTTAAATGTTGGCATGTTTTAAATACGATGAATAGTGAATTTATGGGGTGGTATGTGATTGGATATAGATGTAAAAACATTTTCGGGCCAACGGAAATGTGTATCGGAATTGGCTGAAGTATTTATACGTTTTAAATCCCGTTTCGTTTAACGATTCCACTTTTAGACGTAACCTCGGTCAGCCAGTTCACAGGATTCTCGTCTTCCGGGATTTTAGCCGATTTACTCGTAATAAAGTTATTATGGTACGCGTTTGTGGCTTCCGATTGATCATTATTATCATGAGTGTATGTTGCATTGATTAATTGTAGGCATGATTTTCGTTAATGGGTTTATTAGCCAATAATAGATTTGGCCCGCCTTGGCCCGGCCCGGCCCGACTTTTAGGCCATCCCGTATCCGCCAAAACGTTGAAACAGAAACAAAAGTTTCGACAGCTGCGAAGTTCAATTGCTAGTGGAGCGAGTTGAGAAACACATCTCAATGCTAAAGAGCAAGCTATGCAGCACAGTTACCCACGAAAGAAAAAGCAGATATCACATAAACTGCGAACAGAAGATATCAATTTGCAAACAAAATGGATAAAAATACAGTTCAAGGCAGCTCGACATGAGAAAGACCGGGGGAGATCCGTGTATTGCCCCATTGTCAACGACGAGTGAGAACAGAGTGAACATTTACAAGGATTGTCCCATTTTCACTTTACTCACTTGCATGAAATCAGAGGATCTAGTGACGCCAAGAGGTTAATCAATAATAGCGGTATTTCGTGGTTCTCAATTGGCGAGCCTATTGTTAAAATCGTGCCAGCTGTGTGAATATATCTATTTTGCCTGCCGGCTGTTACTCACCCGCGGCATATGTGTCCCAAGGGCATTGGTCTATATTGTTGTTAGTCGATACACGCAGTTTGAGAAGACGGTTTAATTACTTCCCGAAGTGTTATCTCCTGTAACAGAATCAAGTTGGAGTATAGATTTCCTATATATAGTAGGCTCGAACACTAAAGGTTACGTTGTAGATGAAGTCGTGTGTGGCTTGCTGTGGTTGTTTGTTGTCTAACGACAGTATGATAATCGAGTCCGGACCAGACAATCCACTGATCAACGGCATGAGCATCTACCTACACAGTTAGGATAGGACGACATGTGTCAACTAAATCAGCGAGCCTGACCATCCGATCCCGTTAGTCGCCTCTAACGACAAGCATGGGTTACTGAAGACCAATTCTAACCCGTCCATGTACATAAACATTATTCATTAAATATACAAAAAACAGTCTGGTACATTGTGGTTGTTTCCCTTTCCGCACACAGGACCTTGAGTTTTAATTGTGTTTCAGATATTTCAGCGTTTTCAGAAAGCAGGGGATATTTTTAACTTTCGGCTGGGATTTATGATGCATAAAAATAAATTGTTCGCTTGATTTGTTAGATGTATAAATAATTTTTCAGCTCAATATGTTAAAGATGATTATGAGTAGTATGAATCACTGAACATAATCGCATTACCTGACATTACCACAAGAAGCACACACACATCTATGAAGAAAGCTTGATGGATGGATGTAGACAGGCTGACGAAATGCATGGATTTCCTGTATAGAAATCAATACATATCTTTGTACTCATCTACGCTTACCTATCAACTACAAATAGACCGCAGCGGCCATGCAACTACAACAAAACTCTTTCCACCATTGTAAGAAATTTTGATCGTGAAAACAAGCAGAGCGGAACGGGACTGTTCGCGATCCTTGTGCTTGAACAAGCGCCATCTTGTTAATCATCAGCTCTTCCGCAGGAGGGAAAAGTCTCATTTGCTTTGTCCTCCTCGTGTGGTTTGACATGCACGTCCGGGTCGGCTTGGCAACACAAGCTGACCGTATAGCGTTGAGTAACAGAGACACAGATCAATTTAGGGCATTGTGTTCACGGTGCACACTGTCCAAAATGAAGCGCTCGGTTGTTGGATTTGCGATCGGCTCGTTCATGTTAGTTGGAATTATCGTATTTCATACAGAAATTGGAGACTTTTTTCTGGTGAGTAACATCGTGAACATCAGACTGATAAGTTTTTGTGGTAACATTCATGTTTCTATAGATAGATGGCGTGTTGTTGGAAAGATAACTAGGTGCACATGGCGGTTGGATAGTAGAATACATGCATACCGAGTGAAATCACACGTGTGTGTGTGTGTGTGTGTGTGTGTGTGTGTGTGTGTGTGTGTGTGTGTGTGTGTGTGTGTGTGTGTGTGTGTGTGTGTGTGTGTGTTGCTGTTATCCCGTCAGCTTCTACTCAAAACGTGCACGTGAAGGTGAGGTCAATCGATAAAAAACCTCATTTTGGACCTCCTGAAATGCTGGAAACCATTCAGCCGTACGAAGTAAAAATCACTCCATGATTGAACTGTCGATTAGGAGCACCATTTGCCGGGGGCATCTTACACGTACACCACGCCAAACGATTGACCATGGGAAAATGCAGACAACAGGGCAAGGACACTGTATATATTATATAGCTATAGTAGTCCCTTATCACATCCTGTTCCCAGTCCCCTAGACTAACAACTAGTCACTGAAATGAACGTAATTCCTTCTGAACATAATTTACTGAAAAAAAGTTCATAGTAAAAAAAATTAAATATATATAATGAAAAGGTGCCCTTAGACTTTATTCACCTGAAGCTGAGGAAATCTAGACTTGCCACATTTTCTAGACTTGCGTGGGCTTTCTTGGATATATTTACTTCAGGGTCTGTACGACAGACTACCAGTCCCTAAATACATTCCCATCCCATTGAGAGATCGGGCTTCTTGTGTAAGAGGCTCAGTCATGGGTCACGTGACGACTAGCCTTTTGATTATTTCAGGAAGCACTCTTTCCTGACCTGCTGGCAATGCGAACCCCAACAACGTAAAACGTTCAATTATTCATTATCCACTAATTATCCACTGATCCATGTGTATTTGGGAAATGTGTGGGTGGATGGTGTTGGGGTAGGTTTGGGGGTGGGGGTTGTTGTTGTCAAATCACAGGGTATTTGCTAGTACATAGAGTCTACACAGTTAGAGGAAGAATAAAGCTGTTTTTGGGTGTACAAAAACATCTATTATAGCATCTATGGTGGCTGTATCTGTTAACATGGGCTGGAAAGTTACTGCTTTCGATTTATTTTACGCCACATTTACTTCGAGAGACCGTGTCCCATACTAAATATATGCCATTGATCATTTATACTATTCTTTTTTAATACATCCGAGAAATAGATAGAGCTGTTTCCGATTTAACAGCTGTTTCCATGTTCATACAATTTTTCACCACTAATTTGCCAGTATCTCTGATGAAATGTGTTTAGGCGGACAGTTTGGAGTGATTATTTACGGTCTCAACGTTATATATTTGCAGTAATTGTACATATAATGTTGTTGTTTATATTTGTATATGCTTTTAAAGGCACTATATCCCAACACATTTCTCTATAATCAATAATGCATTTCTCTCAATGATACTAACTATCCGCCCTCAGAGAAGCTACCATATAATTTATTCCAAAACAAAATACGTATTTGGATTACAATAATTGCACCGTGCATAATCGACTCTGCCCTCTTGTTCATTATTTCAAGCGAACCCCATAGAGTTTTTAAAGGCTCTTTACGAATATCCTACAAACACATGTGATTGAAACCATTTCGGCAAACACCGACAACACCGCGTGCGACAGGTTTTGATGTACGGAGCAATTGTTTACATTCCATATATTACAAGTGTCCTCTGTTTGAAAACTGTTCGCCTCGAAGTTTCAGTTATCGATTTCAAGCAAGTCGTAAGGGACAATAAGTCTTTTATTGCATCAATAGGAAGCTAAAGTGAGTGCATATGCCCCAATATATATAATATAGGCCATAATATTGTCGAAAGTGTGTGACATTGTGCCTTTAACGTTACTGTTCTTTGCTGTTTGAACCGTGAAGTTTCGGGTTAGTATTGGTCTTCAGCAACCCATGCTTGTCGTAAGAGTCGACTTGGATGAAAACATGTCATCGTATCCCATTTGCGTACATCGATGCTCATGCTATTGATCACTGGATTGTCTGGCCGCCGCCATATAGCGTACGGCGTTACACAAACAAACAAATATATACAGACATTATGGGTGTTTCCCTCTGCTTGCTGTAAGCTCCAGTGCCATGTGCTTTGTGGTATGTTTGGTTAACATACCAAGGGATTACAACCCTGAAATTGTTGGAGCGGCAGCCCAGTGGTTAAAGCGTTCGCTCGTCACGCCGAAGACCCCGGGTTCGATTCACCACATGGGTACAGTGAGTGAAGCCCATTTCTGGTGTCCCCCGCCGTGATATTGCTGGAATATTTCTAAAAGCGGCGTAAAACTAAACTCACTCACTGAAATTGTCATAAAAATATGTCGTTTGCTTGGTTATTTAAAGATGGTGCTCAGGACAATATATGGTTGGCTGCTTTCTCTTAGGATTGGATTAATGAGAATATGGCGAAACCCGTTTTCCATACATATTGTGTTCTTGAGAATATAGGGAGGCTGTTTTCCATAAATATTCGTGAGAATATGTGGAAAAGTACCGGTGATGGGGAAAGCTATTTTCCCAAAAATATTGTGTTCGTGGCGATTGAGGATAGCTGTTTTCCATAAATATTATATTCGTGAGAATACATTAATATCATGTTCATGAGAATATACGGAAAGCTGTTTTACATAAATATTGTATTCGTGAGAATATGGGAAAGCTGTTTTCCATAAATATTGCATTCGTGAGCATATGCATGGGGAAAGCTATTTTCCAAAAAACATTGTGTTCGTGACGATTGAGAATAGCTGTTTTCCATAAACATCATGTTCATGATAAAATGGAGAAAGCTGTTTTACATATTATAAATATTATGTTCATGTGAATATGTGGAAAGCTGTTTTCCATAAATATTATATTCGTGAGAATACAGGAGAAGCTGTTTTACATTAATATCATGTTCATGAGAATATGTTTTACTTAAATATTGCATTTCTTGAGGATATGGGGAAAGCTATTTTCCAAAAATATTGTGTTCGTGACGATTGGGGGAAAGCTCCTTTCCATAAACATCATGTTCGTGAGAATATGGGGAAAGGTGTTTTCTAGAACTATTGTATTCGTGAGAATATCGAAAAAGCTGTTTTCTATAAATATTGTGTCCGTGAGCTTATGGGGGGAAAGCTGTTTTCCATACATGAAACGTTTTCATAAATGATAACCGCTGACCTGTCTTGTTCCAGCGCAACTCGCCTGTGCCAGTCATCTACGAGGAGAATTGTCAAAGTCACAAGTATGAAAAGGTATGCTTCGTTGACAGTGGGTGTTGATCTTACCTTTTCAGTTTACACAAGTTTGACTCATGAAGATCGATTCGTGTTAAAATTGGTCTTCAGCAACCCATGCTGCATGACGAAGCAGTATTTGACAAAAGGCAACTAACAGGATCTGGTGGTCAGGCTCGTAGACTAGCTTGTCATGATGACAATCACCGGATTGTCTGGTCCAGATTCGATTATTTACAGACCGCCGCCATATAGCTGGGATATTGCTGAGTGCGGCGTTAAACAAGAAAAAAAGAAAGAAACATACACGTGTGTATCTTATTGCGTGAATAAGCGAATTCAGTATATGCCGTTGTAAACTGTGTTCAAGATAGAGCATTAGTTTGTATGCTTGTTTGTTATGAAGCCATATTACAGCTACAAGACAGCGGCCTTGACATAATAGAGACAGGTATCATGAGCATCGACAGCTACTTTTAAGAACACTGTTTAATACTTCTTACGTAATAGGGGCGGTGGGGTAGCCTAGTGGTTAAAGCGTTGGCTCGTCACTCCGAAGGCCCGGGTTCGAATCCCCACATGGGTACATTGTGTGAAGCCCGTTTCTGGTGTCTCCCGCCGTGATGTTGCTGGAATATTGCTAAAAGCGGCGCAAAACCAAACTCAGTCAGTCAGTCTTACGTAATAATAAACCAATATTGTTTAAATTCTAATGTCTTCGTGGAAAACAATAATTATTTTATCCTACTGCTTTGTAAATGGTGCTATTTTAACTATGAAGGATGCATCACTGAGGAAATGGACCTTTCTTTTCTTCCGACTGGGGGCGGTGAGGTAGCCTAGTGGTTAAAGCGTTCATTCGTCACGCCGAAGACTCGGGTTCGATTCCCCACATGGGTACAATGTATGAAGCCCTATTTTTATGTCCCTTGTGATATTGCTGGAATATTGATAAAAAACGTCGTAATACTAAACTCAATCACTCATTTCCGAGGAAATCTCTGATCTTAAGGGATCAAGTTCAATGCGTTATGATTTAGTTAAGAATTAGGATCTAATACTCATTGATTATTGTTCCAGGATAATGCTTACACAGATACACCAATCATCCCTGTGGCAGAGTGTCGCAGAGGTCATGTGCCCCCTACACGATCTGAGATACGAACACTTGAACCTGGTCAATTGACTGAAATATACCACAGGTAAAATGTTAAAACGTTAAAACAGAGTGAGACTTGTCGCGGATCGCTTTATCTGCTAATTAGTCAGGGTCTCAACTGACTGTTTGGTTGATTGATTGCTTCGTTGAGTGAGTGAGTGAGTGAGTGAGTGAGTGCGTGAGTGAGTGCGTGCGTGAGTGCGTGAGTGCGTGAGTGCGTGAGTGCGTGCGTGAATGAGTGAGTGAGTGAGCTAGAACAGCATCCCTGTCCATCCCTGAGCAACGGTTTTTATTATGCATGGTTGTCTCCCTTAGAGGTAAATGTTCCAGTTTTCATGTCTTTATTAAAACAACGACTACAAGATAAATTCATTACGTATTGGTGCCAGGAGATGATGAAATCTACTACTTATATGTTATTCAAACAATTTAAGGTAAAATTTGGCTTTGAAATGTATTTAGTTAATGTTTTAAATTGTAACCACAGGTCTGCATTATACAAATTAAGATTATCATCTCATACATTATTAATTGAAACTGGTAGACATGGTAGTAATAAAATCCCACGGGATGAAAAAATTTGTACTAACTGTAATCTTAATGACATAGAAGACGAATTTCACTTTTTACTCAAGTGTCCATGTAAAAGATCTATTCATTTAAAGAAATGTTATTGTAAAAGATCTATTCATTTAAAGAAATATTATTGTAAAAGGTCTATTCATTTAAAGAAATGTTATTGTAAAAGATCTATTCATTTAAAGAAATATTATTGTAAAAATTATTCAGTTTATAAATGTATACAGTTATTATCATCAGAAAATATTAATACTCAACGCTCTCTAGGCAGATATGTGTATGAAGCATTCCGTGTAAGAAACAACTTTTAACTTATTAATAATGTCATCCTCACCATCCAACATAAATATTATCTATATTGTATTGTATGTATGGCCAGAGGCCCATGTGGCTTGCGTCAATAAAATCTGTCTGTCTGTCTTAATGCGGAAGGAACATGCCGAGTGGGATCATACAAACTCATATATACTGTTTCGTCCTTGATATAACCTTGACCTTGACCTCTATCCTTTCTGATCTGAATCATTTTGGTGGAAATATTAGGATTGAGACTTTGGATATGACTTTGAACTTGTAGTTACGCGGAGAACATGAGAGTGGCTTGTGACGACAACCAACGTGCAAGTCGTATGATCTTGACAATGGAGAGCATCAGGTTGTGTTGTGGGACGCGTTGTGTTAAATGACCTTGACCTTGATGTAGCAACGTCATTACGTCTTTTTTGTAGTTACGTGGAAAACATCCAGGTGGCGTGTGGAGACATGAAGAGAATGGGGCTTCAGCAAGATGGCGGCTGGGAGATCTGTAACGACCCCCTCGTCAAACCAAAGAAACCGTGTCTGGTCTATTCCTTCGGGTGAGGACACGATTTAATGTTGTTATCTGGTAGCACAGTCATTACAAGAAAACAAAGTTCTTGAACCAGAAATATTTTATTGGATAATACACACGCTGGTATGTTAAGTCAGTACTTTACATCACTGAAGACCGTGAAGATTCGGGTTGGAATTGGTCTTCAGTAACCCATGCTTGTTGTAAAACGCGACTAACGGGATCGGGTGGTCAAGCTATCTGACTTGGTTGACACATCTCATCGTATCCCAATTGCGTAGATCGATGCTTATGCTGTTGATCACTGGATTGTCTGGTCCAGAGTCGATTATTTACAGATCGCCGCCATATAACTGGAATATTGCTGAGTGCGGCGTAAAACAATACACACTCACTACATCACTGATGGTATTTACAGAGGCGACCCGCGACAACAAAACTGTACAATTAACTGTGAAGAGTCGCCCCTCCCAGTCGCGAATACACAGTTTCCTGGAATGGCCACTTTGCCCCCCACAATATATAATTGTAGCCTACTTAAAATATATATCATACAATACAAGGGGCGGTGGGGTAGCCTACTGGTCAAAGCGTCCGCTCGTCAAGCCATAGACCCGGGTTCGATTCTCCACATGGGTACAAGTGTGAAGCCCATTTCTGGTGTCCCCGCCGTGATATTGCTGGAATATTGCTAAAGGCGGCGAAACACCATACTCACTCACACACTGTTAACATAACGCGGGTGGCGTGGGGCTGGTATTATTAGTTGATGAGGGGCTGCACCACGTAAGACTGAAACCCGAATAAATCCAATGCGCTCACAGTAGTGGTGTGGTAATTGATCGCAGTTCACGATACAATCCATCGATTTACAACCCCTGTATCGCAATACATACGATACATTAAACGTTATATTGCGCTGAGGTGAAGTGAAGTTAGGTTTAACGTCGTGCTTGAGAATATTTCGCTCATATGACGACGTGCGTGCGTGTTTATGTGTATGTGCGGCTGCTTGTACTAGCCCAGACTGAAGCTGGTTTTATAGTGCTAGCCCACTGAGATACCATGCCGCAGTGAAGCATGAATACCCCACTCAGACACATTATACTGACTCCGAGCCGACCAGTACCCATTAATGCCGAGCGCCAGGCAGGGACCAACAAGTACCATATTTTAACGTTTTTTGGTTGACGCGGTCGGGGATCGAACCCGCGACCTTCAGCTTATATTGATGCAAACATGTGAATAGTAACATAAACTGTCCAAGAACCAGATTATGCCGCTTCACCATCATTTCCTGGTTGGTTGTAAATAGCAGAATGTTCCTCCATTATAATATCCTATCTTTATTGTCTGACAAATGATTCGGGGACGTGATTCACATGCGAAAAAGGAGAGTTTGTGATATCATTAAATATCGGAACATATATCATATCACACCCATATTATCTGAATATATAGCGTATCACGTCCACATCATGTCGGCACACCGCCAGCTGACAGTATATACACTTTGCAAGAAATTCTGCATTAGCATTGGTAAATACGAATATATAAACTATAAACAATTTGAATAGCATATATATATATTATATTTCCAGCATCAACAACGACTTCAGTTTCGACGACGCGACGGAACTGGAATACGGATGTCAAATTCATTCTTTTGATCCGAGGTAAGAACTGTAGATGACAATGTTGAATTTGTATCTTTCCTTTAGGGAACATGCGTCTTACGGTTTCCTGTTGTGTTTCACGAACCGTCGGTTCACATGTCACATAACATCATGAATCCTCATAATTTATTTCCGTATGAAATACCAGTTCATAAAACCCCATGCTGCATTTATTTCCTAACGAAACAGAAAATGAAGGACGAAGGATGTACTCGAGTTTGCATATTTATGAAGGAACCCATTTTCATTTGATGTTTAAATCATCACTCATTCCTGCTACACTCTTGTATAAAGTAACCTTTAGCTCTGTAACTGTTCTGTTAATTAAAAGAATGGTTCAGTGAAACTTGAGATGAGAAATGATTGTGCTTCCACATGACCTACATGGCCTTGCTATCAAACCATGAAAGATTAATCGGGGTGAACGGGGATACACGCCTCATAGGTTTCTGTCTGGCGTGCTTAGGGAAGCAATTGTGTACAACTAATTTTGCGGATCCTCAACATAGAGTAATAAGGTTGCAGTCGACCTTTCTCTCTCTCTCTCTCTCTCTCTCAGTCTCTCTCTCTCTCTCTCAGCCAAGTCGAATTCATACGTTTAACGTCACCTCTTTCTCTCTCCCATTCTTTCTTCCCCCCCCCCTCTCTCTCTCTCTCCTCCTCAGCTAAGTCGAATTCATACGTTAGAATTTGCAGGTACTGTATAATTTCGATAATATTTCATCATATGTACTAGTGTACACTGTTTAACGTCACCTCTTTCTCTCCATTTCTTTCTTTTACTCACGGTCGCTCGTCTCTCTATTTCTCTCTCTCTCTCTCTCTCTCTCTCTCTCTCTCTCTCTCTCTCTCTCTCTCTCTCTCTCTCTCTCTCTCTCTCTCTCTCTCTCTCTCTCTCTCTCTCTCTCTCTCTCTCTCTCTCTCTCTCTCTCTCTCTCTCTCTCCCAGCTTGACTTTACTCTGGTAAGTCGGATTCATAGTTAGAATTTTCAGTAAAACAGATTCCACACTACACGACGTGAAACATCAAGGACATGATTTCGGATTTGTCCGCAGCTAAGGTTATTATTCAAATACGAAATTTTATTCTCAGTATGGGTAAAGACGACCATCAGCGCAGCAAAGGCATAATGTTTCATTCTTTGGGAATTTCGGACTACAACGGCAGATCAGAGAGAAAATGGCCGATGAAAACCCTCAACTGTATACGCGAGTCTCTTCGCCACACGCAGGTATCTGTCTTATGATCCTTGTTTTACCGGGGTTTTTTTTATTTATTTTTTTTATAGCGTCTCATACCATTATTCTAGCTGGTTGTCTGTAAATAATCAATTTCAAATATGGACCCGGTTACTGAATACCTGAGTCGGTCATCGCAATTGGGATGTGACAACATGCAGTAAAGAATTCAGTAACCATGACAACCGATCCCGTTAGGCGCAAACAGAAGTTAATTAGTCTCAACTCAGATTCTCACGGGTGCGTGGCACGGTAGCGGGTGGGGGTAAGTAACGGTAGTGAGTGAGCGACGGAAATAGGGACAGGTTTTTCCATCGCGTTTTGCAATGTTCTCCAACATGACGAAGACGGACATCACGTACCTTAGCTAAGATACATAGCGTTCACTGACATGTCAGTGAACGCCATGTATCTTAGCTCACGTACCTTTGTCGGAAATGATATATCCCACACGTTCGCTATGACAGACTTGCGTCTCGTGGGGCTAGGGACCTATTAGCTTGAGTTCGAATCCCGGCCCGCCCAAATTTTGTATTATAAGTTGTTCAGTGGTCTCGAGGCGGACATGAGCTGATGTACCCTCGATGTTTGTTTATGTTTGGGACATGAAGGAACATCGAGGGTACATCAACCCATGGACCACGAGGGACCAGTGAACAACGTATTTATCTTACCAAACACCTCAATGGTAATTTTGAACTGTTTGAAGCACGGGTATCGGATCATAGTATAGAGGACAGGACGACAAGAAAAACAAATTTAGAGTTATCTCCCTTTCATCGATTTGCATTCGCGAAACATCGGTAATTTCCGTACACCATACCTGATTCAATGTTATTCGAGATAAAGAATTACTACTACGAAGTACCAAATGAGTTCGGCATTCCCAGCGGGGTACATAGAAAATGTTACTCGCTTGTAAGCGGGGTCCATTGAAAAATATAGAAGAGCGCTCAGCCAATCAGAAAATGACGTTTTTGTTAGCACCATATCTTTGCAATATCCTGTGTTTCACCAACGTGGTGAGACCAGCATCACTTTAGGATTTCCTCCCAAATTAAGCTGAACATGACGTAACTCGAATACCGTTTAAACCCAAATTCACCCATTTCGTCGTGACGAGAGACCCCCTTAACTCCGGTACCAAAATATCTTTAAACTTTACCAAAACGATACATCATTAATCCTTTTTCTTTTCATCTTTCAGACTACAATTGATATTTTGAAAATTGATATTGAAGATATGGAGTGGAAGGTGATCCCGGAAATGATGAGAAACAACGCGTTACACAACGTGACACAGTTTGTATTTGAGGTGCATATTTCACTGCAACATACAGACGCTCCTCCAGACAAGTACATAACGGCACTGGAAATATTCCGGGATCTATATGATCTCGGTTATCGGATTTTCCTCACACATAGAAACCAGTATTGCCATTACAAGTCGATGTCAGGAAAGCAGAGGACTTCTTGCCATGAAATTTTTATGATGAAAGTTTGCTGAGTGGGATTAGCGACAGTTTTGTTTCTGACCTTTTATTTGTGGTTTTGTTTGTGGTGCTAGCCGATCTCACGCATATCATGGTATTTCTGAAAGATTGCTCACAATTGAGTTTGTACGGTGGACGTTTCACGAAAAATGACAGGGGTCACGTGATATGTTCTCAATCCATGTACCATTTGATTCCAACTAGTGACTGCGGATCTTGGCACGACTATGGGACGCTACTCTGTAGTGTTTGCAAGATCAGTCATACCCCCATTTGTGGAGTAATCATTCACCGTCCATGTTGTGTTTTTCTCACTTCAAAACAAAACAATTATCTGAAGACGATTGCAATCTTCAAATGTCTGAAGACAACTGGACTCACGTATGTGCAACAAACTGAAGCCAGTATGCAAATGTCCAAAGACTGCAAATATCTAAAGACTGTTAGACCCACGGATTTCGAAATGTTTCAAGACTATTGGACCCGCGTGACAGCACTCAATAGCAATAACAGGATTGGAAGGTTTGCCTAGTCCACCAGTGGGCACAGCGGGTTGATGAATACACCACAGATCTTGAACTCCACCCTAGTCCCCTGTCCTGTGGAAATGGATTCTTCCGATGTGCGTGGAAAACCTACTGTTGACGGTTGATTGTTTTATCTTCATCAGCAAGATATTTTAAGTTTTTGGAATGTTGTCTTCCACATCACTTCCGGTCATTTTATTGGTTTTATTCATATATTATATTCATTTCAGTTTAATTTTATGATAATTCTTTTCTCAGTATTAAATCATGTACTTCCTTTACGAAAAACTAATGCTTATGGAAATACTGTCAGGCGGGTTTGCGTTTATGATTTTATATTATTTCTATATATGAATAGTTACATTTGATAACTATTATGTATCGTTCCAAATTTGAATTCATTGGTCATGATATTTAGATAAATTTCAATTTATTTAATGTGCAATTGGAACACTATACACTACCGCATTGGATATATTTTGGGCAATTGCAGCTCCTTACATAGAACCGGCATCGTTTAATGTATATTCATGCCAATAATGGTTGTCACCCCTTCAATTTTTTCATTGAGAGGGAGTGTGGGGTGGGGGTATGAGGTGTGGGGGTTTGGGAGGAAGGGGCGACAACCATTATTGGCATGAGTATATATTGCCATCGAACTTGGATGCACGGGATGCTTTGAGCTTAAATGTGGCCAAACCGACGTCAGATGCATATATATAATATGCTTCACACGCTTCATTGTGATTCTGGTGAATAGATTGTGGCCACAGTTTCATTGCAAATTGTGGTAAATTATGGTAAATATGTGAGTTGAATTGGTTGAAGGTTTATGCATCAGGGTACGGTAGAAGTTACCAATTCACTGAGGGAAAAGCGTAAACTGATGAAGGTGCAATCACTCCAACCACGTCCAACCTCCTACAACTAACTCTTTTTACCATCCCGTACACCACTAAATATGGTCAGGCTTCCAATTCTTGAACAGGTGGAATTCTTGAACCATATACCAGTCTGCATAGATACACGTATATTAGACTTGGAACTTCAAGATATTTATTACTGAGCGTACTCCTAAGCTTAGGGACATTTACTTTATTGTTTTGTCACTTTTGAAAAGAAAAAAGGATAAAACATGTTGAAATATACGCCAAATATTGAAATAAACGCCTCTTACGACAAACATGGGTCACTGAAGATCAACAAATATTGAAATATACGCCTCTTACGACAAACATGGGTTACTGAAGATCAATTCTAACCCTGATCTTCACGGGTCCCGAAATAGAGCAGTATGTTTCCCTGATCTCTTCACCCCAGCAGCATACACTGGGTGATATTATATTTTATCTCTCTCATGCATTGACTTTACTCAGTATTTTAATAAAATTTCCTTTTTGTGGAAAAATTGGTTTTTAAGAATTATTTGTTCAGTGTGTGTGCGTGAGTGCGTGAGTTCAAACGCCAAGATCTGTTCAGGCACATAAAGCACTTGGATTGACATCTTGAGAATTAAGTGAGTGTGTGATTATCGTTCAGCTCCGTCTCTGAACACAATTTCCCCTGTATTCACACATTGTACCCATGTGGGGATTCGAACCCGGGTCTTCGGCGTGACGAACCAACGCTTTAACCACAAGGCTACCCTACCGCCCCGGGTGGAAAATAGAAGAGTTTGGTTTTACGCCGCTTTTAGCAATATTCCAACAACATCACCGCGGGGGACACCAGAAATGGGTTTCACATATTGTACCCATGTGGGGAATCGAAACCTGGTTTTTGGCGTGACGAGCGAACTCTTTAACCACTAGGCTACCCTACCGCCCCGGGTGGAAAATTAGAAGTGATACAGGTGTTGGACGTTTACCATTTTAGTGGAACTCACATGGGTATGGTGTTGGATCCATAGCATGCCGAAACAGATTTTCAGAACCGCAATTCTAGGATTCTGGTGCGCCCAAGGGAAACTCCCAATAACCTCACCCTTGCCGTTACTTAGAAATGATCTGCTAATTATTATTATGAATTATCACTTTTATCTCAGACAGTGTCTCTCCGAGAGAGCGATAGGTAGGTGGACCGATCATTGAGCCACCTAATGCCAAGAAAGAGGCAAAATGTTTCTTCATGTTACCCTGCCTGGAGCTCGATATTAAGGGGTTGATACGAAGAGTGGACAATGACCTGTCTGGGTGAGATGTCCATGTTAAACTGCTGTATAAGAGCAGTAATCACGAACACGACGATGAACCCCTCGTCACGCCATCTCAACACTATATCCAAATATATGAGGGGCGGTGGGGTAGCCTAGTGGTTAAAGCGTTCGCTTGTCACGCCGAAGAGCCGGGTTCGATTCCCCACATGGGTACAATGTGTGAAACCCATTTCTGTTGTCCCCGCGGCAGTATTGCTGGAATATTGCTAAAAGCGGCGTAAAACCATACTCACTCACTCACTCACTCAACAAATATATGAATCAGACCCTGACAAACCAGTGGCTGGTATGCTGGCTGGAAATCAACCACGTTATGAAAACCAGACGCTGGTTATCTGAAGGCTGATCCAACCAACATGGGCAATGTGGAATGGGAACACAATGTATGCCCCGACTGGAACATCTTGGAGATGGTGTCATATGTTGATGCTGGCGATTTTAAGAGCGCTTCTGATGAATCGAAACCTTATCTACCGCCGCACTTGCAAATAATGGGGATGATACTATGTTCTCCACTCTCACACCCCTTAAACACGGATCTAAAATATGATTGGTATTTTGCGGCTCCGGACATGGATTTTCCTTATGGCTTTGAGTAAATTATTCTGAGAAGAAGAGTTTATGCGTAGCAAGGGGATGATAAGCATTGGAAGGATCTGTTGCTTTAGATGAGAGTGAGTGAGTTTAGTTTTACGCCGCGCTCAGCAATATTCAAGTGATATGGCGGCGGTCTGTAAATAATGAGTCTTGACCAGACAATCCAGTGATCAACAGCCTGAGCATTGATCTACTTAACTGGGATACGATGACGTGTCAACCTTATCAGCGAGCTTGACCACCCGATCCCGTTAGTCGCCTCTTACGACAAGCATGGGTTACTGAAGACCAATTCTAACCCGGATCTTCACGGTGTGCTTGAATAGGATCCCGTGGTCACAAGCTGCGGAGATGCCCTTAAACACATTCAGTATGTGAAGGAAGTAATCGTGAGTGCTAGCGTGTCATTATGTATGTTTACGTGTGTATGCGTTAGTTTCTTGGTGTTTTGTTGTATGCTGTTGATTTACTATGATGTGTGCGCGCGTACACGCGTCCATGTGCGTGTGCGCATGTGCGTCTTTATTGTGACTGGTATGTTCGAAGTACGTCAAACATTTTATTCTTTGAATATTCGCAGATGGGTTAATAGCGGAGAGTCAAGGTCTGACTCACACACACGCCAACACACACACACACACACACACACACACACACCAAAATAAAATTAGAACTGAGGTTTATAACCTCGTCTGAAGTTGCTCCCGTTGCACGAAGCATCCGTAGATCGATCACTGTTGGATCTGTCAAAGGTTGCAAAGGCGCGGGTGGAATCCACAACTCAACATCCTGTTAAAATAGAAAGATTAAGGATTCTTCTGCCGGTTTTAACATCATTTTGGGGAGTGAAATTTTAGATCGATTAACATAATGTCCACCTCCAAAACAAGGAATGTCGCTCACAAATTTTAAAACTGAAGTTCAGTTCTAAAGCAGTTTCACGTCTCAGTCACTGTGAGATTTCAGAATAAACAAATCCAATGTACACATGTGTTAGATGCGATACTCTTCCTGCGAAATAGCTAACTAATGTAACAGTTATAGAATATTATGTTTTATTGAACAAATAATTCGTACATGTCTATGTATATGTATGTGTGTATAGAATATGTTATTTCGAAAGATATGAAGCAAATATTTCATAATTTGTCAGGTCAAACCATGATATATGTACTGGTGAGTATTAAGTCCCCCCGCCACGAATTGATTCATAATCAGAGTTACCTCCCTCCATCCCAACCCTGCACCTCATATCCCCCCTCTCCCCCTCAGCCCTTCCTTCTTCGACACCACTACGAAAAGAAACTTATAAAAGTCACTTCTCAATGAGTTCCTTGACGTCACCATACGTTGGCATTCATGAAGTTGAACAAATGTCACTTGTTAAATGAATTGAAAATGGGGTTACTAGTTGACGAAAATCATCTGGTTTCTAGACACCAAAAGGAAATGGAATGCTATGTGGAATGAGAAGGCCCATTTTAAAATCACACGGGTCACACCTGTCACGCGACCTGGTACTTGAGTGGCAGGCCCATGTTACAAATTCGTTGTTGAACAAAATAACTCGCTTACCCGTAACCGACCCTCGAAATCCGTCGCTAGTACATTCAACAACTGTCACAGTTAATTTTTCTCTGTCTTATCTGAGTTTTTCAAAAACTTAGTAATTTGTACACATAATACTTGCTAATTGTTACACGAAACATAAATACAAGTACGAGCTCGTACACATAATTGATCAAAACACAATGAAGAACTCACATTTCAATGTCAATGTTTAGATTCGTTTGGATATAGACATTGAACTAGGAACGCAGCAGCAAATGTCCGCATTAGACTTTCTCCAAGACTTTCAGTTCTCGAAGTTTTTGTTGACGAAAGCAACTTGATAGTTTTCCGCTTTCTTCTGTCGTCGCTGGACAAACATCATCACTGCGACACCAATGATGACACCAACTGCCAACATGGCTAAAGCGACGCCTGCGATTGTCCCTGGATGAAAGAAGACGTCAAACGATGATTGGAAAAGAAATGTACCATAGGCCAGAATCCATACCCTTTCTTGTATACCCTTTAAAAAAGTAGGAGAACCTGAACTTTCAATTTGGATAGGAAGTATAAGCGTTAACAAACTTTTTAAAAGACAGACATCTTATGAACGCACCACCATTTCTCTTTATCACCACCCCTAAACACAACGCACTGGATGCACGTGCGCAAAGCAGTTGCCCCATACACGTGCATGGGGTGTCATTTCTGATTTTGACGGTTTTCAATAAATGACTGTAATTTTGACAATAATCTTGCATCACATAGTTGTAAGTGTTTGTTTCTAGCCGGTTTTTTGTGTGTGTTACAAATCGAAAATCGTACCAATTTCACGTCATACACCATCTTTCAAAAACGATTAATGTACAAACAACTATGGTCATAAGGAAGTGCAAATGGTGATGCACTCTCAAAACATTCATTATTGTCATATCAACATTGATTGAATTAAAATGAAGTGCTCCTACATTTCTTAAGAGTATTTGTGGTTCTGTGTGATTCATGTGGCCCTGTGTGTGATGTGATCCTATATCATGTGATTCTGTCTGTGTGATGTAGACCTGTATCATGTGGATGGGCGTGGTGTCATAGTCTGTGATGTGATCCTATGTCATGTGATCCTGTGTGATGTAGACCTGTGTCATATAGTCATGTGGATGGGCGTGGATGTTTGAAGCACGGGTATCGGATCATGGTATCGAGGACAAGATGACAAGATGTAAGGATGAATGCTGCGATCATATGTAATGATATGATCCTTTGCGATCTGTCATGTGTGATCCTGTGTGAAATTCAATTGTGATGTGATCTGTGTGACGTCATCGCGTGTGATGTGATCCTGTGTGATATGTCATTTGTGATCCGATCCTATCTGATGTGTCATGTGACACAATATGCTACCATATGATCCATTGATGCGTCATGTGATGTGATCTTATGAAATATAACTTGTGATCCAAAGTAGATAAAACAAGCCGGTAAGCTATTTCTTTCAAGCATTTTACATTTTATAAAACTTTCACAAATACTGGATGTCGTTGTTGTAGGCGTTTTACCTCCGCTGCTCGACGACTTCTGTGGGGTTCCGACGTCGCCACAATTGACTGGTGCCTTCGTCGGGTTGTTTCCTGGGGTTTTTTAAGATAAAGAGACACAGCAGCTAGTTACAAACACAACATCTCGACTGACACTGGACATTCTGACATACGGCATACACTACCTGGATGTTCTGATGAACGCGGGAACAGTGGAGGCCAAGCCACTCACTTCCTCTGATTATTGTTTTATTTGTTGTCTCCACTTTGTTGGACACATTTTCTCGGCTTATGGGCTATCTTGAGACACTGATTATGTCGACTTACTTGGCTAGAATTTACATTATTTTTGACAGCTGGAATAGTGCGTCAATAAAGAGCAAATTTCCAAAAGACTATCTGGAAAAATTGTCGCCACCCTAAATATTTCGACACACTGGTTATCTGACGATATAATACGATTAAAGAAGTTTTGGAGGCGCTTGGGTTGGTGGCGAGTCGACTTTGATGAAGAGGATGTTATGTCGTGCCTTCTTCCAATAGTCATCTTTAAACTCTACATATATTACTTAAGGACCAACATAATTAATTGTATGGAACATGCATATATGATGTGTAAGGATAATTACATACCATCCTGAACCGGCAAATGCTATGTTTACCTGTTCCTGGTCTTGGAGTCTGTTGTCCAGGAATTGGCTTGGACGTCTGTTGCCCAGGATTTGGTTTGGGCGTCTGTTGTCCAGGGTTTGGCTTGGGCGTCTGTTGTCCAGGATTTGGCTTGGGCGTCTGTTGTCCAGGATTTGATGTCGGCTGGCCAGGATTTGGGTTTTGCGTCGCTCCTACAACACCAGAACTGAGTGAGTGTGGTTTTATGTAGCTTTTAGCAATATTCCAGGAATATCACGGCATGGGACACCAGAAATGAGCTTCACACATTGTACAGGGGAATTGTACATCGTATGTGGGGAATCGAACCCGGGTCTTCGGCGTGATGAGGGAACGCTTCACCACTAGGCTACCAGACCGCCCCAGAACACCAGAAGGATGGCTCAATGTGAGAGTTCAGAGTGACAATACATAAGACGTTTTCAATGCTCACTGTTGGCAACAGTCCATCATCATTTGTGGCAATGTAATGTCACAAGCCAATAACACACATAGTAGCAAATCCATTTTAGTCCTGTTGTCTTATGTGTAACAAGGCTTTAGCCTTCCAGAGTATGCAACTGAGTGAAGATATGTCTGAACATGAACGTTCAACACAATGGATTCGTATAGGATTTCATATCTCAAGAGAATCAGTTCCCCGCTGCAATGACCACCCAGCTGTAAGGAGATAATTACTACCCTTCAATACCCACCTTCTTCAAGAAGATAATTACTACCCTTCAATACCCACCTTCTTCAAGAAGATAATTACTAACCTTCAATACCCACCTTCTTCAAGAAGATAAGTACTACCCTTCAATACCCACCTTCTTCAAGGAGATAAGTACTACCCTTCAATACCCACCTTCTTCAAGAAGATAATTACTACACTTCAATACCCACCTTCTTCAAGAAGATAATTACTACACTTCAATACCCACCTTCTTCAAGAACATAATTACTACCCTTCAATACCCACCTTCTTCAAGAAATTAATTACTACCCTTCAATACCCACCTTCTTCAAGAACATAATTAATACCCTTCAATACCCACCTTCTTCAAGGAGATAAGTACTACCCTTTAATACCCACCTTCTTCAAGGAGATAAGTACTACCCTTCAATACCCACCTTCTTCAAGAAGATAATTACTACTCTTCAATACCCACCTTCTTCAAGGAGATAAGTACTACCCTTCAATACCCACCTTCTTCAAGAAGATAATTACTACCCTTCAATACCCACCTTCTTCAAGAAGATAATTACTACCCTTCAATACCCACCTTCTTCAAGAATATAATTACTACCCTTCAATACCCACCTTCTTCATGGGAGAAATTAATTACTACTACCCTTCAATACCCACCTTCTTCAAGAATATAATTACTGCCCTTCAATACCCACCTTCTTCAAGAACATAATTACTACCCTTCAATACCCACCTTCTTCAAGAACATAATTACTACCCTTCAATACCCACCTTCTTCAACTGATTCATATTAAGAGTATGTTTAGTTTTACACAGCTTTTAACAATATACCTGCAATATCAGGGCGGAGGACACCAGAAATGGGCTTCACACATTGCGCCCATGTGAGGAATCGAGCCCGGGTCTTCGGAGTGACGAGCGGACGCTTTAACCACTAGGCTACCTCACCGCCCAGATATATATTAATAGTACTATCGATAATATAATGGTGATACTGCACAACGATACACGCCTGACTCGGTATCCTAACAGCGTGATATGTGTATGATATACTATTCATACCTTGCTAAGGATCAAATCATGGATTCAACAGAAAACTATTATGTTGGGTCAAATTTGGATTAAACACCTAGGCTTATTGTAAGCATGGATCCTAGGTTTTAGTATGTCATTGCATCTTGTGGATCCCATACCTGCTATTGACATGTGTTGTTTATTTGTCAATTATGTGCAAAATGTTTCTTTGGTGCCATGAAAACCATTTTTATGGTTACTCATGTATCAAGTGCATAATGTTAGATTAAAGTGGTTGTTTGCATAAAGAGGGGGTTACCATATTATTATTTATAAAGTTTGAAATGGATACAATTTCAAATTATAAATCCACGTTTAAGTAAAGTTGTGAATTTGTGTGATCCTTAGCAAAGTTCGAGTAGTATATACTGATACATTTGGGACTCCATCAATAACATATTGTTGAAATTTCACAATGATTCGCGCTTACCACGCCATTAATAACATAATATTGATAACTCACAATCATTCACTTGACACATCTTCAATAACATCATGTTACACAATGAAAAACAAAAGAGTAATTCAGAACAATGAGATGAACTTTACATACTATCAATAACATAATTAGAATACAACAGAATGAGATATCTTTGCAAACTATCAATAACATAACTGGAATACTACAGAATGAGTGAGTGAGTGAGTTTAGTTTTACGCCGCGCTAAGCAATATTCCAGCTAAATGGCGACGGTCTGTAAATAATTGAGTCTGGACCAGACAATCCAGTGATCAACAGCATGAACATCGAGATAAGCAATTGGGATACGATGACATGTGTCAACCAAGTCAGCGAGCCTGACCACCCCGATCCCGTTCGTCGCCTCCTACGACAAACATGGGTCACTGAAGTACTACAGAATGAGATATGTACACCTGTATGTTATCAATAACATAATCAGAACACCCCAGAATGAGATATACTTCACATACTATCAATAACATTTTTATTCTTATTTGTAAATTTTTCTCAAAGTACAGGTCATATGTCACATGATGTAATCAACAAGTTAGAATAACAATTGCATGTTCTTAACACCTTCAAGAGAATATGTATTTATGTAAAGATGCTAATATCTGAGTCTATACAGCTATAGACATACATGTATATTGGTCTACAGTCTTTGCTTATGTTCAATGTTAAATGTGGACTTTATCCAAAGCAGGTAGTACATTATTAGGCAAATAAAGTATGTAGCGATGACCAAAATTTTGTAAATCTATCACATGAACAGGTTGTAAGAGCTATACATCTTGAGACATAATAGTATTTGCAGCAGACTCTAAAAATATTCTTTTGATCTGGTATTATTCCATACTTTCGGTTGTGAAAAATTGTCTGTTTAATTAGAAGCAAAATTATATTCAAAGGATCATTTCGAATTTCCTTTAATCCAAATACTTGGATTTGTGGAGTAAGTTTAATCCTTATTCCAGCATCAGACATGAGCCACTCTTCAATTTTCTTCCAAAGTCTACTTATCAAATTACAATCCCCCAAAAGGTGGAAAATAGTTTCATTAGAAGTATTACAATAGCTACACAGTGATGAGTCACTGACTTATATTTTATGCAAATAATAATTTGTGCCTAAAATATTGTTAATAATTTTCATTTGGAACCATCTTAATTCCGTACTCTCTGTACATCTAAATGGCATATATTATCAGTTCTCCAATCTGATTCATCAATGTTAGATTCAAGTATGGTTTCTCATTTTAAATTTGAGGCTGATTTCTTGAATATTGACGGAAGAAAAGTGATACAAAACAACCTCCTAACCTTATCAGAATCTAACAGTTAATGAATATAGTAAGGAACTATAGGCAATTCTAATGATAAGTGGTCTGAGTTAAGGGTAACAAGATTATTAATTTTTGTAGCTGTTTTACACTACTGATCAGACGTTGATAAGATAAGAAATTGGCATTGCCATGAAATTTAGCTACACATTCATTAAAATCTAAATATTTTCCATCATTGTCCAGTGGATCTTTAACCGACCTTACTCCTTTCTTGTACCAATCTGAGTAAAAAAGAGTTTCATTACCAATAATAAGTTTGTTGTTGAACCACAAGGAAATGTCAGAAATTTCCCTACACATGGTGATAGTTCCCATAAGGTTTCAATGTAATCTGCCCAAGCCATAAGTACATCGCTTCAAAAAGGATTATTCATGTTGTCGGCATATTTGACTTGGGCCAATTTCAAAGAAACTTCCTGGTAACGGAGGTAGATTTACGAAAAAAAGATTTTGGAGGTTTGAGTCTTTTGTCAAGATTATTTTTATCCAAGACAGTTTTTGTGACTTGTTTTAAAGATATGTGGTACTTTAATTCCTCCATCTTTGTGTGTACAGTGCATTTTCTCTCTCTTTATTTTGTCAGTCTTTCCAACCCAAATAAATTGAAAACAGTTCCAATATTCTGAGTTGGATTAGGTAACATTGAGAAGAGATGGTACAATTTAGGCAAGACAAGTGATTTCAGCATTGTATTGCTTCCCAATGGAGTTAATGTCCGGAATGACCAGATTTTCATTAAATTTAACATGTTTTGTAGTTTATCATTATAATTTATTTTCTACCATTACATCCACGTCTACATCCAAGTCTATTCCAAGCAAATTAAAGCTCTTTACCCATTCAAGATTCCATTTGTTACATAGTTTATGTTTTGATCTCATTTTAGATCCAATCCATATAATTTTACTTTTTTCAATGTTCAATTTAAGTCCTGAAAACCTAGCGAAGAAAGTTAGTTAATAAATTGTTGTATATAAAGATTTCTCAGTTCCATCGAGAATAATAGTACTGTCATCAGCAAATTGTGAGAGAATATATTCAATATGTCCAATTTTTACACCCTAAATATTTTTGTTATTTCTCAGCATAATGGCAAGGATTTCTACACACAGTAAAAAAAATGTATGGTGATAATGGGTCGCCTTGACGACTGCCACGTGATATTGGAAAGAAAGGAGTATCAAATCCATTCACAGGGATACACGATTTTAAATCTTTGTAGAGTACATTTATCCATTTTATTTCTGGGCCAAAATTGAAAATACTTTATCAATATATTTCCAATCAACTGTATCAAAGGCTTTTTCAAAATCTACTTGAAGAAGCAAGCCTGGAATCTGATAGTTTTCAGTGTAATGCATGATGTCATAGATAAGCTGGGTGGCTTCGCCAATAAAACGGCCTGTCATGAATCCTTCATTGATCAAATGTGGCAAGACATATTTTATTCTTTGAGCAATAACAGCTGAAGCTAACTTATTGAAAACATTAAGGAGTGAGATTGGTCTCCAATTTTTCATAAATTGTTTAGGTCTATTTCCTTAGGGATACAAATTATAAGTCCTTGTTTTTCAGTAATACATGTAGATAATTCACCTGTGTCAAAATAATAATTAATATCATTTTAAAGATATTTGTTGAGATCCTTCCAGAAAAATTGTAAAATTCAGAAATAAAACCATCAGGCCCAGGGCTTTTCTCATTTTCTGTTCTTTTTAGGGCTTCTAGCAATTTTGACGTAGAGATTTGACTTTCTAATAATGATGCTGTGTCATCATTTAAGGTTGGTACAGTGACATCTTGAAAAACTTGGTTTAAGTCAACATCTGAAAAGTCCTGCTGTTGATAAAGTCTATTATAGAACATTCTCACCTCTTCTTCAATTAATTGATCTCTTGTCATGTTTCCAGAGATGTCTGCAGTCTCGTCCATTTTTTCTTGAACAGATTCTATTTCTGATAGCAAGTCCTTCTCTGGTGTTTCTCTCTTTCTGTTTTCCATGATGAATATTGTATAGTTTCACTCCGTATTTCCAAAGAAGAGTTTCCCAAAGGAGGCTGCCATGATCATTAACTGTATAGTGTATAATCCTCCTGGTTATTTGTATCTGTTAATCTATATTGTTCTAATGTTTGAGGGGCGGTGGGGTAGCCTAGTGGTTAAAGCGTTGGCTCGTCACGCCGAAGACCCAGGTTCGAATCCCACATGGGTGCAATGTGTCAAGTCCATTTGTGGTGTCCCCCCGCCGTGATGTTGCTGGAATATTGCTAAAAGCGGCGTGAAACCAAACTCAGTCAATAACATAATGATGATGATAATTTTATGATTCAGTACAAAAGTGAAATCCTGAAGCTCCTTATTGACAAGTGTATGTTGTATAATACAAAGAATTCTCACCCGGTGTCGTTGCACTGTAACTCAGCATTCGTATGCTTGTGGCCGTAAACGTCTCTTTCTGAAAGTTTGAAGACAGAACTCGGTACTCCCTTCAAGGAACATAAATAGGGAGGAGACTTTAAAGTAAGTATTAAAACAATCATAAGGACAAGCAAGCCCATGGTTTGAGGCCATTGTATGGAGTGAGTGAATCAGTTTAGTTTTACGCCGCACTCGACAATATTCCAGCTATGTGACGGCGGTCTGTAAATATTTGAGTCTGGACCAGACAATCCAGTGATTGACATCATGAACATCGATGTTGTGATAATTGTGATACGATGACATGCATCAATTAAGTCAGAGATTCTGATCACCCGGTCCCGTTAGTGGTCTCTGACGACAAACATGGGTTTCTGAAGACCAATTCTAACCAGGACCTCCACGGATGAGTGAATTTCTGAAAATTAGTGATGTTCTCCAAACGTTTAAGCATATCCTGCTTGACTGATCGCAAGAAGTGTTTGACGCGGAATAAGTTGCTACGAAAACGGCGCCCTGCAAACAAGTGGTCGATGGACCAGATAATCAGGTGACACGACTGAACATTTCGAATGAGCTTAAGTACACGTGTACTCACGATGCCAACAGATGGTAGCGCCACTGGTACATCAAACGTCCCTCTAGTGACTGCGGCAGCTATGAGGTTGTACGCCATAGCTAAAGGTGTCTCATGGTCCACTGTTCCCGTCAACACACCTGGACACAAACACAATAATCATATATTGAAACATATTCATAAATTTACAAATTAAGATAAAAAAATGCAGCAGAGAGGTTTGGGCCGACCCTGGCACAGTCAGGCTGGTAAGGCTCAACATCAGCTCAGGGACTTCTCCTAATAAGCGCTGCCTGGTCGAACCCACCAAGAACTTTCCGGAGAATATGTAGACTCCCCAACACTGCAGCGTTCTGCATTACCCAGAGTGTCAGAAGGGCTGTACTCCCGGTGGAGAACACTGGCACTCTCCTGATCTGCGTCAAAAGATCAGGAGGTACCAAACCAAGGGCACCGAGAACAATGGTGAGTCTGACGACAGTGTACTTTGGATGCAGACGAGACATTTCATTATCATAATTTATTTATTTCAATGATGTGATAATTACTAGTATGTATGATAATTTGTCAAATTGACGTTTAAGCAGGGTGGCCGCCTGAATACGATATTATATCTACGGATATTTTATTTTGTTGCACAAAACGATTAAAAACATAACATTCCCGCTGTGATTGCCATATTTTTGGATTTTACCATTCTTTCACGACCATCCATGAAAAGATAAACTGCCGAAATATTTCATGTTTCCTAATGAAATGTCCAGAACCTTAACATTGGTTTGTTGATTTGTTGTTTAATGCTCAGCAATATTCCAGCACTTGCTTGATAACGGTGTTATAGAATTTCTTTGAGAGACATTTTAGAAGTTGTGAAGATGAAGAAAAACTGATTTGTATGGATAGTCAACTTCTTTATTGCAATGAGTGCGACGTTTCGGTGTAGGTACTAACACCGTTATCAAGCAAGTGATACAACAACTGAAGCAAGGAGAATATATACATAGCTGTATAGTGAGTATATACAATTAACAAGGTTGATGTACATTGGATATTTGATAAGTGATTACAGCAGAGGAGGTTGATGTACAGAGCGATTGATTGTGATTAGAGTTGAGTTTATACAATTGATGAGATGACGTACAATAGTTGTGATTACAAGCACAAAGGAGGGAGCATCTTTGTCCATCTGGCTTCCATGCTCCCTCCTTTGTGCTTGTAATCACACTATTGTACGTCATCTCATCTCTCACTTATCAAATATCCAATGTACATCAACCGATGACACGACACAGAACACAGAAAACGTCTGGCACCAAATTCTTAACTTGGCGATAAATCCTGCAAAGATTGACTTGTTGGCTGAAAGAAGACATCTCAAAGGTTGATATATAGTGAGAGAGTATATGTTGTTTAAAGCCGCGTCAATAATATGACAACTATTCGGAATAGAAACACAAATGATACAATATATTCAGAGCTTGGGCGAATGAGTAGGGCTTTTATGCCGCTTACAGCAATATTACAGCAATTATGTTTTTATCGCGAAAACAGTTTCTGTTATCTGAGCTTCGGCCATTATGCATATTCCGTTGGAACTCACGTGACCTTTCCGCTCGTGACGTCATATGTGACAAGCGTCCGCCATTTTGCCAAAGGACAAGCGCTACAGCAATACAAATCGTGTTGTTTCTGTCGTTTTTGTAAATAGTACGATGGTGTATTCCGTTGCCTGGGGGTGCACGGAATCGTCGAACTATTTACAGAGCCACAATTTCTTCCGTTTTCCAAGTAAAGAGACAGATTTAGGCAGGAGAAATGCTCCGATCATTCCGATTCGGGCGCATATGAAAGAGACATGCACACATGGGGTATGAAAATCCAAAACCTAGGCTGAAGGGAGAAGTACCCACGAGATTCCATCATTCCCTGTTACAACTTACTGTCAGTGGTATTTTTGACATAAATTACATTAAAGTCCGATTGCCAGTCGAATTGCCCCAACTACAAATTGCCCCAGCAAATTTGGTCAAATTGCACCGGAGTTTTGTTCAAATTGCCCAAGACAGGTAGTCAAAATGCCCAAATTTATTTAAATTGATTAAATATAGGCCATAAATGCAAAGTTTTGTCAACATTGATATTATGTTCTTCATGTAAAAGTATATACATAGTTATGATTTTACTAATGGAACATTTATCAGAAATATTACTTCCTAATAAAGTTTATATGAAGAACCTAATATCAAAGTTGACAAAAACTATGCATTTACGGCATATATTTAATCATTTTAAATAAATTGACCAAATTGGAATGAGTTACCAAATTTGCTGGGGCATTTTGTAGCTGTCAGTTTGACTGGTACCCATGAATTATCAATCAGTGAGAGATTTCACATAAGCTTGAATTAAAATGTTTCGCTATAACGTTCTTTTCGGTTTGGAGCCCTAAATGCTGCAGTCCATCCGAAACATTGCCAAATACGATGACAAATCATGAAGTACTTGTTGCTTTCATTGTTTTCCATTTTGTCCAATTACGTCGGCATCAGACTCACTATTTGTCAGTAGTGTGTGCCGTGAAAGTTGTTCTGTATTCTCATTGGCTGACAAAATGTCATTCTAAGGCTATGACCGAGTACCATAACTATTTCCATAACCAAAAAACTAGGGAAACATACATTGTCATGACTAGTATTTTATAATTCACCAGTTTTCAGGGAATAACTTATCTGCGTCGCGTGTATTATCTCTGCTCGAACAGGCTGGGATCTTGGAATGAGACTTGATACGTTATTAATGAGAACTAGGATCCTAATTTTGTTCAACAAAATACTTCCAGTGTAATCTTTGTAGCAGATAATTTCTAATTTCCCCCGTCTGAAGCATAATTAATATGTTTTAAAATCCCAGACACTCTACAGTCACCCATTTGACACAAAAGGAACTGCAGTCACATTTCAAAACAAATTATTCTTAGGGACTGGTCATATATTTATAGGGGTGGGTTTGCTGGTTGGAACTGTATCACATTTTGCTGACAAATAGTATTGATATGGTCTATTTTATAATTTATTTTGACCTTAAGCGGTGCCTTCGTTTCGCTTGATTCTTCTTCTTCATCTTCACTGGAAGACTGTCTTGGAAGATGTAAAATCGGATCGTATTGATACGGTCTAACATCCACTTCAGAAATGACATCAGGAACATCTTTTAGTGCTTCAGAATCCATGGACACTGTTAAGTTGTGAGGTAAAATCAAAGAGGAAGCCATCAGTAACAGGCACATGTGACGTCATGTCACGTGATACCCCCTCTGCTCATTAACTGTCGGATGTTTCCGTAATATGCAAAATACGAGTACGTTTGCTATTTTACAAACTTTTTGTTTAATTTTAATCACGGAAGGTGACGTTTAGAATATCCTTTACAATCTATCAAAAATTTTGTTCGTATGTTTCGTTCGTATTGTCCTTTAAGTAATGTTGGTCACGGCGAGTTCTTGGATGGGTGACCGTGTCTGGCAGGTTGACTCCTGAGAGTTTTTAGGACTGTCCTGTCCCACAACGATGGTCCATTATTCATATTGTCCTTTATGTTATGTGCTTATAACCTGTCTATGCGGCGTGGATTTCAACACTATATAAGTGGCCTTGTTATGACTTTGTCGGGAATCGAAATCGGGCCTTCGGAGTGCTAACACGACCCTTTAACCACTAGGAAACCCCGAATATGAATGTCTGTCTCTTGGTCTCAATCCCTGTTCATACAAACAGGCTGGAATAAACTTGATCTTTATTAACACGTGGTGGCCTTAAAAAATTAATTTTAGATAATGTTTCTTTTTACATGTCAAAATATATTTTCACTTACGCGAATAGTGATCACAGGTGTCGCTGCTTTGAAGAACCGTTCCATCAGAGGTGTAATTCAAACTCAAATCGCATGTCTGTTGTCCTGGGCAGATGTCGAAGCTGTTGCAAGTTACTTGCTGCTTTTCACAGACGGCAGAACAACTGACGGCGTCCTTGATGTTTTGTACAGTGGCGTCGTCTTTGAAGTGCGCCACCAGATTTGGCCAACGCCGGTACCTGGCTAAACAGACAACACCATGTATTAGGAACTTCCACTGCCAACTTCTAGAATGCCGATCAAGCAGCAATCATGTGTAAGGAATTGTTGCCAAACATGGTTTGGAAGATTAAGTGTTATTGAGATTATTGATCTATTAAAGGAGTGAGTGAGTTTGGTTTTACGTCGCACTCAGCAATATTCCAGCTATATGGCGGCGGTCTGTAAATAATCGAGTCTCGACCAGACAATCCAGTGATCAACTGATCTATTAAAGGATAGTTCAAGTCGTCACAATGAGAATTCTAAATTTTTTCCCCTTAAAAGTGTCAGGATCTGGTGTTTCAGCTTTGTGATAATAGCCTG
The DNA here is from genome assembly GCF_003918875.1 of Haliotis rubra. NCBI lineage: Eukaryota > Metazoa > Mollusca > Gastropoda > Lepetellida > Haliotidae > Haliotis > Haliotis rubra. Next base: position 2,882,815 of record NW_025767246.1, read on the forward strand.
CAAAATATGAGAGTTTTGAGATTCTTTACGCTATATTTATGATCCGTGGCATCACTGCCATCAGATCAGAGTACAAAACTGTATATTTTTTGGTACCAATCGTGTTCTTGTGCCTAAACATTCCCAAAGGATTGGTCTTCATTCACCTATGCTTGTCCCAAGAGGCGACTAACGGGATCGTGCGTTCAGGCTCGCTGTCATGTTTCATGCATGGCATCGGTTCATGTATTGCGTAGATCGATGCTCATGATGCCAATCACTGGATTGTTCTGTTATTTACTACCAGCCGCCATATGACTGGATTACTGTTGTTTTCATTGTTAAACGACAGCCACAAATTGTGCCCCTACAGCCACTTAATCCACACCTTCGCGAAGCCTCCGATATTCCGATATCATCAACGAAATAAAGCTCAAGCAGCATGCCAGTACCCTTGTTGAGCTCACCAGATCCCAGCGTCGTGCCCAGTGTGCAGAATAGCCAATGGACCGCTAGCCTGTGGCTAGTAAACATCCAGCCGGGCCAGTAAATCTCCACAATCACAGACCCGACTGGCTAGTGAATTTTCATGGTGTCACTTTCTAAATATATTACTCGTACTTGTAAAAATATAATACGCGTTTATATCATGCAATATTATGACCTGATAAATGATGGTATTTTACCTTTTGGACAGGGAAAGAAACCTTTCAAAAATTCCCACTAGACCACAGGACCAATCAGTGGACAATAATTAGCGGTCCTGTCTGTACTTCACTGGTCCAAAATAACATTCGTATATTTACTAACTATCAATCCAAAATTCATTGACAACCAGGACCACTGCAAACGAATCATTTAGTGGTCCTGATGAATTCTCACTAGCCAGGGCACACAGGACCAGCGTAAATTTCGCACACTGCTTTTGTAATCTATTTCTTAGTTTCTACATTCACATTTCGGGCTAGTGAATTATTCTGTGGGCGAGTAACTTTCAGGCATAGCTAGCCCGACTGGCTAGCAAAATTTGGAAACTTTTCGCACACTTGTGCTATATGGCAAATACGGTACACATTAACCAAACTAAACCAAAGCACTAGTTATATCCAATACACCATTATAGAATAGCAAGGAGCCCTGGGTCCATATTAATAAAGCGATTTAGTGCTGCGACTAGCGTAACACCTGCACTTAAACACTTACTTAAAGCTTACATGCAACGCGAAACTTTGCAGATTCTTATACCTTTCGGTATGGAGTTCCTTTCGAAAAAGGAGTTCAAACGATTCACTAAATTCACCCCAGCTGGGGTGAAAAGTGGTTTCAACAGCTGTGCTGCGCTGCGCTTATAGCGCATGCGCAGTTAATAGATTCGCGCAACTTGAAACCGTATACCCGAGTTATAAGGTCGTGAGCAGGAGAAGTCTAATCTTTATTGTGTACACAAAGAAAATAGTAAATAATCTACTCGTTACATTTGAGAACCTTGTTAAGGATCTAGATCTACTCAGCTATGTGTCAGCCAGTGAGGCGTTCGACATTTCAAGACGGAAAACCTTCGCTGACGGTGAGTACTCGGAGTAGGCTTTGACGTGAGCTACTTTTTTTATTGTTTTGACTTTTGTTGATATTTCACAGGCGAGCTTTTTATATGTTATGACAGTAGATTACCGATTTAACTGTTTATATAATTTCATTTGACTATTTCACCACACGTTCTTCTTACCGAGTCACTTTCTCAGTTCGATACTTAAAAGCAACGTCATTATTTAGCATTGTCAGAATTTCTAACTGTGATATAGATATGCCTCTGTCACATACAAAACTCAAAGTCAGTTTTATTGATACCTATGTGTCTGCCTGCCTGTCTGCTAATCACAATATGCAGTACACAACTTCGATTACTGGCCAAATTCAATTTGAACTTAACACCTATCAGGCAAAACACCCATAAACAAAACGCATTGATATATGGCTCGTGCACCTGAGTTCTGTCTCTGTCACATGATGTAATTACACAGACAGGCAGGTGTGATACTTGTACACATGACATGTTATGGTGTCTGTTATACACAAAATATGAGCATGTATTTACAAAACCCAACATCTCTATACACACACAAAGAGTCCTTAGTGTATCGGCAAATGAACCAGCCAATGAAAGTTTTCGTTACACTAAAGTGCACGCCCACCCGCTCTGACTGGGTTCGGTATCCCGGCTGCTTCGTTTCGAGGGAAGTAAACCCAAGTACAAAATATTGCATTTTTGATTTGCGATTGTACGCTTATAATTTTGTTTCTTTGTTTTTTCGTAATCAGCAATGTATATTATATGTTATGAATAAGTGATAATTGTGTTTGAATTATGTTTCTTTTTTTTGGTTGCATCTGAGCTTTAAGACAGCCATAGCACAACGACCGCTTTGGAAAGAGGACCAGGTTCACAGAGCGGCCTTGGCTCTTCGAGTCAATGTTAAAGTTCCACAGAGATCGTCTTAACATAAAGATCGTTTTATAAAACCGATCCTATGATGTTACCCAGGTCAGGGGCCTTATCAAGAATGGTTCCGACGAGGTAGGCGTTCTTCGTGTCCCAGTGCGATGATAGGCGTTGTATTCGGATAGGTGACAGACCTGCTGTCTTTGCGAGAACCACCAACGCAAGTTCTTCCAGAATGGTCTGATAGTTCAGTAGGAAATCGTTATAGTTACCTGTGGATAAAGAAAACGATAATAAACAAACTTCTCATGTCAAGCTGAATACGATATTTCACAACTGTAAGCAAAATATCATCATTGAAGGTCTTCTCTTTTGCTAAGTTATTCTCATTGGGTCAGTCCACTTCAGTGCAAGGTACACTATTGGTTATCAATCAATGCATTCTTGACTAACTTGTTTTCAAATCATCATTGGATGACGTCGAGTGAGTGAGTGAGTTTGATTTTACGCCGCTTTTAGCAATATTCCAGCAATATCACGGCGGGGACACCAGAAATGGGCTTCACACATTGTACCCATGAGGTGAATCGAACCCGGGTCTTCGGTGTGACTATCGAACGCATAAACCACTAGGCTACCCCAATGTCCCAGATGACGTCGATGTAAGATATTCATTTTCTGGTGCATGTAAAATATTGCTTTAAAAATCTATAAAAGAAAGTCATAACAATTTCTGTTTTATTCATTTCTGCCACCAGGCAACTAGGGTGTATATCTTTCACTGTCAGTAGAATATCATATACTGTATATTACAATTCCAAGTTCAATCTTTAATCATGACACATCCATGACTTACTATTGTTCATGATACTCGCCACCTCAGTTAAAGAAAATAATCAATGCATCTTTAACCTGGTATCGGTCAAATCTTAGAAATGAAAAATAAAACAATTTGTCAACCTAATTATGTTTACATTTTAAAGTTTAAAAGCACTTGGGACCATCTTTAAATTAATGCATGACGTAGGCGAGTCACTTAAATTCGGGAGTTATAACTGAACAAAAATGAAGACATTTCGAACTGACGTGGGTGTTTATGAGTATATAATGGCAGATTTTCTTTTTTACATCACAGCATAATTTTCAACAAGGACGTGAAAACTGAGGAAAAGATAGGAATTTAAGGTAGATGGGAAATGGGAAACACAGAAATAGACTCGGATCACAACCTTTGTAAAAACAGGAGTTTTATAGGGATATTGCAAAACTCAGTTGTACGTTGTCAACAGTGCACTCCACGGGGAAAGGTAGATGTCTGTATTCACACACACAAATAAAGAACATTCACCTTTCACAAAAACGCAGAACAAAGGGGTTGTATTTGCAAAAACAAGGATATATCGTTCCTGGAAATGTTTCTAAATGCAAATACTTAAAATACTTACCGGGGAAAGTTATCTCGAAGTTGATCTTATTTTGGTCTGTGTAGCATTTTGAAATATCAAAGCGCCTCAACACTGGGTTTTCTTGATCAAAATTGTAGAAATCATACGACAAAAAGTATCCACTCTAAAAAAACAAGATAAAATGCAATATTTGAATGTTGCATATGTATGGTTCCTTCGTCTCAAATGTCAAAACTTGTGATAAGATTTCAAATACTTTGATTTCAATTTCATAGCCAGAGAGTTTGGCTTAACGCATCTTCAAACAATACCTCCCGTAAGTAGGTTACGGAACTTCGCGAGACCTTAGCACTTCCGGCGACAAACAACGTTTCATACCTTTTCGAATGGTCTCAAGGTTGTCAGTTGACAGTAAGGAACCGATTCCTAGCAGGAATAAGAAGTTTCCGATCTTACCATCCCCAAATTAGCCAACTATTACGACTGTCAACAGCTGTGACAGCCAAGCATGGTTATGCACTTGGTCCGGTCTAGTAAAGTTACATTTGGCGGTCACGCAATTTAGAACCAGAACTGGTTCTTGAATATACGCTTGTCACGGGAAATCTGGTACCGGAAGTAAGCTTGGCCCCGTCTTGCATATCGCAAGTTGCCGTGCGCAAAGGGAACCGGGAACCAGCTTAGTATCGAAAGTAGCGCCTCGCGAGACTTACAGGCCCTAAAGGTCTGTTATAACACAGTGTGTTAGCTTGATAAATGGTGAAAGCCCAACAGGGACGAGAGCTGAGAAAACATAGCTTGGCTTAATGCCGAGTTGAAGATGGATGCACTTAAATAGCGACGTCATGCACATCTTTGCTTGTGGCTACTTCTACGAGTGCTGACCCTCTGAGACACATTGCCCTTATTTAACATGAATATTCCTCAGAACCGTATCGACTCGGATGCGGCCAAAGCTAGGTTCATCCCCAAATTGCCGATAGCAAGGAAAGGTAACAACAAGTTCCATCTTTCAACTTTTTATGTTTTTTGTTTGTAATGGTAATGAGAGATAATGCCTGACAGGGGGAAAAGATTTAGATGTCATCGCGTTGCTAAAGACCCTATAGCACCGGCATGACGATTAAAAAAACACCTGGACACACTACCTTGCGGCCTGTTCTAAGGGACGCAACTCTAATTGACGCCTTCTACACGACTTGCTCACTGATGTTGTCATAACCTTATGACAATTTGTCATATTATTACTGCATCAGTAAAACGAATACAAAGGTCGTGTTTTGAACTATCTCAACATATTTTGCAATATATAAAATGAGTGCCAAATTCTCACAAACTAACGAATAAAGACAAAGTTACCCCCACCGCCGAGATTTCAAGTCGAACCGGAGTGTCCACGCTGTCTTCGTTGTTGCCCACGTCATTGTCGCTCATCCAGTCATTCTGGGGATATTGCAACGACATATGTACCATTGGTTATCAAATACATGTAGTTAGTTATGACATCTTGTCAGTTAGTATTCCTCTTGTGAGTATTATTAGAATATGTACAACGACTTCAGACTGTTAACGGTTTAAGAATCTTAACACGTCGTTATAAGATCAGAACTTTGAGATTTTCTTATATTTGATACCGTGCCATTCTTGGCATTCCAAGGTTAATCTTAGCATCGAATCCTAGAATGGCACGGTGCTCATGATATTAACCACTGGATCGTCTGGTCCAGACTCGATTATTTACAGACCGCCGTCAAATAGCTGGAATACCACTGAGTGCGCCGTTAACAAACAAACAAATCCAACTGTCCCTCGCATTAAATCTACTTACCGACATGAAATATACATCGAAGGTCACTGGCATTCCCATAAGTCCGCTGTCTGGAAAGTCCGTGCGTACATTGGTGAAGACGTCGCAAGTGATTCCACGAACAGTCCGCTGGTAGATATCACACAAGGTTATCAATATCACAAATATGTAAACTATTTACATGAAATAACCACACCATGAACAAAACATTACTGACAAAGCGCCTTGCAAACGGGAGAAAATAGGTTGTCAGTATGTCACCTATATGGAGACCAACGACCCGTCCTTGCACAAAATGCAGTGGGTTCGTCCAAGCATCGTGTTGGCTCCCCCTACCCAAACCTATCTTGAGATTGGCGAGATGTTCATTTCTGTGCTTCACACGCTCACGCCTTTAATTTGGATTTTAATTTTCATTGACACGCTCACGCCTTTCAAGGAGGTTCAAAGTGAATTGGTTCGAATCAGAAAGCATGATACGCGACGTTTCGACGTTGCCGACAACAATGGCGTCTCTCAGTGGTCATTGGCAATAAGCTGTATGAAGGCGATTTCTAAATAAGTGATTTCTTTGGTTGCAAAATCAATAAATATTCTATACTAGATAGAATCCAGGCACTTAAAAGTTTCTTTATAAACACAAGATCTTTCGTCGTTCATCGGCTCTTCATCTGTAGATTATTTTACATTTGTTTATGTTATATTTGTTATAGGTACACAGTATTTGCATTAGCCTTACAGTAATATTAAATCTGTGTCACAATTTACCAGCATGCTTTTACACCAGTGATGCATGTTTATTTAAGGTAAGCCAATTTCGTTTTCTGACGAAAGTAAACAAACACGTACTAACAAAACTCCCAATTCTGAGCATCACGGGAAACAATGAAGGTCTTCCGCGCAGACTGGTTTATAGATAGCTTTGCTTTGCGCCTCATTTATGATATAAGATAGCACGGATTACTCTTGCTCTTCCAAGACATGGGCGGTGGGGTTGGCTAAAGCATTCGCTCGTCACGCCGAAGGCCCGGGTTCGAGTCCCCACATGGGTACAATATGTGAAGCTCATTTCTGGTATCCCCCGCCTTGATATTGCTGAAATATTGCTTGAGCGGCCTAAAACTAAACTCACTCACTCTTTCAAGAAATATTTAAGATTTCACTTAAAACTCGATATATAATTAATGCCCAGAGAAGACAACATCTTGCTGTTTGTTCATACACAATAACACCAGACGTTAAAAGAATATGTGATTAATGAATGGAAGCATCTGATTTGGCAGTGTATATAACGCTCACTATTACTAACACGTAATACTAATGTCCTCTCACTGTACATAAACGTACTTAATTGAAAAACTAAAATATACTTCATGCATATATTCGTCCTGTCCATACTGTGTATCAAATTGCTTAAAAACGATGTTAACATCTACACCGTAACGTCTTGAAGCTGTCTATCCATAAACTAAACTAATACTCTTCACCATACAAGCTTGTAAATCCCACTCAAAGACGCCATACCTGCCCAGAGTAGGCAAATGTTGGGTTCAAGTCAAAGAGCTGTTCTGGGCTCTTCATCCCAAGGGCTTGATGTGAACGGGAGACATTCATGCTAGCGTCCCACGTTCCATTCTCAATTGGAACTATGGTACAGTTGAGGAAGGACTTGTCAATAATGTAGGCAACCCCTGAAACAATTTAAACAAATTAACTGCTTACTTAAAAAACCAATTTACAAATGTTATGAATTAAAAAATATTTATTGCTAATACACTCTTCAAAACAAAGAAGAAACGCATTGATGATTTTGAGAATATTGGACTCATGCAACTGCGGCAAAAAAAACAAACAATACAAATATTATATTTCTTCCAAACAAAATGTCATCTTTGTGTGATTGTAAACAGCTTCAGCGCCAAAACGTGGCAAGTTTAACCTTTTCCTTGGTTTTAGACGGGTTTGAAGAAATATTCGCCAAAGCGTCACCAAGAGTGTAGTCTGTAAATAATCGATAAAATTGCATGAAATAATCCATCTGAAACAAAAGCAATAAATTCTTCTAAAAATGACCTATGCGTCTCTTGTTTTGAAGAGTGTATAAAATGCAAGTCAAGAAACAGTTGTTGATCTCACAAAACCGAAACGACTTATAATGAAAATGCAATATTATTTATCAATGTTATGTCTATTTCATTTCGACCTCGGTGCCCTATTTCTTCTTTTCCTGTTTGCATAGAAAGTGTGTCCCTTGATAGGGTCATGTTCCCTGTTATATTCCTCAACCAGACTCTTTTCTGCACTTGTAGATTGTACCACTGTACCTGTGTTATAGTCGTGTATCTCGGTGACAGCGTCGTAGCTGTAGTACGGGTATGCTAGTGCCGTGGGACGGGTGTCGAAACGGAGGAGTTTGTAGTTGTAGTCGTACCACACCTGAGATGTAAATGACGTCAAGGCAAGGAATAAAACTTTAATTATGAATAAGCAACATTTGTTCATTTGTCAAAAAGACCCTTGATGTTCCGGGTTAGAATGAACCTTCAGTAACCCATGCTTGTCGTAAGAGGCGACTAACAGGATCGGGTGGTCAGGCTCGCTGGCATGGTTGACACATGTCATCGGTTCCCAATTGCGCAGATCGATGGAATATTGCTGAGTGCGGCGTAAAACTAAACTCATCCACTCACTCATTTGTCCAAGGCGAAACGAATCGTCTTACAGAGTTACCTGCCTTAGGCGTGTCCGACACCTATGACCGTGAGCTCGTAACCCTCCTTGCTCTGTTTGTGTTTCTGGATTCGTCAGCGTGAAGATGTGAGTATGGATTTACGCCGCTTTCAGCATTGATTAATTGTTGTTTAACGCCACACACAGCAATATTCCAACTATATAGCGGCGGTCTGTAAATAATTGAGTCTGTACCAGATAATACAGTGATCAACAACATGAGCATCGATCTAAGCAATTGGGATACGATGGCATGTGTCAACCAAGTCAGTGAGCCTGACCACACGATCCCGTTAGTCGCTTCGCACTTCAAGCATGAGTTGCTGAAGACCAATTCTAACCCGGATCTTCACGGGTCTGTTTATGGAGTTATATATTATAGGGTTCGGTTACCATTGTATTGCACATGTATGGACATTGTCCTTATGGATATTTACTCACATCGGCATTGACGACCATGTTCAAATCCTGATCTGTTATCTCCTCCCTATACTGATAATGTTGTTTTAACTGCGGCATCGCTCGGGTATGCTTCCGTCCCGGACATGCCACACCTTTTTGGGTCTAGATAAAATTATGATGATGACTTAACTCTCAAAGAACAAGAACATATATATAACATACTCTGAAATAGGGCCTGTGCAGATTTTAATATATGAATAGTTGTTGTATAGAATACAATGTATCCTAGGTCAGCATTTTGTTCCCCGCCGACTTCCGCTTCGGCCGTACGTCATTTTTAGATTCTTCTATGGTGTTTTACAGGAATATATGCACACAAAGCAGTAACGCTAAGTGCAAGCGGCGAACAGCGGACGCCATGGTAATGGAAAGCAACGCCCTCTGGTGCTAACGCCACCAAGGGAAGTAACTCTAATGAACGCAAGACACTTAAAGTGTCCAACAGCTAAAGGGGTGCAACTCTTGTTCCCTTACCGTCAAGAAATAATTTAATTATATAATAATACTAAAAAACAATACACAAGAACAATACAAAAGTACTGCTACCATTCATCTGCTACTACCACTGCTGCTTCTACAGCTACTACCACTACTACCATCATTCATCTGCTACCACCACTACTACCACCATTCATCTGCCGCTACCAATTCCACCGCCACGATTTGGGTATTGTGATTTGGCAATACAGTTTTACCAAACCATTTCAACAAAAAACATCGAAGTATGTACATACATATATAAAGTAAGAAGTTATGAATATACAATGATAGTGTCATATTTGTTTCATTTTTGTATGCCATACTATAAACAATCTGAGGAAAGTTCTTGGTGGGTTCGATTTGACAGTACTTCCTGGGAGAAGTCCCATTCGCTGTCTAGACTGCGTGTAGAGGGGGCAAGGGCCCTGAGCTGATGATGAGCCTTACCAGCCTGACTGTGCCAGGGTCGCCCCAAACCGCACCAAACCTATTACTACTACTGCTGCTACTACTACTACTACTACTACTACTACTACTACTACTACTACTACTACTACTACTACTACTACCACTACTACTACTACCACTACTTCTACTACCACTAATATTACTGCTACCACTACTACTGATACCACTACGACTACTACTACTGCTACCACTGCGACTACTACTAATGCTACCACGACTGCTTCTGCTGCTACTACTGCTGCTGCTTCTACTACTACTATAACTACTACTGCTGCTACTACTACTACTACTGCTACAACAACTGCTACTGCTACCACTACTACTAATACTGCTACCACTGCTGCTGCTACTATTACCACTACTATTACTACTACTACTGCTACTGCTACCATTACTACTTCTACAACAACTACTACTGCTACCACTGCTGCTGCTACTACTGCCACCACCACCAATACTGCTATTCCTAAATCTACTACTACCACTAGTACTTGTACCACTTCTTTGGTAGTTGGTAATTAAAGCGTGCGCAAATGACGACAAAGGCCCTGGTTCTGTCACCATATAGGTACAACACATCAAGACCATTGTCTCCACCGTTAAACCACATTTGTAATCATGAAGGCAATGGTTATAGAACTGAATCATCATTTACACATTTTAAAAAAAATAATTTGTAAATGGAATGTTTTTATGTTTACCTCCAGATTCGTTGGGTCCACAATGTAACTTTTAAAGCCAATATAATCGTATATATGATGGAAGCTTGACATTGGACCCGGACCAACCAGGGAATTGTATCCTTGAACTTCAGCTCTCACAGGAACTTGTACGGTGCCGTCCGCACTTGTCCATGAGAGGGCTATAGCACAATCATGAAATAGTTACAAAATATTGTTCTACATGTGTGTGTGTGTGTATGTATGTATGTGTGTGTGTGTGCATGCATGTGTGTATGTGCATGTATGTGTGTGTGTGTGTGTGTGTGTGTGTGTGTGTGTGTGTGTGTGTGTGTGTGTGTGTGTGTGTGTGTGTGTGTGTGTATGCATATGTGTGTGTATGTATGTATGTAATGTATGTATGTATATGTAGAAAAATGTACCTGGATGCACAGTTCTCAAGAAATGCGAATATTCAGAAGTCCTGTATATAATGAATACACAATGCCAGTTAGAAAGTGGTCAAATGTAACATATGTTATATTTGATATTACACTTTCTTAGTAAAGCACAAATTCGCCAGCACATAAATTCAGCCGTCTATCCTGCTGAAAAGTACTAGAATTTGTTCTTTTACTAAGAAAGTGTAATCCCAAACATAGCACATGTTACTATATAGAATGACCTGTTTTGGTGTGTTTTCTTTTTGATGTTTTTGTGTTTTAACTACTTACTGTCAATTGTACCATTGAATAATTATAGATTCCTGCTTCGTGTGTCAATAATTTTTATTGACAAATGTTTTTTTAATACTTCTGTTGATGGTGCGTTTCTTGAGTTTTAAAAATTATGCCATTGTGTTTATTTAAAAATGTAATTTTGTTTGATTTCAAATTAATAAAATCCGTCTTTTGGTCAATCGGTACGGTCAAGTGAACGTGTTCTTTCCTTCATTACTTCATTGTTAACTTGACTCATACGTTCATTCACTCCTACTATATTCGCGCCGTGATATTGCTGGAATATTGCTAAAGCTGCGTAAAACTAAACTCACTCACTCACTCACAGTTTTTAAGGTGTAATACCCAGAGTTTGGTTCCGTTTTGTTGTCAACTGGAAGTTTTACACGTACATGTGTATGGACATTGGGTACAGTAATTCTTCGGGAAGTGGAGTTTCTGACAAAAAGTTTATCGAGGTTGTACACGTCGTAAATACCTGAAAAGTAGTAGTCGAGGGTGAAGTTGACGCCGAGAGAACTCCAGTACATGCAGGACTGCCAGTGATCGCACAGGACACCCCGAATCGTAGACTGCCCAATGTAAACCTTCAGAAAACAAATTAACATAGCATAACGTTCCCCTTCTTGGTGTCTCCCAATTGCGTAGATCGATGCTCATGCTGTTGATCACTGGATTGCCAGGACCAGACTCGATTATATACTGACAGACGCCATATAGCTGTAACAATCTGTGCGGCGTTAAACAACCAGCCAATCGACAACCAATAATTGTAATCAACATTAAATTTAGAAACAAAACATTGAACATTCGTGGTTAAAGCGGTTAAAGCGTTGGCTCGTCACGCCGAAGACCCGGGTTCGATTCCCCACTTGGGCACAATGTGAAGCCCATTTCTGGTGTTCCCCGCCGTGATATTGCTGGACTATTGCTAAAACTAAAGTCAGTCAGTCAATCTGACATAATATAAGATTTTGTTTATTGGTTGTTTTACGCCGGACTCAGCACCTCTGGCGGTGGTGTGTAAATAATCGAGTCTCGGCCAGACAATCCAGTAATCAACATCATGAGCGTCTATACATTCAGGGTATGATGACATTTGTCAAAATAGTCAGCGAGCCTGATTACCCGATCACGTTAATCGACTCTAACCAAAAGCATACGTTGCTGAAGACCAATTCTAACCCGGATCACGGGTGACAAAAGGTTAGATGTTGTCTTGATTTATTTCTTAATGAATACAAACATAGACAAAGACAAAGCCAGATATATGGCTCGAATAATATGTAAACAAGCTTTACAACCAGTGAACCTCTGAAGGATTTCACAATTGAAACGTTCATGAAAACAGTTTCACGATTGCTAGCATTGCACAACCAAGAAAACTCGGTGCTCATGATATTGATCACTGTCTGATTAAGACTCGATTACCACACCTCCGTGATAGCTGAAAAAGTGCCGAGTGCGGAATTATACAACAAACAAACAAATAAACAAAATATAGGCATAACGTGTGAGCCAAAATAAGGTCTTTGTTCATACCTCCCCGTACTTTTGAGCAAACTTCAGTACAGAACTTGTTGAGTAGGTGTGAGTCATTTTGCTGTTCGACATACGCCCGCCGATGAAGGCATCATCACTATCCAAAGCTTGGTTCTTGACGGTGCAGTTGTTGTCTGGTAAAACAGAAGAGAAACATCTACAGAACAAACCAATTTTCATTCAGAAAGCTTAGGACCGATCAAAAATAGACGCTACTTTATTCTTCATAATTCATGCTACACGATGTTTCAACAACATCATCCAATGCAATCAAAAGCAGAAATAACCTCTGGTTAATTAATGTGTTCAAAGTAGTGGTCACAACATCGAGAGATAATTCCCAAGAAAACAGTTGATACCATGTACGTTTAAGTTCGAATTACTTCTTAATAAATGGGGCGGTGGGGTAGCCTAATGGTTAAAGCGTTGGCTCGTCACGCCGAAGACCCGGGTTCAATTCCCCTCATGGGCACAATGTGTGAAGCCCATTTCTGGTGTCCCCCGCCGTGATGTTGCTGGAATATTGCTAAAAGCGGCGTAAAACCAAACTCAGTCAGTCAGTCAGTCTTAATAAATCATAAATGGCGTTCCACTGTTAGTTTATGTACACATGGGCTCTTCTTGTAGTTAGTTGGGGCGGTGGGGTAGCCTTGTAGTTGTAGCGTTCACTCGTCACGCCGAAGGCCCGGTTTCCCCATTAGGGTACATTGTTTGAAGCCCGCCGTGATAATGCTTGAATATTGCTAAAGGCGGCGTAAAACCCATCTCACTCATTCAGTTATAGTTAGTTAATGTTGTTCTACGCCACATTTAATATATTCATGTCATGTCCAGTAAACCTGATATCGCAAACCAATGATTGAAAGAATGAGCATATATACACCCATGCTGTCAACCAGCATCTGATCCTCATTTTAATACCATCCTACAAATGTCTAGGATGTTGTGAGTGAGTGAGTGAGTTTAGTTTCACGTCGCTTTCAGCAATATTCCAGCAATTTCAAGACAGGGCACGGGCTTCACACATTGTACCCATGTGGGAAATCGAACCTGGGTATTCTTCGTGACAAGCGAACGTTTCAACAACTAGGCTACCCCATCTCCTAGGATACTGGGACCCATCCATTGATCCTCAAAGGTGCTGCTGATGATAATCAGGTCAAAGTTTCCACCTAATAGCTATTCTCATTTGATTATATTGCAAAGATACCTTTAACAGAGAATCATAATTAACGGTCAGATATTCATTTTAAAATAAATGGCACAACATATATCAACGACAAAAATGGTTCTAATTTGTTTATTTTTCCCTTCAAAAGTAAATTGTCTTCAGTTTTTCTATTCATTCTTATAACCCATGGGGAATATCAGGGTTTGAATTGGTCTTCAGTAACCCATGTTTGTCGTAGGAGGCGACTAACGGGATCGGGTGGTCAGGCTTCCTGACTTGTTTGTCCTATTTGACATATGTCATCGTATCCCAATAGATCGATGCTCTTGCTGTCGATCACTGGATTGCCTGGTCCAGACTTAATTATTATGTATTTCATAGTGATTCATAAACACATGCTCTGTCATCGTATCGCATGGTGACAATCACTGGATTGTCTGGTTCAGACCCAATTTGTTTACAAACAACATTATACAGCTGTAATACTGCTGAAACAAACATCTGCTCATGATATAGTCACAACTGTATAATCGACTCTGCTTTTAGTAGAGATTTCTTATGAAAGTGGAAAGGGTTTTGTCGCTTCTATTTGCAGACCACGCCATATATCTCGAATAGTACTGAGTGCGGCGTTAAACAACAAACAAACAAAACCCATAGAATTTGATAGTTCCATATTTAGTGCTTACTGGTAATATGGTAGCTCTCATTGGTATTCATGTTTATATACAGGTACTCGATCTGTCCGTTCTGCGTGATCTTCATGGCAGATCGCTGTGAATCTAGGTCGAAATATTCCTCCGCCACCACGCTACAGTTCCTGTCAATGAGAGCGCCCTCTATGGTGACTTGGAAGGATGGAGGTAGCGCGTGTGGAAGTCGGGGATCTGGAAGAAGTTACAGAAACGGTTAAAGAAAGAAGTGCATGAAATTGGGCTATTTAAGCCACTGTGGGACACAACCTGGAGGGCTGTGGGACACAACCTGGAAGGCTGTGGTTCTTTGGGCTATCCCATTCATCTTGCATTGCATTCTTACGTTAAAACATCAAGGGAAACAGTTTGGAGCAAATCCCGAGGGGTAAAACAACAAATGGTTGAAATTTATTATATTCTTGTAATGTCATGAAAGTACCGTTTTGTTAAGTTGTAAGGTTGTGGTGCCATGTCATACCACTTGCGCGAAGAAGTTTTTTTGTGTTTGTTAGTTACTTTATTACTTTCTTCACTCAACAATTTTCAACTGATGCCATGTCTTTGTCTCGTTGTGTTATGTTAAAGTATCGCGGCGTGGAACTGGAGCGATGTCATGTGGTTTTGATGAAGCATGTTGCAATTTCATAATGTTGTGTTGTAGCGCTTTGATGTCATATCATTTTGTGAAATCATGTTGTAGAAGGGGCGGTGGGGTAGTCTAGTGGTTAAACCGTTCGCTCGTCACGCCGAAGACCCGGGTTCGATTCACCATTAGGGTACATTGTGTGAAGCCCATTTCTGGTGTCCCCGCCATGCTGTTGTTGTCATGTTGCTAAAAGCGGTTTCAAATCATACGCACTCACTCACTCATGTTGTAGAGATTTTATATAATCAAGGTGTGTGATGTCAAGTTGAAAAAATGCGATCTCATGTTGCGTTGCGATGTCAATAAGCGCCGCGGTATCATAATATACTCGATGTCTGTGTAATCTCATATCGAAATGTTCTGGTGTAACTGTGTGATGCCATGTTACAGTGTCGTATGTCATGTTGTAAGGTTGCGACGTCATGTTGTAATTCCGTGATGTCATGTAGTTTCGTGATGTCATGTTGAAGTGTTGTAATGTCATGTTGAAGTGTACCGATGTCTTGCCTTACGGTTGTAATGTCATCTTGTAATTGCGTGATGTCATGTTGGAGTGTCGTGATGTCATGTTAATGTGTCGTGTGCCATGTAAGTTTGCAACGGTTTTGATGTCATGTTGTAATTGCGTGATGTCATGCAGTTTAGTGATGTCATGTTCAAGTTTCGCGATGTCATGTTATGAGGTTATGTTGTACTTGGTAGATTCGGAATTCCTCATCATCTGTCTCATTGTCGTAACCCCGCCATAATCATGACCATCCACCAATATAATACAATTAATCTTTCATAAATTGCCATACCTACTCGTGACCGGATAAGAAAACACATACATGAAGCCTGCTTAGATTTCCAAACCACACGCCGCGAAACCAGGTTTTGCAATTTATCCAATATATGTGAGTGCGTTTATCCCCGCTTTGAACAGTATCATACTATTATATACGACATCCTGTTTGTGGGGGAAAACTCAAATTTGGTGTAGGACACATACGTTTACCACTCTGGTGAAACTCACAAGCACGGGTACAATGCTGAACACCCAGAAATATAATCGGAGCGAACCGGGAATCGAACCAAAGAGGATAAGTATCTGAGTGCAAAGGGACATAACTCTGCGCAGCGAATTGCGGCGCCTTAGGCCACAGGGCCACCCGTCATTGAAAACGCAATCCCGCCTATCCCCACTTTATGTTACCCCTATCTCTAACACATATACGATAGTTTGTAAATATTTTTGTAATAATTATCGTCAACGTATTTGCTCTGTTCTCGTCCACCTCGTTATTGGAGCTTTTAAGATATACTCCAGTCATTCGAGATAACAGAACTACATAGTGTTATCTTATCGAGACTGAATTGACCCGCATCATCAAGTAATCAGGCTATCATATCCCAACAAGGGATATACGAGGGGCGTCCCAAAAGTAGTCGGCCTCACCTAGAAAATTATACAAAAGCAGCTGTTTTATGTTTTTACATATTATCTGTCAACCTCAAGCAAATTGCTTTTGCCATGTTCCAGCCTCACGATCCCCATTTTGTTTGACTCTTTATCTTGGTACCCCCCCAAAACGCAAAATCTGCAATTAATGCATCACTAACTTCAGGAAGCAAAATATGCAAGAAATATTTTGTGTTTGAGATAGGCAGAAGTCCTCTAGTGCATAAAAAATGCAATTTGAAAGTACAATCCCCCAAAGTGACTCCCCCATGATGTTTACTGAAAGAGCTTGTTTTGGAGACAGTACCCAACCCCTTTCAGATGACGTAATCATAAGGACATAATTTATGCTAATGTTTTCACTTATTCATACATGATGCCAAGGGGTCAAACTAAATGCTGAATGTGTCAGCACTCAATATATTGTAAACAGTGCCAGCTTGAATATCTGGACACAGTGTTTTTGAAAGATTAAAATGGGGGTGTCCTTCAAAAACAGCCTCGTCTAAATATAAATCAAGCAATCCAAATCTTTGAATGTTGATTTTGACGGGAAGTCATCCAATACTATACTGAACATACATGTATTTTATATGATATTATCTGAGGGCACACCATTATCCAAGATGTACAAAATGACATCGTTTTTCACTTTCTGCAATTTTTAAAGATATATTATACCCCAATGTGTTGTGATGACTAATATCTCGTTAACCACATTACCCACATGTGTGAAATTTTGGATATGGCTTTGGTAATGATTCTTCCAAAATAAAATGGAAGCTTTTCTAACATTGGACATCGAGAATATAGTAAGGCTGACTACTTTTGGGACGCCCTCAGTATTATTTGTGGGAAGCTCACCGTTAGGGCCCACTGTTGAGGCTGCAGAGAATTTGCACACCTGGGCAGTGCCGGTTTGCGCCGACACCAGCCATAGCCCGAGAAGTAATAATACCTGCAAATAACAAAATGAATGAACTGATATTCAAATAAATACAACCGACAACTTTTCCTTAATAATAAGAAATTAGTCCATATTAGACTACATCATAAGCCTGTGCAACCATACTATGTGATATCACACCCTACCTACCTGTAGATGGACAGGCTCGCTGACTTGGTTGACACATGCCATTGTATCCCAAATGCGGATGCTCATGGTGTTGATCACATGATTGTCTGGTCCAGACTCGATTGTTTACAATCTCCGCCATATAGCTGGAATACTGCTGAGTGCGGCGTAAAAATAAACTCACTCACCTCCCTGTAGCACCCACTACGAACACGTAGGTAAAGGTAAGCCAATTGTTCAGCTGACAATTCACATGGTCAAAATTGAAACTATATCATACATTTCTAGGGCTGCGCAATATAACCGGTTTACCGGTATTTACAGGTTCAGACATGAAAACGATACGTTTTGCGATACGCTGATCGAAAACCGGTACTTTGAGTTGCATTCGGAAAACTTCGTAACACTCGGAAATCTTCGGATATTCCTTTTTTCATTTGTGCCAAATATTATTCACATTCTTATTTTGTCATGTTAAAATAAAAGTTGATATTAAAGCGTAATCAAGCATGGTGATTTTGTTGTGGTTTTGCTCTATAAATCAAGCATTAACTCGATTATAAATATTTTTTGTTTAAAAATACCTCATGCAATATATTGCAATACGTACCGCAATACATGCTTTTGCATCGCAATATATCGCAATATGAAAATTCCCTACAATACCCACCCCTATACATTTCCATGTAGGAAATACAGATGTACACATTGTGTGTGGCTCGGATGACAGAATGAAGTTGGAGTCGAAAAAACGATTTAATCTCTGTAATCATACTGTCCCTATAACGAAATTGACCCTTGTAGACTAGGGGTTAATCATCACAAACCTACGTAAAAGGCGTAAGGTTGGCCCGCTGACCTACATGACACAAATCATCGTATCGATATTGCACAGGTCGATGCTCATTAAGAGTCATTATGTCAATCACCAGATTCGATTATTTTGCGACCGGCATCATATAGTTGGAAAGTTGCTGAATGAACCGTTCGGAAAACAAACAAACAAATAAAACCCACCAATAATACCAACGTAAATAAGCATTACTAGAAGGACTAACACCCCCACCCCACCTATCACCCCCCTCCAATAAAAATTAAAAACCCCCAAAAAGAAAAATTAGACAAAACAATTTGTTTATAAAATAAATCATACAAAATAACAGAAACTAGAACAAAATTTAATGAATAAAATGAATACAATAACTAAATAGATAAAATAAATAAAATACTATTAAATGAATGAATGAATAAATGAATGAATGAATGAATGAATGAATGAATATTCATACACTAGAGAGGCGGTAGGGTAGCCTAGTGGTTAAAGCGTTGGCTCGTCACGCCGAAGACCCGGGTTCGATTCCCCACATGGGCACAATGTGTTAAGCCCATTTCTGTTGTCCCCCGCCGTGATATTGCTGGAATATTGCTAAAAGGAGCGTAAAACTAAACTCAGTCAGTCAGTCAGTCAGTCAGTCAGTCAGTCATACACTAGAAGCGAGTGAGTTGCATTATTACGTGGTGACAACAGAAATCGGCTTCCCACACGAGTTCAGGGACAACATTCTCGGTCAGTGCAAAGGTCCCTTGTCAACATGATAAGGTCATATCAAAGGTTGTGTTTAATTGTCCACTAGTGATGCACTAGTGATACCTGTCCCTTTTGGGGCGGCGATTAGCCTAGTGGCTGAAGTGTTTGCTCGTCACGTCGAAGGCCAGGGTTCGATTTCCCAGTGGGTAAAATGTACGAAGGCCATTTCCGGTGTCACCCACAGTAATATAGCTGGAATATCGCTGGGCTTCAGCTTTATATGGTTTTACTGATATGTACAACGCTCTGGGTTGTTTTTTTTGTTGTTGTTTTTAAAAACATGGACCCGTAAAGCGTATCAACATCCTGTGTGTATGAATGCATAGATCGGAATCCACACCCATCAAAAATATGTTAACAGCTATACTTCAACATCGCTACACACATACATACATATATGCATACACACACACACACACACAAACACACACACACAAACAAACACACGCACGCGCACACGCACGAACACCCACACACATATATACATACATGCATACAAATTATTGAGAAAATCTGTTTCCTAATACTGATAACAGAATTGTAAAATATGTGTTACATTGTAGTAATGTACTCATTATGGGCGGCAATTCTTGTAGGTTTAAAAATGAACCTTAAAATATCAAGAGTTATCCTCCCTGGTGTAGCA
Source organism: Haliotis rubra (assembly GCF_003918875.1). Classification (NCBI taxonomy): domain Eukaryota; kingdom Metazoa; phylum Mollusca; class Gastropoda; order Lepetellida; family Haliotidae; genus Haliotis; species Haliotis rubra. Next base: position 2,902,790 of record NW_025767246.1, read on the forward strand.
GACGACTTCCTTTGTTGACATGGCAGATTTGACAGCAGAATAGAAAAGAAAGCTGGTTCTAGATGATTTTGAAAGGGGTAATGTAAAAGAGTTAGCTGATAGACATTACATTCCTCTGTCTACAGTATACAGAACTTTGAAGACTATCCAGTCAGCATAAGGGCAGGGAGGCCAATGGAGTTCAGTACTGCGGATCGCTGGCATCTTGGTAAGATTGTGAGTAGGGGAAAATTGAAAAGCGTTCAGAATATCAGAAAGGAGATGATTATTAGAGGAAGTCCTCATGCATGTAATGAAATCCTTAAACAAGAATGACACAGACTTAACTGGATGAAAAAGCGCGGAATTCCCTCACCATTGATGAAAGCAAGAACAACTTTTAAACTGGTATAGGGCCCACGAAAATCAAGATTGGGAAACTGATAAAACTTTTGTCTGGCTTTTTCCCAACTGTGTGATAATGTGGACAAAAGATAATGTGAAACCTACCAACGCCAAAACATAGCGCGAAATTTCATCACGTGGTGACGCCGTTGTGTATTTTTACTGGAAATTTGACGAAGGAACGATATGTTGACATCTTAAATGATCACCTCCTTCCAACGGTACGAACACTTTATGAAGATACATGTAATTGGATTTTCCAGTATAATAACGACCCAAAACACAAAACTGTGCGGGTTACACAAAACTGGTTGTCGGAAGAAACTGTTCAATTTTTCGACTGGCCCAGCGACAGATCTTAACCCTATGGGGAATGTGTGGGACTAATGAAGGACAGAATAAACCAAAAAGGACTTTGAAATATTGAGGATATGAAGAAGGAAGTGATCGAATATTGGGATACTGTGCCATACGATTTCCTACAAACATTGATCGGTAGTGTACCTTGGCGAATTCAGGCGTGTATTGCAGGGCAAGGAGGTCACACAAAGTAGTGAAAAGACACTTAGACTGTAAGAGAATCATATCTCAACAGACACACTCATACTTCTCAAGTTTAGAAGAAAATATTTGAAAATATTTATATACATGTTTACACAAAAGTTTTTGGAAACAGTATTTCAACCACCGTTCTTGAGTTTTGGGGGGGGCGAAATGATGATATGATGGGTAGGCATGAACTAAATAACTGCGTATATATGTAACAACTTTTCAAAGATATTTATAAATATTACATCAGTCCCCAATCAGGTGAGATATAGTGTCACGATATATAAAGAAGCAATGGTCAAATGTGTACGAAATATTCCGATTAAAGCGCAGTTCGAAATGCTACGATGAAGACACTATTAACATATATTTCTTTTACATATTTATGTTCATTCAACTGTGAGAATACAGTGCAACGGTTTACCTACCTTCATCTTGAAGCTACACTGACCTCTTTGTTATCTGGTGATATCGGACATGGCGGAATGCTGATAATGTAGATACGTGTATCACGTTGTCCTTGATGGTTGCAACGTGTACACTCCTATACTGTTTCGATATATACTCTCAACCTTACACATAGTAACATCACACTGTTGAGGTGTGTGATCATTTGGGTATACTTTTGTAGTCAATTTAATGCCAATAATGTACATCTCTAAAAAACAAATTGAATCATTTGCATGATAATGTATGTCCATTTCCACTATCCTAATTTGTACTACATCAGCATGTGTTTATGAATTGTAGTGTTGGTACAAATTGTTTGCAAAAGATGACCCTGTCCAACCTTGGCATCAGTCACAAACACATGCAAAGGCAGGGCAATCAAACATTAGGTACATTTCTCAATAGGTTTTCAACATATTGGTAATCAGCAAGATTATTTTTCTGGTGTACTGTTGTTGTCGAATATTATTTTGCTGGGATGGAGTAGTTTGTGGTTGCCGAGGACAACCAGGTGACGCTGGAACTGAGTGAGTGAGTGAGTATGGTTTTACGCCGCTTTTAGTAAATTTCCAGCAATATCACGGCGGGGACACCAGGGATGGGCTTCACACATTGTACCCATGTGGGGAATCGAGCCCGGGTCTTCAGCGTGACGAGCGGCTAGGTTACCCTACCAACGCTGGAACTGAACGGTGGACAGTGACCTTGACTTTTACCGACAGTGAATGAGATGAAATGTGATCAAGGAGGACATTGATGTAAGGATGCTTCCATATTTTGACGAAAGCAGGGTTAGAGAGGAATTGTTCCTTTTCCCCTGGTGCATCGGCCAATCAAGGAGGGCACTGGCGTAACGATGCTTCCATATTTGACGAAACCGGATCCGTGAAGAATTATTCCTCTTCCCCATTTTTCGTTGCCAAGGTTGTGTGGCCCATTCAGTATGTCAAACACAAACTTGAAACAGTGAGTATTAATTGGCATCATTATTCATACGTTTTCAGTGAAGTAGTTTTCGGTGAACTGAAGTAAATTCTTATGGCAAGCCCAGAAAGTGTGGTTGATGTCGGGTATAAAAGTGTAAGATAAATTCATCCCAGAAGAAAACTTTCATATAAATCGAAAGACACTTCCGAGGCAATGTTTATCAACAATGAATCTTAGGAAACGGGCGTAAAATACCTCTTCCTGGCGTACATGTGCTTGAAAAAGAGATTCTAAAGAGAAAGGTTATCTATCAACGCCTCAGTAGACTGGTCCGTTCACTTGGCTACTGTAACGTTGCAAACACAGTTTACTGAAAGATAAAGAGCACATTTGTCGTTTGATTTTACGTCACACCGCAAATTTTCTAATGTACTTATTCTCATGTTACTTCTTTGTTTGTTTTTTGTTGCTGTTGTGGTTGCTGCTCCTGTTGCTGTTGTTCAAACCGACAGTCACCAATGTTAATTTCTATTTGACGGCGGTATGCAAATAATCGAATCTGTGTCAGACAATCCAGTGATTGACACGGGAAGCATTGAACTACGCAGATGGATCTTTAGTGGCCTACACGAACTAAGTCAGCGTGTCTGACCACCCGATCCCGTTAGTCACGTTTAACTACGAGCAAGGGCTGTATGTATGTATGTGTGTATGTATGTATATATGTGTGTGTGTGCGTGCGTGCGTGTGTTTGAGTGTGTGTGTATGTACGTATGTATGTATGTATGTGTGTGTATGTATGCATGTATGTATGTATGTGTGTGTGTATGTATGTATGTATGTATGTATGTGTGTGTGTGTATGTATGTATGTATGTATGTATGTATGTATGTATGTATGTATGTATGTATGTGTGTGTATGTATGTATGTATGATGTATGTGTGTGTCTGTGTGTCTGTATGTCTGTATGTATGTATGTATGTGTATGTATGTATGTATGTATGTATGTATGTATTGTGATTCTGTAGATTGTAAAGTCGTTTCATTTTCTTTACATGAACTCGTGATGCGCCATCTCCAACGCACAATCCGTCCACGGGCTATCAGCAAGCTGGAACCTAGCAGAAGTCAACGTCCAACGTTCAATACGTTCAATCTTTCAGTATTTGATTAGCAGAATTGGAACAATTACCAACAAACCTGAATGTGAACGATGATGGCGTGCAAGGTCAAGGACAAGAGTACAGGTACGACGGTCTGGTTCCCTAGGTACGTTGCGCTGGCGTTTCACTGTAACAGGCAATGACTGCACAATGGCGGCCTCTACTCGGCATATAGGTACTATCGAAAAACCAAACAGGTGGTTAAAGTTTCATTTTACACTTTTCATCAATATATGTTTAAATGTATCGAAACTACTTAAATATTAGAACCCATGCTTGTCTTAAGAGGCGACTAACGGGATCGGGTGGTCAGGCTTGCTCACTTGGTTGACACATGTCATCGTATCCCAATTGCGCAGATCGATGCTTATGCCGTTGATAGCTGGATTGTCTGGTCCAGACTCGATTATTTACAGACCGCGGCCATATAGTTGTAATATTGCTGAGTGCGGCGTTAAACAACCAACCAACTTAAATACTGTTTCCTTCACTTCACTACCAATGCACATTATTCTAGTTATGTATACATTGCCATGAAGACGTGACCTAACAAACATAATAATTGGTTCTGATACCCACCGGCATTATTCTATTTGTGACATTTTCCCAGGCAGAAGTACATGTTATGATACCTTTAAGTCTAATCCGGAAACCCATCAATGGATTAATGGAACAATCAAAATTCATTTAATCTTATAAAATAAAACAAACAAACAACACAAATCATGAAAACGTTACTGATGAGGGCCTCTCTTCCTGAACCTGATGACCAGTACCGAAGAGCAAGTACCGAACACGTTTCGTAAAGGACAAACGGAGGTGATCAGCCAGTTTCCGGTCGATATAAACTAGTTAATGACAAAAATAGAACACTAAAATAACCTGGATCGATATGCGCGACATCTTTGATTGTTTCTAGGCAGAGAATAGACATTTTTATCACATCCTGAAAACGACAGAAATATGACCTCGACGAGCGAACAAAGACGACAGTCTTGTTCCTTGTCTATTAAACGAGAACGCGATTGCCAGGGCAATTTGTTAAGATAGATTGCAGATATGTAGCAGGGACCTGTGTTCACTATTGTACAGAAAGTCTTAAGGTTTCCGCAAGACGTGCTTTTGGATATTGCTGAAAATCAATTGGATACCATAGGTACCGAATAGGGGACTTTGGGTAGAGAGTCTTAAGGTTTCCGCAAGACGTGCTTTTGGATATTGCTGAAAATCAATTGGATACCATAGGTACCGAATAGGGGACTTTGGGTAGAGATAGGGTTTGGAAGCTTAGGGGGTAGATTCAAGAGGTCAGATATTTCTGTTTGGTATGTTCTGTGATATGTCATCGTGGCTTGTCACTGTTTGCGCACTTCTTGAAGTCATTAAGACTGTTTACCCATAATTCCAAAGGGTGCGATCACGAATACGTCTCTTGCAGGGAGCCATTGAGTGATTGTGCGTGCGTGTGTACATGCATATGCACTATTTGAGTGTACTTTCAGAGAGGCGTAAGGAAAATAGACAAATACAAATACCCCTTGTCCAGCACACGGACCGCAGGACAGGCTCTTATCCAGTGAGAAACATGACGTCCGAATTCTAATATGAAATATGTAATCGTTACTGGTCCAGAATCTATGTTCATCAGCACCAAACACAATCGTTGTTTGATTCTTAAATGAGTACCAGGTTCTGTCCTCAAGCCCAATTCGAGACGCTGCAACTGGAACGTTTCAGTTGCCTTCAGTCGATGTTGTTGGGTGAAGCGGATAAGCGTGATAAAGACTGGGCTACCGTCTTTACCCGACAGCGGAATGCAAGCGCGTAGCAAGCCAATTTTTTCGTGTAAGCCCCATAGGTTGCAAAGCTTTAAATGTAGATAGTATTGAGTGCTTGCCCAACCTTTTTAGCAACAATCATGTGTAAGCCCGGCTTTTTTCTATAACTGCAGCTACGCCCCTGGAAAGAGACTTTTAACAATTCTATACACACTTCGAAACAGTTAATGGTTGGTTACCCATGATCTATAAACATTCAGTCGACGTTCATGTTAAAACCACCCCTGCTGGTTATAGCTATGTTATTGCAAACACATCCAGGGGCCTGAAACTTGTTTGGATGTCAAACTGTGACTAAAAAGATGACATATCCTATTTCATAGTTGCATGATATTTACATCATCTGTGTGTAAACAAGAGACCCGTTTATTGCACTATTATAGTATACTCTCAGATATAAGCTAAACAATTTTATAAAAACCTAAAACCGCCTATGAATGTTTAATTATGTTCTCTTTCATGTATGACAAATGTATATCATTTAGCAGGCCACATTCTCTGAACAGAAACAATACTATTATTCTGCATACAACAATCAGCACGCCGTGAACATGCTTCATTTGCGCAAATCTGGATCCGAGTTTGCGAACAATGGCATGTGTAATTTACAGTGGCCTGTTCATGTAATTTTCAAGGCTATTTCGCAAATGTAATCAGTTCCGGTGGATGGTCAGGACTGGTTATTCTCTTTAGCGCTTACTTCTAACTAATGGGACGAACTACGTTCACCTGTCGTTATCTCGAGAGCTCTTGCTGGTCTTTAAATGACCTTTCTACGGATGTAATCAGTTGTGGCACTACTTAGTCATACATATTATTCACAAAGGCCACGAACAACAGCTTACTGCCCACATCTGTTCTGCTGTGACTAACAAATGCAATACTCCAGCTTCTGATGTGTTTCTGATTGCGATGATGGTGTCTAGGGTATTTAGCAGTCAATGGCGTCCATTTGCATGTTTTTGTTTGTTGTAAATCTTCAATGGAACCTGGGTTTGAAATCTGATATGGACTGAACCTGGTGTGATATTACATTTATGTACTTGTATGCATGTGGAAACGCAGTACGAGAACACTCATCAAATTCGTTGTGAACACAAGCGATCAAAGGATGAGCCGACAATACGCTGATCGATTTATCATTATCTCACACAGCGTATTTGACAAAAGTAAGTGTTTACATGTGCAGTTTTAGTAGAGCAGACCGGACACCCATGTTCCATTTCAAGTACATTGTATGCAGTTAAATCACTGCAATGAAAAACGTAGATGATAAAATATGATGATTGCCCCGAATCAGTAAACTAGCGAAGATAAGTTCTTAAACAACATCCCAACTGAGGACACTGGGGAAATGAAGATGAGAAGCTTGAAGCTGATAATCATGATGAAGTTCTATCCGTTGGCAATACATAATGCATATTGGCTCATTCTCCCGGCCATATATTTTAATCAGGCAATGTTTGAGTTCTAGGTGGAGTCGAACTAATCTGTTTCGAAGACCTCACTCCAAATACCAAAGGAACGGTCCCTAATGATGCTTATGACTGTTTCAGAGAATTATACCAATAGATCTGGCAACGCCAAGAGTATGCTCAAGCAGTCATTTTCTTCTCATGCTGAGATCAGACCATTCCATTTTTGGGTGGGAGGGGTGTGGCGGAGGATTGCAGTCAACAGCAGGAGGTTTTGGGAGGGTAGACTATTTTTTTTTCGATCAGCATTTCCTAACATACGCGTTGTTGTATGTCCAACTGACTGGTCAGAATAGCCCAGATCAGGTAACGACCGAGACACAAATATATGACAAATGTCTGCTGGTCTTAATGTGACATCGGAAACAGACAAATTACATTTCCTGTGATTGTTTTTGGTTTTATGGAACAAAACTAATTCAAATCCGACTGGGAACAATACGTTCATTAACTGTAATGGACTAGTGATAGATTATTTTTCAAAAGACATTTCTGATTTGTCAAGCATACTGAGATCGATGGAGTTGGAGAGAAATGGTTGAGGTGTGAGTGTAGAAAGTGCACTCTTCCAGAAAGTATTGAAGCGAACGCCTTCATTCCTAGGTATCGATTTGTGTTCCTTTGTGTGAAATAGAAATCAGTGTGAAATAGAAAGTGACAGTCAATTAGTTATTTATATCTCGCCATGAAGTGGCTCATCGAAAAATCTGAACAGAGTTTGTGCGTCCGTCCACTTTTAAAAAATTTAAAAAGGAAAACTAATTAAATCAGAAAAATGAAATTTTGCACATTGTCACTGACCATTGTCCCGAAAAGAGTACGCAAATCGGCGTCATATGGTTTGGTTTATTGAGTAACGGTCCTTGCTCCATGTAAATTTACGTTGTGCATAGTGAAATGGGGACTAGTTTCCTCAACACCCAAACACATCCAATAGTTTACGTAACGTCATGACACCAGTGAAATTTCACTGGTCGTGATCTCAAAAGAGTTCGAAAATTGGTGTGATATTGTTTCGTTAATTGAGTAACGCCCCTTGATCCATGTCAATTTAGTTTGTGCATAGTGTCTGAAATGGCGACTATTTTTCTCAACACCCAAACACAACCAATAGTTTCCGTAACGTCATGGCGCCAGTCACGTTATTCCTGTCAATCTTATTGATTTTGCTTATCATACAGTTTTGATTTACCTGATTTCTTTTATTGTTTATGAATGAACTCATGATTCGGCGTCTGCAATGCGCGGAACGGTTACAGGCTGTTGGCATGCATCCATGGATGTTGTTGCCAATACTTCTAATGTTTCTCAGTCAGTGATAAGCAGACTACGGAACAGGTTCCCAGAAACCAAATATGTTGATTGAACTCTTCAGGGCGTCCAAGTTCAACGGGTACAGGATCGATAAGCCCCAAACAAGGCTTTTCCAAATCGACTCTAACGGCGAATAAATTGCTGGAAATTTCATGAGGCTACAGGAGTTACGAGTCAGACGATTAGAAATCGCCTACATGCATCTCATCTCAAGGCTCGACGGTTGTGTGTCGTGCCGCCCTTTACAAATTGTCATGTTGGCAACATACATCAGTGGTGTAGGTCAGTATGCCCACATCAAGGCCTGTAGGTCAACGTCTTGTCAGGCGACGGTTTCCTGCTTGCCGTGCTCTATGGTCTCTTCGAGCATCCATAGAATGTCATGGCCAGCAATGAGCCTTGACTTCCCTTCACGGTATACGTCTGGGACAGGATTTTCTTCAACGTCGTAGGCAACTAACAGAGTCATTAAGACAGATGGACTCATTGAGAGATTCATACACAGTATGGCTCGAGTGAATGGATGTTTGGATCGGATGCAACGGATCCAAAAATGAAAAATTCGAAATAAGATTTCTCGCGTATACCGTATCGTCCTTCAAGATAGTTCATCACTTGTATTTGTTTGTTGTGTAAATTTACACTCAGCAATATCACAGCTATATGGCAGCGGTCGTTCAATAATAGAGTCCGGACGAGACAGTCCAGTGATCAACAGCATGAGCATCGATCTACGTAATTGTGATACGATGACATGTGTCAAACAAGTCAGCGAGCCTGATAGTTGCTGAAGTCCAGCTCTAACCCGGATCTTCACAGGTCTCGTTCATATGTCAGTGATTTTTTTAATTATCACACAGTAACTGTTATTACCAGCACCTAATAGCTCGTACGATATTGGAAAATTTTGATTGATCCAGTGATGCTCTTTTTTGTTTGTTTGTGTGTTGTTTAACACTATTCTATAACAATGTCCAGCAGCTAATATGACGGCAGTTTGTAAATAGTCTTGACCAGGACATCCAATGACTGACATCATGAGCATCGATCTGGGCAACTTCTTTGAGTGGCATTTTAGAAGTTGGGAAGTACAATATAGAACAAACTTTATGGATAACAACTTCTTTTTATTTGTGAGTGCGACGTTTCGATACAGATTCTTGTACCGTTGTCAAACATAATGGAACATGAAGAAGGGGGAAGTGTATATATACTGGATGTAACAATGTAACAAAGAAAACAACATAATTAACATAATTGGCTAGGCAGAAAGCTGATGAAGCCAGAGAGTAGACAAAGGACAGGCGTGGAAGCCAATGATGTACAAATAATAATGAGATGTTTATACAGCAGAGTTTATACAGTAGATTGGGCTTGGTGGATGAGTGCATCATAAGCGGATGGAATGAAGTATCCTTGGTCTCGGTTGATGGTGGGTTTTGGCGTTTGATGTGGATGGCTTCGGTGAGCTTGCGTTTAGTGAAGTCTGTTTGTTTGTTAGAGAGAATGGTGATGTCAGACCACTCTATTTGATGATTGGGGCTTGCTTTGATGTGGTCGGAAATGGCTGATTTGCTGTCGGAATTGGTAACAGAGGTCTGATGTTCTTTCACTCGGGTGTTGATGGGTCGGGAAGTTTCGCCTATGTAGCTCTGCCCACAATCACAGTTTATTTTGTAGATGACACATTTTGGGTTGTTGTTCTTTACGGTGGCGGGTTTTCTTCCATTGGCATGGAGAATGTTGTTAAGGTTGGAGGACGCGGAGAAGGTGGTATCTATGCCAGCTTGTTGTTTTAGGAGACGGCTGATTTGATGTGACGGTTTGCCAATGTAGGGGATGGATATCTTGATGGGGGCTGAATCTGGTTTGGGTCTTTTGGTAGGAGGTGACAGGGTTGCAGCGATGGTTCTGTTGACTATTTGGGATGGAAAGTGGTTACGTTCTACGAAGACTTTCTTGAGGTGTTCGATTTCATCTTGTAGTTTAGTTGAGCAGATGTTCTTGGCCCTTCTGGTTAGTGTGGAGATGATGCCGGTCTTAACTTTAGGTGGATGATTGGAGTTGTAGTGGATGTACTGATCCGTATGGGTAGGTTTTCTATATACAGTGGTCTGGAGTTGGTTGCAGGAGGTGCGGGACACAAGGACGTCAAGGAAAGGTAGTTGCTGGTTCTGCTTCAAACCCACATGTTGGTATCGCAAAGTGGATGATACCTTCGTCATCCTCCAACCTCAGCAAGATCCCACTCAGCTTCTCACCCATCTGAACAACCAACATCCCCGCATCAAGTTTACCATGGAAACCGAGCAGAACCAGCAATTACCTTTCCTTGACGTCCTTGTGTTCCATGGTAAACTTCAAAGCAAGCCCCAATCATCAAATAGAGTGGTCTGACATCACCATTCTCTCTAACAAACAAACAGACTTCACTAAACGCAAGCCTACCGAAGCCATCCACATCAAACGCCAAAAGCCCACCATCAACCGAGACCAAGGATACTTCATTCCATTCGCTTATGATGCACTCTTCCACCAAGCCCAATCTGCTGTATAAACTCTGCTGTATAAACATCTCATTATTATTTGTACATCATTGGCTTCCACGCTTGTCCTTGTCTACTCTCTGGCTTCATCAGCTTTCTGCCTAGCCAATTATGTTAATTATGTTGTTTTCTTTGTTACATTGTTACATCCAGTATATATACACTTCCCCCTTCTTCATGTTCCATTATGTTTGACAACGGTACAAGAATCTGTATCGAAACGTCGCATTCACAAATAAAAGAAGTTGTTATCCATAAAGTTTGTTCTACATCCGTAAAATACCCGTATTTAACAGCATGATTTTCAATTTCGGCGTGTAGTGTCACAGAATACACAATTCACATGCAATGTCCGTGAAAGTTGGGGATCAGATAGTCTGAATGATGGATATAAAAGGTTGAGCGCTGTCTGTCGATTATTCACTGTATTTGGAATATTGTTGACGAACGCAAAATGCCACGTCTAAATGAAGCCAACCGTCATATCGCCATTGGTTTGCTTGAAGCTCGCCAGTCTCCACATGCAGTTGCATGAATGTTCACCAAAGCACCATTTCACGGCTCTGGGAGAGATATCGCCGGCAGAATGCGGTAGCAGATGCCCCTCGTAGTGGGCGACCTCGAGCGACCACTGCGGCGCGGGATCGCTACTTCCGGGTACATCACCTGCGTCGAACAGCTACGGCGACCAGTACCGCTCGACAAATACCCGGATTGAGGAGGCTTTCTGCACAGACCGTCAGGAACAGGTTGAGAGAGGCTGGTTTACGTGCCAGAAGACCTTATTTTGGCCCTGTGCTTCGACAACAACATCGTCGATATCGAGTTCAATGGTGCACCAACGTTCAGGCCTGGAACCTACCGAATTGGCGTAGAATCTGGTTCCGTGATGAATCACGATTTCTATTGGAACGACGCGATGAAAGAATGCGGGTGTACAGACGTCGACATGAACGTTTCGCCGACGTTTGCGTTCCCCAGGTGGACAGATTCGGCCGGGGAAGTGATTTCACCTGCCGTAGGAGAAGTGATTTGGTGATGATCCAGGAAACCTGACAGCTCAACGGTACTGTGACGAAATCCTACGCCCACACCTCCTTCCAATCATTGATCGCCAGAGGGAGTTGTTTCAACTGGACAATGCCAGGCCCCACACAGCACGTCACACTAGAGACTTCCTCCAGAACCACAACATCAATGTGCTCCCCTGGCCCTCAAGATCACCGGACTTAAACCCGATCAAACATCTGTGGGATGCCCTGGACAGACGGATGCGACGCCGTAACCCTCAGTCCCAGACACTTCAGCAACTCGCACAGGCACTACAGACAGAGTGGGCTGCGATTGGGCAACACGAGATTCTGAGACTTATTCGTTCGATGCCGAGGCGATGTGCAGTTCTGGATGCCCACGGTGGTTACACGAGGTATTGACTTCAGCGCCACCACACGTCTCCATGTGACACTCCAACTGACTTGCCTGGTGTTGGTGCCAAAGACGGATAAGTCGCTATATTTCATTGACTCATAAAGCCTACAAGATGTTTCAAAATAAACATAAAAATACAGTTGAAATTCCTATATCCGTTTCTTTTTTGGGAGAGTATATATCCTCACTAGTAGGTGTTAAGCAAAATGTACAGAAAGAGAAATACGATGAGCCATATTTAGTCAGGCTATATTTTACACCAGCTGTACTCCCATTTTTTTCTCATTTTATTTTTGTGTGCATAGTTTGGTTGTGTCTGGTCTATCAGCAGGGTTCGATACTATTGACAAACTCTTACCGCTGTGAACATCACCGAATCAGTATTAAAGTGTGTTCAATCTTGTCTTACAATCCGGACTAAGTAGCACTTGGAGAGGCAACATGAGACACGATCTATCTTACAGTAGGCGTCCCTCAAGGGTCTGTACTTGGTCCCCTCCTGTTCACCATCTATACGTTATACTCCGTGACATTTTGGAAAACACAAATTAGATTTTCACAGCTACGCCGATGACACTCAGGGCTGTATTGCGTCTAGACTTGAATATATTCCGAATGAGATAACGAGATTAGAAAACTGTGATATCCGAAAATGGATGAAAAGAAACTTTCTCAAGCTGAGCAAGGCGGAAGTGGTCCGAAACATGTCCGCCAGAACTGATGAGATTTTTCATTTTTTATGCCAGCACTGGCCCCGTAGCAATCTCTCTCTCTCTCTCTGGGAAATGTAAAAAATCAAAGAGTGTATTTTAATTTCAGAACGAACCTGAACAAGCAGATCCCCATGTGAGCCAGTGTGTCTATCTCGATCTTCGACAGATCGGCAAGATTAGTTGATACAGTTTTAAGTTGATATAACACTGCTACAAGGTCTTGTCATATCCCATCTTGGTGATGCATATTTCCTTGCAGTGAGGTATTAGTATCACTGTCACTAATCTTCAGGTTCGCAATAAGGATACGATGACATGTGTCAAAGAAGTCACTTGATCCTGTTAGTCGCCTCTTACGACAAGCATGTGTTACTGAAGACCAATTCAAACCCGAATCTTCACGGGTTCTTTGATATATAAAAGCATGTATAAATATTCATCGAATTATCGGATCAAACACGACAGACACATTTATTTGTGAGGGTACAGTTGAATGGTTAGCAATACGGAATTTGAGTCCTGTCGTTGTCCATTCGCTTGGATTATCAGCTGTATTTTGTAACTCCAATATGACACTGCACATTTTTGTAACTCCAATATGACATTGCACATCGTGCCCAGGTCGTCACCAATTTCCCCTGATGATAAGTCATACAGCTATTGAACTTAACCCGTTAGGTCCCCTGACATGTCTGTAATTGAACTTTTATGGGATGTACTGGTTGCGGAGAATGTGCACCGGAGAACCACCAACCAGCAAAGTGACAAAGCAATGGAATGCTCTTTAGGCAATGCCTATACCGAGTAGCTGGCAATACCAAGGGGAAATGAGGGTATTCCATCATGTAACACCCAGCATACCAGCAAAGTTGATACAACATACATTAATGCCCCCCACCGCCCTACTTTTCGTCATTATACCTTTACTATCAATTGCATCAATTTCCTTACCGATTTTCAGTGGTATATATTTTTCATTCACATTAATTACTGGTATATAAGAGTCCGTTTTAGAATTTTGGGGTTATCGTTTCATATTTGTGGATTGGCCTACAACATATATTTGAGAATTGATTCCGACAGTAATTTATATTAAAAGATCGTCTTTGATCGATAAGATGCTGACTAAACATCCAACCGCGTCCTTTCGTGGGGATTTTTCAAATATATCTTATTATATTGAGTGCGATTATGCTCTTAGGGATTTTGCATTCAAAATCCGTACATGTTAAAATTCGGAAATGTCGTTTGTGGGGAGGATGTGAAGACCCCAAAACACAAGCTTTTGGTGTATTAAACGCTTCATTTGCTTTCCTTTAAAAGGAAATGGATTCTTACGGAAAGATCCTGTGAGACAGGTGAATCATGGGGAGATTTTGATTCTTAACTGAACTATCTGATGTTACTTGTACCTAGCGAACTCAAGCATTCTTTTTTAAAAAGAAAATTGATTTATGCAGAAAAAGCATGTGATTGGTGTAACTTATGGAGATTATGAACTAAAGAGTTACAGCATCAACATATCTGATATTACTTGCACCCAGCGAACTCTGGAAGTTTTCAACTTGTTAATAAATTTGTTTTATCTCCGACTATTTTGCCAGTGGAGGCTCATAATGGTGTTTCACAGTGATGACCCCTTTGGGAATCCAGCAAATTTCCCCAGCCATGTGCTTGTTTAAAACTGCTCAAACTTCTGAAGGATGTTTGCAAAGTTTGACCTCGCTGATTGTTTTCAAAGGCACAATGTCACAAAATATTGGTCTATATTATATATGTTTGGGCATAGGCACACACTTTAACTTCCTATTGATGCAATAAAAGACTTATTATACATTACGACTTGCCTGAAATCAATAACTAAAACTTCGAGGCGAACAGCTTCCAAACACAGAACACTTGCCATATAGGGAATGCAAATAACTGCTCCGTACATCGAAAACTGTCGCACGCGGTGCTGTCGGTGTTTGTCGAACTGGTTTCAATCACAAGTTGCGTGTAGGATATTCGTAAAGAGCGCTCCAAGGGGCATGACTCTATGGGGTTTGCTTGAAATAATGTTCGGCCGGTAGAGGGCGCCAGAGTCGATTTAGTACCACGTTTCATTAATTCATTTGAACTATTTAATTTATGTTGTAATCTAAATAAGTAATTTTCAAAATAGATTATATGGTAGCTTCCTTGAGGGCTGATGGTAGTATTAAGAGAAATGCATTATTATTAGAAGTGTGTTGTGATATAGCGCCTTTTACGGTTGCCGTGCTCTCAACCATTGGTGTCACCGTACCAGAATGACCATCTGTGTATTGTGCGCGCGTGGGTGGGTGTACTTAGATGCCTTTCCATAGCACTTGATTTCAATCAATCAAATAGTGCATTGTAATTCGCATGTTTTTATTAGCCAGGTGTTTTATAACCCCAAGGCGGGTAACTCTCCTGCCCTTAGTTGTTTTTGCATGCCGCTAAAACAATTTACCGCTAATAGAGTTGTAACACTACATGTTTAACACTACTTTAACACTTTTTCAGCAACATGATTGTGTGTAATCAAGTTTGTCACCTTTTACAGTTTTCATAGCTCTAGGGTTCAGTTAGACTTAAACATAAACTAATAATTGACAATGACATTAAAATTGCTGAAATCAGGCAACAGAACTCACGCCCTTAAAGGCCGAAGCGCAAACTTTGAAAAATCCCATGGATTTCCAATTAGTCTCTCATTGGCTACTCAGGGTCGAAGTTAACTTTTCTTTTTTGGGAGGGGGGCACTATCCTTCTGCGGGAGTCCGGGGGCATGCTCCCCCGTGAACTTTTTTAATTTAGATTCTCTCAGATGCAATTTCCTGCTTTCTGGGGGTAAAACTTATGCACTCTCCAATTTTATATAAAATAATATTTTTACTGCAAACGTTTGACCAATTTTCTTCATGTTTTTTTCCAAAAAAGTTTCTCTTTCAAAATGTTAGGATCTCTGCATAATTTTCTGAAGTAAACTTCATAAATGTGTTTAGACATACACTAGACGCCAAATGAAACGTTATCCTCCCACCTTTATGAATTGCTGAAAAACTATCAAAGATATTTGAGAATGTTTTAGTTTGCAAGAAAGCTTAACAACAGAGCTTTATGCAAATCACGAAAATAAATTTTCAAATGCATTCATATTTGGGTGAAATGCATCTTTTTCAGAAGAGTTAAATTGTCCTATATTCGTCCATGCCGAAATAAACCAATAGTGATTTTGATGTCCAAACGAAAGGTTGAAATAAAATTCTGCTTTGTGTGGATCATTTCAGTCTTTTTAAGACAGACCAAAAGTGGACGTCCACGCATCACAACTTGCTTTGCTGAAGAAGGTACCTCCGTCATAACAATTATCTTTAAAAGGGGTAACGTTTCTTTTGGCGTTTAGTGTATCTGTATATATATATGCAGTTTTGTTCAGTATCAATAATCGCCAAAAATAATATTTATTTACATCTATGTACAACAGTTGTATTATTGTACAACAGTTATCTGATATTGTACAACAGTTGTATTATTGTACAACAGTTGTATTATTTTACAACAGTTGTATTATTGTACAACAGTTGTATTATTTTACAACAGTTGTATTATTGTACAACAGTTGTATTATTGTACAACAGTTGTATTATTGTACAACAGTTGTATTATTGTACAACAGTTGTATTATTGTACAACAGTTGTATTATTGAATGCAGTTGACAGTCCAGAAATTGCACGTGAAAGTTATATAATAATACATGATATCTTCAGGTTTGTTCAATATTTTGGAGTCATATGGACTGAGTGCAATCAATTTTTTTCTAATAAAGTCTGTTCGTTAATTATCATTAGGTATTGCACAGACATGCCGTCATGTTATAGGGTTCCGGGTAGTCTATGTCATTGCCTTGGATTCCATATTTCATTTATTAATGGTGCTGTAACCATATGTAATCAGGTGTATCGTTCTGGTACCGAATCTTTGCATCATTAATTGAGCTGTGAATTTCAGGGCTCAAAAGAGTGTAATATAAAAACTGTACAACAAACAGCTAACTATCAGCGTCAATACTTTTTCATAGCATACTTCTTTTATATTAGGCTTGATATAATCAAGAACCAGTAAGTCAGGTTTGTGATATTTTATGTAATGTACCTGAATATGGCTTTGCTTTGCACTGGAAGACCACTTAGACAACTTGAAGGCAACGTGGCCACACCCCAATTGTGTATTGGTTTGCATCCCGGCGTTTGGCCTTAGGTCACTGCTATTACACAAATGGAAAACTATGGTGGCTGATATGGGCCATCGCTTTCTCGCCTTCGAATTCGTGAAATTTGCTTGTGTGCGGTTTTCATTTTCACATCACCACCACCCGACCCAAAAAATAAATAAAAAATAAATAAATAAATATATAAATAAGTAAATAAAAATAATAATAATAATAATAATGAGCAACACTGACAACTGGGTGATGCATGATGACTTTCAAAATTAATGGTCTACAGTGATTAATCGACCTTCTTGAAAACCGTCAAAATCAAGAACGACACCCCATGCACGTGCATTGGGCTACTGCGTTTTTCCCATGCGTTGTGCTTAGGGGTGATAATGGTAGTGAGAAATGGTGGTGCGTTTATAAGATGTCTGTCTTTGATAAAGTTTGTTAAAGCTTATACTTCCTATCCAAATTGAAAGTTCAGGTTCCCTACTTCTTTTGAAGAGTATATATACTACGTGTGATGAAGTGAGGTGTATGTTTGTTTACTCTTCAGTTATCAGTACTGTAGATACATCACCGAGATTTGAGCAGACAGACCGGTGGTTGATATTGTGAGAAGCGTTCCACGCCGTTGGGCGTTCGGTGACATCATAGTGACAAGAACGATCACTGTTTTAGTCGACCATTGCAAGGGGGGGTGAAGTAGCCTAGGTGTTAAAGCGTTCGCTCGTCACGCTGATGACACGAGTTCGATTCCCCACATATGCACAATGTGTGAAGGCCATTTCTGGTGTCTCCCAGATGGGAGCTAAAACGGCGTAAAACTAAACTCAGTCGACCTTTGCGAGAGGCCTACGTCGCTGGGGATGCCCCATCAGGATACCCCACAAAGCAGGTTCGAATCCATGGCCACCGGGAGAAACATGTAGGGAACCGGGCCCGAACCAAGCAGAGAAACAAGCCAGTGCTCACAACACCTTGCTACCCAACCGTCTACATTCGCCTGACGAAGTGATCGTTGAAAGTATAGATCACATTTCCATGTTGAATCAATTTGGATCAAATTGAAATATGTTTGTGAACTTTTCTTCACAAAAAAATTATAAACACATAGAGTTCATGAAGATGGAACTTTATAATGCTGAAGTAGTAACATTTGTCTCAGGTTTTCATGTTTATCACATCCTGGTACCTCCAAGCTTATCACATCCTGGTACCTCCAAGCTTATCACACCCTGGTACCTCAAAGCTTATCACACCCTGGTACCTACAAGCTTATCACACCCTGGTACCTCCAAGCTTATCACATCCTGGTACCTAAAAGCTTATCACACCCTGGTACCTCCAAGCTGATCTCTATACTAACAAGAAGGTACATATCTCCTGGCGAGAGCGTCTATGTTATATTGAGCAAGAAATGTATAAACAAAGTGGCACATTACAACATCTGCAACAGCATCAAAACGTATTCATGCATCGGACATCTTTTATACATTAAGAACAAAACTGTTTGGTCATGTATTCTTTAAACTGTTCAGCAAACACTTCTTTAAACTGTTCAGTAAACCCATATGTAAAGTGTTAAGCAAATTGTTCTGTAAAATCTTCTCTAACCTGTTCGGTAAACCGTTCAGCACACCGTTCAGTAAACTCATCTGTAAACTGTACAGTAAACTGTTCCGCAAACCCTTCTGTGTCCTGTTCAGTAAACTTTTCAGTACACCGTTCAGTAAACTCATCTGTAAACTGTTCAGTACACCGTTCAGTAAACTCATCTGTTAACTGTTCAGCACACCGTTCAGTAAACTCAACTGTAAACCGTTCAGTAAACTCATCTGTAAACTGTACAGTAAACTGTTCCGCAAACCCTCCTGTTTCCTGTTCAGTACACCGCCCAGTACACCGTTCAGTAGACCCCTCTGTGAACTATTCAGTGAACTGTTAAGTAAACTGCTCAGTAAACCCTTATGTGATCTCTTATGTAAACTGTTACATAACCTGTTCTGTAAATCCTTCTGTAAACTGTTCAGTAAAACCTTCTGTGAACGGCTCTGTTAACTGTTCAGCGAACTGCTCTGCTAAGTAAACTGTTCAGTAAACCCTTCTATTAATCGTTCTGTAAACTGTTCAGTAAACCTTTCTGTACAATGCTCTGTAAATTGTTCTGGAAACTGTTCTTTGGGTTGTCCCTGCTGCATCGGTGATACATTGGGATATTTTCCATGCCAACGACATGCGATACCATTCCGCAAAACCGCTGCTTCACGAAACATTGGTCCTTGGACCATTAAACTTCCCGATTCGTAGTCTCTTTGGGAATACTGAACACTGTATTGATGCAATAGGTCAAGTGTCTCTCTGATCAAGTTGACTTGTCGCCTGCTTCAAGAACAATGTCTCATTCATCATGAACCATACTGCAAATGATTCCCAAAGATCAAAGCGTTGCGCTTCTGTTATCTATGTCCAGTTTATGACCACATCACACGTCTGAAGCAATCCTTTGACAACGCTCATACAAATTCCGGTCTACAAGCTCCATAAGGCGACTCCAGTGACGACATCTGGACACTGTCTTGGGCACAGTAAGCTGCGTGTGACGATCTTGTCATTTGGGAATTCTGTCGTAGAAAACGACTCCTCCTTTGAAACTCCCTCCCCTTGACGCACATACACAAGGACTGGTAGAACGTATCTCTGAAGTGCTTCGACATGAAACCGTAGATAAAGGGATTCATAACACTGTTGGCGTAAGCAAGAAGGTAGAAAGTCTGCCTCATCGGCTTCAGGTAGCCGTAGTTGAGATGGTGTATGACCCGAAACGCTGTCAAGACGTTGCTGATGAGAATGGGGGCCCAGCAGACCACGAAGATGAGGATGACTGCTACTAGCATCTTAATGACCTGAAATTGGAAATAACAATAATATAAACCATTAATTATTTCCATTAATTGAAGGAAAATGTACAAACACAGTGCTGTAAGGCAGGGAAAGTTCTTCTCAATGTTCTAGTTGTATTACATTGATTTAGGTAAGATTCACTATTCAGGAGAGCATTACTATGTAATGTAAGCAGTGGTGGGGGTGTTGTAGATGATTTTGGTGTCAAGTGTAATCCGGATTATCCTGGATCAGTGAAGAATAATCCGGTTTGTGTGGAACTTTCTGAAAGGTGTTTTTACTGAACCAGAAGAAGCGCACGCCTCTATCATCTCCTATGACATCAAGACCAACGGTTTACCAAAGATCATATTTTCATATTTTGGCAGCTTTATCAGTATTGCGGGTAGTACATTAGTTAAGTATTCAGACATCAGTTAAGTATTGAGACCGGAAGGTATATCAATACGGAAGTACATAAAAGACTATGTTGTGTATGCCACAAAGGATTTGACCAAGACGAGTACCACTTCCTTTTAATATGCTCCTCTTATAGCCAGTTACGTGAAAATTATATACCCTCAGTATAAGTATCACTTATATCCATCTAAGTCTACGCTTAATATCCTGATGTCGACCAACGATTGTACCCTAAGTAAGAATCTTGCAATGTATATTTACCATGCAATGCCAATCCGTCGAACACTAACTTGAATGTCAACATTTGATCGAATTGTAACACTTGTCTACGACATGTAGATACATGTATGTAGTTTTGGGCCTACACTAACGGGATAAAGAATTGAATTGAATATTCTCAACAGTCAACACTGACTTTATTGCTATTTTCACCTATTTTAGACTTTATGCTGCTTTAAGTAATTGTTATTTTCACTTATTTTAGACTTTATGCTGCTTTAAGTAAATGCTATTTTCACTTATTTTAGACTTTATGCTGCTTTAAGTAATTGTTATTTTCACTTAATTTAGACTTTATGCTGCTTTATGTAATTGTTATTTTCACTTATTTTAGACTTTATGCTGCTTTAAGTAATTGCTATTTTCACTTATTTTAGACTTTATGCTGCTTTAAGTAATTGCTATTTTCACTTATTTTAGACTGTATGCTGCTTTAAGTAATTGCTATTTATACTTATTTTAGACGTTATGCTGCTTTAAGTAATTGCACTGCCATTGAATTCTGTACTGCCACGTTATTGTGCACCGGCTTTGAAAATGCTCACCATTGATTTCTAAACCTGGTTAATTGTTAATTAGAAAGAATTTAAGAGATGTGAAACTGTTAGACTTTCAATATAAATTTCTGCACGAAATTGTTTATACCAAAAAATGAACTGTTTAGACTGAATCTGGTGGACAATACCATATGTTCTTTGTGTAATGATTCTGTTGAGACCTTATGCCATGTATATTGGGAATGTGATGAAACCAAAACTTTCTGGAAGAAACTTGAACAGTGGATTACGAAACGTATCCAAACACTTAATTTGACAAAAAGTTTGATCCAGTTTGGCTTTTTAGGTAAGAACCCATTACTGAACCACATAATCTTATCTGCTAAGATATATATTTACACTTGATCTTTGAAAAAAACAATTCCAAAAGTTGATAATTACTTATATTGATATTGAATGTACATAATGTACTATATCTCTATTGAGCCCACTAGCTGCTATGTACACATATTCCTCTATATGCTTGTACCCATCATGTTTTTGTACTCATCACATTGGGAACAATAACACACAAAAAATAAAATAAATTTGTAAATTATTGTTGTTAAATACTAGCATTTCTATGTTGTTTGATGCTTTCGAAGTGAATTCATTGGCGTATAGATCTCTAGCTGAACGTGATTGAGTTTAGTTTTACACCGCTTTTAGTAATATTCCAGCACTATCACTGCGGGGACACCAGAAATGGGCTTCACACATTGTACCTTATGGCGTGACGAGGGATAGCTTTAACCAATAGGCTACCCCACCGCCCTCTTCCCCTCCCTCGAAGTTGGTTGTAACAACAATTATTAAAGTCTTTTAAAAAACAAAGGAAGAACCTGTCCGAGGGATCTGAAACTCCCGGACCGATATTTCCTGTCACATGGTACATTTATCCCGAAGCACGACTGGAAACATGTCACGCGACGCCGTGCCTGCTGAGCTGGACGTTCTCTGACATGGCATCAGACTGTTATTGGTTCGGGATTATTCAAGAATAAACGAGAACATTTCTGCAGATGCCCTCACCAAAGATTTCTTTACGAGTATTAGTGGATTCCGGTACGAAATGGTGAAGTATGTATTTTTACCCCTTAGTGAGTGATAGATCTGTCCTCACGTGTGTGAAGCCCATGTCCGGTGTCCACCGCCGTGTTATTGCTGGATTATTGGTAAAAGTGGCATAAAATTTATCTCACTCACTAATAAACCTGTCAAATAAACTCTGCAATATTAGATTTAACATGTCTAAGTTTCGATATACCTGATTCAGGGGAAAAACTATGAAGAAAGGTAACAAAGTACTTCTGAAGGATTTGTATACAAACGGTTTCTTCAGTGATCTGATAAATCCTGAGAAGAATATTTCATGATAATCAAAGGAATATAATCTGAGGTTTATGAATAATGGTAGTCAGTTCTTGATTTTGAGCGAAAATGGAAAAAGATCTACTGCAATCCAAAATAAATCTTGAATGAATACTGTATAAGATGCTTGATTGGCATTTTAGAAGACGCTACTTGATGAACATTGATGAATTTTATGGATTTCATCTTCTTTTTATTCTTTGATACAACGTTTCAGTGCTTGTTCTGGCCCCATCATCAGGTAAAAGCCCTGAAGCGTTGTATCAAAGAATAAAAAGAAGATGAAAAATTCTCTATGTTCATCGAATACTGAATACTCTACGACTCCAGGAATAATGAAAAATTAAATTGAAAATTTAAATTAAATGAGGTAAAAAACCTGGCGAAGAATGATGACAGATGATTGACAATGCCAGTAGATTGATGTTCATAATAAGCCCACGTTGGATTAAAACACTGACTTTACACCAATTCTACAATTTAAAAACGGTTTTGCCAAAGTTATAAAACTGGTCAAAACAGCTTAGGAATCAATCAGTCATATTATATTGACCGACGACAAGTAATACCAAGATGGTCAGCCATTAGGACTAATTTGGACATGAATCCGTACCAGATTGGAGAGTGCTCAAAGATGATACAGTTTGGCCAGGTTAGAGGTTGCCATGACTGGACTAATCACCGGTCATTTTGTCGGACCAGACTGATTGATTACAGGTTAGCACAAAATAGACACCCGGTGTCATAAGTGATTTTCAGTGATCCGAACACATCATTTTCACCCTATTTAGCCGTCAACGTCTGGTGGAAAATCTTTCGGTAGATAATCAAAAATGATATTTTCCTGATCTGTCGTCAAATATTCAATTCATTCTAAAAGCGGCATTTGACCGGGAGATCGACCTGGGGAATACATTGCAAGAGGTTTCAAATTTTATTGATCTGGCCCATAGTTTTGAAGATAAACGAAACCTTGCGTGGGCTTGTACCAATAAATAGATATTAAGATGTCATGCAAACTCCCAGATCCCGTTCCTCAACCCACACATGCCATTATACATTTCAAAATGTTTTTGGTTAGTCAGGTGTACTTGGAGTTTACTCGTTATTCCGAGGTGGCGGGTTCAAGCCCCAGTATGGGTACAATATCCTCGGCCATGATGTTATTGAATAATGCCAGAAGCGACGTAAATCTCACTCATTAACATTATTAAACAGGGTTGTTATTTCTAATCCAAATCCCAGACATAAAAATAGGAACAGATCACCAATGTCCTTTTCACAAAGACAAGAATATGATTTCCATTGTTTGCATCTCACGGTTCGATCATTGTTGTCAATGTCCTTTTCACAACGACAAAAATATCCTTTATGTATATATCTTACGGTTCGATCAAAAGGTTATGGCTGCAACGCCTAAATCTCCAAAAGTAAGTCATTCTGTACACATGATCCTTTTCTCATATCATTTCGATGTATGTTTTCAACGTAACCGGACAACATTCTATTTTGCCCGGATAAAAGTCGTGATCATTCGTAGTCCTAGTAGTTGTTGAAAAACACATGTTCGGCAGTTGTATGGTGGTATGTGAGGGACATAAAATTGACAGTTTGTCTTTCAAAAACATAGATGTCATTCTAGGGAGAATTCAACATATTTGTTGGTTGTAGCAATAATTTATTCAGACGCCCACATTTATTGGTTAATATATGGTTTTAGATGGTGTGCTTTGACAAAACAGTATTATTGGAATCTAAATGATTTAACCTACCTGTTTCCTTGTGGCATCATCATCAGTGGAGAACTTCTGCTTCTTCATCACTGGGGTCTTTTCTGACGTGACGTGGTAGGGGCTGCTTTCAGTTGAAGGCGGTGACCGGAACGTTCCTGTAGCTAGAACTCTGCCAAATAGACAGTGATTCGTTAACACGTATGTAGTCCTGGACTAGACCCACCACAGAAACAATGACTACTGGATGTTGCCAACGTAAGACAGTCAAACGCCGATGCACCAGTCACTGTAACTGATGTAGACGTGCCTGCAATTATACTACTTTAGATTTGGCAACATTTAAAGTCCTCGAACTTTGCCAGTGGAACCGTCAAAGTGACTACTGTAGACGTGCATACAGTTAAACTAATATAGATTTGCCAACAATTAAAGTGCTCAAGATCCCGCCAGTGGAACCGTCGCTCTGTCAACTGTTGACGTGCCTGCAATTAAACTACTAAACATTTGCCAACAATTAAAGTACTAGACATTTGCCAACAATTAAAGTGCTCAAGACCCCGCCAGTGGAACCGTCACTGTAACTACTGTTGACTTGCCTACAGTAAAACTAATATAGATTTGCCAACAATTAAAGTGCTCAAGGTCCCGCCAATGAAACCGTCGCTCTGACAACTGTTGACGTGCCTGCAATTAAACTACTAAACATTTGCCAACAATTAAAGTGCTCAAGATCCCGCCAATGAAACCGTCGCTCTGACAACTGTTGACGTGTCTACAATTAAACTAATATAGATTTGTCAACAATTAAAGTGTTCAAGACCCTGCCAATGGAACCGTCACTGTGACAACTGTAGACGTGTCTACAATTAAACTACTACATATTTGTCAACAATTAAAGTGTTCAAGACCCTGCCAATGGAACCGTCACTGTAACTACTGTTGACGCGCCTGCAATTAAACTACTAAAGATTTGCCAACAATTAAAGTGCTGCCAATGGAACCGTAGATTGTATATTGTAATGTGTCCTCCGATATGTAATACCTATCGATCAATACGATCCATCATAGCTCCCCAAACGTAATAAATGGCAACACTTTGGGAAATATGTGATTTTTTATACATTACATGATGTATGTGATAATGGTGTATAAATAGCTATAATTACATCAAACACACCCATTATTTCCTTCAATTACCTATATCCAGATCATAAACATATCTCCCTAGACATTAACATGAACCAATACTGAATAAGCAGATATTAATCATTTGACAACTGATCTCTTCTTATACAAATAAGCTCATCTTGCAGCTGAATACCTGGCGTCATCCCTATTTGATAATAATTCTTCAACACATGCTTATAATACTGTCTGAATCGTACGATCGAACCTACTTTAGCAGAGGCTTATGATTAATATGGAATGGGCTTAAACGCTTCTATTTGCCCAGACTACCTTAGATGCACTGATGTATTTGGTTTGGGCTGCACAGTTTATATCACCAGTGAAGGAGATTACAGTGTACTACTACAGTGCTCGCGAAATATTCTGCTACTTTTTTTTAGTTGGGTTTAACACCACTTTGCACAGTATTTCAGCTCAAGCTGAAAACATATTATATTAACTGCCTTAAAACGCTGAAGCGTCATCACGTAATTATTCTGTGGAAGGAGTCTTCGACATTGTATTTCAGCTAGTGGTGTTCTGATGATCGAAAATCGATCGAAAAGGGATTAAAAATAATTATCAGTTGCAAAAAACATATTTTCGAATAATCGGAATTTAGTTGTATAAGTATAACACACTTGAGTGAAGTAAACTAACAATTAAATTTGACGATTATTCAGGATACTCATGAATGATGGTATATATATGTAATGATAGAATAGAATAATCAAGTAATGAGAAGATGACAGAAAGTATTGTAAAATTTAAACACTTTTATTGTTTAATCACAATTCCAGTGTCTTTCACTGTATGGCAGTATTAGTTATAAAAAACATTAATTGAAAAAAAACCTGGGGGAAAAACCCTTAAAATTGGTGATTACATTAAAAATGTATATACTTCGATAATAATCGATAATCATTCACCACAAGTCCTTCGATAATCGATAATGGATTTGGGTTCCGATTCCCAACACTAAACAGACAATAAATGCCTGAGAAAATATTATACAGATCTTTTTCAACCACTTTCTGTAACAAATAATATTTCAAAACACACATATTCAAATCTATCTAACTCCCCGATAAATGATATACATATATTATAGGAGGTTGTGATGTGGAGTCTGTGTGAAATCTACTTTTTGTTTTACTTTAAAGAACTGGAATAAATGTGATTGTGATGATACTGAAACTGATTTCTACGATAATAATATCTAGACATACAAGGTTTACCTGAACAGACGTTGTGTGCCTCCATCCATGAAATATAGTACATCCAAAAATGTAACAAAAAGTGTGTTTTCTTATTTTTTTTACTGGTTGTTTCACACAATCAATTGATTGACGTCACGCACATTGACGTCACGACATGCACCAACCGAGTCAGCGAGCCTAACAACCCGATCCCGCCAGTCTCCTTTTACGACAAGCGTGGGTTGCCGAAAACAAGTTCCAGCTCTGTTCTCCACGAGTCTGCAAAAAGACCTACTTGGAATTTTTATATTGGATATTTCTACTCTTGAATAATTAGTTTATAGGCACATCAAAGCCATTCTGTGTTGATTTCTCTTTATGACCATCCAAATTGGCCTTCTAAAAGTGACAATATCTCAAATAGCAATTGATTTTTGGACAGCTGTTTTGCAGGTATTTTCTCCAACACATTGATTGGCGCATCAGTCCCTGCCGTCGTTGGAGCCTTTAATGCACTATCAGGAAATATGCAGGATTATATTATAGATGAAAGTTCCTGTAATAGCCCTTCATTGGGAGCCATGTCATATCATGCTGATTCATTTAAAGACCTAGAAATAATGAAGACAGTGTGATCAATGAATATGGCATGAAACGCAAGGAACAACGGACGATTCCTGGAGTGTATGATATGAATAGAAGGTGTATGACTGGCCCAGAAAAGGAATTTACTTGCTACTCAAAAGATGAAACAGCCGTAATATCACAGCTCTACAGAACCTATTGTTAAAGACATAATTGTAAACATCATTACTCATAATGACTCTCATCAATTACTTACAACAGTTTCAGTATCTAATTAAACGAGAACACATGAAACGGTATATCTTCCCCATTCAAGCTAATTACAAATATATAGATATAAACAGATGCAAGGAACTCTTGGAAGAGAAACTTTCTCAACTTGATTCACTACTGATGTGGATTCTGACATTGATTCAGCTTATTGTGTTCCGTAATGGCATCTTTAGCTGCAGGAGGTGACATGCCATTATATAATTACGTTTCCACATCTTGAGGTATCTTTTCGACAATGAATTTCAAAAGAGAACTCATAAATGCAAGAACGCTATCAAAGACTGTCATAAACAGGATCTGTGTTATTTTCAAAAGGATATAAAAAGCTGGAAATCAACCACTTTTAACTGACTGACTTTTTCTTAAACACAGTATATTTACTTGAAAGATGTAACAGCCAGAGAAGTGAGTGAGAGAGTGACTTTAGTTTTACGACCACACTCAGCAATATTCCAGCCATATGGCGGCGGTCTGTGAACAATCCAGTCTTGACCAGACAATCTAGTGATCAACAGCATGAGCATCGATCTGCGCAATTGGGAACCGATGACATGTGTCAACCAAGCCAGCGAGCCTTACCACCCGATCCCGTTAGTCGCCTCTTACGACAAGCATGGGTTACTGAAGGTTCATTCTAACCCGGACCTTCACGGGTGAACACCCAGAGAATTTCACCAATTTATGCCATAAAGAACTCCTTCCAGAGTAAGGTTTTAGGCCGCTTGTAGCAATATTCTTGCAATATAACGACGGCGGACACAAGAAATGGGCTTCACATTGTACCCACTTGGGGATTCGAACCCGGGTCTTCTGCTTGACGAGCGAACACTTTAACCACTAGACTGCCTCACTGCCCCCCTTCGGGAATTGAAACTGGTCGGTCTTCTGTACACTCTGCCAAGTTATGTTATTGCTCAGAAGGACATCCGCAGCCAACTCTTTCTCTGCTTGGGATACTGTTAAGACACATTTCCAATTTAACCCTCCAAACACCCATTGTCATTTATTCTTCTTAGGGAACAAAACATAAAAATCCTTTGAGACAACCCGCATCCAACTCTTGGTCTGCTGGGGATGCTGTTGTCATATTTCAAATAAATATTTCAACAAAGAATTAATGCTAATTGGTTCAACAAAAACAGGGGGCGGTGTGGTAGCCTAATGGGTAAAGCGCTCGCTCGTCACGCCGAAGACCCGTGTACGATTCCCCACATGGGTACAATGGGTACCCATTTCTGGTGTCCCCCGCCGTGATATTGCTGGAATATTGCTAGAATCGGCGAAAAACTAAACTCACTCACTCAACAAAAACATGTAAAGCATTCCCATCCCTTCCCAACATGTGATTATTTCATGCTTGACCCCAAGTAACTATACTCACAAGCCGCTCCTCATGGCCGACCTCCTGGTGGTCATTATCCACAGCTCCAGACAGATGCTGACATAAGCGAATGTCATGATGGCAACAGGGAACACAAGCATAATGCCCAGCATGAACAGTTCGTATAGACTGCTGTAGAGCGTCTGGTCCCAGTCCTTCACGCACCAATACCCCTTCCTGTACACCCCGACCTCCTTGTGGATCTACACAACAAAACACATCTCAGTGTCATCTGTAGGTTGGAGATTTAAAGGCACTGTACCATCGTCACTTGGTTGGTTTGTTGTTTAAAGCCGCACTCAGCAAAATTCCAGCTATATGGAATATGGAGGCGGTCTGTAAATAACTAAAATATTGATCGTGCGGCGTTGAACAAATTTGACTAAAAAATTCAAAGGTAAAACATGGTTTGAATGATTGACATAAGTGTTTCGATTTCTGGACTGGGTTGGTTGGCTTGTTTGACGCCGCTCTCAGCAATATTCCAGCTATATGGCGGCGGTCTGTAAATAATCCAGTCTAGACCAGACAACCCGGTGATCAACAGCATGTGCATCCATTTACTCAATTGTGATACGATGTATCAACCAAGTCAGCGAGCCCGACCAACCGATCCCGTTAGTCGCTTCTTACAAGCATGGGTTACTGAAGACCGATTCTAACCCTGATCTTCACGGTTCGGTATGTGATACAAGAACACTATAAAAGGTGGTTCGCTGGAACCAGCCAATGATATTTTGGAATTATCTTTCTTGACATAAACAGTGTTTATATGTGATGGTAATAGTATATATACTTATGTATATACTCTTTAAAGTAGGAGGCCTGTCATTGATACAGTATTCATGAAACACGTGGCGGTGGTGTAGCTTCGTGGTTAAAGCGTTCGCTCGTCACGCTGAAGACCTGGGTTTGATTTCCCATATATATACACATATACATATACATATACATAACATATAGTGAGTGTTTTAAGTGAGTCTAAACATTTGTTGGGAAATATATATTAAGTTTTGAGGAATTGGAATTTACAGTAACAACCTAAAAAGTTTAAAGTACAAAATTAATGAAGACTAAAACAGCAACAAGTAACGAACTGTCCTAATTCTTGTCCTCTTAAATCACTAGAAAGCTATTGCATTAGGACAACCTCATCGCGACCGAGCAATATCGAACAAAAATGTCATTAGGATGTTGTATTTTAGAACGTCATACTCCCACATTTTACCCCGAAGAAATCTCCCAGTACAAGAGAAAAGTCGTTGTTGCGGAAATACACATCACGAATCTGGAAACTGATACTAATTTGCTGTCTTCAATGATTTATTCGAGATGAAGCCATCGAGTTAAGTGTGGTAATTCGTGTTATTTTTATTTCCTAGTTAACACTGAGTGCCATTTGGAGTCTCGTTATCACTGTCGACACCTTGGCAAATTGATTAATTGATTAAAAACATTCGACATCAGACACCTAATAGCGCTGTTCTCACGAATCATGTCTTAATTATAGCTACCTACATTCATTTCTTCACCTTATAGAATCTTCCAGAGTTTATACAGTTTTGTAAGATGGAAGTCTTTATCGCTTTTACAATACCGAGGAAAGAAGCCTTCGCTGACTTCTTGGTGTGTCCACAGAAAAAAGAAGATTTATTGATCTGAGAAAAATCGTCTAATATTTCGATACTTAATTTACCCTCAAAGGGTTTTTAGTAGTAAATAATCAGTTCAATGTGTCTTCAGCTCAGTGTATTCTTAGCCCTCGACGTAATTGCTAGCGGTTGTCTCATCAGGATATTTCGTTCCAGAAGCTGCTCCGTAATTTGACGAGAGGAAAACGGTTACAGCGGTTACATTGAATAATTTCCTTGATATGTATTTTCGGCTGCGATCTGGATAATCAGCTTCTGATCCGACCTTGATGAAGTCACATGCAGAATATCTCACTTGTTTGTTTATGTGAGTGTAAGTGACCGATAGTCGCATCTTAGGTTTGTTTGTTTGTGTTTTTTTGTATAATGCCGCAGTTAACAATGTTCCAGCAGCGGTCTGTAAAAAATCGAGTCTGGACCAGACAATCCAGTGATCAACAACATGAGCATCGATCTAGGCGATTGCCGCATCTTGGGGTTAGTGAGTGAGTTTAGTTTTACGCCGCAGTCAGCAATATTCCAGCTATATGGCAGTGGTCTGTAAATAATCGATTCTGGACCAGACAATCCAGTGATCAACAATACGATCATCGATCTAGGCAATTGCCGCATCTTGGGGTGTTAGTGAGTGAGTTTAGTTTTACGCCGCACTCAGCAATATTCCAGCTATATGGCAGTGGTCTGTAAATAATCGAGTCTGGACCAGACAATCCAGTGATCAACAACATGAGCATTGATTTAGGCAATTGCCGCATCTTGGGGTTAGTGAGTGAGTTTAGTTTTACGCTGCACTCAGCAATATTCCAGCTATATGGCAGTGGTCTGTAAATAATCGAGTCTGGACCAGACAATCCAGTGATCAACTTCATGAGCATCGGTCTTCGCAAATGAGATACGATGACCAAATCAGCGAGTCTGACCATCTGATCCTGTTAGTCGCCTCTTACGACAAGCATGGGTTCCTGAAGATCAGTTCTAATCCGGATCTTCACGGATACAAACATGGACAGCTAACTTCCCGGCTGCGGGACATAAGACAGAGTTTGTCCAGTTTGTCAAGTTTCCTAGAGTCACGGTGGTCAGTGTCTTGGTTGCATTGTGTACATTGACGTGCTGATGAAGTACTGTATTAGGACGATATTCAATCTTTTTCGTTGTTACATTTCATCTTATCTTACCTCACACATAAATGTCGCTTTCTGATTGGCTGAGCGCTCTCCTGTTATTTTCAATGTACCCCGCTTACAAGCGAGTAACATTTCAATGTACCCCGCTGTCAATGGCAACTCATTTGGTACTTCATGATAGTAATTCTTTATCTCGAATAGCATTGAATCACGTATGATGAACGGAAATTACCGATGTTTTGCGAATGCAAATTTATGAAAGGGAGATAACTCTAAATCTATTTTTCTTGTCAGCAAAATCTAGCGATGGCTACAAAAAGATTTGTACCCGTGCTTCAAACAATTCAAAATTAACATTAAGGTGTTCGGTAAGATAAATACGTTGCTCACTGTTCCCTCGGGGCCCATGGGTTGATGAACATAAACAAACATCGAAGGGCTCACCCCCTCGTGGGAACATAAACAAACGATC
Source organism: Haliotis rubra (assembly GCF_003918875.1). Classification (NCBI taxonomy): domain Eukaryota; kingdom Metazoa; phylum Mollusca; class Gastropoda; order Lepetellida; family Haliotidae; genus Haliotis; species Haliotis rubra. The sequence continues at coordinate 2,934,882 of NW_025767246.1, forward strand.
GAGGGTACGTCAACCTACAAGCATTTAGAACGTTCCCCACTTACTTTCCAAACTTCTACAGAAGCACACGGTAGCCACTGGTTTAATTTTTAGGGTGAAATTGCAAAACTATTTGTAGTACAGACATATATCGTCGCCTGAAAACCGGTGTTCTGTCCACTTTTGGTGAAAATTGAGTCAAGAAGATCAGGGTATGTTTTTCTGCATATTCAATCTCCATGCAAAATTTCACCGTGATAAATAGCCTAGAACTTGGGTTTATATTGTTTTAACTCCATAAAATAACACAATTTGTTAGTTCCAGAGTATTCTAAGTGGCTATTGGACCAATCAGCAAATCTAGTTTGATCACGTGACATGGAAATGGAACAGTCTGGAAGTTATTATCATCAGTATAGACATACAAAGGGAACATTGGAACATTGCCTACATTTATGATTTATTTAATATAAATCGTAAGCTATGAAACTAAAACAGCCAAAATACAACCTAGTACGGGAGAGATAATTATACAGCAATCGCACAACGATGATTCAGCTCCGTTTCTGATACACAGAACACTCTGGTTCTGAACAAAATTACGAATCTCTTTCGCCAGGCGTTTTTCGTTAATTTCTTATTTATTTCAAGAACTTAAACATACTTTTAGTTATTTGTGCACAATTCCAAAGAATTTGATCGAATAGTTTCGAAAATATTGTTGTTCTAAACTTCAAGATCGGTTTTCTCGAAAATAGGATTTTGGGACCTAGAACACTTTGGTTTTCAGGCGACGATATGGTTCCGGAACACAGACGGTTTCAATTTGAATTATTGTCCATTATATCCAAATGTTAAAACCCGACTTAGCACTAACAGCTTCGATCTGTTATCTGCTATCTATCTAAAATCAAGATAAAACGACCATTATGTTTAAAGGTTGATGGTTTTAAATTCTGGAAAGATTCAAAAGCATTCAAAGTTTTGCTCGGTTTAATATCCGACAAAATCTCATTTGCCTTTATAACCAAAAGCCATCATGAGTATCCATGGATGTGACTTTCAGATGAAATCGTTAACAAGCGAGCAGTGCACAATAGACAAGGACAGGAGCAAGCTGTAGGCTGTACAGTTAATGTGATATCATGCAATCTGCTTTGAATGTTAAAGGTGAGTTTCTACAGGTTTGAGTTGAGTATTTACCTGTGATTTAAGACAGATAGAGACCTCGTGTCAGAACTTTATTATGATTACTACATTCTGTCGCGAGAACAAAGGTCCCGGTCAGTGCTTACGCGACAGTACGTTTATACCACGATCCAATACTGACATTGGTCATCTATCACTTGACTTCTGCATTTGAGCAAGTTTCGTCTCAATTTGTCGCTCAATACTTCGCAAAGTGGTCTATTTAAGTAACAGGATAGATGCTAGGGAGATATTAAGCCGCAAACATAGGGCGCTGCTCAGCTAAAAAGTTCTTTTAAAAGTTTTAGACTGAAGGTATGTTTTGTTGATTGTTATATCAGCAAGTTCACTAAATGTTCCAGCTGACAAACCAAACAAAACATTAGCTGTTGATATAGCTCAAAACTATGCGAATTGTTCTTAATTACGTGCTCGTCAATTGTATGGAACTTTAGAAAATGTTCAACAAATATTTATCAAAATGTGTATTTGCATGAGATTAAGAAATTTTGTCATGAGAAATCGCTACAATAAGTATTGTTTATTATACGAGACTGAGATTGGAAATGCTACATAAAATACAATATTTATGCAGTGAGAAAAACGTAAAATACAATCCTTATATGATCGGGGCAGAGAATACAATATTTATGTGAGCGAAACACAAAATACAACATTTGTATGCGGAAGAAACATAAAATACAATATTCATGTGAGAGAAACAAAAAATATAATATTTATGTGAGAGAAACATAAAAATATAATATTTGTATGCGGAAGAAACATAAAATACAATATTCATGTGAGAGAAACAAAAAATATAATATTTATGCCAGAGAACACCTAGTGATTTGTTTGTTTCTGAATTGATTATAAGGTGAATCCTGTAGGCAACTGGTGGCACTGTTTAAGGTTCATGAAGTTACTTACTCTTTGGAAAACAATGGGTACTGCAAGGAGACCCGACAACAGCCATAGCACAGCTATGACACGACACGCCTTGCCAACGGTACACGTATATTTGGCTCTCATCGGGAACATGATGGCGTAATATCTGCAATGACAACGAACAAACACATAAAAGCAATGTGGCAAAGTGTAATCAGCTATAAGGTATCTATATATCTGCAAAAAATATGTCAAATCACAGCATTTTATCTTTCCCGGTTTTATTTTTCCCGGTTTCCATAGAAACGATTTGGACTTAGTCTCAAAGGGACGGTTGGGTTTCGTTTCCGGAGCACAACTTGAAAACTTCTTACTATGTTTCAGCAAAACTTGATAGATATAAGAGGCAGATCCCTTAGTGGTGCCTTTTTTTCATTTGAATTTTTGTCATTTTATTTTCCCGGTTTCCATAGAAACATTTGGACTTAGTCTCAAAGGAGGGTTGGGTTTCGTTTCCGGAGCACAACTTGAATTTTCTTAATATCTTTCAGTAAAACTCGGCAGATATGGAGGCAGATCTTGACTGACTGTCTGACTGAGTTTGGTTTTACGCCGCTTTTAGCAATATTCCAGCAACAACGGCGGCGGACACCAGAAATGGGCTTTATACATTGTACCCATGTGGGGATTCGAAACTTCGGCGTGACGAGCCAACGCTTTAACCACTAGGCTACCCCACCGCCCCAGGCAGATCTTGAAGTGGTGCCTTTTGCTATCTGCAGATTTTTATCATTTTATTTTTCCCGGTTTCTCATAGAAACGATTCGGACTTAGTCTCAAAAGGGAGGGGTGGGCTTCGTTTTTCGGAGCACAACTCGAAAACCGTTCAATATCTTTCAACAGAACCTGGCAGATATATGAGGCAGATCTTGAAGTGGTGCCTTTTGCGATTTACAGATATTGGCATTTATATTTTTCATGATTTCCATGGAAACGATTTGGACTTAGTCTAAAAAAATCAAGCTTGACTTTAAGTAACTGTCGGATGACTTGTTCTTTCAAATATGTGGGGGCCGGGGGAATATGTCATCTTCTGATGACTCTTGTTGTAGTGGTAGTGAGTGAGTGAATGAGTAAGTGAGAGAGTGACTTTAGTTTTACGCCACACTCAGCAATATTCCAGCTATATGGCGGCGGTCCGTAAATAATCGAGTCCCGACCAGACAATCTTTTGTTCAACAGCATGAGTATCGATCAACGCAATTGGGAACCGATGACATGATTGTGTGTCAGCAAGCCTGACCACCCGATCCCGTTAGTCGCGTCTTACTACAAACATGGGTTACTGAAGATCAATTCTTACGAGTCTTCACGGGTCAATAGTAGTAGTGGTAGCAGTAGTAGTAGTAGTAGTAGTAGTAGTAGTAGTAGTAGTAGTACATCGTACACTAAGTCGAAGACGTAAAGTAAAACGGGTCCCTTTTTCCTTTTCTGCACACACCAACATTACAACATCTGGATTCAAAATATTTCGCAAACAATAAATCAACAGAGTAATCTGCCCTACTCCTACACCCAAAATCGTATATACTATTTAATGATGGAATCACTCAATGCATTGTTTTGGGAACACATGTTGTCTTCATTCATAACTATATGTTTGAGTTACTGGTCTCGATCATATGTCTGAGGTTCCCGTCTGGATCATATGTTTGAGTTACGGGTCTGGCTTAACAGAAAGTGTTTATGTTGCACGAAAATAACGGTAAAGTATATATCAGTATCGATGCGGGTTAGCCAAGCAATTATTCCATGTCAACAGAACGTGGGTTGTATCGGCAATATGGAAACAATCTCAGTCGGCGATATCTCTACTGCGCAGTTGTACAAACCTCTCCAGACTCATGGCTGTCAGGGTAAATACGGAACAGATGGCAGACACATTCTGAAGATAGTGGACACTCTTGCACAGAAACTCTCCGAAGGTCCAGGTGAAGGAGAAAAAGGCTGCTAACTGCAACAGATTCAGATCCAGACACAGTTAATATCTAGGAAACTATCCTGTAGTACACAAGAATATACAAAATTACCTTCATCTTTAAATCTCTTCGGTGATACAGATTTACAAAATTACAAGTATATTTTGGCATTTACAGATTTTTAGAAAGAAAATTAACTGTGATTTTTTTTATGTGACTGTTTGTTTAGTGCATGGGGTTGAGAAGACGAAACATGACACATCCAGTTTGTTTATTCGCTCAGTGCAAAACGGTACACTACTTAACGGTAGGTTGTAAATAATCGAATCCAGATCAGACATTCGATCCATCGGTCGATACCACAAGGAGTAGGCACTGCCCATACCAAAGCGGAAGTTGGTAGGTTGCAATTACCATGTTCCCGCGGGGCTGGAAAATATTGATTTCATGAGACCCCATTGGTGATGATTCATGTAAGTATACATCTTAGCTCTTAATTAAACCGTACAGATATCATGCACCGAAGGGCTTCTGGGCAACAACTGTTGCAGTATTGACATACAACGTTCAGTTAAAACTTAATATTTTTCTACGTTTTAGAGATATTGGGCAGTTGGAAGATCAGTGTATAATTTTTCTGTGAGGTGAGGTGAGGTGAAATTGGGTTTAGCGTCGTGCTTGAGAATATTTCGATCATATGACGACGTGCATGCGTGTGTATGTGTAGGTGCGGCTGCTTGTACTAGCCCAGACTGAAGCTGGTTTAATAGTGCTAGCCCACTGAGATACCATACCGCAGTGAAGCATGAATACCCCACTCAGACACATTATACTGACTCCGAGCCGAACAGTCCTTGTTGTACCCATTAATGCCGAGCGCCAGGCCCTTCCGCTCTCCGGGCGGACGCTCTAACCACTACACCACGGAGGCGGTCTTCTGCGAAGTGTCTTTTCTGTGATATTTATGTTTTAGTAAAATAAAACTTGTAAGAGTGTGTGGATATGAACACACTTTATATGCAAAAGGTAGCTCGAAAAATCCCCTCCGGGTAGTTAGTGTAAGATGTTACGTTGATTATCACCATTTTTATGTAAGTAGGGACATTAATGTATCTATATTTGTTGAAGGAATTTTAGGACGTTTTGTGTAGATATTTTAGCTACCTTGCAATTGTTTTGGCTGGGTGAGCTGCAAACCTGCTCGTGTGGGGTTAAGCTATATTCCATATAAAAGTATGTGTTTATAAACCATCGTGACAGTTGTCATCAAAGACTGACTGACTGACTGAGTTTGGTTTTACGCCGCTTTTAGCAATACTCCAGCAACATCACGGCGGGGGACACCAGAAATGGGCTTCACACATTGTACCCATGTGGGGATTCGAACCCGGGTCTTCGGCGTGACGAGCCAACTCTTTAAGCATTAGGCTACCCCACCGCCCTGTCATCAAAGAGCGATGATCCCATATTGTAGGAACATCCCAGTTGGCACAAACACAAACCAGGGCAACGTATTTGTTCACATAAACATATCGTGAACATCAAAGTAGGGGAGTGCAGAGGACGTCATTTCCATCCCTGCTACGTCAGATTGGGAAATGTCCTCCATATGTCTACCTTAACAGCCTTTGAAAGCTGTGCCGAGGGATTTAATATAGTTATCATGATCAAACAACTCTTGAGGAAGAGTCATTTGACACGCTTTGAAATCTTCGCAGAAAGAGCACCATTGATTGTAACTCTATCGCTAGTTGTGAAATATAGACCCAATTTGGACGCTTTTCTGAGACCTCCAATTTAGTTACCGTGATCAAACAACAAGCAGGGTTGCGGGTTGTAAAATATAGAAACCAACTCCTGGAGCTTCTGGAATGTTGCTCAACGACTGGCGGGTTGACTTGGGTAGCTGAAGTCATCCCTCTTGTCATACAATCTTTTCGTGAGTTCTTGTTATTGTGGTTCCCGACCCACAAAGCGTTCGTAGCGCTACGGCATTCGCACTGGTGGGGAACTTGGTTACAGTGACAGTGGAGTGGTTGTGATTTTTGCGACGGAAACTTTGTGATATGTCACAGAGTCTTTGTGATTTTAGCATCAGCAAGGTAAGGGTAAGGTACAATAAATGGCCTGTATACCTACAAAATCAATATTTCAAGAGAGTTGAATTCACATTTACTTACAGTAGGTTTCCATCAGTAACAAGTAAATATGTGTTGTTCTGAAAGTTACTGATAATTATGTAAAACCATTAATTGTCACGAAATTCATTCTTTTTGATAAATACCGGTATATTGTGACAAATGATCCCATAAAGAAGTGTAAAAATAATACAAAGTGTTCCGTTTAGAGATTATCCTCTTTCATCATAAAGCATGTGCTGTTTTATCAGCGAAAAAACCCGAACATATTAATTCCCATGAATTGGTTTAATGTCACAGAAACTTTGTGAATACGAAATTGATGTAACGGAAAATTCCTTCATTGTCATTATCTATGCAACATATTGACGTGCCCCAATAAATTACAATTGTGTAAGATAACATTATGCGGTGATTTAAAAAATACGACCTAAAATAACCAGAAGGTAAAGCTATAATTACCATTTCGTCTTGTCAAAACTCATCTCAGTGCAAAGATTCTGTGACACATTGCAAAGTTTCCGTCGGAAAAATCACAAAGACTCCACTCTCACTGAAACCAAGTTCCCTACCAGTGATTCGTAAGCTTATGGTAAACTATAGAGTTACGACAGGTTGTAACGTTACGAACGGTTTGTGTGTTTTGACACTGAATCTTTTTGCACTGATCTAAATGTGAAAGAGATAAGACTATTGCTTTTCGGGAGGATTTTCGAGTCCTGGTGGATGCATCAGTTGAAAGGACTTATTTATTTCACCAGTATTGGACGATATCAGACGATCTGTATACCTGAAGCTGCAGTTAATCTTCTTTAGCAAATACCATGTTTGAATTTTAACAAGCTCAACAGGCCTTCCGGTTAATACGCTGAAGAAACCTTTCAGCATCAACTGATACCAAAGGCGAGGCTTGTTTTTGCCGAAGTGTCCTATCTGCAAATTCCACATATATGTTATCAGTCAGGAAGTCCAGAATTTCAGATATTCCTTTTTCAGCCTTAGATGATATTTGCTTTCATTTTGCACAAATTGGTTTTAACCTCCTAGGAAGAGCTCTATCTATGGTACCCACGTTTGCTAATAAAAGCCTCAGGGCATTGGGTTATGAGTCAATCTTGTCTAAAATCCTATGGCCCATCAAAGCAAAGCATTGATTGTAATAAGTAATGGAAATGGCTCCAATCATTTCTAGAGGGATAACTACCCTTAAAATATCGCCAGTTTGGCTGATCAGTAATCTGAAAAGTAGGAACATGGTATCAAAGAGAATTTGTTCAGTTATATGTTTCAAGACAACAGATTACATAGAAAATCAATAGTCCTGAAAGTGTTAAACCATCAACTCTACAGTTTTTGTTTGGTTAACATATCTCGAAATATATTCATGAACCAAGGTATACATTGACATAAATCCTAAAATTGCCCAGGAAAGGTAAAACTGACAGAAAAGTAAGCTAGTCTGGAAAATGTCGTCGCTTTTCTATCGCGCTAAATGGCTTTTAAAGTTCTGTAAATAATAGTGTACTTGTTTGAGTGTCCTATATAAATGCAATATCGATTATGGACTTGAAACTTCCGTTCATGATGAAGTAAGTTAGGTTAAGTTCAAAATATTCATTAAACGGTTAGAAATTGCCAAAATAATGTTCCCTGTGCTAGGGTTAAATCGATATTTTACAGACCACGAAGAAAATGGCAATTACTCGAGAACTTATACCCCAAAGCCAGGTTGCTTTTCAAATCTCCGTCTGACAAATGATAACACTAGATCTGAAGGTTACCTCGATTCATTCAGAGTTTCACCAAATCCTTTAAGGGATTCAGGCTAATGGGAATCAACCTCAGTGTTGAGGGTTATTTTAGGTTTTCGAATCCTTCAAGGAAAGATTCTTTTGCACTGGCAAACACTTAGTCATGTAACAGGTTCAAAGAAACGTTTAACTTCTGTACATTCTCTTTTATTTTATTTTTCTTTCCTTTATGTTTCATTCATTGAGAAAATTACTGAAAAGGTACCTGCTTCATAAACGTTATCTGTTGTATGCAAACGATATGTCCTGTCATCTCGTCTTCAAACCAATCAATGTTAAGGTAAGGGACGTTTAAATCATGATATGTTTCAATATAGAACGATTCTGATGGGTTATCGGCAGCCTTTGTATAGATCGATACGTGATCTACAAATGCAACCACGCCTATGTTCCTTTATATGAAAAGGCATACTTTAGAGAAATCAGCAGACAATTCTATGCTTCATTTTAACTAAATACAATTAAGATTTCTTCAAGTACATGGTACAATGTCCACGATTAAATATTTGATATTTTTTCATATTCATAACAAACACTAATCCGTACAATGATCAATTACTGAAGCGATTGAATATGTCTAACCTACTTCCAAACAAATTATGTAGCAGTCAGTTAAATGTCAAATGTAAGATATATATGAAATCTGGGACAAATCAAACGACTTTACTATTTTACTTAGTTAATACATTCGATTACTTCCATCAAGTATCTAAAGAAAACCCACTTTCTTTGTGGATTTCGTGATTTTAGTTATTATAACATCCTTAATGTTGCTTCCTGATTCTTGTGCATACCCTATAAAGGTTGATGTTCACTGATGAATTGTTCAAATGTATTGTTGCAATTAAATTAAGTCGAGAAACGTAACCAATTCCAGTTGGTTTTCATAATGGAAATATGATCCGATAAATGCTACACTTGTAGGAACAACGATGCAAGACGTACCAGACAACCTTTGGTATTTCAGTCTGGACAAAATGATTTCGCCCGACAAGCCACTGAAGCACCAACAAATAAGATGTATCAATGCATTAAATGAGCTCCTGGATCACGGCAGAGCGATTGAGAGGGTATTGGTGTATTTTGCAGGAGGACTAAGTGTTCACTGCAATTTGCTCCAAATATTCGATTTTACTCAACGAAGTGCAACGCTGAAGCTGTGTAAATCCTAAACAAAACAATCACTGTGTTGACACAGTATTTGCTGGCTCTGAAATTCCTGTCGTATGGATTGTGAAGGACGGAAATACAAGAACACACGTTTCATCTACTGGTAAAATAACACGGTAAAACGTGTTTGGTAGATGAATAATTTATGAAATAAGTCTCGGGGGGGAATGTCTGTTTTTAACTTCCCCTTGGGGTATAAACTTTGCTCACAGTCTTTGACAACGTTTTTTTTCCATTGCCTCTCATTTAAATGGCTAAAGTAACGTTGAGGCCTAAATCGGGAACCCTGACAACAGGATGCTGGCTTGAGACCTCTTGTACAGCAATATTACCAAACACTACATAATTCAATCAATCACATACAATCAAATCTGCAAGAAACTAAAGGACTCTTGACTTTTGCCCTTTCACATTTCCTAACTTTAAATTACTTGCATTAAATATTTAAGAACGCATTGTTTCCTCGTCGTGTTTCTTAATTGTATATTTACAGAACACATTTTGTGATAATTGAACCTTTGATCTCTTGTACGCCCTAAAGGTCAATACGATGCATGATTAAATGTTATCAATGTGACTCGGAAATGTTTATGAATAACATAGAACGTTTGTTGTCATAATCCCTGATGTTGAAATAGTGTTCACGTAATTAACTTGACTATTTCTGAGATTGAAACATTTTAAATATTTTTTAATTTTTTATTTTCATTGCGTTTTGGACTTGGTTGGGTTTGGATTGGTTGTTGTTTTACGCCGCACTCAGCAATGTTCCAGCTATAGGGCACCGGTCTGTAAACAATTGAGTCTGGATAAGACAATACAGTGATCAACAGCATGAGCAGCGATCTAGACCGCCTCCGTGGTGTAGTGGTTAGAGCGTCCGCCCGGAGAGCGGAATGTCGCGGGTTCGATCCCCGACCGCGTCATACCAAAAGACGTTAAAATATGGTACTTGTTGATCCCTGCCTGGCGCTCGGCATTAATGGGTACAACAAGGACTGGTGGGCTCGGAGTCAGTATAATGTGTCTGAGTGGGGTATTCATGCTTCACTGCGGTATGGTATCTCAGTGGGCTAGCACTATAAAACCAGCTTTCAGTCTGGGCTAGTACAAGCAGCCGCACCTACACATACACACGCATGCACGTCGTCATATGAGCGAAACATTCTCCAGCACGACGTAAAACCCAATTTCACCTCACCTTACCAGTAGCGATCTACGCATTTGGGAACAGATGACATGTGTCAACCAAGTCAGCGAGCCTCACCCCCGATCCCGTTAGTCGCCTCCTACGACAAGCATGGGTTGCTGTAGACCAATTCTAACCCGGATCTTCACGGGTTTTGCGTTTTGGAGAATCAACATGGTATAATTGTCCTTGTCTCAAATATTGTGGTGAATATGAAGAAAAGCCGGGTTGTGTTGAGGGTTATGGTTAATCTTTGAGACTCGAATTTAGTTGTAAACTGGCTAGACACTACAATCTCAATCTTTGTAGGGAATTTTACTGGAGCTTTGGAATCCATTACAAAGGAGGAATTAGAATTTTTCATATTTTTTAAGTCCAATTGACAGTAAAACTGTATGTGTTTTTCCTGTTGTTTTTTATGTGTTTTCTTGTTGTTTATTGTTTGTTTGTTTTTAGGTTCTTTTGTATATCTATTCCTTAGTACATATACTGGTCTTGTGTGTAGCATTACTTCATATATCGCTTAATATGTATATTTATTATATCGCGAGGCTCACATAATGTCATCGGTGTCATTACTTGATATGTCAATTACACAAGTGGTTGATGAAACAATAGTGTAATGATGATAACATAAAATTGTAATATGACCTTCTCAGTGGGAAAATATAATAAAATATTATAAAATATGTGCTGGCTCTGTGAGTGTTTTGTTCTTTGCGCCTAACAGGCAGCATGGCTGTATACTCCCCAGGGGAGTTGAACAAGTATCGGAAAGTACGACAGTGTCCTATGGCCGGGGATAGTAATGTACGTAGCGCCGTGAGCGGGCAAAGTGCCTGGATATGAGCGCCATATAAGCGGACTATTACTATTATTATTAAAATATTTATGTGTCATTATTCATATATGTCACTTTGGCAACACAGCAGCACTCCTGCCATACAACAAAACTCGGGGAACCGAAAATAGCGTCTTCACCAGACAAAGTGATGGAAGGTAATCCAATTATGTTTCTACTGATTCGGTTGAAACTTAATTTGATAAGCACTGTGAACTACGTCCGTTGCTTACGAAGGCAGAAATTCTGCTGTCACAGTTAAACGAGTTAATAAACACGAACGTCTCGACCAGACAATCAGGTGATGGAGGCTAATCTAATTATACTATTGCTGATTTGTTCAGGATATAAGTTCATTGTCAATTACGTCCGTTACACACGAAGGCAGAGATTCTGCTATCAAATTAAGTTACGGTGGAGTTGGTGATTGCAACTCTCTGTTGTATCTGTTACGTGTCTGCAGACTATGGGGCCAATCATTTCATATTTTAGGGCGCCTTAGGGGTTCATCGAAAATAGAGAATTACATCAGACAGACCTTGAAAATCAATTGTGCATCTGGCAATTAAAAATATATCTGGCTTTGCAGATGCAAACAAAATCCCAGCACCTCCCCCAACCCCCATACACCCAACCACCAACCCATCCCTCACCACCAACCAAACCACATCACCCCTATAAACATGACATGATGGATCCCTATATGTGAATTTACTGATTACGTTTTTAGTTAGACATGACAGGTCTGCTGGAGGTTTGATTCAGCGTGTCATTTGTAAAATATTATTTGAATTTAGAAACAGTTATCAAAATGGGATAGGTTTTGCAATTGATTGCGCCACATGAAGACACCAATATGTTTTCATTCTGTTTGTTTTCTTCTTCTACCTCCTGTTGCCTTCAGGCTGAGATAAACTGAAGGTAACACTATGTTGCCATCAATTAAACGGTTCCGCTGTAATGAAGAGGTTCTTTGAAGTGCATTACCGGATATCAGTCAGGCACCAACGGATCATTAATATTATCAATATATATGGCTTGCTGGGTGATTTTCAGAATGCCTGTCGTTAGTTGTCAAAGATCCAATTTCTATATGAATGGACTTCTGTCTGTTGTTCAGTGCAGAGTTATAACATGATTGGATATGACAGTTGTATGGTGTTGTGTTATAACCGTTGGTGTAAATCTGTCTGTTGTATAGTGCAGTGTTATATATGTTGTGTGTGTTAATGCAGACCTTGGTGTTGTTATAACTCTTGAAGGCAAAATAAGTGTTGACGACAGCATTTCTGTTACACAGTGTCATGAATGTTGTGAGAATATGCCTGCCGTATGTGTAGGTGTTTTTTAGTTACTTTCAACCTTTCTGCAATAGAACTGGAGAAAAGTTATCACTTTAAGAGACTCTATCCTTGATGGTTAATCAATACATTGACGGCAATAAAATGTACACATGCTTGGCTCTATATCATTAGTGTCAAAATCTGTATGAAATATAGTTCAGCTAATCTTGAAAATGTAATTATAGCTTCAGCAATGATAATTTAGCTAAGGGTGTGTCCATCTGTAAATATATAGACAGATACTTAATACTATATTACTAGTGAGTGAGTGAGGTTTTAGGGCACTATCACGGCGGGAGACACCAGAAATGGGCCTCACACATTGTACCCATGTGGGGAATCGAACCCGGGTCTTCAGCCATTAGGCTACCTCACCGGCCCTGTTCCAACAGAAGTGGTGATGCTTGATACTGTTGACGTATTCAGTGCGTACTTAAATATTCTTAATGACAACCCCATTTTCGAGGCAGATTGTAAAATAAATTCGATTTGCTTGGACATTTTAATTTCTTGCCACGTGTACAAATACTGAACTTAACAACAGAATAATGTTAGATGTTTGTGACGGTGGAAACAGAAACAGGATTTCGGACGGTACAATTTGTTAGTCACTCGTATACTGAGTCGTTAAGTGAAGTTTGATCTTCTAATCACACAGCAGGATTAAAATATTTTAATTCGACATTGTAATGCTAATAAACCATTTTAGATGCGGTTGGTATAAATGTAAATTCTAGCACGACATGGTGTGATACTCGATTCTGATTGGCTGAGAGCTCATCAAAACCGTACTTAAATGGCAGTTTAAGACCGCTAATTAAAGTGACCGATTCACCGCGTATGAATACAGACGAACTCGTTGACCCTATATTGTTTGTAAACAAACATGTCGGACATCGGCAATTTCTACCTCGGCAGCATCTTTGGTGTTTTTGAAGTAAAAAGCGAATGGTTTGAAGAAGAATTTCTTGACCCTAATCCCAGTGAAGAAACTACGAAGCTGGAAAATCCGTCAGCAGTATATTCAAACCGGGTACAGATCTAGCGGGCATGACGTCGACACCAAACGTCGGCCCACACGTCCTAACCTGACCGCTTCCGTCCCGGCCGTAATGCCTAGTCCTTCCACTTCCACTGTCCATGTATCCCACATGAAACGTGGCATGTCAGGTCTTTTGTCAAATTGGGAATAGTAGGGTGGTTATCAACAATTATTTCCGTGAATAAAGTTAGCGGCGACTAAACTTAGCGAGTTCACGACTTGAATTGGGGCGAGTCGACTGTCATACAGTAGGGGAGATCGAAAAATTCGCTTTAGAAAAATCAAATAATTGTACTTGCTCACAGTATAAACTTTTTTTCTTTTTGTGTGTTTACGCTACTTCTTACAAATACAAGCATACTGGTTCCTGAAATAATGTATTTATGTTGTTGAAAATGTCATATTTTGTTCATTACACAACCTGTCCCTCAACGGGACGATTCCAAGCGATTTCCAGGAAAAATGCTCCTTGCGCGCCAAACAGTTCGGTTTTAGAACGCTTATCAGTTGTGCTAGAATGAAGATAAAGCTACTCTGTTTTAAATTTTGCGGTTAAACATTTAGCGGTCTTAAATCAACGATAAAGGACCGCAAAATTGAAAACAGAGTAGCTTTATCTTCTAAATATACATAACCCACGAAGTTATCCTGTGGCATGCTCTGATACATCTCATGATGTATACCCATTGACAAGAACTTCCTGTTTCCTCCCCGTTCAGTATCTCCCAACCAACATAGCAGTTTTCCATTAACACGACATTGGCTCAACATTTGTACAAAACCCATGGGCCACACCCTTCGAAAGCATTTGGCACGACACAAATAATCACTTAGGAGAATGTATTCTCGTCAAACAAATTTTGGTGTACAAAAATACAATATTTCAACCTGATGACAAGTTATGAAATGGCTCGTCCAAATGTAAAAACAACTTATCCAGTAGATAATTTTCAGTATACTACTTGCGCATGTTTGAAAATGTCCTAAGGCATAATGTAAGTGAAATGGGTCTCTAAATAACCGGAAGAGATCTCCAGTTCTTAAATTCCAGTTGCCAGTTTCTAGTTCCATGGGAAATTGTCCGTGTAATGGCATACCGAGTGAAATAGATAATGGCATTGTAATTGATACTGCAGTGTATAAAATAGCCTATGGGTAATACCATCTGGTCCGCTAGCTTTATCACTATGTAAACATTTCACAAGGTGTGTAATTTCATATCTGTGTACAGCAAAATGTCCTATTAAATTAAAGGGTTTATCATATCACAGAGATGTTTCTTCGGCACCCACGTTTGAAACTGAGAGAAAATAATCATATATAGCCCAGGTCTCTTCGTTGTGTTAAATTACTGAAGGTAACCCGAATCCTCCGTGACCAAGGAAGGGATGACAGGCAGGTGAATCTGAGCCTTATATCATTTAACATTCCAGTTGTTATATATCTGACCTTCTGTGTTTAGTAAACCAATTAATTTCGCATTATACTGAATCTCATCCGTTTCCCTAAGGTTGTTAAAATGTTTGATTTTTACATGTCCTATTGTTTTTACATTTTCCTTTTTCGTTTATTGTATAGTTTTCCTGTTTTTAATTTTCACTTCTTCCAGAATATCACAATATTAACGGATGTACATACTTTTAATAGAGTGAGTGAGTGAGTTTAGTTTTACGCCGCACTCAGCAATATTCCATCTATATGGCGGCGGTCTGTAAATAATCGAGTCTGGACCAGACAATCCAATGATCAACAGCATGAGCAGCGATCTGCGCAATTAGTCGCCTCTTATGACAAGCATATTCGCCTTTTGTGGCAAGCATTTGAAATTTGATTAAAAACTTAAGTTTGTTTGAAGGAATCGGGGCCACGTAACGTGGGCGTATCTTCACCCGCAGATGCCACCGTCATAAACACAAGCAAAGGCAAACCAATTTTCCACCTGAATATCACGGGAGCATTAGGAACTGCATCGGAGACACCTTTGTCACCAAATTGGATATTTCGATATGTCTACCATTAATATTATTGAAAGCAGTAGTGAGTTCTTGAATCGTTTAATACTGATCAACAAGAGTGAGTGAGTTTAGTTTTACGCCGCATTCAGCAATATTCCAGCTGTATGGTGGCAGTCTGTAAATAATCGAGTCTGGACCAGAAAATCCAGTGATCAACAGCATGAGCGTCGATTTTGAACAAGCGTCGCATGACCCTCTGTGAAATCTTCGTAGAATGAGCATGCAGAAGAGGCGACAAGGTTGGTATGTTATTGATGGTCAACAGACACTCAGCAGCGTTGAATCCAAGGTCTTTCTCGCTTGCCATTAACCTAATATGTCTAGAATCACTCAAGCACAAGTACCAGACCCACAACTGAAATCAGAAGGATCTTCACTTTCAAATCACAAACCAGAGTCCTTAAATTACGACCGCCATTACTTCAATTCAAAACCGAAAATTAGTTTCTACAAGATGGCATTATGTTCAACGTCTACCCAGTCGATGACAACCATGACAAGCATTGACCACAAGTGACAAATGATTCAGAAATTGACCAATGTCCGTAATTCCGGACAGTCTCTCCTCTAATCGTGTGTGTCAATAACGACAAGTGTCACATGCTGATGTTGGCTCCAGGCTATTGATAAAGCAGTGGCACTGACGTTGAGTATTAAACAGATCGACGTCTTCAACGAGGCGGGCACAGAGGTCGCCTCTGGGTCAAAAGCTGACAATAACCAGCATTACATTAACCAGCAACGGCAGATGCGTTCTTGGTTGTTTATTGATTAACAAAGTATATTTTAAACGAATCGCACTGGAGTGTTGAGACCAATAGACGGGACAGAGTCACAAAATAAATACATTTGCAGGATCTGTATCAGATTTGGGGCGATGGGGTAGCCCAGTGGTTAAAGCGTTCGCTCGTCACGCTAAAGACCCGGGTTTGATTCCCCTAATGGGTATAATGTGTGAGGCCCATTTCTGGTATCTCCCGACGTGATATTGCTGGAATATTGCTAAAAGCGACGTAAAACTAAGTTCACTCACTCACTAACGAGATTGTTTATGAACTCCACATCAAACTGATCACTTGTCGCCGTGAAGTAATGAGTGAGTGAGTGAGTTTAGTTTTACGCCGCACTCAGCAATATTCCAGCTATATGGCGGCGGTCTGTAAATAATCGAGTCTGGACCAGACAATCCAGTGATCAACAGCATGAGCATCGATCTGCGCAATTGGGAAGCGATGGCATGTGTCAACCAAGTCAGCGAAACTGACCATCCGATCCCGTTAGTCGCCTCTTACGACAAGATAGTCGCCTTTTTATGGCAAGCACATGGGTTGCTGAAGACCTATTCTACCCCGGATCTTCACGGGTCTCGCCGTGAAGTAAACTACGTTTGTAACGAACACCCGTATAACGAAATGACGGATAAAACGAACTGTTTAAGGCCCGGCCACTTGCTGTATTAGTAGAAATAACGCGCTACGGTTCTCACGAACTAAACTTAGTGGTCCCTTTATGACCGTTTACTGTATTTGATTGTTGTTGTTCAGCACTAAGCATTATTCAAACTGTTTGTAAGCAGTTTGTAAATGATCGAGTTTCGATGAGCAAATCCAGTGATTGACATCATGAGCATCGATATTAACGGATTTGAGACGATGACACGTGGGTCCGGTCAATCGTCTCTTGGGACAACCATGGGTTGCTGAAAACTAATTTGGACCTGTTTCTTAACGTGTCCATGGTGATATACCCGTTTCAAGGATCGTACTAACTTCAGGAAAGTCTCTCTCGCTCTGGAAATACGAAAATTATGACACTTGTCTCGTAAAACGCCAAATTCTCGCCCTAACGTATGCCAAAAGCGATCCTTCATTATCCCAGTCAATGCACCACCGAGCACTGGAGGCGTGCTTGACTAATAATTCATTAGCAAAGTTAGGTTTCTATTATAGACTCCAAGAATACACCAGGTGCTGGTTGATTATTGACTGACGTTACTGGCTCAGCCATCGTTTTGCCCTTCCAAGAGGAAAGATCTGCGATCTGCGATCGTTTCTAGGAACGATCTTAGCGCAGAGTCGATCGTAAGTGCCTTGTTTAAACACATTAAATTTACGATTGTCGTAACGCTACTCACATACTTTACCATAGTGAGTGAGTTTAGTTTTACACCGCTTTTAGCAATATTCCAGCAACATCACGGCGGGGGACACCAGAAATGGGCTTCACTCATTGTACCCTAGTGGGGAATCGAACCCGGGTCTTTAGCGTGAGGAGCGAACGCTTTAACCACTGTCGCCACACTTAAAGTGACGACTGTCGCAGCGCAAAGACGATCTGCCATACTTTATTACGTAGTAACTACAGCAACAGTATTAAGATAATCGTAGCGCCAATACTGTAACATACCCTGGGAGCATATTGTAACACAGAATTAGTACAGTTGTAGAGCTAATACTTGCTACAGTCGTACAGATACGAGGATCGTAACTCCCATACTTATTATGAAGTAACTACAGCAACAGTATTAAGATAATCGTAGCGCCAATACTGTAACATACCGCTGGGAGCATATTGTAACACAGAATTAGTACAGTTGTAGAGCTAATACTTGCTACAGTCGTATAGATACGACGATCGTAACTCCCATACTTTATTATGTAGTAACTACAGCAACAGTATTAAGATAATCGTAGCGCCAATACTGTAACATACCGCTAGGAGCATATTGTAACACAGAATTAGTACAGTTGTAGAGCTAATACTTGCTACAGTCGTACAGATACGACGATCGTAACTCCCATACTTTATTACGTAGTAACTACAGCAACAGTATTAAGATAATCGTAGCGCCAATACTGTAACATACCGCTGGGAGCATATTGTAACACAGAATTAGTACAGTTGTAGAGCTAATACTTGCTACAGTCGTACAGATACGACGATCGTAACTCCCATACGACGATCGTAACTCCCTTTATTACGTAGTAACTACAGCAACAGTATTAAGATAATCGTAGCGCCAATACTGTAACATACCGCTGGGAGCATATTGTAACACAGAATTAGTACAGTTGTAGAGCTAATACTTGCTACAGTCGTATAGATACGACGATCGTAACTCCCATACTTTATTATGTAGTAACTACAGCAACAGTATTAAGATAATCGTAGCGCCAATACTGTAACATACCGCTGGGAGCATATTGTAACACAGAATTAGTACAGTTGTAGAGCTAATACTTGCTACAGTCGTACAGATACGACGATCGTAACTCCCATACTTTATTACGTAGTAACTACAGCAACAGTATTAAGATAATCGTAGCGCCAATACTGTAACATACCGCTGGGAGCATATTGTAACACAGAATTAGTACAGTTGTAGAGCTAATACTTGCTACAGTCGTATAGATACGAGGATCGTAACTCCCATACTTTATTATGTAGTAACTACAGCAACAGTATTAAGATAATCGTAGCGCCAATACTGTAACATACCGCTAGGAGCATATTGTAACACAGAATTAGTACAGTTGTAGAGCTAATACTTGCTACAGTCGTATAGATACGACGATCGTAACTCCCATACTTATTATGTAGTAACTACAGCAACAGTATTAAGATAATCGTAGCGCCAATACTGTAACATACCGCTAGGAGCATATTGTAACACAGAATTAGTACAGTTGTAGAGCTAATACTTGCTACAGTCGTATAGATACGGCGATCGTAACTACCACAGAACGTGACTACCACAGAACGTACAATTACGGCGGTGGTATGGCTGACATTAAAACCTCCCATACTTTAACACAGACTATGATAGTCGTAGCACGAAGAACGTGACTACCACAGAACGTACAACTACGGCAGTGGTATGGCTGACATTAAAACCTCCCATACTTTAACACAGACTATGATAGTCGTAGCACGAAGAACGTGACTACCACAGAACGTACAATTACGGCAGTGGTATGGCTGACATTAAAACCTCCCATACTTTAACATAGACTTACGACAATAGTAGCGTGCAGCGATCGTAACTCATAGACCATAACTAGGGACTTCCATATTATAGCATAGACGAATTCGATCAGTTAAAATTGTTGCGTGAACGCAGGCCTAGCCGATATATTCGCTTTTTTAACTACCTTGAGTCAACCTGGCCCATTCTCGGTGTGTAATTAGCTAGAGCCCCCAAAAGGTACTGTTTTATTGATAAACGCCACAACGTTTGAGTAAGTAGAAACACAGTTGCCAATATCCCCGATCGACCAGGTCCGTGTCTTACTTCACATGCAAGTATGAGGCATTTAAATAAACAGTTTTGCAGAAATTCTGTTACACCCCTGGAAGCAATCCAGCAGACGTATATTCACACTCACAATTCAAACCCCCAGCTCTAATTATGGGGTTATCTAGTCCTTGCCACTTGAAGCAGAATCACGAAATATGGTTATAATTGATTAACAAAAATATATATCTGTATGTGCCTTAATGCATGCAGTAATAACGAGAAAACAAGCCATTTCGGCAATGAAAAAACAATTGCACTGTGCGCTTTTGAAGAAATATCCTTTTCTACGCACACTAGGAACTAGGTGTAAAGGTTAATTCTACATCTGCACGTGCAGTAAAGTAGTAAAATTTAATTTCATTGTACGTCAGGCCGTAAACGAGCCCCACGTGCAAAAATAATCGGGATTTGGAGTATAATATGGTGGTGTCCAATTTAAAACAAACCCACATTGAAAATACGTGCAGAACCAATCTCCACTCGATATGCACGTGCACCAATACTGGTGAGACGTTTTTCTTATTTTGTTTACGAGTTAAAAGGAGTCACAAGAGCTTTTTTTCTGACACGATCCTGCGCAATTAAAATTACATCCTCAAATAGAATGTGTTCATTATAGTGCCTCTTCTCTGAAAATATTTTTTATGCGTACGACCATAATCGATAAAGACAAGAACGTGGCCATCTGTTAAAGCACAATTAAAGAATTGGAGGGTGAATTTTGGTTTGGAAACTATTGGAGGGCTTTGTTCAGTATTCTTGAGGCTTCTTCGTGAACGCACGTGACCAATCTTCAGCTAACCTGACTTAGTGGGAAAACGAACAGCCTCACCACTTTGGTCTTGACAACACACCAGAACCAAAGGTACTGCAGGAAACCATTTTAAACTTCACCATCACGATTCCAGGTTAGAACTGGTCTCCCGCAATTGCAGTCTAAGCTAACATGTATTCATGTGGTCAGGCTCGGTGACTCAGTTGATATCATTGCATTCTAATCCGACGGCGTGGATGTTCGTTCACAATATCCACCACTTAATTTATGAGTCCATATGTATATTAATCATACGTAGACACCATGCAGCTGAGACGAACATTGCTGAGCACGGCGTTAACAACAAGCTAGTAGTGATCGATTGTTGTTCCACGCCCACTCAGCAATATTCCAGCAATATGGCGGCGTGCTGTAAATAATTGAGTCAGGACCAGACAGTCCAGTGATCAACATCATGAGCATCGATCCACATAATTGGGAGACGATGATATGTGTCAACCAAATCTGCGAGCCTGACCAGCGGATCCCGTCAGTCGCCTCTTACGACAAGCATGGGTTGGTGAAGACCAATTCTAACCCGGATCTTCTCGGGCACACCAAACTAACCACCAAAACCAGTACTCGGTTACAGACGTACGATCGTCTCCGAGGAGTCGTGGTAACCATGGAATGCTGATATTGTTAATATGATCGGAACAGGCCATCCGAAATTCGAGTGGGGCTGGGTAGTCAGGGAAACTTTTAAAATTATATTGATTTGTTCCAAATCGAGCTGAAATATTCGGTTGTTTTTGCAAAATTATATTTAGAACAAAATCAGTTCAAACCAGCATCACAAACACCCGACGTCCCATCACTCATCAGCCACCCCCCCCAACCCCACCCCCCACCCCTTAACCGAGAATAATGGTGGATCACTTAGTTTAATGGTAGGGCTAAGTCACACTGTGGCAAAAAGGCCATTTCAACTATATAGTGTTGAACGTGACGACAGATCATGGTGACTTGTCTTGTTGTGTAACATATACTTGTCGATAACAACAGATGTGGGGACATATGCACTATTTGAACTGAACAGCTGATATTGAGATTAAACGAAAACTTTGATCCAAGGAGTAACAGCTGCAATTTGTCACCGCGGACTGACAGAAATGTCTCTTTATAATACGCTTTGTTTGCAATGGATATTCAGCAATCGGCATCAGATATGTTTTCGTTGCATTCTATTTTAGATCTGCGTGATTTTGACGTAAAGAACTCTGACAATCAGTGCCTAAAAACTTTAGCTGGCTCGTAGTGATATTTTAAATTTGCGTTTGTGATAACCGACGACTTTAAATTTTTAAGATAGAATGAGATTTCCAAATACTGATTGAAATAAAGTAAGGCCCTAGTCTGTTATCCGCGTGGTGATTCATAAAGTTCGAGGACACCGTGATCAAGCTAGAAGATTGTGACTGGGGTTAAATTAAACCCCTTTGGAATCCGCAGGGATATGTTTGTCCATCCTTTTCTGTCAGCAATTTGAAGTGGAGCTGTCAAAATACACAAAATAGAAAAACACACTTATACACGTACTTCTCAGTTTTGAATTCTGCCGGAAATTCTCTTAGACAAAACATAGTATTTTTTCATTCAACAAACTCTCGAACAGTTTAGCACGGTCTGCTTTTAATTTGCAATTTCAATTACATTTTCGGATCTGAAAATTCAGTATTCTACATGACCATATAAATTAATAATCAAAGGTTGACCAAACATATTGCAAGTCTACATCTCACACAACGTTTAATTCTTTTGACAATTCGCGTCAAACAATATCCTGGGTCCCGATCTACATAGCCTGTCGTAACTCTATAGTTAACCATAGGTTTGTGAATGTCGTAACGCTACGACCGTTTTGTGGATCGGGGTCCTGGAGACTATTGGGTTAAGTAACAAAATTTTTAAAACCTCTAGCAGAGTTGACTGTTATTGAACGTAATAATTTCTGTTTATGACGTCATCCTGAGGATGACATCGTCTTATATTTCGAAATTTCCAAAAGATGTGACGTTGTTCCACTTTAACGGGCATATCAGCTTTAAACATCGCTAAAGCGGAACGCTATGACATTATACGATCTTCTTACTGATAGGTGGATTGTCTAATTACTACATGTAATCACATGGCCTCGGAGCCCTGAAGATATGGGCTACTAAAGGGCGGGGTGGGTTACTAACTTAAGGTTACCGACTGAGAGAGAGGGAGACGGGTAGAGGGAGAGAGACGCATACAATTCAGGTCTTCATCAACTCATGCTTGACGTAAGAGGCTGACTTGGTTGATGCACGTCATCGTATCCGAATTCAGCAGCCCATCTGCTCTAGGAAACTTGATAAACAGGACAAACTCAGTCTTATGCCCTGCAGCCGGGACCCTATGCTTAGCAGTCCATGTTTGCACCCGTGAAGAGAATTGATCTTCAGTAACCCATGCTTGGCTTAATAGGCGACTAACGGGATCGGGTGGTCAGGCTCGTTGACTTGGTTGACACATGTCATCATATCGGCATTACGTAGATCGATGCGTATGCTGTTGATCACTAGATTGTCTGGTCGAGAATAACTTATTTAGTGATAACTGGAATACTGCTGAGTGCGGCGTACAACTAAACTCACTCACTCAATCACCTTCAACTCTCTGGATTCTCGGGGCGGTGGGGTAGCATAGTGGTTAAAGCGTTCGCCCGGGTTCGGATCCCCCATGGATGCAATGTGTGAAGCTCATTTCCGGTGTCCCCCGCCGTGATATTGCTGGAATATCGCTAAAAGCGGCGTAAAACTAAACTCACTCACTCCAGCTCAAACTCAACCATCCAGTGATTGTCGACATGCATGGTACTATTGTTAACGTTGAATAGTTGAACAGTTGTAGCTAAATGTGACTCAGGTATTTGACCTTTACAACGCCTTTTATTTCACCGGCGCCAACGGGTATAACGCTGATGAACTCAGACTTCAGAAAGGTTACGGGATTCGAACTAACAATAACCGGATTGTGATACTCCTAAGGGACGTAACTTTCCACACGAATTCGGCGCATTAGACGACTAGACCATATGCTTCACCGACATTTATGGGCAACAATTTTCACAGGGGCAATGAAAATGAAATTACCACAACCTAGAGTATTCTGATTGAGTCATTTAGTTTGCAATTAGTCTGGCCACTCAACGACAACATCATATGGTGTTATTCGGTCTGAAACGTCTACCATAACGACATCCTATGGTCACAGCAGAGCGAGCAGAGCGAGCAGGGGTCTAGAAACACAGGGTTTAGTTTTCAGAGAATACGAGGGACAGTCAAAAAGTAGTCGGCCTCACCTAGTAAATGATACAAATGCAGCTGTTTTTATGTTTTATTTTTCTACATATCATCTGTCAACCTCAAGCAAATTGGTTTTGCTACGTTACGATCCCCATTTTGTTTGAAATTTTATCTTGGTACCCCCCAAAAGCGCAAAATCTGCAATAAATGCTCCACAAACTTCAGGTAACAAAATATGCAAGAAACATTTTGTGTGTTTGAGATAGGTAGACGTCCGCTAGAATCAAACTTAGATATTAAAGTGCATAAAAAAGCAATTTGAAAGTACAATCGCTTGTTAAAGTGATTCGCCCTTCATGTTTACTGAAATAGCTTGTTATGGAGACACTACCCACCCCCTTTCAGACGACGAAATCATAAGGACAAAACTTATTCTAATGTTTTCACTTTTTCACACATGATGCTAAAGGTTCAAAGTAAATACTGAATGGTCACACAAGCGTCAACTCTCAGTATATTGTAAACAGGGCCAGCTTGAATATCTGGACACAATGTTTTTGAAAGACTAAAATGGGTGTGTCCTTACAAAACAGCCCTATCTAAACATAAATCAAGCAATCCAAATCTTTGAATGTTGATTAAGACGGGAAGTCATCCAATACTATACTAACATATTTTATATGACATTATCTGAGGGCATACCATTATCCAAGAGGTACTAAATGACGGATCGTTTTTCATTTTCTGCATTTTTTCTAGAAATATTATACCCCAATGTGTTGTGATGACTAATATCTCGTTAATCACATTACCCACATATGTGAAGTTCTTTATACGGCTTTGCTAATCATTCCTACAAACTAAAATGGAAGCTTTTCAAACATTGAACATGGAGAATATAGTTAGGCCGATTACTTTTTGACCGACCCTCGTACAATACTTCTTCAAAATCCACTGCATAAATATGAAATGATGTCTAGAAATGCTTTAAAATGAAAGCTGGAGTGCACTGATTGTAGACAACCATCTCATGGTCAAACTACATTTTTAGAACTTACTTACTAAAGGTTTTTCACTTACATACACCACGTTCCTAAAATACCTGCCACGTACTGATGGTTGCTGTTTCGAGATGAAGAGGCCAAAGGAGTAAAGTGAGTGAGAATTATTTGACATCCCGAAAGCGAATCCTTTTACGATCTGATATATATAGCTTGTGATGCTGCCGAGAGTTGATCTAATACCGAATGGCTATCGAGTTGACTGACTATCGTGCAGTTTCCGTGGACAGAGTGAGTGTAAGTTGTAACCGCTTTTAGCAATATTCCATCAGTTTCTCTGGATTGGAGGGCAACAAAACGGGCTTCACACAATGTACCCATTTAAGGGTTCGGGAACTCGAATCGGGAAGGCTTTGACTACTCAGCTACCCAGTTTCTCTGAGCTTCGGTGAAGACGGGTTTCACATACACAGCAACCATTTCGTTATTGCAGCTTTAATTCACTGATTTAGAAAAAGTGAAAATTTGATTGTCAGATGGAATGCATACCTTTTAAACCCTTTTAACATTTCCCCCTACTTGGAACTTTTAAACCACAGCCGTGATGGTGACAAAAAGGTGTTGACTACAGGTCAGCAAGTGTGAAAACAGACGGTTGTTTCTGATTTATCTATACACACGAACGCAAGATATTAATAACCGATACCAACCAGTGTTCAAGCTGTTCTCCACCTACAACCACGACTTAATTAGCATACTTCACTGACAACACAACAGCGGAATCAATCCAGAAGAATTATGGCGGCAGGAACGTTCTCCCAACCTCAACACGACGTGTGAGGACATTCTCGATGTGGACGGGGAGTAATTGTTCTAAACATGGCTGTGTGTTCTATATATGTTGAGGCAGCCTTGTGGGATTTTCATAACCCGCATGTGACGTCATTGACACCGAGGGACATTGTTAGTTGGCTCCTGTGTATTGATGTGGTGGAAATAATGAAGTACTTCCATTCTGCCGTAATCCCCACAGAAAATGGCGTCAATACTGCACTGGGATTTACCCCAGATTCTATTTCCACTCTGACCTACAAACGCATAATGACATTTATCTAACATCTTGGAACCGTTACCAAAAAATATTCTTGCGCAACATCACCCCATTGCTACATCTACCTGCGTCCTATCTGAATCTTTGTATAGAAATATAAAATGGTGCATCAGCCGTGCCACTCTGTATGACAAGGAGTGAGTGAGTTTAGTTTTACGCCACACTCAGCAATATTCCAGCTATATGACAGCGGTCTGTACATAATCGAATAAGGACCAGACAATCCAGTGATCAACAGCATGAGCAGCAATCTACGCAATTGGGATACGATGACATGTGTCAACCAAGTCAGCGAGCCTGACCACCTGATCCCGTTAGACGCCTCTTACGAAAAACATGGGTTACTGAAGATCAATTCTAACCCGGATGTTCAGGGGTATTATGACAAAGAGGGTTTCTTTCTTTATTCAAGAATTTCCCCTCAATATCAAGCAATGTATCATTAACGTCAGGTAATAGAATTAACCTTTCTCAATTGCCTTGGTATTCTGCAGCGGAAATATATAATTTGTTAACAAGGAAGGTTTCTCCAAGCAGGTTTAACATCAAAGGTCTGATTACGTAATTCCGGAAAGGTTATGTTTGATTTTTTAAATATTAATAAATTCCTGGATGTAGTTTGTCATCATTATGCGGGAGCAACGATATTGTAATTACATAAATCATAATTAACGTGTTTTCACAATTGTGTTAGTAGTAGGGTTCAGGCCAGTGAGGCCACGTTTGTCGTTGTCGTGAGCATATGGTGTCACTGAATTTAACTGACAAATTCACTTATTCCTAATTGTACGTTTTATATACTATGGAGTGAGTGAGTGAGTGAGTGAAGTTTTACGCGGCTTTTAGCAATATCACGGCGGGGGACACCAGAAATGCGCTTCACACATTTTACCCATGTGGGGCATCGAACCCGGGTCTTCGGCGTGACGAGCGAACGCTTTAACCACTGGCCTACCCCACCACCTCATGTACTATGGAACTTGTGTTGCCAGATGATTCAAGCTATTACTGGCGTTGATGTATTGATTCATACTTCAACAGGAACACAAGATAGCTGCTATAAGAAGAAAACCAGTGGGCACAAATCGTTCTTACGGTAGTCGTAACTTCGAGTGAGTGAGTGAGTGAGTGAGTATGGTTTCCCCCGCTTTTAGCAATATTCCAGCAAAAGCACGGCGGGGGACACCAGAAATGGACTTCACACATTATACCCATGTGTGGAATCGAACCCAGATCTTCAGTGTTACAAGCGGACGCTTTACAAGGCCACCACACGGCACCCAATACTTCGAACGCAGACTAAGAAGTTACGCGGTACTAAGATCGTTTTGTGGAGCCGAGTCTGCAAGAATATATCCGCACGTTACTCAATCAATACTCTCTGATGGTGGGGTAGCCTAGTGGTTCAAGCGTCAGCTCATCACGCCGGAGGTCTGGGTTCGATACGCCAAATGGGTACATTGTGTGAAGCCCGTTTCTTGTGTCCCTTGATATTGCAGGAATGAGATCTGTTTATCACTCACAATATTCAGATCGATAATCAGAGATCAATAATCGATCAATAATCGATTGTAATTGTAAACCCACAAAACTCATGTGGGCAAAAATGGGACACAATCAAACAGGCACCGATTAATACCACGCTCAAGACGATTGAGGATACTTCCTGCTTTGACACACACGCGAATATGTTGTTTAAATTGCAGTTTTACGAGTCAGGATATTGTTTATATTTTGATTTAACAAACATAACAATAAGAAACATACTTCCTAAAGTTATATATGATGTTTCATTTTTTATGAATATCGATTAGTTTCCTGAGCCAATCGATAACCGCTTACGCAAGCGAGATCGATCAATTGACCTATTACTCGATCAATCGCTCCAGCACTAGGTCATGGAATATTGCTAAAGGAGGCTCAAAACCCCACTCACTCACTCTTTGGCATTAATGTTTCATTTTTGACTGTATCTGAAACTGAACTGGTTTAAAAAACGTTTATGAATGGTGTTACTCGAAACCTTGTCATTAACTATATTCATCCAAACTTTATTGTGTCGAAGTTGAACGGATCAATGTAAATACTTCGAGTTATTCGAGGTTCGACACAGCGTCTAACAAATGACTTAAATAAGGAATAACCAAGGACCCAGCGTTTACTTCGAGATAACAGTAGTAGGTTCGACACAACGGTGTTTGATTGTATATACCCTAAACTTGAGTACAGTGAAGAGTGAATATTCTGACTGCAACGAAGAATATTTGTAACGTTCCCGGTCATGAATTTTTAAACATTTTCGTTAAAATTAGTTATTAGTTCAGCTGCAGTTAAACAATGATTTGAGAACATCCCATCACAGTTCTCTCCAAGCAACCTTTCGCAAACCTGACCGACCTGTGAAATGGCTAGCAAGAAGCCGGCATAATCAAATCAGAAAGCCATTTTCTGGAGCATTAAGGAACTAGTTTTAAAACGTCTATTTCCATTTCCCGACTGAGCTTGGAAAATAGCGATCAAAAAATAAATCTGAACAAAAAACCCATCCTAGCAGGTCTTTTAGATATCCGACATTGTAAGGCAAACGCAAATTCACCGTGTTGTTTTTTATATAGGAAAGAAACGTTAGGCAATCATATTACACAGATTTATATCTACCTAACCATTAATTATTTCTGCAACAGTGAGTAAAAAGTAATCTATGGCTTGGTAATGTTGTGCAGAAATAGACTGGTCTAATGTAGACGGGTAAAAAACGCATTTACCTCCACATGATTCCCACAATGATTGAAATGTTCTAAATTTGTGCCCCAAAAAGCCATTTGCAAATTTTTAACGATAAAAAGTCTTTAATGCGAATCCACAGTTGTGTACTATGCAAGGTTTTTGCTCTTTAAGCCAGACCAATTTTATTTCTGTAAGAAAAAAAATAAAAATAGATTTTACCCGCTCGAAAAATAAAATCATAATGTTAACATTTACGGAGCGAGACTTCGAATATGCAAGGCTGAGTTTGTTGGACACTAAAACACCGGTATCTGTTCTCAGAGACTTTTAACTGAATTATCTAACAATATTTGTGTTAGAAATCAGTGCTTCGAGCACCTTAGCGAGTGTGAACTTGAAAAACAATGCCTTTGAAAAACTCATGTGGGTTTTTGCTTTGACTGGTGATTTTTTCCCCTCCTGCCTTTAGGTGTTCTGGTGACAAAAATCCGTAAAACAAGAAATAAAATTGGTCTGGCCTTAAGTTCAAATACAATTATAGTTTAACAAATACATTGTAAACCATGTTTAATTATTTTTTGAGTGGTGCCTAAGCCCCAGAACAGTTCATATTTTGGATATAATTGCAATACTAGTATATCTCTTTCTTTAAATGATAGTCAAACATATCAGATCTATGGTGTATATATATTTGGGTGTTAACGAATAAATCGTTATTGTTGGGTGATACATAGAGGATATGAGTGTGTTTAGGTCCGATGATTATTGTTTTACGTTCTCTCATTGTATTAGCATATATTCCTGATTCCAGATACTGGTCACTCTAAAACACACAAGTGTGATAACCTCTTTACCATATGACGAGGTGCGATCGGGTAGCCTAGTGGTTAAAGCGTCCGCTCGTCACGCTTTAGGTCTGGGTTCCATTCCCAAAATGGGTACAATGTGTAATTCCCTTTTTCTTGATTTCCCCACAGTGAAATTGCTAGAACAGGGGCGGATACAGCTTTTGAGAAGGGGGTACAGTTCATTTTCACCTGAGATCAAATGGATACGCATACGATTTAATAAACTTCCAGCATAAAAATCACCCCAAACCCTCCCTCACCCCCACCCCCACCCGCCTATGTAGATTATTTGCTAAAAGTGGTGTAAAACTTAGTCTCAACCATATAATGACATGTTAAATTCTGTTATCCCATTATTACATGACGTCACAACGTCAATCTGACACTGAAACCAGTCAATTGTACTTCAACTGAAACTTGTCGTTTAGACAGTGGCCTATCTGCCCTCACGTAAAATCCAATTGCCTGCAGGGAACGTTTCAATATCCGTGATCTCTTTTTTCAGCAATCCTTTGTTCATTCTACTAAAGTAATTTCCTTTTGTCTCCTCGAGTAATTGTCCTTTATCAAATGAAAGCTAGGTAACGTCATGTTTTTTAGACATCCTGGACAGTTATAATGTTTCGTAATGGGATTATGGAATACAGTCAAATATTCCACAGGCACAAAACGAAAAACAGTTGTTGATAAGTGTCGACTGAATGCACATCTTCTTAATTCGACAAAAGATCCAAGTTTCCGACATAAAGCACCGGTTTGATCGACTTTGGAACAGTTACACAGACCGTCCTCTTTAATGTCTTCGCAAGTTATTTCTTCAAAGTTCACTACGTTTTTTAGACCTCAGTCGCCTTTTAGATACCGAATTTTGGTAACTTACAGTTGTTTTCACAATAAATATTATCTAAATAATTTCCCGATCGTCAATTCTGATAGACAAGAGCGACACCGTAATTGTAATTACTGAATATTTGCACACGTGTGAACCGCCCCAGCGGATATGATTTTTATGTTTGACTTTATCCTGCCGAGATACGTTCCTATGGTATGATAAATGCGAATAAATACGGATTGTGTTTATAGTAAACAACGTTTACATGGCTTCACACTTATAACGAGTGAGTGAGTGAGTGAGTTAGAATTTAACGTCACCTCGGCAATATTTCAGCCATATCACTTATAACGAACTGACGGACATAGTTCACAATTTAGTCCCAGCCTCTTGAGGTATAACTTAGTCGAAATGTGTGTAACGAACTATGGTTACAAGTAACTAAAATACCGGTGGCTTTTAGTTGCAAGACCACCTCCGTGGTGTAGTGGTTAGAGCGTCCGCCCGGAGAGCGGAAGGTCGCGGGTTCGATCCCCGACCGCGTCATACCAAAAGACGTTAAAATATGGTACTTGTTGGTCCCTGCCTGGCGCTCGGCATTAATGGGTACAACAAGGACTGGTCGGCTCGGAGTCAGTATAATGTGTCTGAGTGGGGTATTCATGCTTCACTGCAGTATGGTATCTCAGTGGGCTAGCACTATAAAACCAGCTTCAGTCTGGGCTAGTACAAGCAGCCGCACATACACATACACACCCATGCACGTCGTCATATAAGCGAAATATTCTCAAGCACGACGTTAAACCCGATTTCACCTCACCTTTTAGTTGCAACTGTAGGTTACTCTACTTAAACCCCCTCTTCTCTGGTCGCAAGCTAACTAATATCAACCACAGACACACACAGAGCATTCAAAGAGCACACACACACGTACACACACGCGCGCACACACGCACATGTGAGCGGTGGGGAAGCCTAGTGGTTAAAGCGTCCGCTCGTCACGCCGAAGACCCGGGTTCGATTCCCAACATGGGTGCAATATGTGAAGCCCATTTCTGGTGTCCCCCGCCCTGATATTGCTGGGATATTGCTAAAAGCGGCGTAAAACCGAACTCACTCACGTACCTTTACATCTCCTGTAATATGAGAATTTGATGACAAGACAACAACGAATGACAAAACCAAGCATGAAAACTGATGTAATTTGCAATAAGCTTTCTTGCAGCCATTAAATGTTTTTGATGTTGTTTTTCGGAAGTAATTCTTGAGCTTTTTCAATTTCTGGTGTCCCCCGCCGTGATATTGCTGGGATATTGCTGAAAGCGGCGTAAAACCAAACTCACTCACTCACTCACTTACAAACACACGGTTGAGTAAGTGAGTGAAGTTTTACACCACTTTTAGCAATATTCCAGCAATCATTGGGATACGAATATTAGGAATAGGATACATGTACAGTTATGTTCGCAATGCAGCTGAGAGTGGCTGTTTATCAGCAAGCACAGATGTTCGTTTAGAATAATTACTTACGCCGTGATATTGGTGTAATTTAGTGCTAAAGCGGCGTAAAACCATACTCACCCACTTACGTCGTGACGGTAGTTTGAGAAAGGAAAGGTTAGTTCAACTTCACAGTACACGAGAAGTGAAGGAAAGGTTAGTTCAACTTCACAGTTCAACTTCAGAGTGAAGCGGGTTCCCACAGGTGACCAATTTACTTGTTAACGATCGATCAATGCAGTGAATATTGATTATTCTATTGTTTATCAACACACAGTGGTCTGAGATGACTTAGATAACATCATAATGATCAATATGATTTTTCATTTAGAGTGTCTCACAACCTTGTCCGTATCTCTATCACTACCAGGGGCGTGGGGTAGCCTAGTGGTTGAAGCATTCGCTCGTCAAGCCGAAGACCCGGGTTCGATTCCCTACATGGGTGCAATATGTGATATTGCTGGAATATTGCTAAAAGCGGCATGAAACTCACTCACTCACTTTCACTACCAATGTCTCTCTAACGCTCTTCCTCAACCTCAAGTACATCTTACCTTTACGGGTATGCAAATGACCACCAACAAGAGGTCAGCTGACGCCAGGCTCAAAAGAAATGTGTTGGTGATGTTGCGCATGCATCGATAACGTAGGATGGAGAAGATGACGAGCACGTTGCCGAGCATGCCGCACATCAACATGAGACTGTACAACGTGGCTACCGGTATCAACTCGGCCAACGGCACCGTCTCCACCGACGACAAATAGTCGTAGTGGTAGTCATCCGTAGTGTTGTTCATTGTTGTTTGCGTGACAGTCCCTTTCACTGTTAAGTCCTTCTGGCCCAGACTCCGTCAACAATATCCCGTTGTGTTATTTCCTAACAGTTGAACCGACGTCCTGTACGTCACACATGAACTGGTCTTGGGATCACAACATCTGTCGATATGTGTTTTACCAGCCGTATACACATATATTCTGTAAAATAAAAATGTACGGGCGATTCCCCAAATCAATGAGTTAAAATCACGCACTCACTTCCTTTCAATTCCGGTGTTGTACGACTCCGACGAATCCAGTGTGAATTAAAACAGGTAAAAAAATTTAAACATTCTGGATCTAAATCGGAAAAGACTTGGGTGGTGTTTTAGACCGATCCGTTGCAAATGCTTCGATCTAATCGACATGTAATAGTTTTCACAAACAAAAGTCAATTCCAGTGAAGATCTTCAAGACCAGGTGTAATTTTCCATTTCGATTTGACGTTCCAGTTATAGAGCATGTTTAGCTTGAAGATTCAGATCTGTAGAAAAACTCTGGTGAACGAGACACGATCAGAACGTGTGTGTACTTGAAGCTTTACTGTCAGTGAATGGTTCTCCGTCAGAAGGTCCCCGGTGTGGTATTGACGTTGTCAGTAGGGTGCCCTGCAGCGTCCTCGACCACTCCTACTGCAGCTCTGGTTGGCGTTCCCTCGCGGTCACAGTTACGGAGGAGGCTGTGTTTCAGTGAAGATATCTATCGGTCCAGTGATGGTTAGTTAACACATGTCGGTGCACACTGCCGTCAGTTTCTGTAATTAGAATGAAAAAGTGAATACATCGCACTGAAACTTCACCACTGATAGGCTGAAGTTCAACAACGGGTCATATCTACATCTGGAGAGAGAGAGAGAGAGAGAGAGAGAGAGAGAGAGAGAGAGAGAGAGAGAGAGAGAGAGAGAGAGAGAGAGAGAGAGAGAGAGAGAGAGAGAGAGAGAGAGAGAGAGAGAGAGAGAGAGAGAGAAACAAAACTCACCAAACACACTAGTAAAGTAGTCACATACAATGTACATACAAACATACATACATACATACATACATACATACATACATACATACATACATACATACATACATACATACATACATACATACATACATACATACATACATACATACATACATACATACATACATACTTAACAAGAGATGTTAAGAACACTCTATCAGTACACATAATCTGTCAGTTATATATTTGTCCCCTCTTACATGTCAATATCTGATCTAGCAGGTGTGATTAACTATAGACAGAAATTGGCATCGATCACATATTCGCGTTGTAACAGTGAACCCGTGAAGATCCGGGTTTTCTTCACCAACCCATGCTTGTTATGAGTGGCGACTAACGGGATCGGCGCTCAAGCTCGCTGACTTAGATTACGCGTGTCATCGTATCCCC
Source organism: Haliotis rubra (assembly GCF_003918875.1). Taxonomy (NCBI): domain Eukaryota; kingdom Metazoa; phylum Mollusca; class Gastropoda; order Lepetellida; family Haliotidae; genus Haliotis; species Haliotis rubra. The sequence continues at coordinate 2,969,084 of NW_025767246.1, forward strand.
ATTGCGCAGATCGATACTCATGATGTTGATCACTGCATTGCCTGGTCCAGACTCAACTATTTACAGTCCTCCGCCATATAGCTGGAATCTTGCTGAGTGCGGCGTAAAACAACAAATAAACGAAATCATGCTGTAACTACCACGCGGTAAGAAACTAGTGATCAAAAGAAACCATACACGAATATATAAACATGAAACAAACCAACAATGGTTAATTCAATGTTGCAAATTTGATTTGGGTTTCATAGTTGTGTTTTGGACATTAAATGTGCTGAGTTTTGTTGACCGTTTTCAGCTTTGTGCGTTTTAATAACTTTTGTAATGTTTCGTCAAATCCTTTTCTCAAGCATATACATTTTTAATACATGTAAGAGACGGGATCACACTTTCTCAGTAAAAGTACAGATTCTAGTACTTCTAGAGTTGAGGTGGCTGAGTGGGTTAGACGGCTGACTTTGTGTGCTGGCGTAAGGTGTCTGACGTGTGGGTTCGAATCCCGAATGGGAGTCAACCAGACAAAAGTACTAGAATTTGTACTTTACTGAGAAAGTGTAATCCCAAATATAAGGTGTGTTACATTTTACATCAATGGCATTGAGTATTCGTATACTTTTTAGCCGGTATATATAACTTGAACCTACATGGTTTTGTTAGTGTCCTGTAATTTCTCGGTTTATTTGGCTGTGTAACACTACAATATTCTAACCATATGACCTCATCCTATAAAATGTCCAGTCATTTCTAGGCTTGTGCCAAAGATCAATGGAGACAAAGACAATTAAAATTGTGTTAGGATCAATGGTAATTGATGTTTTCTGGCGCTATTTCAGAAACGGATTAAGCCCAAGATCCGACCTTTCACAGTCTGTATAGTCTAGTATACTAAGTATACTAGAGTATACTAGAGTATACTAGGCATCATCATTGTGAGAAAATGTTCTCCCGGGAGCATTTTGTCCTTATTGAACAGAAATTCTGGCGTAATTGTTAAACACGTGTGGCACATTCTTCAGCACATGGCGATTCGATGAAAACACGATCGTTACATGCAATTATATACCCAACATGACATCAATAATGTGTGAATTAATATTTTATTGGCTTTCAAATATGCTGTAACCCAGCATCGTTAGCGCATAATGGAACTGTTCATAATTAAACATCACAATATATAATCAAGATCGAGTTATTGGAATCAAATTCAATACCCTGTTGTATGTTCTAATAATGTCGCTGGTACAATACAGTCCGTTCGTTCGTTCGTTCGTTCGTTCGTTCGTTCGTTCGTTCGTTCGTTCGTTTACCTGGCCACCAAATCCGTTCGTTCGTTCGTTCGTTCGTTCGTTCGTTCGTTCGTTCGTTCGTTTACCTGGCCACCAAATCCGTCTGGTCAACTTGCATGACAGTGATCTTCTTGGAAGCCCTATTCCCAGCGTGAACCTGACGGGGTGGCTAGTAAATCATAAAAATGCCCTTAAAATGCCCAATGATTTTTATATCCATTTTTCATTTCCTTCAAAGGTAATCTATAATTTGTGATAAGAAGTATATTTCATTCGAAATAACTAATTCGAAAACTATCATAAAAGCAATATCCACAATCTCAATCGGTTCCAGCAAATGAAATAACCATTGAAATTATCCCAGTATATGTGTCTCACTACAAACTTTTGATTGAACAGTCATATATCGGCTGAGAACTCTCAGTGGATGAAGTTGAAAATGGATACTGGGATGTTTTGTAGCAACAGCTTCACAAGGTTTTCAACATCACAGTTCACATAGTTTATTTTCTGTCAAAGAGGCCACATGCCCATAGGACAATGGTTTTCAACATGGCTCTCAACGTAGCCATGTTGAAAACGCAACTTCCGGCCATTCTTTACCAGACATTGAAGTGGAATTTCAGAAGTTTAAATTTGTACTATTTGGGCACGAGAAATTGATTTAACTTTTGAAATTAGAACTTATCTCCACGGGTATCATGGGTATCTGACACTTAAGAAGAAAATGTGAGACTTAGACAAATCTGAATGAGTTAGGTTGACTGAACCCCGCTTTGAACATTGCTTCATTTGCATCACGGCTTGTGAAGTGGTTGTTGGAGGAAAAACGAATTGATGCAGGTTATAAATGTTTATGCCTATCGTGAAAATAACGAGGACCATATAAGTAGGTATTCGAACCACATATCTGCTTATCCTGGCAGGCCTAAGGGACGCGACTCTGCAAAGATTGAACGGTCCCCCAACCCCAACTCTCATATATTCTAAATCTGTTTGATATTTGATTTAAATTACGGCTAATTAATCATAGGCTATACGAGCGGCATATGTATTCTTATTCATAAGTACAGCTGGGTAGCCTAGTGGTTGAAGCGTTCGCTCGACACGCCAAGGACCCGGGTTCGATTCCCTACATTGGTGGAATATGTGAAGCTCATTTCTGGTCTCCCCCGCCGTGATATTGATGGAATGTTGCTAAAAGCGGCTTAAAACCATACTCACTCACTCACTAAAGGTGCAGTTTCCAATTATACCCTGTGGTCTTGTACACGTACAGCGACCATTCCTAATATTGTGACCCGGAAGTAACTATTAGATACTGATCAAGCTCGGACGGAACATCGAATCCTAAAGCCGGACAATGATTTCCTCGGCTCCGTCATCTTGCGTGTGACATTTGTGCCTTCGCTGCTTAGAAAATTAGTTACATTAGATATCTCAATCCTCTTGATCCTGGGGTTTCCGTTACGCTATCATTGATTGAAAGATTGTTATCGAGCCGCATCCGAAGGCAGGAAGACCTAAACTGACGTGAGTTGGAATTCTGCCCATCTAATGATCACCTGTACGATTATACGTACTTTGCAACTTAAACATTTTAATTACGTAAATATTCGAATAGTGTCTTTGTTACAGAAAGATGTTGCTCGATGAATTGAATAATCGATGGCAGCTTTCAGTCACCCGTGGGCAATGGTTAAACAACTAATGATTATAATCATCCGCATACTCTGCAGGTCTTACCTGACGCTCTCCAACAGCACTAGGTAGATTGTTCACATATTTTCATTTTACAATGCAACTGATCTTCCGCAAACTAATGGGATCGAGTGGTCTGGCTTGATGATATGGTTGGTGCATGTTGTAATATGCAAGTAAAGTGGTTCTATGTGTATCCTTTCAAACATTGGAGTTTTTGGACGAGAGGCGATTGTTTACAGACTTCTGTTATGTCGCTTGAATATTGCCGACAGCAGCGTTAAACAACAGACAAACAACGCCATCATTTCAATGAATCATGAGTGGGTAAATCATAATTTACCATGAATCGAGTATCTTCATCGTAGAATGTTTCTCTTTCAGATAGATTAAGATGTGAGCATGTTATTTACTCTCACAGATCAATCAAAATTCATTCCTTACATTCCATTATATATAGAACGTTTTCGTACTTTCAGACATCCCATCGTCGCCATGGTGACAGTGATATATGTTTCAGAATATTTTCCTCTTCTTTATAAGAACCCATTATAGAAATGAGCCGGTTTTGACAGAGACACACACACTAGTCCCATTAACGCCTTCCAACTACTTGATTACCGACGACGTCATCAACTCTAGGTACCAAGCGTCCACGTCCAGTCTCGTGTGAACTAGATACCGTACATTTACACATATACTGAGTTACTGTCAAATATCAAGGCCAACAATGTTAACGATGTTTAAGAAGCACTTCGCACTTTTTTGTGTGGAGCATTTGCAAGGTTGATGTTGGAACTATACTACCCATCAAAAGTTTAGACTCACTAGTGTAAATGTAGCCTCTTATTTCAGTCAACTGTTCTAAACTTGATTTTGCAAAATATTCAGTTCAGTTTAAGGGTACTGTTTACACATGAACTAATGCATTGTAAAACAAATTCGTAACGTTGAACAGATTATTGTCATGAGTTCAGTAAATGATGAAAATCAGTGAAAATTGGCGAATTCTTAAGAAAACTTTACACCAAAACGCAGCTGTTCACATGAACGATATTTGCACATGCTTTTTAGCAATTTGATGCATGATCCTCTTACAATTCATCTACATAAAGTTTGCAGTTGGCTCCCCCAAGTTAGTGGAGAAATTCATCTCCGATGTAACCATATGTATATGTATAACATATAGTGAGTGCTTTAGGTGAGTCTAAACTTTTGATGGGTAGTATATGTTTATTTTTCGTTGATGCCCTTTCCTTTAATCAACTGAGTACTCGACGTTCAACGTGGGACTAACTGTAAGTGAAGATATATAACATTCATCAACAAACCCTATACCTGTGACTATTGATGGGGGGATTGTATATATAGAAGTACCGCCGCCATAGGTACCCATGACTGACGGGTCATAGGCAGGAGGTACCAACGCCCAAGGAGTGCAAGAGTCACCTTAAGTGAGGTGGGAGAGTGTACCAAAGTCAGACGTGTTCAAGAGCTGTCTCCGCCTGGAAATAATGGATGTATCTCACCTGACGGGAGCAGCAGGTACTTCCTTCGGAGAATCAACGTCTGATAGGTACAAGAGTTAGTGAGTGTGGTTTAGCGCAATATTCCAATATTATCGCGGCAGGTAACACATGAAATGGGCTTCATACATTGTACTTGTATGGACAATCGATCCGGGTACTTCGGCGTGGCGAGCAAATGCTTTCCCCAGAAGGCTTCCCCACCGCCCCTGTAGGTGCAAGAGGTTACGTGCCATACGGTAAAAGGAGCTACTATCATACGGTAAAGGGGCTACCCCAGGCCCCACCGCCCCTGTAGGTGCAAGAGGTTACGTGCCATACGGTAAAAGGGGCTACTATCTAGGCTACCCCACCCGCCCTGTAGGTGCAAGAGGTTACGTGCCATACGGTAAAAGGGTAAAACCGTCCCTGAGCTACCATACGGTAAAGGGGCAGCTACCCCACCGCCCTGTAGGTGCAAGAGGTACAGGGCCATACGGTAAAGGGGCTACGCTACCCCACCGCCCTGTAGGTGCAAGAGGTTACGTGCCATACGGTACCCCACCGCCCTGTAGGTGCAAGAGGTTACGTGCCATACGGTAAAAAGGAGCTACTATCCAGGCTACCCCAAAGGAGCTACTATCTAGGCTACCCCACCGCCCTGTAGGTGCAAGAGGTTACGTGCCATACGGTAAAAGGAGCTACTATCTAGGCTACCCCACCGCCCTGTAGGTGCAAGAGGTTACGTGCCATACGGTAAACCGGTAGGTGCAAGCGGTAGCTATCTAGGCTACCCCACCGCCCTGTAGGTGCAAGAGGTTACGTGCCATACGGTAGGTGCAAAGGGGCTACTATCTAGGCTACCCCACCGCCCTGTAGGTGCAAGAGGTTACGTGCCATACGGTAAAAGGGCTACTATGGGCCCCACCGCCCTGTAGGTGCAAGAGGTTACGTGCCTAGGCTACCCCACCGCCCTGTAGGTGCAAGAGGTTACGTGCCATACGGTAAAAGGGGCTACTATCTAGGCTACCCCACCGCCCTGTAGGTGCAAGAGGTTACGTGCCATACGGTAAAAGGGGCTACTATCTAGGCTACCCCACCGCCCTGTAGGTGCAAGAGGTTACGTGCCATACGGTAAACCGCCCTGTAGCAAGAGCTACTATGCCAAGGGCTACCCCACCGACCCTGTAGGTGCAAGAGGTTACTAGGGGCCATACGGTAAAAGGGGCTACTAGGCTACCCCACCGCCCTGTAGGTGCAAGAGGTTACGTGCCATACGGTAAAAGGAGCTACTATCTAGGCTACCCCACCGCCCTGTAGGTGCAAGAGGTTACGTGCCATACGGTAAAAGGAGCTACTATCTAGGCTACCCCACCGCCCTGTAGGTGCAAGAGGTTACGTGCCATACGGTAAAAGGGGCTACTATCTAGGGCTATGCGTGCCATACGGTAAAAGGGGCTACTATCTAGGCTACCCCACCATCCCTGTATCCCAGACGCAGGGCATATTTATAACATCAAGGTTCATACATTACACACAAACTGTTTCTGGTTCAGATTTGTGCACAGGCCATTTATATATAAAGGTATGGAAGTGGTACTCAATTTACTGGCCCCTATAATCAGAGTACCAGTCATTTGTTCACGGCCTCTATTCCCATACCTCAAGCTTGTCAGCGGCGAAGTGAAATTAGTGCCTACTAAGTAGTCATAATGGCATCAATTGTAGCCGACCAAAGGAGTACATGGTAGTTGCGGCTAATGTCTGCTTCTGCTGTCAGGGTAATTGCGCTCTTTTCGGAGGCAGCGTGAATGTAAAGATCATGTTATATACAGTAATTATCTGTAGATACATTAACAGCTAACATCTTCCGTCCGTTGTGAGCGACTGACACGAAAACTGATGGGGAGAAAGTACACTGTTTGTGTATTCATCGTGTATTGGTGTCAAGTCTCCACAGCCATCTACAATCCCACCATTACAAAGGAGCTACTATCCCTGGCAGATGCACAGTGTACCCATGCTTAATGGCAGACGGGCCCAATAGATTCTCGTTGGAGAGGCTCCACTGTCCCCAGATTAGCGTGTCATCAACCTACATGTCATACAGTGTCATCTTCAGGATGCATTCCGTCAGTGCTACCAGAAAGTTGTATCCAATACAATACATCTTTACAACATATGCCTTACATTGCCATCTTCAAAGTACCATTCCGTTCGGTGCCCTCTTCAAGTTGCATACCTTCCCGATATATGCCTTACTTTGCCATCTTTCAGGTTGCATTCCATCATTGCCATCTTCAAGTCGTATGTCATACAGTAGTACATATTAAGAATAGATGCCTTACATTGCCATCTTCAAGTTATATTCCGTTCAGGGCCCTTCAAGTTACAGGCCATACATATGCTATACATTGCATTCTCCAAGTACATATTGTGAGTTCCATCTTCAAGTAACAGGCCAAACAGTAACATCTTCATATCATATTCCATACATTGCCGACCCGTGAAGATCCGGGTTAGAATGAATCTTCAGTAACCCATGCTTGTCGTAACAGGCGACTAACGGGATCAGGTGGTCAGGTTCACTGACTTGGTTGAAACATGTCACCGGTTCCCAATTGCGCAGATCGATGCTCATGCTTTTTATCACTGGATTGTTTGGTCCAGACTCGATTATTTACAAACCGCCACCATATTGCTGGAATATTGCTGAGTGTGACTAAAAATAAACTCACCCACTCACTCACAATACATTGCCATATTCAGATTACATTCCGTCAGTTCCATCTTCAAGTTACAGGCCATACAGTAACATCTTAATAACATATGTCATACGTTGCCATATTCAAGTTGCTTCCCCTTCAGTGCCATCTTCAGGTTACATACGAAAGGGTGCCATCTTCCAGTTACATGTAACACAATACAATTGAAGTCCTATTATTCTTATGATCCTCGCCATTACATGTTGTTTGTCGTGACATCACGGAGCTGCAATTAATGTGCCTTTGGTGCATAATTCTGCCACACTAACCAGTATTCTTCAAAGCAACGCCCAAAGACAATTGCCTTGCTGGGGATTCCAACTGACGCACACGAAGAGATGGAGCTGTTTGAAGCTGTTTGGGTAAAACTTTCATTGCCCCAATGAGGGATAGAAAGCAATGAAGAGATTTCAGAAAGTAGATAATAATCCTAAGAACTACAACGTGCAGTGTCACATCTTCTTTGACCGATAGAAGCGGAAACGTCGGTCCATCAACTGCATGGCTCCAATACCTCAACATGATGAAGGGATCGAGTTGCCGTCAAACTCGGCATGGTAAAAGTAGCTATAATTGGTTTATTTTGAAACAATAGCTCGTATTTTAGCAATTCCACCGAGTAGACAAAGTGTTGGAGACGCAGATAGGTAGCTTAAGGCGTTGGCTTCCCTCCAGCGAAGTCATTCATCATCCCTCTGAAGCCTGCAGCGTCTGCCAACAAGGTGGCTCTCATCGTAGGTAGCTAATTCCATGAACATTTACGAGATTACAGCAAAGCATCAACGTCTACATGCGGTCTGGCCAAGAAAACTAGCAAAGGCAGGATGTAGATTTCCGTCGCCACTGGCAACCAGAACACAGCAGCCAAATGCAAATTGCAATACCTTCTGTTTGTGGTAAGTCGATCTCATCTCATCGCAACACATCTCACTGAGAAGTTCTTTGGTATTCTTGTAAGGACTTCTTAGAAACAGAAAGATAATGTCAACCGCAGAAGTTCTGAGAAAAATGCTGATGTAGTTAGAACACATGAAAGATTAATGACAACAAAGACGGTGGTAGACATCTCACTGAGAAGCTCTGGTAAGGATGTCTGAGGAACATCAATACATTTTTAAAAAAATGTCAACTGTCGAGGCTCTGAGAAAAATGTTTTGTTTTTTGTTTTTGTTTTTTATCATCTTTATTTTCACATTTTACATAGTACATGAAGAATGCATTCACATAAGTATATTCATACAAATATTCATATACAATATATCAAGTATATTCAATACACTTTCACAAATCCCCTTCATACAATGAATAGACGTCTTTGAATATGTTTTGTATATCTTATCTCAGTGATTCCAATACTAATAATAGTAATTAAATACATTTATTCTATGTTTTCTGACCTAGTATTTTCTGTAAAAAGATTGTGGAAAGATGACCAGAAGGTAAAAAACTCACTGTTGCTGCATGTAGAATACGCATTATATTTTGTAGTTTCATAGTATTTTGATATCTCTCTTACTACATGCTTGAAATTTGGAACTTGTTCTTTTATTTTTTGTGTGTATATTACCTGTTTTACAACAAGACATATTGCATTTAAAGAATTATTGTTTTTCCCTTTAAATCCAAGTAAGATGTTTTCTGGTGTAAAGTCTATGTGACCTTCAGTTACAGTCATTAGCCATCAGAAAAATGTTGATGTAAACAGAACATATGTTATAGGGACTAATCCAGGACAACCATCGTCCAAATATTTCAAAAGTCCAAAACTATGTACTCAAGACTTGTGAGACTTAATTGTAATATATATATATATGACGCTAAGCTGTATTTTTAATCACTACTGTACATCATTATCACTACCGCATTGTAAATTGACTTGTCGGCCCATTAATTATTGTATAAGACATTTATAACCTTCATTGGTAATCCCCCTTGGCCGTGTCTGCCATCACATCAACTGGTCAAGGAAGTGCTATTGTCTGTCCATTGATGAGTCGTCGCCTATCCATTGTTGTCAAAAACTGTATATATACTTAGTATGCTCACATCTAGACAGTGAAGGAGTACGAGTTCGGTATTTGGACTGTCTGTTGGGACGACCACGAGCAGGATAATGCCGCTCGTAGGAAACGCCCTGGGGTTGAGCATGAACTCTGCTCACTTAAGTTATGTCTTGTGTATTTGTTTGTCATGTAACTATAGAAGTTTGAGCTCAACGTATTCCTTCGTCTTGTCAACGTATTCTACGTACACTTCGTCTTAATTCCGAGCTAATGCCCCAGTCGACGCATATATCCACGCGTTGACACATATGAAAGATGAATGACAACAAATAAAATTCCAATTTAGGTCCCTCTACACATAGGATGAGACGTAGTCATCGTCTGAGGAGGAGGCACCGGAGGAGACCATTCCATCGCCAGGCAATGAGAACATATAAGTTTTGTGTGTTTGTTTGTTATTTAACGTCTCCCTTAGCAATATCCCAGCTATATGGCGGCGGTCTGTAAATAATTGAATCTGGACCAGATAATCCACTGGTCAACAGCATGAGCATCTTTCTACACAATCGGGATACGACGACATGTGTCAACCAAGTCAGCGAGCCAAAACACCGGATCCCGTTAGTCGCCTCTTAAGACAAGCACGAGGACGTAATTTTATCAGAGACCTCGGTATATTCGCGGAACTATAGCAGAAACAAAAGCGTTAGTAATATAATTATCATCGCGTGTAGGCGAGAGCATTAGTATCTGCACTTTATAGCAATTGGGCTATTTAAGGTGTTTGGGTTTGGGTTTCGATTTTGTAGAAGCTGATGTCACTCAGACAAAACACAGTGACCCGATACTGACATGTGTAAGTACGTTATTGACTTCGACGTCCATTAGATGGAGTGTGGGCGTTATTTACTGAGCTCGTTATAGTATAGTACTTTATATAGTACTAACAGAAATATCTCTGTAAACAGGTATTGTAATAACCCCTATGCAGGGTGCAATATATGTCTGTGTTTATTCGAGTATAGACACAGTAATGTCTCAGTGTTAATTAGCTGAATATAGATTGAATATATATACTATTCACACTTTGCTAAGGATCAAATCATGGATTCCACAGAAAACTATGATGTGGGGTCAAATTTGGTTTAAATATCTATGCTTATTGTAAGCATGGATCCTCGGTTTCGGTATGTCATTGTATCTTGTGGGACCCATACCTGCTATTGACAGGTGTTGTGTACTTGTCAATGACTCGTTCCATGATTTGCAAAATGGTTGATTGGTGCCATGAAAACCATTTTTATGGTTACTGGTGTATCAAGTGCATAAGGTTAGATTAAAGTGATTCTTTGCCTAAAGAGGTGTTACCATATTATTATTTATCCTGTTTTGAATGGATACAATTTCAAATTATAAATCCACGTTTAAGCAAAGTTGTGAATTTGTGTGATCCTTAGCAAAGTGTGAGTAGTATATTTGTCCAGTCTTCTTTAGCGTATGAATTTTGGGTCATTAAACGGAATGTCTTGCATTGGTGAATCTGATTTTCTACGGAACGGATGAATACAGCCACAGTTTCAAAACATACAAACCACAACAATCCATTTTTCGAAAATCCAAAATATCTCGGTTTCTTTCTTCTATAAACTCTTTTTTGAAGGATTTATTTCCCCAGACCTATGCAGATGATACGGTTACCATTATAGGAAAAAGTATGAGGACCTCCAAAACATCAATCCAATTCATCGTACCAAGGAATATTGTTTGACATGTATGGCACGTTGACCATTAGAAAGTTGAATTCATCCTTCCTATGGAAGTGGTACTCAATTTACTGGCCCCTATAATCAGAGTATCAATCATTTGTTCACGGCCTCTATTCCAATACCTCAAGCTTGCCACCGGCGAAGTGAAGTTAGTGCCTACTAAGTAGTCATAATGGCATCAATTGTAGCCGACCAAAGGAGTACATGGTAGTTGCGGTTAATGTCTGCTTCTACTGTCAGGGTAATTGCGCTCTTTTCGGAGGCAACGTGAATGTAAAGATGATGTTATATACAGTAATTATCTGTAGATACGTTAACAGCTAACGTCTTCCTTCCGTTGTGAGCGACGAACACGAGAACTGATGGTGAGAAAGTACACTGTTTGTGTATTCATCGTGTATTGGTGTCAAGTCCATTTTCAAGTCAAGACCATTTTCTCAATTTCATTGTGAATTCATACTATCACACCAGTTGATGTGATGATTTTTAAACTCTCCAAAAACAAAATACAAAGGAGGTAATAAACAACGGGGAGAGTTTATGGATGTACAACTTCTTTTTTATTAATGTGCGTTACGTTTCGGTGTAACTGTGATTGCTTGATAACGGTGTTAGCAGCTTCACCGAAACGTCGCTGGATTAATAATAAAGAAATTGTATATCAATAAACTCCTATCCACAACTGGACAAGGCGTTGCAGGTGGAATGGAGGAGAATTCCACAGGACAGAGTCAGTCTGCGTCAAGCACTTGGACAGATGGTGGTCAGACGATAGTCGGAACGACCACCAGTGGACAAACGTGGCTTGGGACTGGGCAATCAGTATTGTCATTATGTATGTAGAACATGATTGTGACTCCCACACTATGAAAACGGACACATTTTCCATTTCATTAGTTCGTTCCATAAACCTACGATAATGGGTTTGAATCCCAGTTCGGGTCGAGGTGTTTGTCAGCACGACATCCGTTCTCATGGGATTTTTCCCGTCATTAAGTTGCAAACACCAAAATATCACTTCCAGCTTTCCGCTCCCGTGAAGCTGATAAACCGTTGAATATGTGCACCGACAATCACAACGTCCTTAAGACAAACTCACTCAATAACATTTAAAACAGAAGTTAGCTGAATGGAAAAATATTCATAACGAGTACAAAGTGCTTGTTAACAGTTTAAGCGGTTTGAATTGACTTGCATGTTCTATGTTGACCTTGGTTTGTTTGTTTGTTTGTTTGTTGTTTAAGGCTATATTCCAGCTAAATCGAGGTTGTCTGTAAAAATTACCCAGTATTGGTCTTCAGTAACCAATGCTTGGCGTAAGGGGCGTTTAACAACAACCTAACCTAACCTGTCTGTAAATAATCGAGTCTGGAACAGACAATACAATGATCAACATCCAATGATCAATCATCGATCAACGCAATTTGGATACGGTGACATCCGTCACCCAAAGCAGCGAGCCTGACTATCAGATCCCATCAGTCCCCTTAATTCTAACCCGGATCTTCACTAGTATCCCCCTTGACCTTCAGGGAAGACTGAGAACCTATTCTCACACGTTTAGAAGGTCTCCGTTCCGCAAAGAGATTATTGCGCAGCGATTATGTCAGTTTCGCGGAAACGAGGAATTGATACAATTTTCACAATGTGATTTTGGCGCAGTGTCTATTAGGAACTTTGCTTGGAGCACTGGTTCAGTGTAATGATTTTCCTGGGCCCAGTTGCTCAAAGCGCTACGAATAACATTGACTTACGATGTCGTTGGGCAAATGCGAGGCTCTGCCATCATTACGAACACACGGTGCCTTCTTGAAATTACATACACAGTTGTGCCGTTGTCAGGGTTACGTGTTTGAATTCATTGGTGCCTGATACATGGCCTTGTACACGTATGATAAATGTCACGGCTAGTAATATTTGCCAGATATGTTAAGAGCTGAAATGGGGCGTTACCATAGAGACAATCTCTCTAATTTTGCGACGTGCAAGATATCATGACGTATTTTCAAGACTCATGCCTGTTTTATTATGCCAGTCCAGTTAGACACCACGGAGTTTAATATTGATACGGAGTTTAATATTGATACGGAGTTTAATATTGATACCTCATTCAGACACGTGAAAACGATACGTATTGCGATACGCTGATCGAGAACCGGTATTTTGACATGCATTCGGAACCTTCGTAACCCTCGGGAACCTTGACGATCGTGGCAACTGTGGTAATGGTGGTGGGAATGAGCGTGGTTAAAATTACATTTAACTTAGAAAAGCAAGATTTATGGATGTCAACTTCTATATTGTGAATGAAGTTGACATCCATAAATCTTGATTTTCTTATGCATTCCACTTCTACATGCCCTTCAAAGATTTTACATTTAACCGGATTGTTAAGGTTAGTTTGAAGTTGTGTTCTTGATTTTTTTTTAAGTGTTGTGCAATGTTTTGATTCAGATTGTTTTAAATATTTATTCATTAATGACCAATGATGCCTGATATGTCCTGACCAGGTCAAGTTGCGGTCTAAAATCTCAGGGCTTTTTTGAGAGTGGAGAAAGTAGTTCAAACTAATAACCAATCTGTTGATGTTAAATTATTCTTTTCCTTGTTTCATTTGTTCCAAAAATTATTATGTTCTTATTTTGTCATGATTAAAAGTCTTTATTAAAACTTAATCAAGCGTAGTGATTTTGTTTGTGTTTTTGCTTTATAAATAAAGCGTTAACTCGATTATAAGTAGTTTATTGTTAAAAAACAACCTCTTGCAATATATTGCAATACATATCGCAAAATATGCTTTCGCATCGCGATATATATCACAATATGAAAATGTAGTACAGAGTAGCAAGTGCCATCTAATATACCCGTGAAGATCCGTGTTAGAATTGGTCTTCGGCAAACTATGCCTGTCGTAAAACGTGACTAACGGGATCAGGTGGTCAGGCTTACTGACTTGGATAACACATGTTATCGTATCCCAATTGCGTAGGTCTTCATTAAACCATGCTTGCCACAAAAGGCGAATATGCTTGTCGTAAGAGGCGACTAACGGGATCGGGTGGTCAGGCTCACTGACTTGGATAACACATGTCATCGTATCCCAATTGCGTAGATCGATGCTCATGCTTTTGATCACTGGATTGTCTGGTCCAGATTCGATTATTTACAGACCGCCGCCATATATAGCTGGAATATTGCTGAGTGTGGCGTTAACCAACCAACAAGCGAACAAACAAAATGCCACATTTGTAACGTTTGACGGTATGGTGCGACCAGAGCATGGACCACCGACCTTTACCTCTCAACTTAGACACTCCATCTACTACACCTGGGACATGCACGACATCGTCCTACCAGCAGAATTAGGGGTTAATTCAATTACAAATACAAGCCTCTGATATAGATACGGTATGCCTACTGATTTGAAACTGTCTGGCTATATTACACAATGACCTCCAGTGACCACACGAGACGAGACAACGAGGGGTGTCCGCTTGTGACAGCCAACTGAAATTGATCAAGATAAATTGCTGGGTTTTGAAGATTGTCCGTAATCGCGTTCCGTACTTATACTTTTACCGTCTTCTTAATCACCATAATAGCTGTATCTCTGTCAGAGATTTGATCCCATTTCTCTATTCATTCAATTTCGTGCTGTGATAACACTGACACCTGTTCAGGAATAGGAATTGTATACGTGCCTGAGTGTATAACCTTTGCAAACTTTAAATGGTAACATCAAGGAATCTATTAACCATCAACAAAATACCTTCCTCCTCCACCTTCTTCTTCCTCCCCCTCTTCTTCTTCTAGACCAAGGTAAACAATAACTTTGCCTCGGATTTACGTGAACTTATGTTTTTCGGCACCTCGTTTTTCGAGAAAAACCTTATGCCTGTAACAACAACTAAAATAAATATCAGAATCAGGTTACTCGATCCCTTTCCACAACTTTGGTTAATAAAGAAGGGTGAAAACTAGGCATTAAGGCTTAAATTTTAAATTAAGATCTGAACCCTTGTTCTTGAACTTTGATGGCCTATCAAAGCTGACTTCTTTGACAGTTTGCCAGATTCAAGATTACCGCTAAATACAAAATATCAGTGTTGTCAGATATAACAGCTTCAAAATTGTAACAGTTTCCAGATGTAACATTTATCAGTTTAACATTTTCTAAGTGCACCAGTTTTCAGGCTTACTGTTTCTGTGTGTAACGGTTGATAGACACTTCAACAGTACTTCAGACTAAGTGTTCCCAGATGTAACAGTACTTCAGGCTAACAGTTGCCACATGTGATAGAACTTCAGACTAACATTTGCCAGATGTAACAGTTGTCATACTAATTGTTTCCACATGCAACAGTATTTCAGACTAATGGTTCCTAGTGAGATGTGACAATTTCACGAGATATATATATATGTTGTATCATCTATGGTATACGTTTCTGCGGTTGCTGCTGCTGTTGTTGCTGCTGCTGCTGCTAATGATGATGATGATGACGATGACGATGACACTGCCGCTGATGATGATTGTAAGCAACAAATCATAATGATATAATGGAGAAAACACATGACGACGACAAAAAATAGATGAATCGATGATAATGATTTTACCTACTACACTGTGTAATGCAGTAGTTTTCAAGTAACAGTTGTTGTGTTTCAGATATAAACTATATTACGAATGGCATGTTATTAAACACTAGTATGTATTGAAAACATGTCATACAACATGAAATGGAAACCAGTCAACTATGTCCCCACGCTTAAATGCTACGTGCATTTTTATGAACACCTTTATCAAAAGAACCATTTGTGATGGGGGGTCTCATGTTACATCTGCACATAATTGCAGGCTGTTGTTCAGTCAATTCAAACTCGATTTTAAAATCGAAACATTAATGATTACTTAGACAGCATCGTTCATCCACAGTTAGGTGAATGGACAATGGCGGCATTATAATACAATTGCCGTCACACTACGCCGAGGTTACCATGTCATTTGCACACATCAAGCTGTTTACTTGCAAGTGCCTGCTTGCAGTTGACTGACAGGTTGGTTCTATGTAGTGGCTTAAATGCCAGTCTGGCACATCAGGAGACGTGCGGTGCCAATTATAGACATTTAAGCACTTAATGATTGGTGAAGAGATCTAACAATAGGCGCTTTCACACAACCTGACTCAATACATTGTGACAGGCATTGGAATGGGCTCTTTTACAGTGTACTAAGAGTGCAGATCACTCTCGGTGAACATACGCTTGTCAAGAATGTCACGTGGAAACCTAAACATTCATATCAAGAGGGGATTCGAGCATGTTTTCGTGCCATATGTTTTTAGAATATATTGTCAGTGGTATGTTCTGCTTCACCTATAACTCACAGTCACCAACATGTAAAATTATCAACATTTAACTAGGCCAGAACATTTAATGCAATTAATTGATGGTTTATTTACTATATGCAATACGCCTATAATACTCAGAAATATCATATCATATTCCATACATTGCAATCTGTAAGTTACATTTCGCCAGTTCCATCTTCAAGTTACAGGCCATACAGTAACATCTTCATATGATATTCCAAACATTGCCATATTCAAGTTGCATTCCCTTCTTCAGGTTACATACGAAAGGGTGCCACCTTCCAGTTACATGTAACACAATACAATTGAAGCCCTATTATTCTTATGATCTTCGCCATTACATGTAGTTTGTCGTGACATCACAGAGCTGCAATTAATGTGTCTTTGGTGCATAATTCTGCCACACTAACCAGTATTCTTCAAAGCAACGCCCAAAGACAATTGCCTTGCTGGGGATTCCAACTGACGCACACGAAGAGATGGAGCTGTTTGAAGCTGTTTGGGTAAAACTTTCATTGCCCCAATGAGGGATAGAAAGCAATGAAGAGATTTCAGAAAGTAGATAATAATCCTAAGAACTACAACGTGCAGTGTCACATCTTCTTTGACCGATAGAAGCGGAAACGTCGGTCCATCAACTGCATGGCTCCAATACCTCAACATGATGAAGGGATCGAGTTGCCGTCAAACTCGGCATGGTAAAAGTACCTATAATTGGTTTATTTTGAAACAATAGCTCGTATGTTAGCAATTCCACCGAGTAGACAAAGTGTTGGAGACGCAGATAGGTAGCTTTGGGTGTTGGTTTCCCTCCAGCGAAGTCATTCATCATCCCTCTGAAGCCTGCAGCGTCTGCCAACAATGTGATAAAAGTAGCTCTCTTCGTAGGTAGCTAATTCCATGAACATTTACGAGATTACAGCAAAGCATCAACGTCTACATGCGGTCTGGCCAAGAAAACTAGCAAAGGCAGGATGTAGATTTCCGTCGCCACTGGCAACCAGAACACAGCAGCCAAATGCAAATTGCAATACCTTCTGAAATTCTAATGTAGATCCCTATACACAAGAGGAGGAGACGAATTCTTCGTCTGAGGAGAAACTGGAGGAGACCATACAATAGCCAGGAAATGAGAACATATAAGTTATGTTTGTTTGTTTGTAATTTAACGCCACACTCAGCAATATCCCAGTTATATGGCAACGGTCTGTAAATAATCGAGTCTGGACCAGGCAATCCAGTGATCAATAGCGTCAGTATCTATCTTCACAATTGGAATACGATTACATGTCTCAACCAAGTCAGCGAACCTAACCACCCGATCCTGTTAGTTGCCTCTTACACAAGCATCAGAACAAATAAGAGACCTCGGTATATTCGCGGAACTATAGCAGAAACTATAAACGTTAGTTATATAATTATCATCGAGAGGAAGCGCACTGTACTATAAAGTATTCTGTACTATACTGAAAGGGAAAAGAAATGTCGTTCTATTGGAAATGACATTTAAGTATCAATGGAACATTTGAACCTATTTTTTTAAAAATAATACGCCACTGAAATGCAGTACCGACTTTCATCAGAGAAGATAACCCCTCTCCATTGTCCCCCACGACAGTTTTGCCGCTGTTGTGTCCACTTGGATACGTTCCCGGCGGTGACGTTGGGTGAATATGGGTCTCCTGGCAGGACATCGACAAAACAGGTTCCTGGCTTGGAGACGTCGCCGAATGGTAGGTCACTGACTGGTCGCTGGTGGTTTCCTATGCTCACCCAAGCTGTTTCTCTGGCCCTTGCGAATAGGTCTTGCACGTGTTGATGGACGACATGACGGTCCTGGCGACGTCTTGTTACACGGGGTTGACCACTACGTGGACGGTCATCAGTGCTGCTGGTGGCGTTGTATCGCACTCTAAGACGTTCTATCGTTCGTACGCTGCAACTGAAGTCATTCGCAATGACTCGAGCATGTTGACCAGCGTGCAGACGTCCAATAGCTTGTTGTGGTTGATCTCTCGTTAACCTAGTCATAGCTGCTGTGTTCAGTAAACAAGTGAACGATAGCCATTCAAGCCGGCAATTTATGCCTGAATGCATTTATGATGCACGTGCATGTCGATTTCAATGTTGTATTTGTGGGAAATTTTCCCTCTTCAATCTCAAACAATACTTTATTGGGCAATGCAGGCTATACGACCACGATTCATGTTTCCTCAAACCTGACTTCTGGTGTATATTTTAAAAAATAGGTTCAAATACTCCATTGATACTCAAATGTCATTTCTAATATTACGACGTTTCTTTTGCCTTTTAGTATATATAGCAATCGGGCTATCTAAGATGTTTGGGTTTTTGTATCGATTTTGTAGAGGTTGATGTCACTCAGACAAAACACAGTGACCCGATATATTGTCATGTCTAAGCGTCATTGAATTTGGGCGTTAATTCCTGAGCCTGATAGAAACGTTCTGAAATACACCTGTAGTAAAAAAAACATTCTCAGTAAACAATATATGGCTCCATGTTCATTCGCTAAGTATAGACACAGTAAATGTTTCAACATCTGAGACCGCCTCCGTGGTGTAGTGGTTAGGGCGTCCGCCTGGAGAGCGGAAGGTCGCGGGTTCGATCCCCGACCGCGTCATACCAAAAGACGTTAAAATATGGTACTTGTTGGTCCCTGCCTGACGCTCGGCATTAATCGTTACAACAAGGACTGGTCGGCTCGGAGTCAGTATAATGTGTCTGAGTGGGGTATTCATGCTTCACTGCGGCATGGTATCTCAGTGGGCTAGCACTATAAAACCAGCTTAAGTCTGGGCTATTTCAAGCAGCCGCACATACACATACACACGCATGCACGTCGTCATATGAGCGAAATATTCTCCAGCACGACGTAAAACCCAATTTTACCTCACCTCAACATCTGAACTTTGGGTCATTAAGCGGGATGTAGACTGATAGATGGCTGTCATAAGAGATCAAACGTCCAACACTCTTGCTTTGGGGGATCTGATTTTGTACAGAACAGATTTTCTATACAGTCTCAGCTTCAAAACATACAAACTGCAACAGTGTATTTTTCAAAACATATCTCGTCAACGCCAGATTCGATGATTTACAGCTATGGCCACATAGCTGGATTATTTGCGTTAAACAACCAAATTATAAAAAACAAGGACAACAAAAAAACTGCCCAAACTGTTAATAAACAAGCATGTTGTACTCGTTGAGTATGAATCGATATTATTTCAACCAGGTAACGTTTTTTTCAAGTGTTACTGAATGAGTTTGTTTAAACGACGCTGTGCGTATCGCTGTGCGATGACGACGGGGGACACAAGAATTGGGAGTCACACATTGTAAATATGTGCGAATCGATCCCTTGCCTTCGGTCTCCCAAGCGAACGTTGAACCACTAAGCTACCCCATGCCCCTGTATCCCAGACGCAGGACATATTTATAACCTCGAGGTTCAAACATTACAGACACAGACTAGACAGTGACCACCGCCACCATGCCCCTTGTTCAGACTGGCGCACAGGCCATTTATATATAAAGGTATGGAAGTGGTACTCAATTTACTGGCCCCTATAATCAGAGTACCAATCATTTGTTCACGGCCTTTATTCCAATACCTCAAGCTTGCCAGCGGCGAAGTGAAGTTAGTGCCTACTAAGTAGTCATAATGGCATCAATTGTAGCCGACCAAAGGAGTACATGGTAGTTGCGGCTAATGTCTGCTTCTACTGTCAGGGTAATTGCGCTCTTTTCGGAGGCAGCGTGAATGTAAAGATGATGTTATATACAGTAATTATCTGTAGATACGTTAACAGCTAACGTCTTCCTTCCGTTGAGAGCGACTGACACGAGAACTGATGGGGAGAAAGTATACTGTTTGTGTATTGATCGTGTATTAGTGTCAAGTCAGCACAATCATCCACTATCCAACCATAACAAAGTGTAAAACGAAATGTAACGTGTAACATTTGACAACTTTCTAAATTGCATTTTGTATTCATACTATCATACTAGTTCATGTGAATTCTTATGTGCAAACTCTCCCAAAACGAAAAACAAGGGAGATAACAAACAACGGGGAGAGTTTATGGATATACGACTTCTTTATTATTAATGTGCGGGACGTTTCGGTGTAACTGTGATTGCTTGACAACGGTGTTGACAGCTACACCGAAACGTTGCTCACATTAATAATAAGAAGATGTATATCCATTAACTCTCTTCAAAATGCGTCACAAAGAAGGAGATAATAAAGCTGATTTTTAAAACTATATTTAAAATATTCAATTCAAATAAATTGGACCATGTGTCACTACTGTTGGTGGCCTAAAGCAACCGTTTCAAACATTTCAAGCTGTACGATGAAACTGTACGAATATATTTTGAAAAGGATTTTAAAGCAGAATGCACGTGCAACGTGAAAATAGCGTCAAACCGTCAAGACAACAAGGTCAAACGTCAGTGAACATTTTATCATGCGTTTGACTAAAAGCTGCTACATCCGGGTCTTGTTTCTGTGTCAACTGCATGCTACTGCCGCCGATAACGCAGGATGTGTGCGTGCTTCATCTCGATAGATGTGTGCGTCAATATTAACAGTCACAGACACCTGCTCAACTGGCCAAAGCGTTTCAGAAAGAATGGAGGAAAATTCCACAGGACTGAATATTTGTGTGTAAAGGACAAGCACCCAGTGGTCAAACGAGGTAGTGATCGGAACGTAATCCTCGTGGCCAAACGTGTCTTGTGACAGGTCACTCAGTATTGCCATTATGTATGCAGAGCATGTGACTATCACACTATCGAAACCGACACATTTTCCTTTTCATATGTGGGTTACATAAACCTACGATAATGAGTTTGAAACTCGGTTCACGTCTAGGCGTTTCACAGCATGACATCCGTTTTCGTTTAAACAAACTCACTCAGGAACACTTAAAACAGAAGTTACCTGGCTGAAATAATATCGATTCATACTCAACGAGTACAACATGCTTGTTTATTAAAAGTTTGGGCAGTTCTTTGTTGTCCTTGTTTTTTTCAGTTTTGTTGTTTAACGCAAATATTCCAGCTATGTGGCCATTGTCTGTAAATCATCGAATCTGGCAAAACAATCCAGTGATCAACAGCATGAGCATCGATTCCAGATTCAACTCTTTACAGTCCACCGCCATATAGCTGGAATATTGCTGAATGTGGCGTTAAACAACAAACAAACAAAAAGCCATCTTTTAACGTCTTATGGCATGATACGATCAGAGCATGAACCACCGACCTTGTTCCCTCCACTCAGAAACTCCATCTACTACACCTGGAAACTGCACGACATCGTCCTACCAGCAGAATTAGGGGTTAATCCACAGATGCCACGACACAGACACCGGTGCATTAACAATTCAATTACCAATACAAGCCTCTGATATATACAGTACGTCTTCTGACTTGAAACTGTCTGGCTATGTATTATTACACAATGACCTCCAGTGACCACACGAGACAAGACAACGACGGTGTCCGCTTGTGACAGCCAGTTGAAATTGATCAAGATAAATTGCTGTGTTTTGAAGACTGTTCGTGATGGTGTACCGTCCTTATACTTATAATCACCATAATAGCTGTATCTCTGTCAGACCATTTGATCCGTTTTCTCTATCCTTTCAAATTCGTGCTCTGAGAACACTGACACCTATTCAGAAATAAGAATTGCATACGTGCCTAAATGTATAACCTCCTCTTGAATATATCTTTGCGTCAGGTTTAAATAATTGTATGCCAGACAGTTGCCAGATGTCACAGCTGTCAAACAAACAGATGTGAGAATTTTAAGAGGTATACACTTCGATGATCTTTGGTACAATTACATAACTGGTCTTCGTAGCTGCTGCTGCTGATGATGATGATGATGATGCTGATGATTGTGATGACGTTGATGCTGATAATGATTGTTTGCAACAGATCATAATGATATAATGATGAAAACACAGGACGACAAAAAACAGATGAGTCGATGTTACAAATTGTGTCTACTACATTTCGTATTGTCGAACTAGATACATTTTTATGCAAAAGTTCCAATTACAGTTGTTGTTTTTCTAAGATATACTCTATACTCTATACCAAGTTTGTGTTGAAAACATGTCATACAACATGAAATAGAAACCGGTCAACTATGTCCCCACGCCTAAATGGTACGTGCATTTTTATGAACACCTTTATCAAAAGAACCATTTGTGATGGTCTCATGTTACAACTGCACATAATTACAGGCTGTTGTTCAGTCAACTCTCATTCGATGTAATTGAAACTGTAATGATTACTTAGACAGCATCGTTCATCCACAGTTAAGTGCATGGACAATGGCGGCATTTAAATACAATTGCCGTCACACTACACCGAGGTTACCATGTCATTTGCACACATCAAGCTGTTCACTTGCAAGTGCCTGCTTGCAGTTGACTGACAGGTTGGGCTATGTAGTGGCTTAAATGCCAGTCTGGCACATCAGGAGACGTGCGGTGCCAATTATAGACATTTAAGCACTTAATGATTGGTGAAGAGATCTAACAATAGGTTCGGGTGGCCCTCATACACAACCTGACTCAATACATTGTGACAGGCATTGGCATGGGCTCTTTAACAGTGTACTAAGCGTGCAGATCGCTCTCAGTGAACATCCGCCTGTCAAGAATGTCACGTGGAAACCTAAACATTCATATCAAGAGGGAATTCGAGCATGTTTTCGTGCGATATGTTTTTAGAATATATTGTCAGTGGTATGTTCTGCTTCACCTATAACTCACAGTCACCAACATGTAAAATTATCAACATTTAACCAGGCCAGAACATTTAATGCAATATATTAATTGATGGTTTATTTACTATAATGCAATACGCCTATAATACTCAGAAATATCGTCATATCATATTCCATACATTGCAATCTGTAAGTTACATTTCGCCAGTTCCATCTTCAAGTTACAGGCCATACAGTAACATCTTCATATGATATTCCAAACATTGCCATATTCAAGTTGCATTCCCTTCTTCAGGTTACATACGAAAGGGTGCCACCTTCCAGTTACATGTAACACAATACAATTGAAGCCCTATTATTCTTATGATCTTCGCCATTACATGTAGTTTGTCGTGACATCACAGAGCTGCAATTAATGTGTCTTTGGTGCATAATTCTGCCACACTAACCAGTATTCTTCAAAGCAACGCCCAAAGACAATTGCCTTGCTGGGGATTCCAACTGACGCACACGAAGAGATGGAGCTGTTTGAAGCTGTTTGGGTAAAACTTTCATTGCCCCAATGAGGGATAGAAAGCAATGAAGAGATTTCAGAAAGTAGATAATAATCCTAAGAACTACAACGTGCAGTGTCACATCTTCTTTGACCGATAGAAGCGGAAACGTCGGTCCATCAACTGCATGGCTCCAATACCTCAACATGATGAAGGGATCGAGTTGCCGTCAAACTCGGCATGGTAAAAGTACCTATAATTGGTTTATTTTGAAACAATAGCTCGTATGTTAGCAATTCCACCGAGTAGACAAAGTGTTGGAGACGCAGATAGGTAGCTTTGGGTGTTGGTTTCCCTCCAGCGAAGTCATTCATCATCCCTCTGAAGCCTGCAGCGTCTGCCAACAAGGTGATAAAAGTAGCTCTCTTCGTAGGTAGCTAATTCCATGAACATTTACGAGATTACAGCAAAGCATCAACGTCTACATGCGGCCTGGCCAAGAAAACTAGCAAAGGCAGGATGTTGATTTCCGTCGCCACTGGCAACCAGAACACAGCAGCCAAATGCAAATTGCAATACCTTCTGTTTGTGGTAAGTCGATCTCATCTCATCGCAACACATCTCACTGAGAAGGTCTTTGATATTCTGGTGAGGACTTCTTAGAAACAGAAAGATAATGTCAACCGCAGAGGTTCTGAGAAAAATGCTGATTTAGATAGAACACATGTAAGGTTAATGACAACAAAGACGGTGGTGGACATCAATGCTCTGAAATTCTTCGTCTGAGGAGAAACTGGAGGGGACCATACAATTGCCAGGAAATGAGAACATATAACTTATGTTTGTTTGTTTGTAATTTAACGCCACACTCAGCAATATCCCAGTTATATGGCAACGGTCTGTAAATAATCGAGTCTGGACCAGACAATCCAGTGATCAACAGCATCAGTATCTATCTTCACAATTCGAATATGATTACATGTCTCAACCAAGTCAGCGAACCTGACCACCCGATCCCGTTAGTTGCCTCTTACACAAGCATCAGAACAAATAAGAAACCTCGGTATATTAATAATAATGTGTCCATTTATATAGCGCCAAACTCCACACCAGGTATGCTCATAGCGCTAAGAATCAATAAGGCATTATTGAAGTCCATAGAACTTTTTGTAAGGAAAGGTTTTGAGATGGCACTTAAAGTTTTCAAGGGTTGGAGACAGCTTAAGTTCATCAGGGAGGGAATTCCATTTGACTGATGCCATGTTCTGTAAGACTTGCAGCCAAATGATTTTAGGTTCCACTTTGGTACATAGAGCAGATTAGCCGAGGATGAACGCAGTGTTCTTGTTGGCATGTAAGGAGAGAGGAGTTCTTGAAGATACACTGGTGCAATACCATGAATGGACAGATAAGCAAGTGTAAGGATCTTATAGTCAATGCGAGCCTCAATAGGCAACCAGTGAAGAGACAACAGGATGGGAGTGATGTGGCAGCGTTTTGGTTGGAGAGTAACTATGCAGGCAGCTGTGTTCTGGATTTGTTGGAGCTTTTGGATGGACTCTTGTGAAGCTGCAACCAACAAGCTGTTGCAATAGTCAAGTCGTGAGAGAATCAGTGTATATTCGCGGAACTATAGCAGATACTATAAACGTTAGTTATATAATTATAATCGGGTGTTGGAGAGAGGAAGCGAAATGTACTATATAGTATTCTGTACTATATAGCAATCGGGCTATCTAAGATGTTTGGGTTTTTGTTTCGATTTTGTAGAGGTTGATGTCACTCAGACAAAACACAGTGACCCGATATATTGTCATGTCTAAGCGTCATTGAAATTGGGCGTTAATTCCTGAGCTTGTTAGAAACGTTCTGATGTACACCTGTAGTAAAAAAAACATTCTCAGTAAACAATATATGGCTCCATGTTCATTCGCTAAGTATAGACACAGTAAATGTTTCAACATCTGAGACCGCCTCCGTGGTGTAGTGGTTAGAGCGTCCGCCCGGAGAGTGGAAGGTCGCGGGTTCGATCCCCGATCGCGTCATACCAAAAGACGTTAAAATATGGTACTTGTTGATCCCTGCCTGACGCTCGGCATTAATGGGTACAACAAGGACTGGTCGGCTCAGAGTCAGTATAATGTGTCTGAGTGGGGTATTCATGCTTCACTGCGGCATGGTATCTCAGTGGGCTAGCACTATAAAACCAGCTTAAGTCTGGGCTAGTACAAGCAGCCGCACATACACATACACACGCATGCACGTCGTCATATGAGCGAAATATTCTCAAGTACGACGTAAAACCCAATTTTACCTCACCTCAACATCTGAACTTTGGGTCATTAAGCGGAATGTAGACTGATAGATGGCTGTCGTAAGAGATCAAACGTCCAACACTCTTGCTTTGGGGGATCTGATTTTGTACAGAACAGATTATCTATACAGTCTTAGCTTCAAAACATACAAGCCGCAACAGTGTATTTTTCAAAACATCCAAAATATCTCGTCAACGCCAGATTCGATGATTTACAGACAGTGGCCACATAGCTGGATTATTTGCATTAAACAACAAAATTAAAAAAAACAAGGACAACAAAAAACTGCCCAAACTGTTAATAAACAAGCATGTTGTACTCGTTATGTATGAATCGATATTATTTCAACCAGGTAACGTCTTTTTCAAGTGTTACTGAGTGAGTTTGTTTAAACGACGCTGTGCGTATCGCTGCACATATTCAACGGTTTATCACCTTCACGGGAGCGGAAAGCTGGAACTGCTGCAGGTCCTTGGCGTTTGTGACTTTGGTATTCACTCTGTCTTGTACGATTCTTTTGTTTTATTCCCATACCTATGCAGATGATACGGTAACCATTATAGGAAATAGTATGAGGACCTCCAAAACATTAACGTCGTCCAGTTTACCTCACCAAGGTATATTGTTTGACATGGATGGAACGTTGACCAGCTTGTCATGCTGTCCACTGCATAGTTTTGTCATTTTGCCAAACGCCATTACACTTTTAGCAATACTCCAGAACTATGACGACGGGGGACACAAGAATTGGGAGTCACACATTGTAACCATGTGCGAACCGATCCCTTGCCTTCGGCCTGACAAGCGAACGTTGAACCACTAAGCTACCCCATGCCCCTATAACCTCGAGGTTCAAACATTACAGACACAGACTAGACAGTGACCACCGCCATCATGCCCCTTGTTCGGACTTGTGCACAGGCCATTTATATATAAAGGTATGGAAGTGGTACTCAATTTACTGGCCCCTATAATCAGAGTACCAATCATTTGTTCACGGCCTTTATTCCAATACCTCAAGCTTGCCAGCGGCGAAGTGAAGTTAGTGCCTACTAAGTAGTCATAATGGCATCAATTGTAGCCGACCAAAGGAGTACATGGTAGTTGCGGCTAATGTCTGCTTCTGCTGTCAGGGTAATTGTGCTCTTTTCGGAGGCAGCGTGAATGTAAAGATGATGTTATATACAGTAATTATCTGTAGATACGTTAACAGCTAACGTCTTCCTTCCGTTGAGAGCGACTGACACAAGAACTAATGGTGAGAAAATACACTGTTTGTGTATTCATCGTGTATTGGTGTCAAGTCCATTTTCAAGTCAAGACCATTTTCTCAATTTCATTGTGAATTCATACTATCACACCAGTTGATGTGATGATTTAACTCTCCAAAAACAAAATACAAAGGAGGTAACAAACAACGGGTAGGGTTTATGGATGTACAACATCTTTATTATAATGTGCGTTACGTTTCGGTGTAACTGTGATTGCTTGACAACGGTGTTAACAGCTACACCGAAACGTGGCTCACATTAATAAGAAGTTGTATATCCATTAACTCTCTTCAAAATGCGACACAAAGAAGGAGATACTAAAGCTGATTTTTAAAACTATATTTAAAATATTCAATTCAAATAAATTGGACGATGTGTCACAACTGGTGTACTGCCCTAAAGCAACCGTTTCAAACATTTCAAGCTGTACGATGAAACTGTACGAATATATTTTTAAAAGGATTTTAAAGCAGAATGCACGTGCAAAGTGACAATAGCGTCAAAGCGTCAAGACAACAAGGTCCAACGTCAGTGGACATTTTATCATGCGTTTGACTGAAAGCTGCTACATCCGGGTCTTGTTTCTGTGTCAACTGCATGCTACTGCCGCCGATAACGCAGGATGTGTGCGTGCTTCATCTCGATAGATGTTTGCGTCAATATTAACAGTCACAGACACTTGCTCAACTGGCCAAAGCGTTTCAGAAAGAATGGAGGAAAATTCCACAGGACTGAATATTTGTGTGTAAAGGACAAGCACCCAGTGGTCAAACGAGATAGTGATCGGAACGTAATCCTCGTGGTCAAACGTGTCTTGTGACAGGTCACTCAGTATTGCCATTATGTATGCAGAGCATGTGACTATCACACTATCGAAACCGACACATTTTCCTTTTCATATGTGGGTTACATAAACCTACGATAATGAGTTTGAAACTCGGTTCACGTTTAGGGGTTTCACAGCATGACATCCGTTCTCGTTAAAACAAACTCACTCAGTAACACTTGAAACAGAAGTTACCTGGCTGAAATAATATCGATTCATACTCAACGAGTACAACATGCTTGTTTATTAAAAGTTTGGGCAGTTCTTTGTTGTCCTTGTTTTTTTCAGTTTTGTTGTTTAACGCAAATATTCCAGCTATGTGGCCATTGTCTGTAAATCATCGAATCTGGCAAAACAATCCAGTGATCAACAGCATGAGCATCGATTCCAGATTCAACTCTTTACAGTCCACCGCCATATAGCTGGAATATTGCTGAATGTGGCGTTAAACAACAAACAAACAAAACGCCATCTTTTAACGTCTTATGGTTTGATACGATCAGGGCATGAACCACCGACCTTGTTCCCTCCACTCAGAAACTCCATCTACTACACCTGGAAACTGCACGACATCGTCCTTCAAGCGGAATTAGGGGTTAATCCACAGATGCCACGACACAGACACCGGTGCATTAACAATTCAATTACAAATACAAGCCTCTGATACATACGGTACGTCTACTGACTTGAAACTGTCTGGCAATGTATTATTACACAATGACCTCCAGTGACCACACGAGACAAGACAACGACGGTGTCCGCTTGTGACAGCCAGTTGAAATTGATCAAGATAAATTGCTGTGTTTTGAAGACTGTTCGTGATGGTGTACCGTCCTTATACTTATAATCACCATAATAGCTGTATCTCTGTCAGACCATTTGATCCGTTTTCTCTATCCTTTCAAATTCGTGCTCTGAGAACACTGACACCTATTCAGAAATAAGAATTGCATACGTGCCTAAATGTATAACCTCCTCTTGAATATATCATTGCGTCGGGTTTAAATAATTTTTTGCCAGACAGTTGCCAGATGTCACAGCTGTCAAACAAAAAGTTGCCAGATGTGACAATTTTAAGAGGTATACACTTCGATGATCTTTGGTACAATTACATCACTGGTCTTCGTTGCTGCTGCTGCTGATGCTGATGCTGATGCTGCTGATTGTGATGACGTTGATGCTGATAATGATTGTTTGCAACAGATCATAATGATATAATGATGAAAACACATGGCGACAAAAAACAGATGAGTCGATGTTACAAATTGTGTCTACTACATTTCGTATTGTCGATCTAGATACATTTTTTATGCAAAAGTTCAAGTACAGTTGTTGTTTTTCAAAGATATACTCTATAACCAACGAATGACATGTTGTTAAACACAAGTTTGTGTTGAAAACATGTCATACAACATGAAATAGAAACCAGTCAACTATGTCCCCACGCCTAAATGGTACGTGCATTTTTATGAACACCTTTATCAAAAGAACCATTTGTGATGGTCTCATGTTACAACTGCACATAATTACAGGGTGTTCAGTCAATTCAAACTCGATTTAATCGAAACATTAATGATTACTTAGACGGCATCGTTCATGCACAGCTAGGCGCAGGGACAATGGCGGCATTTAAATACAATTGCCGTCACACTACACCGAGGTTACCATGTCATTTGCACACATCAAGCTGTTCACTTGCAAGTGCCTGCTTGCAGTTGACTGACAGGTTGGGCTATGTAGTGGCTTAAATGCCAGTCTGGCACATCAGGAGACGTGCGGTGCCAATTATAGACATTTAAGCACTTAATGATTGGTGAAGAGATCTAACAATAGGTTCGGGTGGCCCTCACACACAACCTGACTCAATACATTGTGACAGGCATTGGAATGGGCTCTTTTACAGTGTATTAAGTGTGTAGATCACTCTCGGTGAACATACGCCTGTCAAGAATGTCACGTTGAAACCTAAACATTCATATCAAGAGGGAATTTGAGCATGTTTTCGCGAGAGATGGTTTATAGAATATATTGTCAGTGGTATGTTTTGCTTAACCTTAAGGCCAAGTTTCCAAAATTTGTTTCTGTACCGTTAACCTGAATAAAATGTACATTATGGCGCTCTGTTGTCTATTCTATGCAGTCGTCGCGGTCTTGCATAAATACACATTATTTCTGTAAACAACTGAGTTTGTAAACCTGTCAATATTTCACCAGACCAGACAATTTACTGTAATATATTGATCATTCATTTGCTATAATGCAATCCTCCTATCAAAGTCCTCATACCAAGTTTCATCTTATGGCTAAAGTTCTCATTCAAAGGGAAGCTCATCAGAAGTGCTCCATATTTCAGTATATTGAACCTCGTTATGAAATAAATTACAATGCTTTCAAGAATTGCTATAACGTTAATCACTGGATTGTCTGTCAGAACTCGAATATTTACAGGTCGCAGTCATATAGTAAGACATAAGTTGAGTTTTACGTAAAATACCAAACAGACACTCTATCGTATGTCGACGTGGATCTCGTGTAGTTAACGTCCGTAAAAACTGTCATCGTATGTCGACGTGGATTCCGATTGTGTGAGTTAACGTTAACGTCCGTAAATACTGTCATCGTATGTCGACGTGTATCTCGTGTAGTTAACGTCTGTCTATACTGTCATCGTATGTCGACTTGGATCTCGAGTTGTTAACGTCTGTAAATACTGTCATCGTATGTCGACGTGGATCTTGTGTAGTTAACGTCCGTAAATACTGTCATCGTATGTCGACGTGGATCTCGAGTAGTTAACGTCCGTAAATACTGTCATCGTATGTCGACGTGGATCTTGTGTAGTTAACGTCTGTGTATACTGTCATCGTATGTCGACGTGGATCTCGTGTAGTTAACGTCTGTCTATACTGTCATCGTATGTCGACGTGGATCTCGTGTAGTTAACATCTGTCTATACTGTCATCGTATGTCGACGTGGATCTCGTGTAGTTAACATCTGTCTATACTGTCATCGTATGACGACGTGGATCTCGTGTAGTTAACATCTGTCTATACTGTCATCGTATGACGACGTGGATCTTGAGTAGTTAACGGCTGGCTATACTGTCATCGTATGTCGACGTGAATCTCGTGTAGTTAACGTCTGTCTATACTGTCATCGTATGTCGACGTGGATCTCGTGTAGTTAACGTCTGTCTATACTATCATCGTATGTCGACGTGGATCTTGTGTAGTTAACGTCCGTAAATACTGTCATCGTATGTCGACGTGGATCTCGTGTAGTTAACGTCTGTCTATACTGTCATCGTATGTCGACGTGGATCTCGTGTATTTAACATCTGTCTATACTGTCATCGTATGTCGACGTGGATCTCGTGTAGTTAACGTCCGTAAAAACTGTCATCGTATGTCGACGTGGATCTCGTGTAGTTAACGTCTGTCTATACTGTCATCGTATGTCGACGTGGATCTTGTGTAGCTAACGCCTGTCCACACTGACATCGTATGTCGACGTGGATCTTGTGTATTTAACATCTGTCCATACTGTCATCGTATGTGGACAGGCGTTAGCTGCAGCAGATCCACGTCGACATACGATCATCGTATGGACAGATGTTATCTAATGTATCCACGATCGACATACGATCACAATATGTCGACTTGGATCTCGTGTATTTAACATCTGTCTACACTGTCATCGTATGTCGACGTGGATCTCGTGTAGTTAACGTCCGTAAAAACTGTCATCGTATGTCGACGTGGATCTCGTGTAGTTAACGTCTGTCTATACTGTCATCGTATGTCGACGTGGATCTTGTGTAGCTAACGCCTGTCCACACTGACATCGTATGTCGACGTGGATCTTGTGTATTTAACATCTGTCCATACTGTCACCGTATGTCGACGTGGATCTGTTGTAGCTAACATCTGTCCACACTGCCATCGTATGTCGACGTGGATCTGCTGTAGCTAACGCCTGTCCACATACGATGACAGTATGGACAGATGTTAAACTATAAGATCCACGTCGACATACGATGTCAGTGTGACAGGCGTTAACTACAAATCAAGATCCACGTCGACATACGATGACAGTATAGACAGACGTTAACTACACGAGATCCACGTCGACATACGATGACAGTTTTACGGACGTTAACTACACGAGATCCACGTCGACATACGATGACAGTGTAGACAGATGTTAAATACACGAGATCCAAGTCGACATACGATGACAGTATAGACAGACGTTAACTACACGAGATCCACGTCGACATACGATGACAGTATTTACGGACGTTAACTACACAAGATCCACGTCGACATACGATGATAGTATAGACAGACGTTAACTACACGAGATCCAAGTCGACATACGATGACAGTATAGATAGACGTTAACTACACGAGATCCACGTCGACATACGATGACAGTATTTACGGACGTTAACTACACGAGATCCACGTCGACATACGATGACAGTGTAGACAGATGTTAAATACACGAGATCCAAGTCGACATACGATGACAGTATAGACAGACGTTAACTACACGAGATCCACGTCGACATACGATGACAGTATTTACGGACGTTAACTACACAAGATCCACGTCGACATACGATGATAGTATAGACAGACGTTAACTACACGAGATCCAAGTCGACATACGATGACAGTATAGATAGACGTTAACTACACGAGATTCACGTCGACATACGATGACAGTATAGCCAGCCGTTAACTACTCAACATCCACGTCGTCATACGATGACAGTATAGACAGATGTTAACTACACGAGATCCACGTCGTCATACGATGACAGTATAGACAGATGTTAACTACACGAGATCCACGTCGACATACGATGACAGTATAGACAGATGTTAACTACACGAGATCCACGTCGACATACGATGACAGTATAGACAGATGTTAACTACACGAGATCCAAGTCGACATACGATGACAGTATAGACAGACGTTAACTACACGAGATCCACGTCGACATACGATGACAGTATTTACGGACGTTAACTACTCGAGATCCACGTCGACATACGATGACAGTATTTACGGACGTTAAATACACAATATCCACGTCGACATACGATGACAGTATAGACAGACGTTAACTACTCGAGATCCAAGTCGACATACGATGACAGTATAGACAGACGTTAACTACACGAGATACACGTCGACATACGATGACAGTATTTACGGACGTTAAGTACACGGAATCCACGTCGACATACGATGACAGTTTTTACGGACGTTAACTACACGAGATCCACGTCGACATACGATAGAGTGTCTGTTTGGTATTTTACGTAAAACTCAACTTATGTCTTACTATATGACTGCGACCTGTAAATATTCGAGTTCTGACAGACAATCCAGTGATTAACGTTATAGCAATTCTTGAAAGCATTGTCATTTATTTCATAACGAGGTTCAATATACTGAAATATGGAGCACTTCTGATGAGCTTCCCTTTGGATGAGAACTTTAGCCATAAGATGAAACTTGGTATGAGGACTTTGATAGGAGGATTGCATTATAGCAAATGAATGATCAATATATTACAGTAAATTGTCTGGTCTGGTGAAATATTGACAGGTTTACAAACTCAGTTGTTTACAGAAATAATGTGTATTTATGCAAGACAGATGTATAGATGTTGATGCCATCGTATGTCAACGTGGATCTCGTGTAGCTAACATCTGCCCACACTGACATCGTATGTCGACGTGGGTCTCGTGTAGCTAACGTCTGTCCACACAGTCACCGTATGTCGACATGGGTCTCGTCTAGCTAACGTCTGTCCACACAGTCATCCCATGTCGACGTGGATCTCGGGTAACTAAAGTCTCTCCACACTGCCATCGTATGTCCACGTTGGGTATCAATGGTATCACTCAAGCATATCCAGGAGACAATTAACTATTTCAATTTGTCCCACAAGGAACATGACAAATTAGCTACTCGCGAAAGCCTATGCGTCTCGGTGATTATATGGGAGGTTGAAACAGTCTGTGATCTTACAGCGTAGTAAATTGGCATCCACGTCTTCAGTGACTGCAAAACACCAATAATGTTGTTTTATATGAGACTGGGGCCACACAGGCCGAGCCGTCTAGGCGCCATTTCCCGTGCGCGGTTGTCTGAATCCAATGATGGTGTTTTGGGCCATATTCATTCCAATTATGTGTGATGGTTTGTCAACATGATAAATACGTTCATATATTTCACCATAACAGCAAATGCCTGTGATTTGTACGACGATGGGTTTGGTCCCAAGATAACTGACGAATAGACTGTATTTTAATACATCATTTGGATGGTAATATAGTATCATATTCCAATGGGTATACGAGAATAGCCATAGGCATAAACTAAAGAGACGCCGAATCATTTCTGAAGTGTTGTATCTCATGTCAACTGTTCCGCAAAGCAATCTTCGAAAGAAACTAATAGTATTGCATTACCCTAAACATGTATGCTTTTATCAAATGGTAATACTTTAGGAATGATGGGAATTTGTCACATATTCTGACATATATTCCTCATATCTGTACACTGTATACTGTTCTTAGACAACTTTGCCAGTCCTGGTCGTGACATCATATTCCACGTAACGATACAGGTTCCATACAAGGAACACGGAAGTGTTTAGGCTTGGCTCATGATCAAACAATCTCCAAGAAGGATTGTCATGTTCTATGAGATTACCTTCACACAGTGTACTACAGACACAACCGTTTAGAGCGTAATATATGTAAACTTAAAACAAAATGATAAATCATAATTTAATTAACATTCCTTGCACATATGAAATGGCAACAGCAGAGAATAACACTGCTACGTAACAGATTGTTTTGGGAGTCAGACTGACTGAGTTTGGTTTTACGCTGCTTTTAGCAATATTCCAGCAACATCACGGCGGGGGACACCAGAAATGGGCTTCACACATTGTGCCCATGTGGGGATTCGAACCCGGGTCTTCGGCGTGACGAGCCAACGCTTTAACAATTAGGCTATCCCACCGCCCCTTTGGGAGTCAGATGCAGCATAACGGTGAAACGTATGTGAATTGAACCTGGAAAATCAGTGAAGACACCAGATGTCGATGAAAATAGCAAGCGATCCTTTTCGATATTTATTCACAGTCAGTATATGTTACAGACAGTGATTGAATACGGTTTTACGCCGCTATGAGCAATAATCCGGCCTTGGACACCAGAAATGGCTGCGCATAGTTTACCCACGAAGGGGTCGGACGTGGGTCTTTGCCGTGACGAGCGTACCCTATAACCACTTCGCCTCCACAGACAAATTCTATTGGGAGTAAAAGGCAAACCAATGGTGAGCGACACCAGGAAATGGTGAAAGGGTAAGCAACTCCTTCACTTCCCTTAACCCAAGAGTCCTCGAATCAGGCAAATGCAGCTGCAGATGCATCACCAGTCAGTGTTGATCCTGATCGCATCTGATAGTGATAATATGCTGTAAATGAAATATTTTTCATTTCAATAAACAGAATGAGATTCATTTCTTTTCATATGCAAAAATCAGATACAGTGGGGAGGAACTCTTGTACAAAAGGACGTTTGTACTTCCCGTTGTCAGCACGTTGCTATCCAAAGTGTGGACCTTCACGAAATGTTTGAACAACTCAAAACTCACTACCATTTGTCCTTCCACTTGTCAGCACGTTGCTATCCAAAGTGTGGACCTTCACAAAATGTTTGAACAACTCAAAACTCACTACCATTTATTTGGTAACAATTGTATAAGCTGAGGATGCTACCGGCAGAACAGGACACGTGTACCCTTTCGCGACCACCTGGTGCCTTCACTGATTTTCAATTATCCGCCGTTTACGTCCCACGGAATCTGTTTCCGTGGATGTTCGAGAGTGATTATTCTCTGGCTCTGACCTTTAGAATTTAAAATACGCATGTTTGGTAATTATCTGTAACTTTAAAAAATGCTGAAAAACAAAATATTTCCAAGCTTTCAAAGAATTACTCTTTCTCTAATATTTCTAAAACAGGAAAAAGACGAATCTTTCAAAAATATCAAAAAGTGATAAACACTGTGCAAGTATTTTTCGACTATACATGCACTATTTGGAAGAAAACTTCTGAAATATTTTCACAATACTCTAAAAAAAAATTTCACATCTGCAAACGCTTTTAGAACATTCTGAATCCTTCCAAGATGATGTAAAAGCAATGGTTTCGTTTGGAAAATATTTTTCCAAAGATATAAACAGACAGAAGCTTCTCCAAGTTTCTTTCATAAGTGTCTGTAAGAGTACAAATACGTCCATGTTGAACCAATCGACCTTTTTGGCCATATTTCTGTCGTTATCGTCAGTCTATCGTCAGCAATATCCAATAGAAGTCGTGTTCAGTGTCCTCTTCGGCTTTGCAAGAGTTATGGTCAATAATAATGCTCCTATATACTAAAAAGCCCATCCAGAACTCCAACATGAAAATATCCCTCGAGGTGATCTGTGATAATTTGCTGAAATTCCCGGCGTGCCATTTCAAATAGATTCCATGGGTTTGATAAAGCCCATATGTGTGGCTTCCAAAAATAATGTTTAATTAGACAATTGTGCCTCTAACCAATCATTTTTATATGACGTCCTTCTGCACGTAGGGTGATGAAAACTCAAATAATACAATTTAAACAGGGTTACGATTTTAATGGTGTGGTATTATAAGATAAAAAGGTGAAAATCGATTAATCTTGTTTTTATAGTTCTAGTGTTTGCCTCGCCAGTTAACGATATGTATAAGGTCGAGTATCTGTTTCTGAATGTCATAAGCAGAAAACACATAAAACTCTTCACCACGGAATAGCTTTAGTCCCGGTTTCAAAACTAGCCTTTGGCGTTTTAATCACCTATAGAATTTGTTTCCAAAGATTTTATGCCCCCTCCTCGGGTCTTCCCTGATGAACATGATTAGGGTGTTACTCGAGTTGGTCATCTTGACTTCATCTCCACAAGTACAAGAGTGGTTCAAACCGCCCGAATCCTAATTATTGAACAGAGGCGTTGATTTGTGCCTGGTTCTTACTTATAACAGGGTTTTTTAGCAACTCAATATTCCAGTGAACAGAAAGGCTGGTTAGCACCTAATTCTGACAGTGAACAAAGCGGTTGGTTAGCACCTGGTTCTTACACTGAACAGAGGGGTTTTTGCACCTAATTCTCACACTAAACACAGAGCCTGGTTAAAATAGAACAGAATAATACTTTAAGGCCTTTTCAGGAATTTGTTTTACATCAGCAGAGCTACTGACACATTAGAGAGATACCAAACATATTAACATAAATTCTTTGATTTAGGTATCTTCACATTTGTTTAAGAGAGATATGTAAAGGATGTACGGGCTCTCTTAGTTTTCACAATTGGAACTTTGTAGCGGCGACCTGAAGGGAGGAGGTTGTATTCCAAATTTAAGTTGTGAGTACGGTCACATATGATTTTGACAGCTTGATTCACGATTTGCCGCTCATATATTGATGATAAACATTCAAATCTGACTCCAGCGATTTTACTTGCAGTGTTAACAATTTTGGCTATTTTAAATTTGAGATGAACTAAGAGAGACCCGTAGCAACCAACAATGGAAGGAAAATGTTAAAATACTCTGAATTAATGCTACATAAAAAGATGACATCACAGATGGGTTAACGTTAGCGCCTGATTCTCACAATAAACGCAGTGACTAGTTACCGTCTGAATCCTATACTGAACAGAGTGGTTAGTTAGAGCCTGGTTTTCACACTGAACAAAGTGACTAGTTACCGCCTGAATCCTATACTGAACAGAGTGGTTAGTTAGCGCCTGGTTCTCACATTGAACAAAGTGACTAGTTAGCGCCGGATTCCCATAATAAACAGAGTGATTAGTTAGCGCCTGGTTTTCACACTGAACAAAGTGACTAGTTAGCGCCTGATTCCTATACTGATCAGAGTGGTTAGTTAGAGCCTGGTTCTCACACTGAACAAAGTGAACAGTTAGCGCCTGAATCCTATACTGATCAGAGTGGTTAGTTAGAGCCTGGTTTTCACACTGAACAAAGTGACAAGTTAGCGCCTGATTCCTATACTGAACAGAGTGGTTAGTTAGCGCCTTGTTTTCACCCTGAACAAGGGACTAGTTAGCGCCTGATTCCCATACTGAACAGAGTGGTTAGTTAGCGCCTGGTTTTCACACTGAACAAAGTGACTAGTTAGCGCCTGATTCCCATAATGAACAGAGTGGTTAGTTAGCGCCTGGTTTTCACATTGAACAAAGTGACTAGTTAGCGCCTGATTCCCATACTGCCTGTTTTCACATTGAACCTAGTTAGCGCCTGAACAGAGTGGTTAGTTAGCGCCTGGTTCTCACACTGAACAAAGTGACTAGTTAGCGCCTGATTCCTATACTGAACAGAGTGGTTAGTTAGCGCCTGGTTCTCACACTGAACAAAGTGACCAGTTAGCGCCTGATTCCTATACTGAATAGAGTGGTTAGTTAGCGCCTGGTTTTCACACTGAACAAAGTGACTAGTTAGCGCCTGATTCCTATACTGAACAGAGTGGTTAGTTATCGCCTGGTTTTCACATTGAACAAAGTGACTAGTTAGCGCCTGATTCCTATACTGAATAGAGTGGTTAGTTAGCGCCTGGTTCTCACACTGAACAAAGTGACTAGTTAGCGCCTGAATCCTATACTGATCAGAGTGGTTAGTTAGAGCCTGGTTTTCACACTGAACAAAGTGACCAGTTAGCGCCTGATTCCTATACTGAATAGACTGGTTAGTTAGCAGCCTGGTTAGTCACACTGAACTGAAAAGTGACTAGTTAGCGCCTGAATCCTATACTGAACAGAGTGGTTAGTTAGAGCCTGGTTTTCACACTGAACAAAGTGACTAGTTAGCGCCTGATTCCTATACTGAACAGAGTGGTTAGTTAGCGCCTGGTTTTCACACTGAACAAAGTGACTAGTTAGCGCCTGATTCCTATACTGAACAGAGTGGTTAGTTAGAGCCTGGTTTTCACACTG
This sequence comes from Haliotis rubra, assembly GCF_003918875.1. Classification (NCBI taxonomy): domain Eukaryota; kingdom Metazoa; phylum Mollusca; class Gastropoda; order Lepetellida; family Haliotidae; genus Haliotis; species Haliotis rubra. Next base: position 3,008,233 of record NW_025767246.1, read on the forward strand.
AACAAAGTGACTAGTTAGCGCCTGATTCCTATACTGAACAGAGTGGTTAGTTAGCGCCTGGTTTTCACACTGAACAAAGTGACTAGTTAGCGCCTGAATCCTAAACTGAACAGAGTGGTTAGTTAGAGCCTTGTTTTCACACTGAACAAAGTGACTAGTTAGCGCCTGATTCCTATACTGAACAGAGTGGTTAGTTAGCGCCTGGTTTTCACACTGAACAAAGTGACTAGTTAGCGCCTGATTCCTATACTGAACAGAGTGGTTAGTTAGCGCCGCCTGGTTTTCACACTGAACAAAGTGACTAGTTAGCGCCTGATTCCTATACTGAACAGAGTGGTTAGTTATCGCCTGGTTCTCACACTGAACAAAGTGACCAGTTAGCGCCTGAATCCTAAACTGAATAGAGTGGTTAGTTAGAGCCTTGTTTTCACACTGAACAAAGTGACTAGTTAGCGCCTGAATCCTATACTGAACAGAGTGGTTAGTTAGCGCCTGGTTTTCACACTGAACAAAGTGACTAGTTAGCGCCTGATTCCTATACTGAACAGAGTGGTTAGTTATCGCCTGGTTTTCACACTGAACAAGGGACTAGTTAGCGCCTGATTCCCATACTGAACAGAGTGGTTAGTTAGCGCCTGGTTTTCACATTGAACAAAGTGACTAGTTAGCGCCTGAATCCCTATACTGAATAGAGTGGTTAGTTATCGCCTGGTTTTCATATTTGAACAAAGTGACTAGTTAGCGCCTGATTCCTATACTGAACAGAGTGGTTAGTTATCGCCTGGTTCTCACACTGAACAAAGTGACTAGTTAGCGCCTGATTCCTATACTGAACAGAGTGGTTAGTTATCGCCTGGTTTTCACACTGAACAAAGTGACCAGTTAGCGCCTGATTCCCATAATGAATAGAGTGGTTAGTTAGAGCCTGGTTTTCACACTGAACAAAGTGACTAGTTAGCGCCTGAATCCTAAACTGAATAGAGTGGTTAGTTAGAGCCTTGTTTTCACACTGAACAAAGGGACTAGTTAGCGCCTGATTCCTATACTGAACAGAGTGGTTAGTTAGCGCCTGGTTTTCACACTGAACAAAGTGACTAGTTAGCGCCTGATTCCTATACTGAACAGAGCGGTTAGTTATCGCCTGGTTTTCACACTGAACAAAGTGACTAGTTAGCGCCTGATTCCCATAATGAACAGAGTGGTTAGTTATCGCCTGGTTTTCACATTGAACAAAGTGACTAGTTAGCGCCTGATTCCCATACTGAACAGAGCGGTTAGTTATCGCCTGGTTTTCACACTGAACAAAGTGACTAGTTAGCGCCTGATTCCTATACTGAACAGAGTGGTTAGTTAGCGCCTGGTTCTCACACTGAACAAAGTGACTAGTTAGCGCCTGATTCCTATACTGAACAGAGTGGTTAGTTAGAGCCTTGTTTTCACACTGAACAAAGTGACAAGTTAGCGCCTGATTCCTATACTGAACAGAGTGGTTAGTTAGCGCCTGGTTTTCACCCTGAACAAGGGACTAGTTAGCGCCTGATTCCCATAATGAACAGAGTGGTTAGTTAGCGCCTGGTTTTCACATTGAACAAAGTGACTAGTTAGCGCCTGATTCCTATAATGAACAGAGTGGTTAGTTATCGCCTGGTTTTCACATTGAACAAAGTGACTAGTTAGCGCCTGATTCCCATACTGAACAGAGCGGTTAGTTATCGCCTGGTTTTCACATTGAACAAAGTGACTAGTTAGCGCCTGATTCCTATACTGAACAGAGTGGTTAGTTAGCGCCTGGTTCTCACACTGAACAAAGTGACTATTTAGCGCCTGATTCCCATACTGAACAGAGTGGTTAGTTAGAGCCTGGATTTCACACTGAACAAAGTGACCAGTTGCCGCCTGATTCCCATACTGAACAGAGTGGTTGGTTTACGCTTGTGTTCTAATAATCAACAGTGTTGATTGCCAGTGTCCGATTCTCACAATATACACAGAGGTTGACTAGCGCCTGATTCCTCCACTTACCATTACAGCACCCATGCTAATAGATTTTTTTATGCACGTGACTAAGTCGTGAGGTGGTCACCTTTCATGCGAATCAGCTGACCATATTTAACGACCTTGCTATGGCCGCATTCCGAACAAGACATATCCTGTGTGTCAATGCAGAAGTAGGTCATCGTTCAACTTAATTTTAAGTGAGTTGGCATCAATACAATGCCAAAATAGATGGATTGCATCTCATGTTAACAGACAGGACACATATCCAGCCTTACTGGTACTATGTTTTGAACTCATCTAAATTTGAACGATCTTAAATGTGTACTGCAGCATATTCGCGGAAAAGTTCACACTTGCATCTGTTGTTTGGCGTTTTGACTAAACCCCCTATTTGTAATTGTAATGTCCTTTCTTTAGTTTGTAATTAAAAACTATCATGTCTCAGTGCTAACATGCTTTTGATTTTTACAAAGGAGACGTATACACATACTTAATGGTAATTATGTGATATTCCTGAAAAGGCATTAAATTATTATTCTATTCTATTCTATATTGACAATTCCTCTGTTATGCAAGCCTCTGTTATGCTTCTTCTACAATCATGGCATCTGTTCTTGTGTTCATTATAATATGATATTTAACTTGGCAAATCTCAGCTCGCCAGCACAAAAACTGACCAACTCAATGAAATACACAATGCCATTTTAGAAAGTGGTCAAATGTAACATATTTAACATTTTGGGGGTTACACTTCCTCAGTAAAGTACAGATTTTAGTACATTTTGTGGGGTACTTTTTTGGGGGTGGGGGTGGTCTAGTACTTTTTTTACTTTTTTAAAACTTTTGGGGACTCAACCCCAAAAAGTACTAGACTCTTTACTTTACTGAGAAAGCGCAATCCCAAATATAATATATGTGACCAATTCAAGCTGGCAACAGATACGTGTGGCAAGCACCAGATTGATTGGCATGGGGATTATAAGGGATAAGCGACGAGCGTATGCAGCTCCATCTGGTGGGGAGGACGATACATCGAACATCCGCTAATTGATACAGCTAAGAGAGACCTCAAGTACAGGGTAGCGACAAGCAATCTAATGTAGCCATTTTGTAGTGTTCTTACACCAACCCTTGAGCTAAAGGACAATGTGCCTCAGTAAATATTGTCTACTCTCGTGCGAGCGGAAAACCAAGCAGATTACTAAATAAATAGAATTTCTCCTGCTTGTTGATAACAAAAACGTTATTATTACGTTCTCATGTGTCAGAGGCAGGGAGGTTTAAGAGGTGTGTACTTCATCAGTTGTCGCAGCACACACGTTGACTGTAAACCAATCGTTAAGACTGCTTATCAATGATGCACATACATCATTGTCACTTACATATCAATGATGACTGAGTAAAGAGTGTGAAGGGACAAAGATTTTACTTCTAGACAACTGTAGGTTCGACAACATTAAAATTCGACTAAATGGTGTAAGATTGATGTTAGAGTGTTTTAAGGACATCCGTACTCGCTCACTTCATCGGTGATTCAAGCACATCTCTACTCGTACACTGCACACATGAATATCTGCACTCATGTTCTACGTCTCAAGATTAACTGCAATGAAGATAATACATCGGGGATAAAGGTCGTGATAAAGATCGGGGACATGGCACCAGACTAAAGTTAACAAACAGCTCATCCCTGAGAAAATTGCTTTTTGGACATTCTTTAATGTTCAGTGATAACTGACGTTGTCATTCCAAACATAAGTACAAAATGTTAATGCAAAATGTATATAACAAAACAATATATCACGTAAATAAGAAAAATACTTATTTTGGCCCAAAGTTTGCAAACCGTTTTCATTAATTTGATATGAACGTTGCCAGATATATGTGAATTTAAATGAATTAAACTCTATGAATTAAACTCTATATGTTCATTTCCAACATTCGTTTGACCTGATTTCAGAGGTTTTCACAACGCCTTCAAATATATTTAATCATTAACACGTCTTTAGCGGAAACTGACTTTCATAGTAAATAAGTAGATAAACCATTCAACATAAAACATAAACAAATTCAGCCATTTTCATTCACTTTAGTCATACTTTCTAAACAGAAATATAAGATTTATGTGAAAGAAACAAAATGTTAATTAATCTTAAACTTGGGAACATACCCGATAATGTTCGTGGAAATGTTTCAAATTTGTCAATGACTTTAAAATTTGACATTTCCTGTTAGCTAAGGGAGGTTCCTATCATATGTGTCCTTTCCATAATGTGTAGACATATCCATAAAACTGCTTGTCATCTTCAAACTTTAACAGGACATGAACGCTTGGTAATTGGCATCTCGGCTCCTATTTCAGGATAAACGTGTGGCTGTACAGAGTATGTGTGTTGGTGAGTGGTGCCCTGCAGACAATGGTTCACAGACAATCCTATCTATTTTGAATGGTCTTTTTCACCACTTTCTCTGACCTCCGTGATTCAACAACCCACGTAGCTGTCTTCAAGCGCATAATGGATCAATCATCGACCCCCATGGAGGATCTTATAGAGACATATGACATTTACCCACCTTATCAAACAAAGGTCCGATATCGAGTCCTGTGCGCATGTCAGAGTCAAGGAGTGCTTCACATTGCATGCCCCAGTTCTGAAATACTTTACACTGCATGCCCCAATCAGGACGTGCTTCACATTTCATGTCCCAGTCTATAAATACTTTGCACTCCATTTCCCAATGAAGATGTGCTTCACATTGCTTGTCTTAGTCTAGAATCATGTTTCATTCACTAAGCGCTTCACATTGCACGTCCCTGTCATGGTTTTACAACTGACGTAATGCAGGCACTTTTGTACGCAAATTATAAAATAGTTACTGGTGATGTCATGTGTAATATTGTAACTACAACTTCGTGTTGACATCCTCACGACGTAGTTTAAAACACATTGGAAAAGGAATGTTTAATATTGGTAGACACCCGAGCTGAAAATGCGTATCAGCCATATCAGCCCCAGGGCCGAAAATCCATATCAGCCGTATTGCTCAGCTATTAAACTGGAATGAATTCACGCAAACGCTCGAAACTTCAATAGACGGAACCTAGTTTATTTTTGAAAAATAATTCCCCTTGATGTGCTATATGATAAAAAGGTTATGATATGACAGGTTCCCTTTCGCCTGTCATATCAGCTCTCGAGTAACTTCGGCCCTGGAGCTGATATGGAAGTCTCTTAATAGTAATAGTAATTGAAAGGTTATGATATGACAGGTTCCCTTTCGCCGGGGCGGTGGGGTAGTCTAGTGGTTAAAGCGTTGGCTCGTAACGCCGAAGACCCGGGTTCGAATCCCCACATGGGTACAATGAGTGAAGCCCATTTCTGGTGTCCCCTGCCGTGATATTGCTGGAATATTGCTAAAAGCGGCGTAAAACCAAACTCAGTCAGTCAGTCAGTCCCTTTCGCCAGTCATATCAGCCCTCGAGTAACTTCGGCCCTGGAGCTGATATGGAAGTCTCTTAATAGTAATAGTAATAGCCTCTTAATATTGGCCCAAACGCCAGAGGCGACAGAATGCTATCATGATACTGAGTTCATATCCTCGATGCTCTCAGATTGTGATGTTTCATTTGCGAGCACCTCGAACGTGATCGTGGATTTCAACAAGTAAACCATTACATCTGTCTTTCCGAAAGCAACGAGCTGACAAGCCATAATTATTGAGATACGATTCACGCAGTATTACACCCACTCGCTTTTAAGTCTTACAACGTGAAAACTGCCAAGCAATATGTTTGCAAGGAAAGAAATTGAAACATATAACTAGGCAGCAGACCATTCGGTAGTTCAGGCGGAGGAAACTGGTAAAACAATAAATGAAATTGTCGTTGAAACTGTTTCTTGAAAAACTATGCTTCAGACTGTTGAAAAAAATCACTGTCCGGAACTGGTGTTTATAATAAACAACCCAACTCGAATACGAAATGGTCGATCCCTTTAACATAAACATAAAAAGCTTTCAGAACCCAGTTCAGGAAGGCTAATTTTTTACTTTGAAGAAACATTTCTTTGAAGTGGGAACAAAATGTGCCATAAAACCTCACATAAAGCCTATACTGGTGTTCTTCGAGAGAGCAGTCTGAAGATAAGACATTGGCCGTTCACGTTCCAAAGTTACGTGATGGCAGCAGTTCATATCTTCTCCTGTTTCTGATCGATAGCTACCTTAAAGACTGGTAACAAACTCAGCTGGGACGCTACTCAGCCCTTCTTGTGTGTTTAACTCAGCATTCAAACACGATAAATACCATTATATGCGACAGTAGACACGCCTGCCATAGCCTCTTTGCCTGACTTGGGGAATTTAACCTGCTGTAACTGACTTAGTGCATTCAAGGGCCGCTGCCCTTGTTTGTCTCCGTATTACTACCAGAAGGCCATTGGCAATTACTATTTGCTAAGATTTGTGTATAACTTACTCATCAATTACGGATTCTATGATGACTTTGGAAAGGCACCTAACTTGGCTCAGATTGAAAAAGTTAATTTGATCATCGACGAAAGTAATATTCTTAGGAAGTGTTGGGTTTTTCAGTCAGGGTTAATTGAAAAGCTCAAGAATAACCTCAGAAAACAACATAAAAACGCTGAATGGCTGCAAACACAGGTTATTGCAAATTACATCAGTTTTTAGACTTTGTTTTGTCATACATTGTTGTCTTGTCATCAAATTCTCATATTACAGGAGATGTAAAGTTCAGTGAGTTTGGTTTTACACCGCCTTTTGCAATATTCCTGCAAGATCACTGCAGGGGACACCAGAAATCGACGTCAGGAATGAACGCTTCAACCACTAGGTTATCCCACCACCCACGTAAAGGTCAGTGTTAAGAATATAAATACAGCACTTAATACAGTGGGTGTGTAATTCATTCCCTTTAAAGTATTCAAAACAATCCTTTCACACTTGCAGACATACTAAAACATACGGTTTACTGAAATCTGAACCAGAGGTGAAAAGGAAATTGATGAGGACAAACGAGCAATGAGGCGTCTCAGTGACAAGAATTTTCCTGTGTATTACGACTCATCCTAAATGTATTTCATCCTAGCCTTCTGATGATGTCATAGATATATGACATCGTGAATAGTCATCTCGAGATAATGTTCACAAAATGCACAACCATTGCACAGTGTTCAGACAATACACATACATGACGTTGCAATGACAGGTAAAATCGAGAAAGCTATTTTTATCAAGATTTTTATCAAGATTTGACTCTTTCTCAGAAGTTGTTCGATCAAGGTTACAACATGCTAGGCCTTAGTAAAGCTTTCAAAAAGATTTATTGTAGACTTTTGAGAACAGTTCCAAATTTGAATCATCAGTGACAGAAAGGGTGTCCCTCTTTTGTTAAAAACCAATTGACTAGCATTTAGATTTGGTTATCACGGGGCAACCGATGAGGCAGTAAATAATCACCATTTTTAGAGCACCTGATGACCACACTACTGCATAGTGAGTAAGCGAGGGAGTGAGTATGGTTTTAGTCCGCTTTTTAGCAATATTCCTGCAATATCACAATGGGGGACACAAGAAATGAGCTTCACACATTGTACCCATGTTGAGAATTAAACCCGGGTCTTCAGCGCAACGAGCAAACGTTTTAACCACTAGGCTACCCCACAACCCCTTATTGGATAGTGATTCATAAACACATGCTCATATAATTGGAACTGTACAATCAGTTCTGCTTTTCGATTTCTTACGGATGTGGAAAGTCTTTCGCTTGAATTTCATGAAAATAAGCACCTGCTTTGTCTCGAATGATACATCTGACAAACATTGACATGACACTAACATCATCCACCACTTAAATCTTACAAATGTCAGTTTCACTTCTTGAAAGGTCTTAACTTTGCAGAAAGCATCGCTCTACTTTCGTCCATATCAATATGTTCATTATTCTATGAGTCTTATCACGGAAACATACACGCCAGCGGCTGAAGTTTGTGTGCAGTATGAGAGTGCTCTTAAATGTTCTTAGTCAGACTCACAGACTCAAGGCAAAATGTCCAAGCTGCAGGCAACGTGTTGTACGAAACGGCAAGCAAATTATTCTCATTCAAAAGACGATGCATGCTCATGGAACTCCTAATGTGAACTGCTCCACGAACCATTTAAATATGACGCCGCTACATTATAACGTCTTTACAAGACGATCTAGTTTTTCAGAGATGATGTCAATAAACGAGTAGTGCAAGATGAAAATTGATTCAGATGCCGAAATTCAGAGTCTTCTGTAAATTTGTTCACAGAGATGAAGGGGCGAGAGTGAGGATATTAGGATATGTCTTAATGATGACGATCTATACATATGGCTCTCCAGGTTAATCGTATCAAATACTTAATACACTGACGAGACACGTTAACTCATCCCCTGAACCACAATGTGTGGGTTGGTCGTAGAGTGAAAAGTAGCATATGTTCAGTTGAAACCTCTTGCTTGTCGGAACTGTAAACTATTAAGATTTTAAAAATAACTTTTAAGCTTCAGATCAAGCATGGATATTCCTACATTTCTTAAAAAGAATCAATTCGTTGCATTAAGTTAGATTCATGCATTCTCGAAACATTCAATTATTCGTATTTGCATGTAATTGAATAGCCAGGGAGAATTTTGATGGATAATTCCCTGACCCATGACGAGTTGGAATAACTCTGCTTTGCGAACCCTTTCCAGTGATCCATTTCTATTAGTTTCGTCGCTATTTCTCATTTTACGCCCACCGAATCTGTGTCGTGGGATAATCAAGACTGGTGTTTTTGTTAAACAGTATATATATCACAATGTCGAAGCTTGATGTGAGTGCGCAATACGAATTAATGTTGATTGGTTGAGTTTGTTAGTATGGTGCTGATGAACCTTGGACCATAATCAGGTCAAATCTGAGATTCGAACCCACTGTCGCAATTTTTTTATAGCGAGCCGCTGCTCCTACGACCGCTCGGACATCCATGTCCACTAATATTGCAACGGTTCTGAAACATTGCTCTCCAGTTTTTACTCCGCGATGTTTTATTTCATTGGACGCACACAAAATGTGGACATTTGAGAAAGGCCAGATTGAAACCTATGTATTTCCCAAGAATGTGCATTTGTCAAACGCTCTCAAAGGTTGTAATGTCACGAATATTTTGATTATTGCAGGAATCGCTACTCTGTATTTTGGAACATCTGTAAATATAGTACTAAAGAGAAGTTACACAACATTTGACCTTATATATTATCATGGCCAGTCTGTCGTGCCATGCCATGTGCCGTTTAACTTTTGAGTAGTATATGATTAAGTACAGATTGCCTATCGAGAATGTAGAAATTTCCTATGATAATAGGTTTCCATGATGATCAGCCAGGTTAGAGGTTGGTATTGCGATTTTAACCTCTGATTGATCAGTGATTGATCAGTAGGCAGATCACGATAGACATGTAGTGATTTCATAGGGATGTAAAATTGCAATGTTAGTGCTTGAAGCACATCCGTACTCACTCGCTACGTCATCTCTAATCGTGCACCACAACATTACCTACTGCGTGTCTGTACTCATGTTCTACATAATGAAGATAATAGATCGGGGATAACGGTTAGGGACATAATTCCCGATTGGCACCAAAATAAACTTAACAAACAGTTCATCCCTAACAAAACTGTTTTTTGGACATTCTTAACGGCTCGGTGATAACTGACTGTCACTCCAAACAAAGGTGCCAACAGTTAAATACAACAAAAACACATATCACATAGGAGAGGGGCATATTTTGACCCAAATGATTTGGAAAACGTATAAAATATGTTCTTTATATTCATTTGATATGAACGTTACCAGGTGTGTCCCTGTAAATGAAAACACCAGATGTTCATTTCAGTCAGTCGTTTGACATATGAGATCACTTTATGCATTGATAAGGACAACACGTCAGCTGATTTAAGAGATGTTTAGAATCCGTCTTTGGCCGAAGCTGACTTTCATAGGATATATTGATAAACTTATCATTTAAAGAATACATAAATATATTCAGTCTTTGTATACAATTTACCCATATGTAATTGACAGAATTGTCAAATTTGTGTGTAAAATTACAAATTAATGTTTATGGCAATATTTCAAATTTGTCAGTGACTTTAAAATTTGACATTTCTTGTGGGCTAAGGGAGGTTCCTATCATATGTGTCCTTTCGATAATGGGTAGACATATCCATAGAACTGCTTGTCATCTTTAAACTTTAACAGGACATCAATGCTTGGTAATTGGCATCTCGGCTCCTATTTCAGGATAAACGTGTGGCTGTACAGAGTATGTGTGTTGGTGAGTGGTGCCCTGCAGACAATGGTTTGCAGACAATCCTATCTATTTTGAATGGTCTTTTTCACCACTTTCTCTGACCTCCGTGATTCAACAACCCACGTAGCTGTCTTCAAGCACATAATGGATCAATCATCGACCCCCATGGAGGATCTTATTGAGACACATGACATTTACCCACCTTATCAAACAAAGGTCCAACAGCAAGTCCTGTGCGCCTATTGACACCGTCTCTATCTACATGTATTGTGTATACAGTTCAAATAAGTATTTGGACATGTGGAATAATTCAAGAAATGTACAAAAGATAAACAGAAGATGCGTCTATGAATGTTCAACGACGAACGTGTAAACATAAACACCCTCCTTTACATGTAACAAGGGTTAGGTTCAAGAAATGCAACAGCAGATACGTTAATTTTCCCCTACTATGAACTGCCTGAAACAACCGTTGTCTAGATGTGGAATGTAGCAATTATAGCTTTAGCTGAATGCACATCATACAGGGCACAGTAGTGGTATAACTAAAGCATTTCGAAAACATGCCCCTATATCATATGTGTAAGTACTGTAATCTTGCCCATTGCATAACCGTGTCATTTGCTTTGGCTTGCATGTCAGAGTCAAGGAGTGCTTCACATTGCATGTCAGAGTCAAGGAGTGCTTCACATTGCATGTCCCGTCAAGAAGTGTTTCAAATTGCATGTCAGAGTCAAGGAGTGCTTCACATTGCATGTCCGGCCAAGAAGTGTTTCACACTGCATGTCCATTCAAGAAGTGTTTCACATTGCATGTCCCGTCAAGAAGTGTTTCACATTGCTTGTCCCTTCAAGAAGTGTTTCACATTGCTTGTCCCGTCAAGAAGTGTTTCACAGAAGTGTTTTCACATTGCATGTCCCATTCAAGAAGTGTTTCACATTGCATGTCCCATTCAAGAAGTGTTTCACATTGCTTGTCCCGTCAAGAAGTGTTTCACATTGCATGTCCCACTCTAGAAATACTTTGCACATGTATTTCCCGTTGCACGTCGCTGTCATGGTTTTACAACTGACGTAATGCAGACACTTTTGTACGCAATTCAGATATTACTGGTGATGTCATGTGTAATGATATAATTATAACTTCGTGTTGACATCCTCTCGATATGGTTTAAAACAAAAAGGACAGGGTATGTTTAATATTGGTAGACAAATACGAAGTTAATGATATAGGGCGGTATGGCTGGCACTGATCCTTGGTTGTAGGGGAAGCATAGTCTCCACTTTTGCAAAGATATTATTAAAAACATACCCAGACTATCTGTATTTTGATTCAACTGATCATGATATTACCAGCATCCACGTTGCATAAAATTCTTCCATCATATACCTAGGAATAATATGGACCATTTTGCACATACAATACTGGCTGTCGGCATATGTCCATATTGACCACCCGGGCCGAAAATGCATATCAGCTATATCAGCCCTCGGGCCGAAAATCCATCAACAGTACTGCTCGGCTACTACACTGGTACGGAATGAAAACACTCGAAACTTCAATAGACGGAGCCTAGTTTAGCTTAGAGTTACGTGGTATATGATCAAAAGGTTATGATATGACAGTTTCCCTTTCGCCCTCGGGCTGATATGACTGGCGAAAGGAAAACTGTCATGTAATAACCACTTAATATTCGCCCCTTCGTCAGAGGCGACAGAATGCTATCATCATACTGAGTTCATATCCTCGATGTACCTAGATTGTGATGTTTCATTTGCAAGCACCTCAAAAGCAATCGTGGATTTCGACAAGTTGTTTTAAAGTTGCAAAGTGAAACCTTAACCATCTGGCTTTCCCAAAGCAACGAGCTGACAAGCCATAATTATTTTATTACTTTTCATGCAGGGTTACACCCACACGCTCGTATCTCTGAAAACGCGAAAACTGCCAAGCAATATGTTTGCAAAGAAAGAAATTGAAACATATAACTAGGCTGCAGACCCTTTGATATTCTAGGGGGAGGAACCTAAGAAAAAGAATAAATCAAATTGTCGCAGGGAATGTTTCTTGAAAAAGATAAGCTTCAGACTGTTGAAAAAAATCATTGTCCGGCTCTGGTATTTATAATAGAAAACGGCTCGAATACGAAATGGTCGATCTCTACCTGAACATAAAAAGCTTTCAGAAACCAGTTCAGGAAGGCTAATCTTTTTACTTTGAAGTAACAGTTCTTTGAAGTGAGATCAAAATAGGCAATAAAACCTCACATAAAGCCTATACTTGTGCTCTGCGAGAGAGCAGTCTGAAGATAAGACAGTGGCCGTTCACGTTGCAAAGTTACGTGATGGCAGCAGTTCATATCTTCTCCTGTTTCTGATCGATAGCTACGTTAAATACCGGTAACAAACTCAGCTGGGACGCTACTCAGCCCTTCTTGTGTGTTTAACTCAGCATTCAAACACGATAAATACCATTATATGCGACAGTAGACACGCCTGCCATAGCCTCTTTGCCTGACTTGGGGAATTTAACCTGCTGTAACTGACTTAGTGCATTCAAGGGCCGCTGCCCTTGTTTGTCTCCGTATTACTACCAGAAGGCCATTGGCAATTACTATTTGCTAAGATTTGTGTATAACTTACTCATCAATTACGGATTCTATGATGACTTTGGAAAGGCACCTAACTTGGCTCAGATTGAAAAAGTTAATTTGATCATCGACGAAAGTAATATTCTTAGGAAGTGTTGGGTTTTTTCAGTCAGGGTTAATTGAAAAAGCTCAAGAATAACCTCAGAAAAACAACATAAAAAACGCTGAATGGCTGCAAACACAGGTTATTGCAAATTACATCAGTTTTTAGACTTTGTTTTGTCATACATTGTTGTCTTGTCATCAAATTCTCATATTACAGGAGATGTAAAGTTCAGTGAGTTAGTGAGTGAGTTTGGTTTTACACCGCCTTTTGCAATATTCCTGCAAGATCACTGCAGGGGACACCAGAAATCGACGTCAGGAATGAACGCTTCAACCACTAGGCTATCCCACCACCCACGTAAAGGTCAGTGTTAAGAATATAAATACAGCACTTAATACAGTGGGTGTGTAATTCATTCCATTTAAAGTATTCAAAACAATCCTTTCACACTTGCAGACATACAAAAACATACGGTTTACTGAAATCTGAACCAGAGGTGAAAAGGAAATTGATGAGGACAAACGAGCAATGAGGCGTCTCAGTGACAAGAAATTTTCCTGTGCTACACAAATCGATATTGACCACGACTCATCCTAAATGTATTTCATCGTGAATAGTCATCTCGAGATAATGTTCACAAAATGCACAACCATTGCACAGTGTTCAGACAATACACATACATGACGTTGCAATGACAGGTAAAATCGAGAAAGCTATTTTTATCAAGATTTTTATCAAGATTTGACTCTTTCTCAGAAGTTGTTCGATCAAGGTTACAACATGCTAGGCCTTAGTAAAGCTTTCAAAAAGATTTATTGTAGACTTTTGAGAACAGTTCCAAATTTGAATCATCAGTGACAGAAAGGGTGTCCCTCTTTTGTTAAAAACCAATTGACTAGCATTTAGATTTGGTTATCACGGGGGCAACCGATGAGGCAGTAAAAAATCACCATTTTTAGAGCACCTGATGACCACACTACTGCATAGTGAGTGAGCGAGGGAGTGAGTATGGTTTTAGTCCGCTTTTTAGCAATATTCCTGCAATATCACAACTGGGGACACAAGAAATGAGCTTCACACATTGTACCCATGTTGAGAATTTAACCCGGGTCTTCAGCGTAACGAGCAAACGTTTTAACCACTAGGCTACCCCACAACCCCTTATTGGATAGTGATTCATAAACACATGCTCATATAATTGGAACTGTACAATCAGTTCTGCTTTTCGATTTCTTACGGATGTGGAAAGTCTTTCGCTTGAATTTCATGAAAATAAGCACCTGCTTTGTCTCGAATGATACATCTGACAAACATTGACATGACACTAACATCATCCACCACTTAAATCTTACAAATGTCAGTTTCACTTCTTGAAAGGTCTTAACTTTGCAGAAAGCATCGCTCTACTTTCGTCCATATCAATATGTTCATTATTCTATGAGTCTTATTACAGAAACATACACGCCAGCGGCTGAAGTTTGTGTGCAGTATGAGAGTGCTCTTAAATGTTCTTAGTCAGACTCATAGACTCAAGGCAAAATGTCCAAGCTGCAGGCAACGTGTTGTACGAAACGGCAAGCAAATTATTCTCATTCAAAAGACGATGCATGCTCATGGAACTCCTAATGTGAACTGCTCCACGAACCATTTAAATATGACGCCGCTACATTATAACGTCTTTGCAAGACGATCTAGTTTTTCAGAGATGATGTCAATAAACGAGTAGTGCAAGATGAAAATTGATTCAGATGTCGAAATTCAGAGTCTTCTGTAAATTTGTTCACAGAGATGAAGGGGCGAGAGTGAGGTTATTAGGATATGTCTTAATGATGACGATCTATACATATGGCTCTCCAGGTTAATCGTATCAAATACTTAATACACTGACGAGACACGTTAACTCATCCCCTGAACCACAATGTGTGGGTTGGTCGTAGAGTGAAAAGTAGCATATGTTCAGTTGAAACCTCTTGCTTGTCGGAACTGTAAACTATTAAGATTTTAAAAATAACTTTTAAGCTTCAGATCAAACATGGATATTCCTACATTTCTTAAAAAGAATCAATTCGTTGCATTAAGTTAGATTCATGCATTCTCGAAACATTCAATTATTCGTATTTGCATGTAATTGAATAGCCAGGGAGAATTTTGATGGATAACTCCCTGACCCATGACGAGTTGGAATAACTCTGCTTTGCGAACCCTTTCCAGTGA
This sequence comes from Haliotis rubra, assembly GCF_003918875.1. Classification (NCBI taxonomy): domain Eukaryota; kingdom Metazoa; phylum Mollusca; class Gastropoda; order Lepetellida; family Haliotidae; genus Haliotis; species Haliotis rubra. The sequence continues at coordinate 3,023,485 of NW_025767246.1, forward strand.
TCCATTTCTATTAGTTTCGTCGCTATTTCTCATTTTACGCCCACCGAATCTGTGTCGTGGGATAATCAAGACTGGTGTTTTTGTTAAACAGTATATATATCACAATGTCGAAGCTTGATGTGAGGGTGCAATACGAATTAATGTTGATTGGTTGAGTTTGTTAGCATGGTGCTGCTGAACCTTGGACCATAATCAGGTCAAATCTGAGATTCGAACCCACTGTCGCAATTTTTTTATAGCGAACCGCTGCTCCTACGACCGCTCGGACATCCATGTCCACTAATATTGCAACGGTTCTGAAACATTGGTCTCCAGTTTTTTCTCCGCGATGTTTTATTTCATTGGACGCAAACTAAATGTGGACATTTGAGAAAGGCCAGATTGAAACCTATGTATTTCCCAAGAATGTGCATTTGCCAAACGTTCTCAAAGGTTGTAATGTCACGAATATTTTGATTATTGCAGGAATCGCTACTCTGTATTTTGGAACATCTGTAAATATAGTACTAAAGAGAAGTTACACAACATTTGACCTTATATATTATCATGGCCAGTCTGTCGTGCCATGCCATGTGCCGTTTAACTTTTGAGTAGTATATGATTAAGTACAGATTGCCTATCGAGAATGTCGAAATTTCCTATGATAATAGGTTTCCATGATGATCAGCCAGGTTAGAGGTTGGTATTGCGATTATTAACCTCTGATTGATCAGTGATTGATCAGTAGGCAGATCACGATAGACATGTAGTGATTTCATAGGGATGTAAAATTGCAATGTTAGTGCTTGAAGCACATCCGTACTCACTCGCTACGTCATCTCTAATCATGCACCACAACATTACCTACTGCGTGTCTGTACTCATGTTCTACATAATGAAGATAATAGATCGGGGATAACGGTTAGGGACATAATTCCCGCTTGGCACCAAAATAAACTTAACAAACAGTTCATCCCTAACAAAACTGTTTTTTGGACATTCTTAACGGCTCGGTGATAACTGGCTGTCATTCCAAACAAAGGTGCCAACAGTTAAATACAACAAAAACACATATCACATAGGAGAGGGGCATATTTTGACCCAAATGATTTGGAAAACGTATAAAATATGTTCTTTATATTCATTTGATATGAACTTTACCAGGTGTGTCCCTGTAAATGAAAACACCAGATGTTCATTTCAGTCAGTCGTTTGACATATGAGATCACTTTATGCATTGATAAGGACAACATGTCAGCTGATTTAAGAGATGTTTAGAATCCGTCTTTGGCCGAAGCTGACTTTCATAGGATATATTGATAAACTTATCATTTAAAGAATACATAAATATATTCAGTCTTTGTATACAATTTACCCATATGTAATTGACAGAATTGTCAAATTTGTGTGTGAAATTACAAATTAATGTTTATGGCAATATTTCAAATTTGTCAGTGACTTTAAAATTTGACATTTCTTGTGGGCTAAGGGAGGTTCCTATCATATGTGTCCTTTCCATAATGTGTAGACATATCCATAGAACTGCTTGTCATCTTCAAACTTTAACAGGACATGAACGCTTGGTAATTGGCATCTCGGCTCCTATTTCAGGATAAACGTGTGGCTGTACAGAGTATGTGTGTTGGTGAGTGGTGCCCTGCAGACAATGGTTCACAGACAATCCTATCTATTTTGAATGGTCTTTTTCACCACTTTCTCTGACCTCCGTGATTCAACAACCCACGTAGCTGTCTTCAAGCACATAATGGATCAATCATCGACCCCCATGGAGGATTTTATTGAGACACATGACATTTACCCACCTTATCAAACAAAGGTCCGACAGCAAGTCCTGTGCGCCTATTGACACCGTCTCTATCTACATGTATTGTGTATACAGTTCAAATAAGTATTTGGACATGGGGAATAATTCAAGAAATGTACAAAAGATAAACAGAAGATGCGTCTATGAATGTTCAACGACGAACGTGTAAACATAAACACCCTCCTTTACATGTAACAAGGGTTAGGTTCAAGAAATGCAACAGCAGATACGTTAATTTTCCCCTACTATGAACTGCCTGAAACAACCGTTGTCTAGATGTGGAATGTAGCAATTTTAGCTTTAGCATCATACAGGCCACAGTAGTGGTATAACTAAAGCATTTCGAAAACATGCCCCTATATCATATGTGTAAGTACTGTAACCTTGACCATTGCATACCCGTGTCATTTGCTTTGCCTTGCATGTCAGAGTCAAGGAGTACTTCACATTGCATGTCCCGTCAAGAAGTGTTTCAAATTGCATGTCAGAGTCAAGGAGTGCTTCACATTGCATGTCCCATTCAAGAAGTGTTTCACATTGCATGTCCATTCAAGAAGTGTTTCACATTGCATGTCCGGTCAAGAAGTGTTTCACATTGCATGTCCCATTCAAGAAGTGTTTCACATTGCATGTCCCATTCAAGAAGTGTTTCACATTGCATGTCCCACTCTAGAAATACTTTGCACATGTATTTCCCGTTGCACGTCGCTGTCATGGTTTTACAACTGACGTAATGCAGACACTTTTGTACGCAATTCAGATATTACTGGTGATGTCATGTGTAATGATATAATTATAACTTCGTGTTGACATCCTCTCGATATGGTTTAAAACAAAAAGGACAGGGTATGTTTAATATTGGTAAACAAATACGAAGTTTATGATATAGGGCGGTATGGCTGGCACTGATCCTTGGTTGTAGGGGAAGCATAGTCTCCACTTTCGCAAAGATATTATTGAAAACATACCCAGACTATCTGTATTTTGATTCAACTGATCATGATATTACCAGCATCCACGTTGCATAAAATTCTTCCATCATATACCTAGGAATAATATGGACCATTTTGCACATACAATACTGGCTGTCGGCATATGTCCATATTGACCACCCGGGCCGAAAATGCATATCAGCTATATCAGCCCTCGGGCCGAAAATCCATCAGCAGTACTGCTCGGCTACTACACTGGTACGGAATGAAAACACTCGAAACTTCAATAGACGGAGCCTAGTTTAGCTTAGAGTTACGTGGTATATGATCAAAAGGTTATGATATGACAGTTTCCCTTTCGCCCTCGGGCTGATATGACTGGTGAAAGGAAAACTGTCATGTAATAACCACTTAATATTGGCCCCTTCGTCAGAGGCGACAGAATGCTATCATCATACTGAGTTCATATCCTCGATGTACCTAGATTGTGATGTTTCATTTGCAAGCACCTCAAAAGCAATCGTGGATTTCGACAAGTTGTTTTAAAGTTGCAAAGTGAAACCTTTACCATCTGGCTTTCCCAAAGCAATGAGCTGACAAGCCATAATTATTTTATTACTTTTCATGCAGGGTTACACCCACACGCTCGTATCTCTGAAAACGCGAAAACTGCCAAGCAATATGTTTGCAAAGAAAGAAATTGAAACATATAACTAGGCTGCAGACCCTTTGATATTCTAGGGGGAGGAACCTAAGAAAAAGAATAAATCAAATTGTCGCAGGGAATGTTTCTTGAAAAAGATAAGCTTCAGACTGTTGAAAAAATCATTGTCCGGCTCTGGTATTTATAATAGAAAACGGCTCGAATACGAAATGGTCGATCTCTACCTGAACATAAAAAGCTTTCAGAAACCAGTTCAGGAAGGCTAATTTTTTACTTTGAAGTAACAGTTCTTTGAAGTGAGATCAAAATAGGCAATAAAACCTCACATAAAGCCTATACTTGTGCTCTGCGAGAGAGCAGTCTGAAGATAAGACAGTGGCCGTTCACGTTCCAAAGTTACGTGATGGCAGCCGTTCATATCTTCTCCTGTTTCTGATCGATAGCTACGTTAAATACCGGTAACAACCTCAGCTGGGACGCTACTCAGCCCTTCTTGTGTGTTTAACTCAGCATTCAAACACGATAAATACCATTATATGAGACAGTAGACACGCCTGCCATAGCCTCTTTGCCTGACTTGGGGAATTTAACCTGCTGTAACTGACTTAGTGCATTCAAGGACCGCTGCCCTTGTTTGTCTCCGTATTACTACCAGAAGGCCATTGGCAATTACTATTTGCTAAGATTTGTGTATAACTTTTTCATCAATTACGGATTCTATGATGACTTTGGAAAGGCACCTAACTTGGCTCAGATTGAAAAAGTTAATTTGATAATCGGCGAAAGTAATACTCATAGGAAGTGTTTTTGTCAGTCAGGGTCAATTGAAGAAGCTCAAGAATTACTTCAGAAAAACATCAAAAACATTTAATGGCTTCAAGAAAGGTTATTGCAAATTACATCAGTTTTCATGCTTGGTTTTGTCATCCGTTGTTGTCTTGTCATCAAATTCTCATATTACAGGAAATGTAAAGGTGAGTGAGTGAGTTTGGTTTTACACAGTTTTAGAAAATTATATTCCTGCAAGATCACTGCGGGGACACCAGAAATGGACACAAGAAAATGGACACAAGAAATGAACGCTTCAATCCTTGTAAGGCCAGTGTTAAGAATGTATATATAGGGATTTAATACATTGGGTATGTAATGCATTCCCTTTAAAATATTCAAAGCAATCCTTTCACATTTGCAGACATGCTAAAACGTAAACTATACGTTTACTGAAATCGGCACCAGTAACTGCAGAGGTTAAGAGGTAAGCGTTGAGGACAAACGAGCAACGAGGAATTTCAAAGACAAGAATACTAAAACGTAAACTATACGTTTACTGAAATCGGCACCAGTAACTCCAGAGGTTAAGAGGTAAGCGTTGAGGACAAACGAGCAACGAGGAATTTCAAAGTCAAGAATCGATACTGACCTTGGCTGATCCTAAATGTAGTTCATCCTTGTCTTCTGATGATGTCATAGATATATGACGTCTTGAATAGTCATCTCGAGATAATGTTCACAAAATACACAACCATTGCACAGTGTTCAGACAATGCACATACATGTCGCCGCAATGACAGGTACAATCGAGCATGCTATTTTTATCAAGATTTTTTAAGAGTCGTTTAACTCTTCCTCAGAAGTTGTTCGATCAAGGTTACAGACTTCAGTGAAGATTTCAAAAACCTACATGTGAGACATTAGGAGGACAGTTCCAAATTTGACGTTTTGTGACAAAAATGATGTCCCTGTTTTGTTAATAAACAATTGACTTGCATTTACATTTGTTTACTACGGGAGTTACCGACGAGGCAGTCAACGCTCAACGCGAACACCTGGTAACGTCACTATTTGATAGTGATTCATAAACTTATACTTACATAATTGGAATTGTACAATCAATTCTGCTTTTCGATTTCTTATGGATGCGGAAAGTCCTTTTCCCTTGCCTTTCATGAAAATAAACACCTGCTTTGTCTCGAATAATCCCGCTGGCACTCACTGACATGACAGAAATACCGATCAGAACGGCATTAAAACAAACATGGTCATCCACCACTTAAATCTTATAGATGTCAGTATCGTTTATTGAAGGGTCTTAACATTGCAGCACTCTACTTTCGCCCATGAAAATACTCTCGTGCATGAAAATATGTTCATTATTTCATTATTCCATGAGTCTTATAACGGAAACGTACAAGCCAGCGGCTGAAGTTTGTGTGCAGTATGAGAGTGTTTTAAATGATCTTAGTCAGACTCATAGACTCAAGGCAAAATGTCCAAGCTGCAGGCGACATGTTGTACTAAACGACAAGCAAATAATTTTCATTCAAAAGACTATGCATGCTCATGGAAACTCCTAATGCGAACCGCTCCACGAACCATTTAAATGTGACGCCACTACATTATAACGTCTTTGCAAGACGATCTAGTCCTTCGGAGATGATGTCAATAAACGAGTAGTGCAAGACGAAAATTGATTCAGATGCCGAAATGCAGAGCCCTCTGTAAATTTGTTCACAAAGATGAAGATGTCAGAGTGAGGATTTTGGGATATGTCTTAATGATGACGATCTATACATATGGCTCTCCAAGCTAATCGTTTCAAATACTTAATACACTGATGAGACAAGCTAGCTGAACCAAAATGTGTGTGTTAGTCGCAGAGTGAAAAGTAACATATGTTCAACTGAATCCCCGACCTAACCTCTTGCTTGTCGGAACTGTAAACTATTAAGATTTTAAAAATATCTTTTTTAAGCTTTAGATCAAGAATGGATATTCCTACATTTCTAAATACCAATCAATTCGGTACATTAAGGTAGATTCATACATTCTCCAAACATTCATTCATTCGTATTTGCATGTGATTGAATAGCCAGGAGAATTTTGGCTTTGACTTATAATTGCCAGACCCATGACGAGTTGGAAAAACTCTGCTTTGCGAACCCTTTCCAGTGATCCATTTCTATTAGTTTCGTCGCTATTTCTCATTTTACGCCCACTGAATCTGTGTCGTGGGATAATCAAGACTGGTGGTATTTTTTGGTTAAACAGTATACATGTATATCACGACGTCGAAGCTTGATGCAAGAGCACGAAATAATGTTGATCGGTGGAGTTTGTTGGTAAGGTGCTGACAAACCGTGGACCATACTCAAATCTGAACCCAGTCGCAATTTCCATAGCGCTCTAGAACCACTGCAACGCTTCTGAAACTTATAACTAGTCTTCAGCAACCCATGGTTGTCGTAAGAGGCGACTAACGGGATCGGGTGATGTGGCTCGCTGACTTGGTTGTCATCGTATCCCAACTGCGTCGATTGATGCTCATACTGATGATCACTGGATTGTCTGGTCCAGACTCGATTACTTACAGGCTGACGTCATATAGCTGGAATATTGCTTAGCGCGGAGTAAAACAACAAACAAACAAACCGGTAATTACACCAGCTAATTTATTTTAATTGGACGTACTGTGGACAATTTGAGAAACACCAGATTGAAACCTCTGTGTTTTCCAAGAATGTGCAATTCCGAAAGACTCTCGTGTTTTCTTGTCACGAATATTTTGATTATTGCAGGAATCGCTACTCTGTATTTTGGAACATCTGTAAATATAGTACTAAAGAGAAGTTACACAACATTTGATCTTATATATTATCATGGCCAGTCTGTCGTGCCATGTCATGTGCCGTTTAACTTTTGAGTAGTATGTGATTAAATACAATTTGACAAAGTAGTAAATTCCTGTGGTAATAGGTTTCTGTGGTAATCAGCTAGGTTAGAGGTTGGTGTGATTTGTAACCTCTGATTGACCTGTGATCGATCAGTAGACAGATAACGATAGACATGTAAACATGTAAAGCCCATTAACATCAATAGAAATTAGTAGAGCTTTACATCATCATCATCATCATCATCATCATCATCATCATCATCATCATCAAATCTTTATTACAAATGAAGACAACAGGTCCATGTACATATCAGTTGCATACTCCAAACAGGCATGGGGACGTGAAGAAAAAGTATTAATTACCTGTCAGTGTGCATAGAATATCTCACACCCTCATTTAATATAAAATATACGTGGTACTTTGTTCACATGAACGACAGTGTCCATCAGACGTTGGGTAGTGTCGTGTCTGTTCATGTGAACGACAGTATCCACCAGACGTGAGATAGTGTAGTGTCTGTTCACATGAACGACAGTGTCCATCAGACGTGGGGTAGAGTAGTGTCTGTTCACATGAACGACAGTATCCATCAGACGTGGGGTAGAGTAGTGGCTGTTCACATAAAAAACGACAGTGTTCATCAGACGTGGGGTAGTGTAGTGTCTGTTCATATGAACGACAGTGTTCATCTGACGTGGGGTAGTGTCGTGTCTGTTCATATGAACGACAGTGTACATCAGACATGGGATAGTGTAGTGCCTGTTAATATGAACGACAGTGTTCCATCAGACGTAGGATAGTATCGTATATGTTCATATAAACAACAGTGTCCATCAGACCTGGGGCAGTGTAGTACCTGTTCACATGAACGGCAGTGTTCATCAGACGTGGGATAGTGTAGTACCTGTTCATATGAACGACAGTGTCCATCAGACGTGGGTAGTGTAGTACCTGTTCATATGAACGACAGTTTCCACCAGACGTGGGGTAGTGTAGTACCTGTTCATATACACAACAGTGTCCATCAGACCTGGGGTAGTGTAGTGCCTGTTCACATGAACGACAGTGTCCACCAGACGTGGGATAGTGTAGTGTCTGTTGACACGAACGACAGTGTTCCATCAGACGTGGGATAGTGTCGTGCCTGTTCATATGAACGACAGTGTCCACAAGACGTGGGGTAGTGTAGTGCCTGTTCATATGAACGACAGTGTCCACCAGACGTGGGGTAGTGTAGTGCCTGTTAATATGAACGACAGTGTTCCATCAGACGTAGGATAGTATCGTATATGTTCATATAAACAACAGTGTCCATCAGACGTGGGATAGTGTCGTGCCTGTTCATATGAACGATAGTGTCCACCAGACGTGGGATAGTGTAGTGCCTGTTAATATGAACGACAGTGTTCCATCAGACGTAGGATAGTATCGTATATGTTCATATAAACAACAGTGTCCATCAGACCTGGGGTAGTGTAGTACCTGTTCACATGAACGACAGTGTCCACCAGACGTAGGATAGTATCGTATATGTTCATATAAACAACAGTGTCCATCAGACCTGGGGTAGTGTAGTACCTGTTCACATGAACGACAGTGTCCACCAGACGTGGGATAGTGTAGTGTCTGTTCATATGAACGACAGTGATCCATCAGACGTGGGGTAGTGTCGTGCCTGTCCACATGAACGACAGTGTCCACCATGCGTGGGATAGTGTCGTGCCTGTTGACATGAACGACAGTGTCCATCAGACGTGGGGTAGTGTAGTATCTGTTCATATGAACGACAGTGTCCATCAGACATGGGGTAGTGTAGTGCCTTCATATGAACGACAGTGTCCATCAGACGTGGGATAGTGTAGTGTCTGTTCACATAAACAAAAGTGCTCATCAGAAGTGAGACAGTGTCCGCTCTGTATTCATGAACGAAACTGTTCCATCTGACGTGGGACTTGTCCTAAATGTGTACAACAGTGAACCACCAGTTCTAGTATCGTGGACGTGTAAATGAACCACAGTTTTCCATCAGATGTGGGAAAGTGCCGTGTAACTAGTTATATATGAACGCCAGTGACCAGGAGTGGGACTGTGTCATATATTTATGTATACATACATATAAACGACTACTGATTTCTCCATTATATCACACACCCACAGCAACGATCCGACGCCAACATGGAACCACGCTACACACGGCACGCTGCAATACGTCAGCGTCAGCGAATCTAACTCTGTGGAATTCTGTCGTCTCTGAAATTCGTACAAAGCGTCGCGTTGCCGCAACTTCAGCATTCCGTAATATCCAGGAATCCATTACCATAATATGATAGATGTGATGAGAAAGTGGAAAATACACCCACCGTCAAGAATAAAGACATACTGCCGATCTATCATCAGTTCTGCAATTCAAACTCCATCCGGCGAACGGGTGTTGCATAATGTATATTAACACTGACTTTGCTGTATGCGTTTTTGGAGCTAACCTGCCAATATGTCGACAAAGATTTGCATCTGAACTTCCATTTGTTTTCAATCGTGGTAGATGATAATTATGGCGGTAACACGACCTCTTTAAAGGCACCTTCGGATAATACGGTTTCCTGTACGCTCTGCATCACCTTGTCCAACTACTTCCAATACCAAACATGTACACCCGTGAAGATCCGGGTTAGAATTGGTCTTCAGAAACCAATGCTTGTTGTCAAAGGCGGGCAAGCTAACTGACTTGGTTGACACATGTCATTGTATCCAAATTGTGTAGATCGATGCTCATGATGTTGATTACTGGATTGTCTGGTCCAGTCTCCATTATTTACGGACCTCCGCCATAAAGCTGGAATATTGCTGAATGTTGCGTTAACCAACAAAGCAACCAACCAACCAATCAACCAAGCATGTACAGGTATTGGAGATGTTTGGATAAGGTGATCAGTTCTACATAACTGGTATGGTCCGTATTCTTTGAAGCCTAAACACCAAGTGTCTCTCCGAAATGTCAGTCTATGGAAATGTTTCGCGTATTTCCATATTCAAGCATATGCTGCGTCAAATTAGGCGGTTGAACACAGACGAATATTTCCAGAAATACGCCTCATGTGACAGGCATATGCCAACGTAGCAAGCGGAGGGCACCAAGTATCATCACAATTTCATACCGATTCATGAACATGTACTTAGGGTAGAAATGTATAACAGATCAAGTGTTTGTCTCTTGGATTTGATTATTGAGTTCATGTCAGACTATCCCCCTGATATCCTGTTAATCAAGTGTCTCATAGTACTGTGGTGCCTTCAGGATACGCCAAATTACACCTTCCGTTTCCCAAAGAAAACATGGTTTTCTGGAACTTCAAATCATCATTGCTGAGATGGAGCTCAACCTACGTACTCAGATTTAAAGTGCACAGTGCACGACAACGTAAACATAATTAAGACGTTTGTACTTGGTGATGATGAGAATTGCATCTTTAGTTATATTAACATTGGTTACTCTTAAGTTGTGAACCTCACATAGAAAGGTTGGACTTAAAGACATTCAAATGATGTATTTTTCAACATGACCTTACACATTCACACACATTTGCCAGAGAAGAGATTTTATCTCGTTTTCGTGACTGGGCAAAACCTTCACTTCGGATTCCCTGACATGATCATTTGAGTCGAACTTTCCTCATAGCCAAGTAAGTTATCATTTCTCGGTATAAACTTTTGTCAAAGTCAACAGACTGAGCACATTATAGAGATTTAACTCCAAAAAGGACAATGGTGCATTTACATGAACAAAGTATGTTTTATATCCTAACAAAATTGCAAATGTCCATCGTCTGTGGTTTCTTGGAGAGAGCTGGTTCAAGGTACACTGCACTTATGGGGAAAGCGACAGAAACAGATCTAACGTTCTGGCTCGGTGACCGACGGCGTGCACGTCTCTATGGTAACCCTCTTCGCGAACACCTGGCGTCCTCGCTGACATATCTCGTGATTCCTTCAGATAATTTTCACAGCCATTTTCTCCTTTCCGCCAAACGGAATTTCTGACGATAGTCAAGACTGGCTATTATTTTGCACTGACGTTCTACATATTATGCTATCAACCGATGTTTTGTGTAGAGTATGTATAGCGATAAATCTGGACTGATTCTGATTGAAGCTTTACACATTTACTCAATCCGATGTTCAAGTCCCGATATTTCTTATTGTTATGTATGAAACTTTTACACTATTGCTACGGTATCTGGACACGGATGGATATATATATATGTACGTACAATTCAGCATTTCAGTAACTTGAGATGACACATTAATGAATCCATTAAGCTCATTTAACTATGGACCCGTGAAGGTCCGCCTTCAGTAACCTAGGCTTGTCGTAAGAGGTGACTAACGGGATGGGGTGGTCAGGCTCGCTGACTTGGTTGACACATGTCATCGGTTCCCAATTGCGCAGATCGATGCTCATGCTGTTGATCACTGGATTTGTCTGGTCCAGACTCATTATTTACAGACCTCCGCCCATATAGCTGGAATATTGCTGAGTGCGGCGTAAAACTATACTCGCTCACTCACTCATTTAACTATTTTGCCACGTGTCATATTTATTTGCTTTTTGTTTAACTCTGTTTGCATCAGCCAAGCTAGGCAACCCATTCCTGTTAGTTTACTTACGAGAAGAATAGGTTGCTGTAGACCAATTCCAATTCCAAAGGGGTTTATGTGATTATATCCTGAGATACACACATTTATGTACTATGAAGTCAAGTTTCATTACTACAGATGCTTTCTCTTACTTATCTCTTCATCTGTTATAAATTCTTTTGCTTACAAAGTGTTCAAATTTCACTGCAAAACTGAGTATGTGAGAAATGTGATTACAGCTATTCAACTGTGAAGTGTATCCAGTATGTTTATCTATAACTAGGAATGCCTAAGTGACAGTGATTTTCCTAAGTGATCTACCACGTGTTTACATGCATAAACAACATAGCAAGATCTAATTTATGAACCATGTCTAAACATTATAACGTTGCTAGCTATATAGCAACAAAGTATATCAAGTATGAACATTCTACAGTAAAGACAGTAGAGCAGTCAGTAGCATTCTCTTTTAAACGTTTTTTAGTGGCATGAATAATCTATAAGGTGTTGATATTGAACCATATATCTCAACAATATACCCTAACAGTACGTAGCAGTACGTAGCAGTACAGCTGCCAAAATTGACACGTAAATATATATTAATAGTAATGAACACTTAGCACTCTTATCTCTTAAACGTTTAACTTGCCTAAACAGTATGTTCTGAAGCTTATGGTAAACCATGTTTCAGAAACATATGTCCTTACACAGCAATACAGCTGCGAAGGGGCGTCATCATCTTTTACAGATTCACCTTGAACACAAAAAATATGTCCACCCGTTTCTGTTCAACAAATGTCCCAACAATATAACTTTACACAGCAAATCAGCACGGGAGGTTTCATCCTCATCTTTTACACGTTTACCTTGCACAAAAATATGTCCAGAAGTTTCTGTTAAACAAATGTTCCAACAATACGGTATAACCTTACACGGCAATACAGCAGTAAAGTTTCACCCTCATCTTTTACAAGTTTATCTCGCACAAAAAATCTGTCCAGAATTTTCTGTTAAACACATTTCCCAACAATATAACCTAACATAGCATTACAGCAGTGAAGTGTACGAGTAAATATATTAATACTTATGATAACTAAATTGATGTGGCATCATCATCTTTCACACGTTTAAGTTGCATAAACAACCTACCTAGATGTTACTGTTAAACTCTGTTTCCAAACAATATAGCCTTACGATGCTATTCGACAGTCTTTATATATCAACAGTTTTTGTAAGCTGGAGGTTAAGAAGTGCAAGCATCTTACCTTTCTTCAAAGTGTCCTCATCCCTCCGTTGAGCAGGATGCTACTGAGAAGATACAGGAAGAAGCGAATCGTACCGCCTTCTCAAGCCTCCCTTTTCCCTTATCAATACCACGGCGCTGGCCGCTCGACTCTCGTCTCCCACAGCTCGCCACGCAACACCGTAACACCCATTATGTCTGAAAATGATTTCATCAAGTCGTTAGGATCGACGTTGCATGCACGATTATGATAAACGGCATCGTAAATATTTTTCTACTTTAATGGGTAATAGAAAATGTTCATAGAAAGAAACCCATTCCATTTCCTGTGGATGAAATGTGTTGAGAATGGCGACGGTTGTATTGCATTTTGAATTGATTTGTTGCCTGCAGTACTCAGATGACAGAACGGATATTTCAATTTTGCCTTCCATATGAAACAAAGCTGGTTTCTGTCATCGTTATGTTTCATCATTTTTCCAAAGAAAAATGCTTCATCATATTTGTCATTTCGTGGAAACTTCAGCATAAGGTTATGAAATGTTATATGTTTTAGAAGATAAAAATGCTAAATGATTTTAGGATGCAACATCAGAAAAAACCCATAACATATTGTCTCTGATGCTATATTCAAACTGGAGACAAAACGGGAGGAGTTCATTTTGTATTAAGATTATTTCAGATTACATGATGAGCTAACAAATCCAAGCTGATGTCGAAGCATTATCATCAAATCCTTTGGAGTCAGCCACATTCTGATTTATACACTCATTACGAAGACAAAAGTTGATAGTCTCCAAACGCTATGTTCTCATTTCGCCTACATCCCATTTCGCCTATAGTCTTAAAACAACATCTCATGGTCTGTTGACTTTTGATTACGCAATGGTGAACTAGTGGCACCCCTATGATCTAAAAATGGACTCTTCTAGTTGAAGGACAAAAAGAATTTATTTATTTCTGTTACTTATCATTTTCTGATCACAATGAAATGATAATTTATTTATCTTATATCACATCATATCATCACATCATCTTCTAGTTGAAGTAGTTGAAGGACAAAAGGAAAGTTTTTTTAAGAATTTATTTCTGTTATTTGTCTGTTACTTATTTATTCTGTTATTTGTCATTTTCCGATCACAATCGTGACATTGTCCATTCTCACTTCAACTTGATAAAATGACCAGCTGCGTCGAGGAATTGAAGGGGTGATCTTCTCCCAGAAGCAAGTTGCTCTCTAAGTCTGTCCAAGCGACTCTCCAGGTTTCGGTAGATCCTTGATTTGGGGCGGACAGCTGCTCCATGATCGATCTGTCTGCGTGCAAGTCTGTTCGCTGTTTCCAATTTCTTTATAGCAATGACGAATTCATATATGTTCGGGTGATGCTTTCTGACGAGTTTCTTGAAGCCGTTGTGAAAACCCTCCAAATGATTGTTGGTTCTGGGTCCTGTATTTCCATGCTGGTTCCAGATACGAGGCGGGAATCTTGCGTTGTAGTCTACCCATGTAGAGGTCATGTAGTCGTTGAAGGCAGCAATACCCTCATCATCTGGAGACGCAGTCAATGTATCCATCCACGCATCATGGACCTGATCCACCGGGAGGAGGGGAAGAGAAGCAGCACGTCTCACATGGGAGTTGAAGTTGGATTGTTCCTGTAGTCGTTGACTAGGCTTTCTCGGAAACTTGTCTCCAAACAGCTTGTGTATAATGGAAAAAGCATCCACGGATATCAGCACCTGGGAACACTGTTTCGATGGCACCAACGGCAGCAGCTTCGTAGTCTGTTTGCACTATAGACGGGGAGAGATTTACACCGACAGTTGTAAGCACAATATCTTTTAAGTGAGTAAACAGTCTGATATATGTGTCACGGGATTTGCTGGGAAGTAGGGAAAAGGCAAATGGATACATCTGGTCCTGTACAAGGCAGTGCAAAACATACACTTGGGTCCAGAGACTAGGGCACACACAAAATGTTCCATCCATGTACACTGTTTCGGCCACAGCAAGGATATCCATCATCTCTGCGGTTGTGAAGATTAGAATCCTGTTGTCATCACCGTCGTCTACCAAAAGGATCTGCCGGCCGTCTGAAGTCTCTGTCTTAAAACCTTAAATTTTGTCTCTATTTGTTTGTAATTATTTTAAAAAACACAATCATGCGCAAGTCTTGAGGTTGTCACTTGTGACAACAGATCTTATCCTCTTTACTCAACTACATATCCTTATAACAACTTAGTATTTCTAGTAATTAACTACATCTCATCATCGCATGCATTAATCCCTGTCATTTTAACCCTGTTTTAACTTCTCAGTGGATGCACTAATCCTGTTTACTCAACTACATATCCTTATAACAACAGTCGATCAACACTCAGTGAGTCAGGTTCATTATAAGAGTAGGGGTGCATTCTCTAATCCCAATTCGCCTACATTGTTTTTGTAGGCGAATTGAGATGTAGGCGAATAGAGACTAAACCCTCCAAACGGCGTGATAAAATAATTATGTGCAATTTATTGGGTAAAACAATTTATCTTACAATATCCACCTTTTGCATATTATTTTTCTTTTCTTTGTCTGAAGTTGAAATTCATAAATAAGTAAGTGGACCTGGTTTTACACCGTATTTTGCAATATTTCATTATCGTTCACAATTGATTATTGCAAATAATTAAACCCTTACAGGCCATGTCTTGAACATACTGTCAACTGTATGCCCTACATATGCTTGGTACGGTGATATTCAGCAGTCAGGACACAGGCCGTCTGTACAGTGCTAGAACACAGAAATGGTCACGCCGCGACTAAAATGATTACTCAGGTCCCCTAACCCAACCCCAAAAATTAATTTTAATTCATCTAGCCAGGGGTTATGGGGTATTTATATTTTTTTATTCGAGGCATAGGCTACCCGGGCAATCTTTGCTGAAATTACTTTGAACAGTCGCCTAATATAACAGTCCATCTACTATCTGCAACCCACGATGCTTGAAACCGAGCGAAACCAGTTTTGTCTGTGTATCCGAAGCATTTTCATGTAAGGCGCTTGTAGAAAAAGTCAAATTAATTATAATTTGAGTTAACGATGAGTTAACATGTCTACCCTACTCAGAAAGGTTAAACTGACTGCAAGCCGACAGTTCTTTATTTTTATCACGTGACAATGGGCGAACGCGTAGTTTCTTAAAATATCTGCTTTTGGTGGAAACAAATGTTATTTATGCATTTAAAATTGAGAAGGAACCCAAAAGAGATGGGAGTCTAAGCTTGCTTCATTTAGAGGTTTTGCACTACAGGTAGTATCAGGTAACATACAATAAACTACGGTTGTGGAGGATTCAAACGGACTATTCACCTTAGTTCGTTATAACCGTAGTCTGTTACAAGCATTGGACTAAAATATCCAGCATGTGACCGTACCAAAAATATTTCCTTATATCCGTCAGTTCGGTTTAACCGTGTTCGTTATAAACGTAGTCTTCTGTAGTGTGGTTCAGGGACTGTGGGGCAGACTAACTCGACCACGGGTCCAATAACTGTAAACGTATTCCGTATGTCTGGCAGTGTAAGACATGTGTATGGGCCTACGTCAAATGTACAGCCATAAGGTTGTTTGGTTTGGTGTTAAACGCCGCAATATTCCAGCTATATGGAGCCGTAAATATTTGAGTCTGGACCAGACACTCCAGTGATCAACAGCAATAACATCCAGCTACGCAATTTGGATACGATGACAGGTGTCAACCAAGTCGGCCAGCCTGACCACCCGTTTAGTCGCCTCTTACGACATGCATGGGTTACTGAAGATCAATTCGATAAGTTCGTGATACAATTATATAAATATGACGATTCAAGTTATAATGTCAGTCAATCAATAAATCCAAACTTTATTTCTGTACAAAGGACTTCGGGCCCATATACATACAGTTTCATACATACAATATAATTTACATATATATAATAGCATACACACACAAACACACACACACACACACACACACACACATCCGCATACATGGATACTAGTACTCAGAACATACAATACAGGTTAATAGGGATATAGTAGATAAAAGGTATGATATGATAGTACAAAAGTATAATATGGTGTTTAATATGATCGTTCTTGTAATAGCTTACATCTCCGCTCATGAGAGTGCATTATATATAGGCTGAGCACTTTCAAACTATGTCCGTTATTTGTCATAAATAGTTTTGTAAAGTTGGACATATTCGTTTGAAGTCACTTGGTAAATATTTACCACGTAAATCATCATATCTGGGACATATGAAAGTAAAATGGTATTCGTCTTCTGGACCTCCGTAACAGATAGGACATGTTCTCAGATTTGTGTTAATTTTACACCATCGCCCTTCATTAAAGTTTAACCTAAATAATCTAGCTCTAATTTAAAAAAAAAAAAAATTATAAAATTATTTCTTTATAATGGGTACATAATTTATGCATTTGTGGTACATGTAAATATTATAAAACAAGGACATGGGTGGTAGATAATCCGTAGGCTATAAGAATACATTTGTTGTTGCAATTTATGTGAAGAGGTTATGGCAAGATGACCAAAAGGTGAAGAATTTACCATAGTTGCAGTGGGAAAAGGCAGTACATTTGTCAATTTCATACAAGGTGTGTAGATAATTTTTTAATCCAGCAATCTGTGGATGCGAACTGGAACATCTCTTTGCATATATATAGTATTTTGTTGCGATGATAATAAGGTTTAGTACATCATTTCCTTTTTCTTTATATCCAAAGATGATATGTTTTGCATCCAGAGTTAATTTTGTGCCTGTTTCTAGCTCTAAATTTAACTAGATATTTACGTAATTTATAATCTGCAATTTCCAAAAGATATTGTTCAGGGTTTAATAAGCTTTTCAATTATCTATACAAACATAAAGTGTGCTATTGTCAAGATCAGATCTCCAGATTTGTTTTAAAATATCCACTAAATCGTGTTATCGTAAGTATCTTGTATTACCTCAAATGTCAAGAATTCATAAATAAAACTTGTAACAGACGGTATATCTGCATTATACTTTAACAGCAAAGTACAGATTCTAGTAAGTGATTGGGGCCGAGTCCCGGGATTTGAATCCACAGTCTCAGAGTGAGGCGCCAAATCGGAAGTGCAAAAGGTCTCGGTGGCTGTGGGTTAGATTGCTGTCTTTATGGGCTGGTGATAAGATAGTACTAGAATCGGTAATTTCCTGAGAAAGTGTATTTCCAAATAGAACATATGTCATATTTAACCACTTTTTAAAAAGGCACGTTTGTAAGTTCATAGCCAGTGAACTTCCTGAGGTTCTACTTTCTGCCTTGAGTTGACACTATTGGCAGATGAAAACTACTATTTTCATGGTAAGAGCTTATTAGGTTATAAGATAAGACCTCAACACGATTTCTTCCCCTAATGGGCTTCCGTAGGAAAGGCTAAATATCTGCGTATGACCGTATGTGGCGACCAAGATATGGGGCAGGCTTGCACACTTTTCTGTCTGTTCTCATGGAAATGTAAACATTACTTCGACAATATCTCCTTTAATCCCAAAAATGGAAGGCATTATCACGGGACATTTGTGCTGAGGATTAAGCACGCAGGCGGGTGGACCTCTCTCCTAGCAACTATCTGGTGAGGTGAGGTGAGGTGAGGTGAAATTGGGTTTAACGTCGTGCTTGAGAATATTTCGCTCATATGACGACGTGCATGCGTGTGTATGTGTATGTGCGGCTGCTTGTACTAGCCCAGACTTAAGCTGGTTTTATAGTGCTAGCCCACTGAGATACCATGCCGCAGTGAAGCATGAATACCCCACTCAGACACATTATACTGACTCCGAGCCGACCAGTCCTTGTTGTACCCATTAATGCCGAGCGCCAGGCAGGGACCGACAAGTACCATATTTTAACGTCTTTTGGTATGACGCGGTCGGGGATCGAACCCGCGACCTTCCGCTCTCCGGGCGGACGCTCTAACCACTACACCACTGAGGCGGCCAGCAACTATCTGGAAATTAGTAGCTTGATTTAATGTTTGGAAGCATTTGTTTCCTTTGATAATGATAATGATCGCCATTTCAACGTAATGGCGATCTAGGTTGGGTCTCGTGTATGATAGTACTAACAAGTCTGCCTTCGTCATCTTCTTCATTACAGCGGATCAGAAACCTGAAATTGGTTCTTTTTTCTGTCATTTGATCTAACCATTTTAGGACCAGGTTGTCTCCGTACATACCAGTGAATGTGTACACGATCAGATGTTATAGAACAATACTATGGAAGCTTCAAACTTGATTGAAAATCTCTATTTTCACTTAATGAAAGCAGTGATCAAGTCTTATGTTTCACAATATAATATATAGACCCCCACCAAAATCGTTAGGGATCAAGAACTGGGTCCAATTTTGATATATGTTTGGGCTCGGCATAATTAAAACTGACAAGAGCGAGTGAGCTTATGACATTGCATGGATATAGATTGTTCGACCAACACAGTCAAAGAGACACTTAAGTACAAATTCTTAAAATGTTAGTCCCTTTCTGCAATGGAAGCCTAGTTTCTGGATCTCCCATGTCGCCATGGATCCCTTTCAATGTAATATGAAATATTTGTTTTTATCAAAAGTGTATGATTTCAGAGACTAAGTGCCAGTTAAACATCAGTAAAAACACTAGTACTTAATAATTACAGCATTATTAAAAATACTTTGTAGTCATAGCATTAAAACAATGTGGTTACACGCAATATTTCGTGATTTGTGCTGAACTCCGCTTTGAACGATATTCTGGTCACGTTATGGCGTGTCGACTTAATGTGAAATTGAGAAAAACAGTGATGCAGTTCATATGCTTAGCACGAGAAATGGAACGAGGCTGTTCCACAAACCCAGATTCACAGTAGGACCAAACTCTACAGAGCGAATCGGGGCGCCATAGACGACTGGGTCATCTCCAAGCGCAATGGCAATTTCCATGCTGGTTGCTTTTGGACAGATACGAACTAATTAAAACATAACGTTAAAATAAAAGTTGAAAATTTATACCAGCGACAATGTAATGTGGAGATCATAAGGTTCAATAGCTACGGTTTCATATAAATGGCCAACTCTGATAAGCCGATAAAGAATTTTGTGGAACTCATCATATCATAATGGCTTTCATTACTTACTTATCACACGTACTTTAAGAAACTAGCTCTACTCCGTATTGCGTGTAATCAGATAAAGAACATTGGAGTCATTGACTGGAATAAACGAGTACCTGATATAATACATATAGGTGTACTGCTGTCGTGACACACTCTATTTTAGAAGCGCTTATAGAGAACGTATCAGGCGCTAGTTCAAACCTAAAGCAACTGATCACACTGTTCTAAGGTAGAAACTTGTTCAGGGCTTCTGAAAATGTCTGATGATGGACTAACTGAACGATTTACGTCTTGTCCAAAACAAGTACAAGTACAAGTACATTTTTATCAGTTGTGACTTTTATTCAGGTTTAAGATTTCTTTAAATTGTTCATGGTTCACAACAATTATATCAATCCTGTCTCGCCGCTTGACCAGCTAGACAACCAAAACGTTGAAATTTGTCTGTTACGTTTACCCCTTTCCAGTACTGTCATTACAGTTAAGTGAAAAATAAAGGAATTTCTATAGGAATGCATAACTATTATTAAATATATCATCTTACGTATGGGGCTTGATGGCCCAAGTTTACTATACAGAGTTGCGTCCCTTGAATCAAGGGATCCAAGAATCTATGAATGTGCTCAAATTCTTGTTCAGGTTCAGGTTTGTCAACACCCTACCAAAGTTTCACCAAAGTGGTGAATGTTTAAGATCTGCCTCACGTGTGCGTTTTCCTCGTAAAAAATCAGACATGTCTTCTTTGAGTGGCATGTTTAGAAGTTGGAGAATTAGATAAGGACAACACTTTATGGATGAATTAAGAAGTTGTTCTTCCATAAGGTTTTGTCCTTATCAGACATGTCGTGATGTTACTGGATTGTTCACTCACTCACTCTTGTGTATTCACCTCACTCACTCACTCTTGTGTGTTCATCTCTCTCACGTACTCGCTCTTGTGTAGCCACCTCATTCACTCACTCTTGTGTATTCACCTCACTCACTCACTCACTGACTTATGCGAACACACAAATACACGCAGGTCGCTCATTAATACAGTACAATAACCTTGGACGTGACGAAAATTTATCATTATAAAGTGGCTGTTTGTGTTGAGGATTTGGGATTCTTCACAGGAGACGTTGTGGTCGAGATTCTTGTTCAGGACCCAAGAGGAAGTGTGAATACGATCGCGTCTGACTGTGGCGACAAATACATTATCGAGGCATTACGCCCCACAGCCAACGAAAACAGTACATCTGTTGCAATACCACAGCCCACCGAGTATTCATTATGCTGTTGTTTTCTTAGTTTGCTTTTCTTATCCCTTGTAAACATTACCTAGCTATGTAAATATGCATGTATTAGTGCACAAAGCTACTTGACGAAGCTTCGCCAGACCTTAATGATTGAGACTTGAATCTTTGTTTCACTGCTTCATACAATAACATGGAGAAACTCCCAACATGCGACACACTTTGAGTTGTTCAATGTAAACCAAAACATACAAGCAGACACTATTCAGTTTTTATAATCACAAAAAAAACATGCAATCAAACGATTTTGTGTGTTTCATTATTTCCACGGAAGCATTGGTGCATGCACTCTTAATTCTTCACAATGCATAGAAATGTTCTCTGAGCCATTATCATAAATTACCACGAACGCGTAATGGCAATACGGACCCATTGAGGAATGTTTGTAATCCATGTTGGAAGCCTCTCTTAATGACCTAGACTGCAGGGCGGTGATTACTGCTATCGTGATATGGAGTAATATCAGTTAGTTTCACTGTTGGATACAGAGCTGTGTTCATGTAATGCTATTACTGTGAACCGCCGTAGAACATGCCCCAGCATACAAATCCTTGTACCAATGATATACTGAGTCAAAAAAGAAACTTTACATTCTTTCTTCAGGGCACTATAAAAGAACAAGAGATGGTAAGATGGTTAAATTGTTATTATTTCATTGCTGAGATCTGTGTGATGTACTCGATACACTGACAGTGCCATAATCAGTTCCATTAGGCTACACCGCCGTTCCAAAACATGGGTATACAGAATGTCAAGTCACAAGAATAAAAATGCGAAATTTCTCAGTTCAATATCGTGTATGGCCGCCCCGCGCATTCACCACTGCCAAACACCGTCTCCTCATCGACTGCCTGATGCTTGTGAACACGTGGTTGGGGATTCTGCGCCATTGCTCTTGCAAGGCAGCGCCAAGTTCCTGCAAATTCTGAGGTTGGTTCCTAAGACCACGAAGCCTTCTCCCAAGTGCATCCCAAACGTGCTATATTCGATTAAGGGACCTCGATGGCCAGTCAATGACGTTGATTCCAGCGTTTTGAAGGAAATTTCGTGTCAACATCGCGGTATGCGGCCGAGCATTATCATGCTGGAACTGTAGACCTGGGCCATGAGCCGACATGAAAGGAACGAGTTCAGGGGTGAGCACCTGGTCGCGGTAAGCAGCAGCTGTGAAGTTTCCACGGATGACCAGAAGTCGGGAACGGTTGTTCCACAGAAAGCACCCCACACCATGCAACTTCCGCCCTCAAATCTGTCGACTTCCTGTACACAACATTGGGCATACCGTTCACGACGTCGTCTCCAGACTCTATGCCTTTTACCTACAACATGGATGCAAACTGAACCTAAAATGTCGCCAAAACTATCAAAAGTGTTTGATACCAGGAATTTCATTAAATATGAGCGATTATAACATTTCTATATTTCAATAACCAAAAGGGTTCTCTGCTAAGCATAGTTACCTTTACAATTCAGACTAAAGCATGTGTGTTTAGCAATCATTTTTAGTAACGGGATTTTGACACAGAATATTAGCCAATAGAACACAGCCTGGCGGAGGCTCACATCACAATCGGGAACTGTAAACTAACTTGATCAATTACAGAAACACTACTTTCTCCTCGGAAATTTATTTGAAGATAAAGTAATATAAAACCACGAAGTTCGATTTTTCATCACGTGTTCCGGACAGCACGGAAGCATTCACAACAAAATGCTGAGAGTAATGAATTCAGTCATGTTAACAATGACAATAAATTCATGTACTCGTGACACAACTGGGCATTTGAGTAAAGTGGTATTAAATGATGTTCTCCTGACGCTATCATAACCCACGTTTGTCATGCTCATATGATATAACAGGGTACAAGTCACTCATGATCCGTTGAGCAGTACGTCAGGGATCCTTGACTTTAAACATCTTTGGAATCTCGAAACAGTTTGAGGATCATTACTGAAATCTTGACATCATAATTATATGAATGTAATTGTTGTTTTTGTTTCACGACGCACTTTGCAATATTCTAGCTGTATGACGTCAGTTTGTAAATAATCTCATCTGAAACGTACAATACAGTGATTGACATCATGAGCAATGACCTGCTCAACTAGTATACGATGAAAAGCATTAACCAAGGCAACTTTTATTCGTGCTTATTTACAGGCTGTGACACTGATACCTTACCAAAAATAGTTGGTTGCATACTTTTCTGTTTCCTTGATAGTACGAATGGATTTCATTATTTCAAATAAAAGGTTC
Organism: Haliotis rubra; assembly: GCF_003918875.1. Classification (NCBI taxonomy): domain Eukaryota; kingdom Metazoa; phylum Mollusca; class Gastropoda; order Lepetellida; family Haliotidae; genus Haliotis; species Haliotis rubra. The sequence continues at coordinate 3,047,154 of NW_025767246.1, forward strand.
CCTAACGGAATAATACGGAAGCTTTGGCCTGAAGATTATAGAGAAAGTGAATGCATGCAGTTTGACTTGGTCCTATCGCTTGCGTTTGGCGCCCTTGCAAGGAAATATATATTCATGCCAATAATGGTTGTCACCCCTTTCCAATTTTTTTATTGGAGGGGGGGTTGCGGTGGGGATGGGGGTGACAACCATTATTGGCATGAGTATAATACAACAGACATTATGGGTTCAGTGCACATTTTAACTTTATTCAGTTAATTAAAATAAGTGCTAAGTAAAATACCATAGCCAAACAACATTCGTCAAAGGTGAGGCTAGAGCATGTTCACATTAACATTTACTCTACATGTTCGCTGCAAACCATTAAATCTGTGGTTATTATGGACGTGCTGCGCTTGGCATCGGAATCAGGTAATATAATATTATTATAATTTTTCACTGAACAGCTGTTTCATTAAACCCTGCCAAGAAAGCTTTAGCCTTAGTTGTTCACAGATTGATCAGTCTCAATACCAGACAAGAGAACTACTAGACAGAACATGGTGCATGTGGAAAGGATCCAGTAGGGTTACACAGATTCCAGCTCAGCTCGACAGTGCATTTGGAATCAATAACATGCCCTTCGTTTATGATACGACTCAAAACACCGTGTCGTCCAATTCCTAAGAACGATGGCATGGTGCAGAGATTGAAACGTTCGCTCTTTCCCTGAGGACCGGGTTTGATTCTCTAGACGTGTGAAGTTCCATTTTTGTATCTTCCACGGCGAAGCAGATGAATTATTGCCAAATACCAGCTTAGTCACTTATGATGACTGTGGTGATGACATGGAAGCCCTATAGCTCTTCCATATTTTCACTAAATGGCATATTTCGTTCAGCAAATGAGCACTTGATATATGTACACGGTGCTGGGAAGAAGTAAAATCGAAAAACTATACATCCAGTCATGCAGGACTATTGTTTGTTTGTTTGTTGTTTTAACCCAGCACTCAGCAATATTCCAGCTATGTGGCGGCTGCTTGCAAATAATGAGTCCAATGATCAGCAGCATGAGCATCGTTCTACGCATTTGGGAGTTAGTCGCCTTTTTTGACAATATGAGTTGCTGAAGATCTATTCTCGCCCGGATCTTCACGGGTCAGGACAACTGTACATATACAGCTGAATAGCAGTTTTATTAGGTGTTCAGATTGTGCACTTTGTTTTATTTTGCAGGTAAACGTAAGAAATATTTTCGATTTTGTCAATCATTGTCTGGTCTGCTGTGAGGTAAACACACGACAAGGAATAACTGGTGTATGACTTTTATTAAAACGAAATCATGCAACTTATACATACAACATATTACTTTCATAGAGATGAAGCAAAATTAATATGTAAATGTTTATATTATGATTGATATATTTCATCAGAAAGACGGTGACATTAGTCCTCTCTGTCCAAAATATCGACAGCGTAGTCCCGTTTTATTTGTGACATTTGATATTATGTCCTGTTCATTGTGCCACCAATATGGTTACTAGGCAACTAGGACTTGCTCTTGGTCTTGTAATGGTATCAATAGGCATATCAATTACATTCAAGATTCAAGTGATAAAACGGAAATGGTGATAACAGCGGCGTAAAACATAAGTCACTCACATCAATATCACTCACTCACAGTCATTTTTAGAAACTTCACCCTTTTACTTGATAACAGCGGCGTAAAACATAAGTCACTCACATCAATATCACTCACTCACAGTCATTTTTAGAAACTTCACCCTTTTACTTTACACACACGTATGGTACATGCAACTTTACAAAAAATTCTCACTGACTAGCTCACTCACTGTGTCTCGAATGCTCCTGGACGTTCTCATCGATAATAGTAAGATTTTGACAAATGCCTTGGCAAGAAGAACTCTTCATAGGCACCAAGTTTCCCCTCTCACTCTTCGTCACGTCTGTTTTATTACGCATATAGATTCAAAATAGAAACATTGGAATTCAGCCAAGAAGTAGAACCAAGGTTCAAGTATATCGATTGCCTCATGTTGTTCAAAAATGTTCAACAAACCAAATTCCTTTGAACGGATTTATCCATCTCAACTACTGCAATCACAGAGATCCTCGAAACATCATTTGTTTCATAATTTCATTAAAATTATTCAGAGTGACAACAGACTTTCTTTAACATCATCCTACAAGAGGGATTACTTCAGCTCTCCGTTTAAGTTGTGCCATATTCCACAAGATCATGCTTTTGGTGTCAACCGAGCATGCCCCTTCAGTGGAGATTTCAAAGAGCGTCATACGACGGGTGCTCAAATGATGGACTTTTGGTTTTTTAGACCACGATACAGCTTTATATTCCCAAATGTCCATAAGTTGATAACCTTGCAATGAAGAAGAGGGTTTCATTTCGTGAGACGATAATCGCTGTCCTGAGCAAGTACTTCAGTGACATTTTGATAGGTGATGCCATGAATGAGCTTCAAATACACGTCTAACGCGGCAGCGACGATCTGTGCAACATGGCAACCCTACACTATTAATCTGCACCGAGGAACCGAGGGATGACAGAGTCATAGACGCACTTGTATGCAGTGAAGATGTCAGAATCTAGATGAATCAATATGCTGCAGATATGTGTGAAAAAATGGTGGTTCTTTTTTTATTTTTAAAGGCTCTCGGACAGTTGATATGAAAACATGCATTTATCCTTGAAAAGTAAACAAAATTCAACCACTTATAACCATGTAAAAAATTGCTCAATGTTGAGTCATATGTAACAACAACTGTACCTCAATGTATAAAGTGGCATTTGTTTATTTTCAGGTGTAATCAGATTATATGTTGACATAAGCAGACACAACAATATTCCTTATGGTGAATATGATGCTGTGAAATGAAGATTGTTCAAGAGGGTTAATATATGTTGATAACATCAGAAGACAACTCTTTAAAAGGAAAGGTCAACTATACTTCAATATTACACAAATGATCCAACAACAAATACATGTACCCCATGGCATCACCGACAGGCTTTCTGTATACAATACTGGTGTAATCGGAAATGAGAAACACTATTCCAAATACGCGCCACTGTATGCAGGATATTTCCGGTCACTTAATATTGTATTATGATGGCCTCTACATGAATACATGTGTCCGTCTGAGTCAATATTCAATAATGCTGTTAAAAGCAATCGTTATATTTTGCATAATGAGGGAGTGAGAGGTTTTACGCTGCTTGCAGAATATTCCAGCACTATCACTGCATGTGAAACCAGAAAAGAGCACTGTGCCGACGTCTTTCGCTTGACGGGGTAACGTTTTAACCATTAGCCTACCCCAGTGCCCTTTCGCACAATGAAATAGTGAGTACAGTTAACAGATTTTAGTATTATGTCTCATGTTAAAAAAATTATCCTCAAGGATTATGCTAAAGCATAGGAAACGGTTTCAGCAAAAATGGCACCCCTACTTAAACATCTGTAGTGGAATCATTGCACCAGAATTGATTTTAAAACAATTGCACGTTTTCGTTTCCAAACAATAAACATTAATGACAGTTCGAAAGAGAGAACGAAACTGGTGATTAATAAATCATTGCTGCAGTTGCTTCCACAATGATGACCATTTTACATCACTTCAGCGTGCTTCTGTGACACAGAGTCGAGGAAACACTTGGGCCTAAAACATTGCAAAATCTATAGTTATTCACACTCGGGAAACTTGAGTAGAGCTGTATCAATTCTAAACGCCAACGAGGGAGTAATATGTCTTTTAACTGATTCCATAGGTCATAAAAGGCAAAATTGTCATTGTGACATCGTAACTGAATTTTGTGATAAGAGTGGGCTTTTACTCGTAGGAATTTCGACGGAGGCATATCATATATATAATGAAGGCGAATATCCCAAAGCGATGACAAGAATGGATTAGAACCCACGACTATCGGACACCGGCACGATAACCTGACACAAGTCCAACGAGGGAGAATGATTGTTGCTGATACTTCAGGACACACATGCATGCACAGCGTCATAGTGACATACAGACAAAGCACCATTACCCAAAATTATATGACATTTGGTTTGAAAGTAGATCATTTCTCGATGCCCAGAAGACAAATTTTATGGTTTTGATTAATCAGTGGGTGGCTGCTTCCTCTGAGAAATTCTAGTTGTGTGTTCTGAAAAGTTCACCGGGAAAAGGGAAAGACAATTTCATACTGACACTGGAATCATTAATCATAGTTATCACTGTGACTTCCTTAATAATTCTTTTCTCCCTGTATCACAGGGAATGACTGATAATAGTTTTTAGGAAGACAGTCCGCTGGCTGCAAACGATACAGCAGGAAAATTACTAGCATATGGAAATTTTCAACTTTATGTATGATCATGTTTCATTTATTTTTGATCATGTCAACTATACCGATATAATTTGATAAAGTGCAATCCCTGAATTCTTTCATACAATATCCGTTATCAAATCCCTACAAGAAAACGTTATACATAAAAAGTCAGCACAAAACAATAACGTCTCTTAAATGTCCTCAGAAACAGATTCCATTTGTGTCACGGGCAACATAGCTGTTAGAATAATATCAATCGATCTCTGACAATCGCTCATTATACAGCTGTCGGCTATAAGGGTAAGCATGCCATGTTTAACGGTAATTTGGCTGAAAACATAAATATTTACAATTCGACGCTATACAGCAGCGCAACTGCTATACCACGATGTACTGTAAACGAGCTAGAAAATGTAGTGAAATTATCAATATTTAGTGAAGTAAATAGATGTACAGCCGCTACAAGTAAATATGTGAACACACCAATACATAAGTCAATGCAAGGCAACATAAATGAATGCAAGATAAGAAATGTCAATGCCAATAAAATCAAGTAAACACAGGCATCAAGCGATAAATACATGTCAAGTAAACGCTCGATAATGCAAGTACACACTGGTAAGATAAATACTTGTACACATAAGCAAATGTAAGCAAATGCAACTTTATACATTGAGAAACAGAAACAGACGGTTCACTATTTTGAACATTATTTGTATTTTGCTGTCGGCGTTTGGCAACATTTTTGGAGTAATATTCTCTTTAGCTGAGGACAAAGCAAGAGTGACAACTTTGAACACTGAGTTATGAGTTACTTGCATCACACATTACTGTGGGTCTACTTGCAGTGAGATATTTTTATGACACGAGGAACACAGGTACATATAAGTATGAAATGATTATTGTTCTGTTTTCGTTTTTGACGAAGACAGAACACTTATTGAGTACTTAATGTTTATTAAGACATATCTATGAGATTGCAGAAAAAAGTTCTGAAACAGACAAAAGTACCATCAAATTTCTGTACCATATCCTCATATAGGACTAATTGCCTGTCAACCCTGCAGTCATCCTAGCATGAAGTAGTCAGCATTCTGTCCTCGTGTATTGATTATAGAGACATCTAAGGCACTACCACAGAAGCTATGGGACAGAGAAAAAATGGAGGACACCTATTTTCTGTGTTAAGTAACTTGAGGTCTGCAATTTTTATACAACGAACTAACACTTGTAACGTTATTTGTGGTGCCAATACTTTCTCTTAATCACAGAAACCGATTCAGTTGTCCGGTGTTGCAATGGAATTGAATTTATACGCCAGTAATCAAGATATTTGCTCCAGGGATAAATACAGGGCATTAGAAGGCTCCCCTTGTTGAGCGTTGAGTTTTCCGTCATTCAAATTCCTTTAGATAATAGCGTCCATCTGGTACATGTGTTGTATCAGCAAGCATGTAACTGCTGTGGAAAGAGAAGAAATCGCAACTGATGTGGGACTCACAGAAAAGGCAGAGCACAAAGAAGAGGACACAAAAGAACTGTAAGGTTCCCGGCATCGGGAATAAGTAACAAGAACGGTTGGCCGGGAGCCATGGAGCGGAGCATATATAACACGTACATAGCAAGGAGGGAGGACATCATATATGTATATACAGTACAACCAGAAATTATTGAGAATTTAAAGATTGTAATTTTTACTCACGTATTAAATGTGAATATTAGCAGAACATAACTCCAGATTCAAAGACAGGTGAACAGTTAGTATTTTGTCAAGTCACCATGGGCAGCAATGCAGGCTTCAATGCGGCGGGGCATGCTACTGATCAAAGAAGTTAGAAAGTCGTGGTCCATGCTGTCCCAATATCGGACCACCTTTTCTTTCATTTCAGCAATATTTGTCAGAATTTTGTTATTGACATTTTCCTTCATAAGTCCCCAAACATTTTCTATTGGACTTAGGTCAGGGCTATAAGTTGGACAATCTAATAATGTCATATATTGGGTCCGAAACCCGGCCTGTGAATGCTTTGAACGATGTTTTGGGTCGTTGTTCTGCTGGAAAATCAAACAATTTCCATAGAACACGTAAGCAGATGGAAGTAAATGTCCCTCGAGAATATCTGTGTACCGCTTACTGTTCATATTCCTTCAAATACACACATAGGGGCGTTGCCCCTAACACAGATATGCCACCCCACACGTTAAATTTTGGACTGTACTTTGGGCGCTGATACAAAGGTTTTTCAGTTTGTTGGGTCCAGAATTTCAGTGTATTAGGAAACAGCCACACAGAACTTTCATCTGAGAAAATCACATTGTCCCAGTGATAATTTCTATGCTGTAAGCACCAGTTCAGCCTTCGCTCATTTTGTTCAGGTTTCATGATCGGTGATGGAATTCCTCGACTTTTCTGCCAACCCATTGCATGCAGCTCAGTTCTAATTGTCTCCTTACAGACAGCCACAGTTCCTCTATCAATCAAATCCAGCCTTAAGTTTTCTAAACTCCTTCGTTTGTTTTTAGAAACAAGAATTCCAAGCCGCCTCCTGTCACCGACAGTCAATTTTCTGGGCCTACCTGCGTCACCCAGGTGCTCAATGCCATATCCATTTGCAATATTTTTCAAAACACGATAAACTGTGGACAAAGGGATGCCTGTTCTACCTGAAATCACTTTAGCTGATCTGATGTCCTTGTTATAATACTCTAAAATCAACTTCCTCTTCTCTAAATCATCCATACTGAGGATCACAGAAAATGTCGTCTGCTAGCAAGTAAACAAAGGGGGATAACTCTTCACAAACTAATGAAAAAGGATTAACGGAGTTGTCTCTCTTGAATGAAGCCAAGCACTTGATAGCTGGTCAAGGCTGTTTATACTAGAAATCCAATTAAACATATTCCTAAAATTCTCAATAATTTCTGGTCATACTATAACAGGGAGGACATCACATGTAGGTAACGTAGGTACTTCAAGTATTTTCCTCATGTTTATTATCACATTCTATGACATATCCAGCTAATTCACATTTTTCAAATTCAGCCTTCATGTCTCTGAACAGAAGGGAGTGTTTTGACCGACAAGGTATCCACATCTTCAGCATCCATTTGTTTAAAGAAATGTCAGAATTGTTGACGCACGTTTTTCCAATGAAACCTAGGAATTTGTTGACGTGATTAGCTGTGGTAATATATTCCATATATGAATAGATAAGGCCTTATCGTTGAGGCCTAAATGTATTTTTGGGGGGTATTATTTTCCCCTATTCTACCATTTCCATGAGGAATACTAAAAAAGGTTCCAAAACTTTCACAAAATGCAAGCGCGTACATGCACTGCAACTATTCCAGTAACTAGTATAGGTACTATATAATCCTCCTACAATGGGAATTCAAACTTGATATGAATTATCGCCGAAAATATCAAAAGTGTTTCATACCAGAAATGGATTTGATTTAATATGAAAGATTCTCTTCTAAAAGCACGGCTCATTGTACAATTTCGAATATGTCCTGAGCATGTATGCTTATGAATCATTCTACTGATGGGGCTTTGATGTAGAATACTTACCGACAGATTACAACATGGAGGGTGCTCACATCACAATCTTGAACGAGGTCTGAATGTAAATTAACTTGATCCATCACAAAAGAACCACTTCTACTCGGAAATATATTTGAGGATATGGTGATATAAAACCCAAAAATCGATTTTTCATCACGTGTTCCTAACATCAGGGAAGCATTCACAACAAAATGCTGAAAGTAATGAATTCTGTCATGTTAACAATGACAATGAAATCGTGTAGTCGTTATCTACTAGGCATTTGAGCAAAGTTGGATTGAATAATGTTCTCCTGACGCTATCAACGTCCACGTTTGTCATGCTCATGTGACATAACAGCTGTACAAGACAATCATGATCCGTCAAGCAGTACTTTCGGGGTCCTTGACTGTGGAGTTAAACTTGAAACATTTCGAGGAGCATTATTGAAATCTTGACCAGATATTTATAAGAAAGTTCTTATTGTTTGTTGTTGAACACCGCACTTACTAACATGACGTCAACCATATGGCAGTTGTCTGTACGTAATCTAATCTGAACCTGACAATCCAGTGTTTGCTGGAATTGATATCAATCTACGCAGCTGAGATTCCATGCATTCACCAGCCAGCGAGCCTGACCACCCGATCCCTTTAGTGACCTCTTCCGACATGCATGATTTTCATTGTCATTGTCAACATGACTGAATTCATTACATTAAGCATTTTGTTGTGAATGTTTCCCTGATGTCAGGAAGACGTGGTGAAAAATCGAATTTTGCGGTTTTATTTTACTTTATCCTCAAATAAATCTCAAAGTAGAAAGTGGTTCTTTTGTAATGGATCATGTTAATTTACATTCAGACCGTGTTCAAGATTGTGATGTGAGTACCCTCCATGTTGTATTCTGTCGGCTATTATTCTTTATCAAAGCCCCATCAGTAAAATGATTCATAAACACACATGTTCAGGATATAATCGAAATGAACCATGATTTTAGAAGAGAATCCTTTGATTATGGAAACATACAAACGTTCTTGGTCGTTCATATTATATCAAATCCATATCTGGTATGAAACACCTTTGATAGTTATTTTGGCAATATTTTAGGTCAAGTTTGCATCCCCATTGTAGGAGAAATATATAGTACCTGTGATAGTTACTGGAATCAGTACACGTATGCGCTTGCTTTTTGAAACCCCTCTCCCCTACTTTTTAGTATTCCTCATGGTAATGGTAGAATGTGGGGTAAATAATACAAAACAAAAGGCATTTAGGTAAGGTGGCTGACATTTTACTAAGATGTCCACAGAATTTAAAATATCTGCTGATGTGATTTTGCAATCACTAGGCAACATGAAGCCTGAGGTATTTCAATGTCATTATGTAAGTCCATTTAGCTTCGAGATGAACCTTGCGACACAAAGAATCATAGTACACTGAAAGCCTGCCATCAACGATAAGGCCTTAACCATTCATAGCTGGAATAAATTCACATATCTAAACACGCCAACAAATCCCTGATGCAAATTACGTTTTATTGGTAAAATCTGCGTCAACAATTCTCACAATTCCTTTAACAAATGGATGCGCAACGTTTGGATACGATGGAATAATGTAAAATAAATCCGTTCTGTTCGAGACATCTACCCATGACTGATGATCTTTGAATTTGAATAGCGTGAGTTAACTAGATATGTCATATAATGTGATAACAGACGTGAAGAAACATACTTGAAAGTTAGGGACTGTGAGGTAGCTTAGTGGTTTAAGCGTTCGCTCGTCAAGCACAAGAGCAGGGCTTGAATCCCAACGTTGGTACAATGAGTTAAACTCATTTTTGGTGTCTGTGATATTGGTCGAATATTGCTAAAAGTGAGGTAAAACCATACTTACTGACTTGACAGTTCACAAGAGTGACAGAAGTGACCTCCTTTCATGTTGCAGAAACACTAAAACCCCAGTTAAAGACATTGCATGCATCCAGTCTGCATATTACTTGTATACAGAGTGCACATAATTGTTACTTAATGGAATGCCAAGGAAAGCGTGGTTGTAAAGAAATCCAATATTGTCCCTCTTCACATGCCTTTGTTTCTTTGACATGATAACATAGAGTTAATTAAATAACATATGAAGACTATCAACATCTGGCGACTAAAATGGACATAACACTTCATTGTACATTATCGGAGTCTCTACTGCTGCCAGTTCCTACCACCAATAGTAGGATCCTAAATGTATCATTCTCATTGTAAGATTTCCTATGGCAAATATGAATTACGGTCTGCGGTTTGTCCACGGGGAGGTGCTTCAATTTTGCTATAAATGGAAATCATAAAGAGGTTTATGTCAAGGTAAGAGAATAGTGTTTTAGATTATTTCATACCTCGATGAGGTGTCTAGACACAAGTTATTGTGGGTTATGGTAAATACGTCTTATTTTCATCACTTGGCTTCACTATATGTTGTCATGTGTGTTATAGATCGGCATCCCTAACCGGTGCACTATCCACGCACCATGTCTAGGACTTTCCTGTACCAGACGTGTAGCTTCTCCTCCCTTCTTATCTTTCATTTGTGATGTCACCCCTCCCAGTTACATAACTGTTGCTTGCCTGTGAGGTTCTCCAAAGTTTTATATGTGTGATGTCCATTTTGTATTCAGTGGCGTTCTCCTCCCCCTATATATCTGTGGTGTCCTCCCAGCTTGTTACATATTGTGATATACTCCCTCCTGGATATTTATCTGTGACTTCCTCCCCTTGTATTCTGCCTTTTCTGTGAGTCCCACATCGGTTGCGATTTCTTCTCTTTCCACATCAGTTACATGCTTGCTGATACAACACATGTACCAGATGAACACTTTTATCTAACAGAGTTACACACCGAATGACGGAAAACTTTCCTCTACAAAGGGAGCCATCTATTGACCTGTATTTATCCCCAGAGCAAATATCTTAATTACTGGCGTATAAATTCAATTCCATTGCATTACCAGACAACTGAATCGGTTTCTGTGATTAAAGGCCGGCGTTCAAACCTATACTCAGATGGGGCGTGGCCTCCTTGTCTGTTAAAGCTGTCTTTCGGTGTAAAGTAATGCAGCATTCAAGCACATTCTCTGAAATATCACAAAATTGACTTACCAGTTCATGGTGAAATTGAGCCATAGTGTAAAGAAATATGTTATGAAGACTCACTGTAAAATGTATGTATGGAAATATATACATTCAATTCCATTGCATTACCGGACAGCAGAATCAGTTTCTGTGATTAAGAGAAAGTATTGGCATCCCAAATAACGTTACAAGTGTTAGTTCGTTGTATGCAAAGACAGTCATTGCAGACATCAAGTTACTTAACACAGAAAGTAGGTGTCCTCCAGTTATTGTCTGTCCCATAGCTTCTGTGGTAGTGCCTTAGATGTCTCTATAATCAATACACGAGGACAGGGTGCTGACTACTTCATGCTAGGATGAGTGCAGGGCTGACAGGCAATTAGTCCTATATGAGGATATGCTACAGAAATTTGATTTTTTTCTGTTTCAGATTTTTTTGCTGCAAACTTATATATATGTCTTAATAAACTTGCAGTGCTCCATTAGTGTTCTGTCTTCGTCAAAAACGAGACCAGAACAAAAATCATTTCATACTTATATGTACCTGTGTTCCTCGTGTCATAAAAATATCTCACTGCAAGTAGAGCCACCGTAATGTATGATGGCATAACTCAGTGTTAAAGGGTCACTCTTGCTTTGACCTCAGCTAAAAGAGAGGATAACTCAAACATATTTTTGAACGCCGACAGCAACACATACTGGATACTAGAAATGAACCATCTACTTCATTTTCTTAATTTCTATTCTTGTATTTACTTATATTAGCTAGACTGCCTCCATGGTGTAGTGGTTAGGGCGTCCGCCCGGAGAGCGGAAGGTCGTGGGTTCGATCCCCGACCGCGTCATACCAAAGGACGTTCAAATATGGTACTTGTTGGTCCCTGCCTGGCGCTCGGCATTAATGGGTACAACAAGGACTGGCGGCTCGGAGTCAGTATAATGTGTCTGATTGGGGTATTCATGCTTCACTGCGGCATGGTATCTCAGTGGGCTAGCACTATAAAACCAGCTTAAGTCTGGGCTATTTCAAGCAGCCGCACATACACATACACACGCATGCACGTCGTCATATGAACGATGTGCTTATCGACATTGACGTTTATTTGCCTGCTTTGGCTTTGATTGACTAATGTATTGGTGTGTTCACAAATTTACTTATTGGCTGTGGTTTGTTTACATGTGCGGAATTCATTAACTTCGGGGCGGTGGGGTACTTAGTGGTTAAAGCGTTGGCTCGTCACGTGAAGAACCGGGTTAACTTCACATGGGCACAATGTTGAAGCCTAGTTCTTGGTGGCCCCGCCATGATGTTGCTGGAATATTGCTAAAAGCGGCGTCTGATTGTTTTCAGTCATTAACTTCACTGGATTTCCCTAGTTCGTTTACAGGACATGCGTATCATCCCTGATTAGCGGTCCATTGATATAATTCTCACAGCTATTTTGCCCGTATCACCATTGGAATCTGTTTCTGAGGATATTCAAGAGTGGGTAACGATTTACGCTGACATTCCATATTTCAGTTTACTTGCAGGCATTTAATTACGAATATTGTATATATGAATTCATGAAATGCATTTTTCCAATTATATCGGTATAGTTGACATAAAAAAGTAAATGTGAAACATGTTTGTACACAAACATTTCCATATGTTAGTCACTTTCTTGCTGTATCCTTTGCAGCCAGAGGACTGTCTTCTAGAAAACTGATATCAATCATTCCCTGTGCTACAAGAAAAGAAATATTAAGAAAGTCGCAGTGATGACGATGATTAATGATTCCGGTGTCAGTATGAAAATGTCTATCCTTTTTCCTGGTGAATTCGAACCTGTCAGTACATGCTATTATATTGCTTAGAGGAAGCAAACCATCCACTAATTCATCAAACCCATCTATCTTCTGGACATCTACTGCATTATCTACTTTCAACCCAAATGTAATATACTCTTTTGTAAATGGTGCTTTGTCTATATGTCACTATGCCACTGTGCATGCAAGTGTTGCACAAAATATCGGCAACACCCATTCTCCCTCGTTGGATTTGTGTCAGGTTATCGAGCCTTTGTCCGATAGTCGTGGGTTCTAATCCCATTCTTGTCATCGCTTTGGGATATTCGCCTTCATTATATGATATGCCTCCGTTGAAATTCCTTCGAGTAAACACCCACTCTTATCACAAAATTCAGTTACAATGTCACAGTGACAATTTTGCCTATTATGACCTATGGAATCAGATAAAAGACGTATTACTCCCTCGTTGGCGTCTAGAATTGATACAGCTCTACTCATGCTCTCCGAGTGTGAATAATTATATATTTTGTAATGTTTTTGGCCCAAGTGTTTCCTCGACTGTGTCACAGAAGCACACTGAAGTGATGTAAAATGGTCATCATTGTGGAAGCAACTGCAGCAATACTTTATTAATCACCAGTTTCGTTCTCTCTTTCGAACTGTCATTAATGTTTATTGGTGGGAAATAAAAACGTGGACTTGTTTTAAAATCGATTCTGGTGCAATTATTCCACTGATGATGATTTAATAGGGGTGCCTTTCTTGCTGAATTCAACCATTTCCTATATTTTAGCATAATCTTTTCAACATCAGGCTTAGTCACCAATACTAACATATCTTAACTGTACTCACTATTTCATTGTGCGAAAGGGCAGTGGGGTAGGCTAATGGTTAAGACGTTACCCCGTCAAGCCAAATACATTGGCACAGTGCTCCTTTCTGGTGTCACCCGCAGTTATATTGCTGGAATTTTGCTGCAAGCATCGTAAAACCACTCACTCACTCACTGTGCAAAATATAACGATTGCTTTCAACAGCACTATTGACTCAAACGGACACATGACTTTAATTAGAGACCATCCGTCCACAATAAAATATTAAGTGAACGGAAACATCCTGCATACAGCGACTGATTTGCAATCAGTTTTTCTCATTTCTGAGTAGGGAAACTTAAGCTGTACATACACCAGTATTGTATACAGAAAGCCTATCGGTGATGCCATTGGGTACATGTATTTGTTGTTGGATCATTTGTGTAATATTGAAGTATAGTTGACCTTTCCTTTTAAAGAGTGGTCTTCTGATGTTATCGACACATAGTATCTGTCTTGAACAAACTTCATATCACAACAACATATTCATCATAAGGAATAATCTTGTGTTTGCTTATGTCAATATATAATTTGATTAGACCTGAAAATAGACAAATGCCACTTTACACCTTGAGGAAAAGATGTTCTTACATATGACTCAAAATTGAGCAATGATATATATTGTTGGAACTGGTTGAACTTTTCGAGGATAAATGCATGTTTTCATATAAACTGTCCGAGAACTTTAAAATAAAATAATAAAACAAAGTTCTCACATATCTGCAGCATATTGATTCATCTAGATTCTGACATCTTCAATACATACATGTAAATCTATGACTCTCTCATTCCTCGGTGCAGATTAATAATGTTGGGTTGCCATGTTGCTCACATCGTCGCTGCCGCTTTAGATGTACATATGAAGCTCATTCATGGCGTCACCTATCATAATGTCTCTGATGTACTTGCTCATGACAGCGATTATCGTCTCACGAAGAGAAGTCATCTTCTTCATTACACGGTTATCCACTTATGGACATTTGGGAATATAAAGCTGTACCGTGGTTTAGAAAACCGAAAGTCCATCATTTGAGCACCGGTCGTATGACGCTCTTTGGAATCTCCATGGAAGGAGCATGCTCGATTGACACCAAAATCCGGATCTTGTGGAATATGGCTCAACTTAAAGTGAGAGTTGAAGTCACCGTTCCTTTTTATGAAATAATGAAACAGATAATCGATGAACTCTTTAATTGCAAAAGGCCAATAAAATCAAGTTAACACAGGCATCAAGCGATAAATACATGTCAAGTAAAGGATCGATAATGCAAGTACACACTGGTGAGGTAAATACTGGTACACATAAGCAAATGTAAGTAATACAAGTTTAAAAATTGAGAAACTGAAGCAGACGGTTCACTATTAGGAATATTTCTAGTATTTTGCTGTCGGCGTTTGACAATATTTTTGGGTTATCCTCTCTTTTATCTGAAGTCAAAGCAAGAGTCATACTCATTATACTTGGGTCTACTTGCAGTGAGGTATTTTTATGACACGAGGAATACAGGTACATATATGCGTATGAAATTATTATTGCTCTGTTTTCGCTTTTGGCGAAGACGGAACACTAATGGAGTACTAAATGTTTACTAAGACATATCTATGAGATTGCAGAAAACAGTTCTGAAACAGACAAAACAAAATCACATCAAATCTCTGTGGCATATCCTAACATAGGACTAATTGCCTATCAGCCCTGCACTCAGTTGATCATAATCCACAATAACTAGTGTCTAAACATCTCATCGAGGAATGAAATTATCTAAAACACTATTCCCGTACCTTGACACAAACCTTTTTATGATTTCCATTTATAGCAAAATTTAAGCACCTCCCCCTGGAGAAACCGCAGGCCGAAATTTATATTTGCCACAGGAAATCTTACAATGAGAATGATACATTTAGGATCCTACTATTGGTGGTAGGAACCAGCAGCAGTAGAGACTCCGATAATGTACAATGAAGTATGATGTCCATTTTATTTGCCAGTTGTTGATAGTCTTCATATGCTATTTAATTAACTCTATGTTATCATGTCAAAGAAACAAGGCATGTGAAGAGAGACAATATTGGGATTTCTTTACAACCATGCTTTCCTTGGCATTCCATTAAGTAACAATTATGTGCACTCTGTATACAAGTAATATCATGCAGACTGGATGCATGTAATGTCTCTCAATGGGATTTTAGTCTTTGTAGTGCAACATGAAAGGAGGTCACTTCTGTCAAAGTTGTGCACTGTCAAGTCAGTAAGTATGGTTTTACGTCACTTTTAGCAATATTCGACCAATATCACGAACACCAAAAATGAGTTTAACTCATTGTACCAACGTTGGGATTCAAGCTCTGCCCTTCTGCGTGACGACTGAACGCTTAAACCACTAAGCTGCCTCACAGTCCCTAACTTTCAAGTATGTTTCTTCACGTCTGTTATCACATTATATGACATATCTAGTTAACTCAAGCTATTCATATTCAAAGATCATCAGTCATGGGTAGATGTCTCGAACAGAACGGATTTATTTTACATTATTCCATCGTATCCAAACGTTGCGCATCCATTTGTCAGAATTGTTGACGCAGATTTTACCAATAAAACGTAATTTGCATCAGGGATTTGTTGGCGTGTTTAGATATGTTAATATATTCCAGTTATGAATGGTTAAGACCTTATCGTTGATGGCAGGCTTTCAGTGTATGATTCTTTGTGTCACAAGGCTTATCTCGAAACTAGATTGACTTACATAATGACCTTGCAATACCCGAGGCTTCAGGTTGCCTAGTGATAGCAAAATCACATCAGCAGATATTTTTAAATTCTGTGAACATCTTAGTAAAATGTCAGCCATCTAATGCCTTTTGTTTTGTATTATTTATCCCCTGCTCTACCATTCCCATGAGGAATACTTAAAAGGGGTCCCAAAACTTTCACAAAATGCATGCACATACGTATACTGATTCCAGTAACTATCACAGGTACCATATATTTCTCCTACAATGGGGATGCAAACTTCACCTAAAATATCGGCAAAAATAACTATCAAAGGTGTTTCATACCAGATATGGATTTGATATAATATGAACGACCAAGAACGTTTATATGATTCCATAATCAAAGGATTCTCTTCTAAAAACATGGTTCATTTCGATTATATCCTGAACATGTGTGTTTATGAATCATTTTACTGATGGTGCTTTGATAAAGAATAATAGCCGACAGAATACAACATGGAGTGTACTCACATCACAATCTTGAACACGGTCTGAATGTAAATTAACATGATCCCTCACAAAAGAATCACTTTCTACTCGGAGATTTATTTGAGGCTAAAGTAAAATAAAACGGCAAAATTCGATTTTTCACCACGTCTTCCTGACATCAGGAACCATTCACAACAAAATGCTAAATGTAATAAATTCAGGTTAACAATGACAATGAAAATCGTGTAGTCGTTATCTACTGGGCATTTGAGGAAAGATGGATTGAGTAAGGTTCTCCTGACGCTATCAACGTCCACGTTTGTCATGCTCATGTGATATAACAGCTGTGCAAGACACTGATGATCCATCAAGCAGTACTTCAAGGATCCTTGACTTAAAACATCTTTGTAATTCAACTCGAAACATTTTGAGGACCATTATTGAAATCTTGACCTCATAATTATGTGAATGTTTTTATTGTTTGTTGTTTAGCACCACGTGAACTATTTGGCAGCGGTCTGTAATTAATCGAATCTGAACCTTACATTCCAGTGTTTGCCAGAACTGACATCGTTCTATGCAAATGAGATGTCATTGCATGCATGTACCAGCCAGCGAGCCTGACCATCAGGTCTCTTTTGTGGCCTCTTACAACAATCATCGGTTTCTGAAGACTATTTCGATCTTGGTGAGGCTTGACTACGTTCTCATATTGAAGTGATTAAGAATTAACATTTGTTGTCTTCTCTACCCGGATGCTTCAAAACATTAAGTTAGTGGTTATAATGAGCATGATGAGTTTGCTATCGGAATTAGATACAAAGTTGTGCTATAGTTCTTGTCTTGTCTTACTCAGTCTCAATACCAGACAGGAGAACTACTACACAGAACATCGCGCATCTGAAAAGGATGCAGTAGGATTACACACAGATTCCAGCAAAGCTCGACAGTGCAGTTGGAATCAATAACATGCCCTTCGTTTATGACACGACGGAAAACACCGTATCGTCCCGTTTCCATGAACGATGGGGTGGTGCAAAGATTAAAACGTTCGCTCATTCCCTACGGACGGGGTTTGATTCTCCACATGGGTAGACGTGTGAAGTTCATTTCTGTATCTTCCGCCGTGAAGCAGATAAATTATTGGCAAATCCCAGCTCAGCCACTCATGACGACAGTGGTGATTACATGGAAGCCCTTTAGCTCTCCCATATCTACACTTAATGGCATATTTCGTCCAGCAAGTCGGCAGTTGATAAATGAACAGAGTGCTGAGAAGAATACTAGAACAATAGTCCAGCGTGTGTGCACTACTTCCAGTTATGTAGGAATTGTACATTTACAGCTGAATGGCAGTTCTTATTATTTGTTTAGCTTGTACACTTTTCTTTAATTTGCTCAAACCATTTAAATATAAGATAAATGTCAACCATTGCTTTGTTTGCCGCGTGATAAACATACGGCAAAGAACTACAGGTGTATGACTGTTTTAAAAGTGAAATAATGCAATGTATCCATAACACAGCTGCGGATTCCTTTTACGGAGATAGAGAAAAAATGAATAGTGTATACAAGTTTAAATTATGATGAAGATATTTCATAACGCGCTATCGTCAAAAAAAACGGTGACATTAGTCCCGTACGTCCACAATATCGAAAGCGTTATCCCCTTTTATTTATGATATTTCATATTAGTTCCTGTTCATTATAACGCCCATGTAATTACTTAGTAACTAAGTCTTGCTAGTAGCCTTGCAATTGCATCAATAGGTATATTGATTACATTTCAAGTCGTGTATTGTCATTTCAAGAATCAAACGACGTCCATCTTATTGATTGTGCTGCAGTTTGTTGTCTGCATTGTGCCCAGTCTTGTTGGTTTCACCAGTTTACTAGCTTAAAGCCTGTGTCTTACTTTCATGTGAAATATTTTAATTTCATTGGTCAATGACGCTTTAACAAATTTCCGTGTCACCCTTCCCAGGAAGGTGACAACTGGAAAAAATATTACCCGCTGCCACGGTAACCGCCAAGCTCTCCGCCGAGAAGCTGAAGCGCTAACAATCGTATGACGTCATAATATGACGCATGCTGTGCCCGGAGTTCGAAAACCGTTTGATTAGCTGTTTTTGTGTTCACTTTGTACAGATTTATTTTACCGACTTTCAACGCCTTATTTAAGCGATTTTATACATTGAGTGGTTTGCATACTCCACTTAAACATAATTATCCATTTTTATAGCAGTTTTAAGCTTGTCAGACTATGTTTCACTGATTTTTAAAATCCAGTCGAGAGGCAAACGCCATTTTGTTTACATGTCATATAGTCGGTCGCGATCTTTAACATAAAATAAAATGATGTTTTGTACATTTAACATGGCGGTAAGATAAATATGTTGTATGCTTCTTCCTCGGGTAATACGGTCTGATGGTTGTGCTTCTTTGTAGCAGTGTCATCCTCGCCAAACTGCTACAAGGAGGCGTACATCAGACCGTATTACACTGAGAGAAGCATACAACTTATAGTGTCAGCCTGGATGTGAAACATGAAAATGACATCACTTGATAACATGGAAATGGTGATAACTGCGGAAGAAGTCACCAATGTACGCTCTCACCGAGTCAACTCCCCACTCCATTCTGTACTTTGCGTACGTGGATGTTACTAACTCATTGACTCACTGAGTCATTCCCTCGTCCACTCACTCACTCATTCACCCAGGCACTCACTCACTCACCCTCTTTGACTCACTCATTAACCCACTCACTTACTCACTCCTCAGATTCAAGATTTTCACATTTCTCAGCATTGTCCGTCGTTACGCCGATACAGTAAACACTTCGAATATGGTGCAATAAGACGGAAGTGAGTGTATAAACACAAGCAATTAGGGAAAATCTTTCAAATATATTCATGGTTTTAAACTGGGTGGTTCAAATTCATTGTAATCCGTCTAAAACGTAACTTACTGTGAAAGGACAGCTATGGATATTTTAATGAAGAAAATACCTCAATTTGAAATGTTTTCAATGATGCCAATAATGTACAGCATAATATTCATCGATTGCAATGGTGTTCCTGAGCTTTACTCCCAACCAGTCAATATATATATTCAAAACGGCATGCTTTAATTCCTTTGATGTTAAATATTGATGCTACGGATGTCTGTGATGGCTTTGTGTTATTACGGTCTTATCTGCTGTTTGCGGAACGCTTACAGAGTCTATGTACATCACGATCAATCACATATCGTAAAGACATGGACTTACATACTTTCAGTACTCCTTCAGAAATTCATGAAGCTCAGAACTAGATTGTACTACTTAAACTGATAGGATGATATATCACTGTATCCTCGATAAAGGAACCTGCACATCAGTTTTGACCGATGGTACTCGTGTGAACAATGATATGATGGCATATTTATTTTAAGACCATAAATTCTTAACCATGCATCATGCGCTGCAATATATACTTTATTACGATGATTCTTAAGACATGTGGGACAGATGCAATCGGAAGAGTAGGACATGCCCATCCTAATCGCTGACTCCTGGGTGCCGTTCCACTAACCGATCTTTGCCCTACGCCAATCGTAAAGGCAGGCCACGCCTTGTTTATTCTGATCGACAAGATTCAGCCACACATTATTCCTGATACCCAGCGTTCACGCACTTGCCCTGACACCAAGTATCGGATCGTAAGATCGGGACCGGCTACGATCGGCCTAAGATCGGTTAGTGGAACGGGTGTAACTTTTAGCTAAGGCGATTGTAAAATTGGCGTAACTTGCTAAGATTGATCTTAGATAAGATCGGATAGTGGAACGGCACCCTGGTTCATAAAAATACATTTTAATGATAATATAAAACCGTTCGTAATTATAAAGCCCATAACTCAGTCTCATCACGAGGCACTGCAATTTATATTACCCGGATCAGTGTGTACTGGACTCTTCATTCTCTACTCACATTATTTGTTTAAACAACAAACAAACGGACGAATATTCCCCTTTATTACTGGTTCATGACTTGCGTCACTTCTTAATCGATAGTTTTCTTGTAAAAAGATTTTTAGATAGATTTGCATACACGTTTCAATAGATTTGATACCAATTGAAATCTGTCTAGAATTATTAATGATACTTTGAAAGTGCAGAAAACGAGAAGTTCTTCAAGTAGATGAATATGTGGCAGATTTATTCATTGTGTAACAATGTTCCAAGTGCATTACATTGTATGCACAGATAGTCAGCGCGGGGCAGTGGTGAGCTATATTTGGAGATCTAGGAGGCACTACAGGGTACTATGAACCTTTAGACTTTTCCACCATATTTTGACCCAGGGAGTTGGAGAATCTACTGGGAGAAGATGATCAGCAGTGGAGATCATTCCTACCCTGGATATTCAGTCCAGGCCTATTTGGGACATTTGACCATTGTGGCGGGGCGTTGGCTATTACCATCTATATGTTTATTACAATAATCACTGCTTTTGCATTACACTGCCTTTAAATTCATACTGCCACAGAAATATCATTGTAGTTATTTGTATTAACTTAGTTCATTTAATAAAAACAATTGTTTATTAAATCACATTGCTTTGTTATTTGTTGGTTTCACAAGGTGACCGCCTCCGTGGTGTAGTGGTTAGAGCGTCCGCCCGGAGAGCGGAAGGTCGCTGGTTCGATCCCCGACCGCGTCATACCAAAAGACGTTAAAATGTGGTACTTGTTGGTCCCTGCCTGGCGCTCGGCATTAATGGGTACGACAAGGACTGGTCGGCTCGGAGTCAGTATACTGTGTCTGAGTGGGGTGTTCATGCTTCACTGCGGCATGGTATCTCAGTGGGCTAGCATTATAAAACCAGCTTAAGTCTGGGCTAGTACAAGCAGCCGCACATACACATACACACGCATGCACGTCGTCATATGAGCGAAATATTCTCAAGCACGACGTTAAACCCAATTTCACCTCACCTCACCTTCACAAGGTACTTTTTCGGATTGATTCCCGGTCAACATTGGAATCAACATGTAACAACATACACTAATATGATTTATAACTTTTAAAGCTGCGATGGTAGTGACTGGCAAATTCTACATCGACTGTGACATAACGCTCGAAGGCCTGAGACTTTCAGTCGCCATTCAACGGGATCATTAATGGCGAGGTCTATACTCCAATTTATGATAAATGTGAGAGTGCAGCCTCCCCGCCGACTAAGTAGCCCCAGTGGCTGTATACGTTTAAGTATTTCACAAGAGTGTCACACAGTCTCTGAACGAAAAGGTGAGATTGTCAACGTCTATATTTTCCTGGATTTTGCCCAACCTCAAGATGGTTCCCATTTGATTTTACCCTATTTACTCACACGACGTGAACGGGATTAGGGGATAGGTTCTTCTAACTAGCCTGCACTCTTCATGTTGGAAGGAGGTTATAATTTAAGATGTCAACATACCATTCTTTCGTCAAATTTTCAGTGACAATATACAACGGCGTCGCTCCACGTGATGATATTCCACCCCACATGTGAAATTTCGGGCTATGTTTTGGGGGTTGGTAGTTAGGTTTCACTGTATCCTTTGTCCAGATTTTCACACAGTTCGGAAACAGCCAGACAGAACCTTCATCAGAAAAGAAAACATTGTCCCAATCTTGACTTTCGTGAGCCCTACACCAATTTAAACATCTTTCTTTTTGTGCATCTTCCATCAATGGTGAAGCAATTCCGCGCTTTTTCACCAGTTAAGTAGTTGTGATTCTAGTCTAAGGGTTTCATTACATACCTGAGGACTTCTAATTCTGATATTCTCAATTCTCTTCAATTTTCCCTTACTCACAATCTGACCATGTCATACACATTGTCCAGCGTTTGGGGTTTTTTTTGTTGTTTTTTTGGTTGTTTTTTTTTGTTATCAGTTGGTTTCAATTTGGTAAACATTGCATCATGAAATGCATCATGAGCTCAAGGTGTCACAGAAAGGCACCACATTCTACATCTGTAGAACGGTGATCAACAAACGTTTCAAGTGATGTATCTCTATTATTCCTCAGCTGGAATAATTTGCTGCATGGTGAATGATTAGACCTGTGTCTATAAAAACTCGAAGCATGAACTGTCAGTTTTTGTAATGAGACGTATGTTATGTATGTAGCAGATAAAAAGTTAAAACGTAATGTGCAATAGCAAAGCCTGTAATATGTTTTCTCTGGAACTGCATGTGATTCAGACATATGTGTGCGTTAACATATTCCATTTGCTACTTCAATCGCAGTCAAATATCATAGATTTATGCCGCTGTAAAAGTTTTACCTCCCTCAGCAACAACACAACATCATGATTTCACAAAATGTCAATAACTAACTGCTAGGCGTTGGGATATGTGTGAGTGCGAACGGTAACGTCACTTTGAACTTATTTCAGTCATCACAGCTGTCAATTAAATGTGAGAGAAAATATTGAATACAGATATCCTCCTGATAAACCAAGAATCATAACCGGGCATGTTTCGACCCATGAATCCTGGCAAGCATAAAGACCAAACTTTCAGAGCAAATGGGACTTGCACAAAGAGTCCATACAAGTTTTATCTTCAAAACTCCGGATATATTTTATGAAAAGAAAGAAAATTAAAGAGAAAAATCCTACCAGCTGAAACCTCTCAAACGAAATGCAAATGCCAAAGCGGATTACACCCTGGAAAAAGGTTGTGTAAATATGAAAAGATGTCTATGTTCAATGATCTTTCTAAAAAAATAAGGTAGCTGTTTTTCATTGATATTGTGAAAGACGTGAATAGGTTCAAGCTTTGATAATGCTGATTAGGATTATTATGAAAGGATAAACTGCAACTCACTGCTCTGTAATGTCCATGTAAGAATGTTCATATGCTAGTGTGTATGTCTTCAGAATGTTTGAATGGGATATCCATGCAGGAGACACAAGATGTGTTATGATCAGGATTATTCTAATCTAGGAGTGAATCAAGCTTTAACACACCGCGCGTAATACATACATTTACAGTGTTTAATATATGTTTGTTTCAGCACAAAAAGATCGAGATAAGCTCATGCATATCACTGGAAGACTCGAGTTGATATATACTACTCACACTTTGCTAAGGATTACAAAGATTCACAACTTTACTTAAACGTAGATTTATAATTTGAAACTGTATCCATTTAGAACTGGATAAATAATAATATGGTAACACCGATTTAGGCAAACAGCCACTTTAATCTAACCTTATTCACTTGATACATGAGTAACCATAAAAATGGTTTTCATGGCACCAATCAACCATTTTGCAAATCATGGAACGAGTCATTGACAAATAAACAGCACATGTCAATAGCATGGGATCCACAAGATGCAATGACATACTGAAACCTAGCTAGGGTCCATGCTTACAATAAGCTTAGATATTTAAACCAAATTTGACCTCACATAATAGTTTTCTGTTGAATCTATGATTTGATCCTTAGCAAAGTGTGAATAGTATATATGAGTTACCTCACTATGCTTGGGGTTTGTACCTACACCGAAATGACGCACGCATTGCAATAAAGAAGTTGACTTTCCATAGAACTTGGTTTTCCTTCACCTATACAACTTCTAAAATGCCTCTGAAAGAAGTACCAACTATGGTAAGTATGTGTTTCATTAAACACTGGCCAGCGGGTTTATTCGGTAAACACAATTCCAGTCAAACATGTGTTACACGCGGCTGGAGACGGTGTTGTATCTGTAAACAGATGGTCATTTACACTCCGAAATACATCGCACAATGGTAGAAAAGACAAAAAGCCAGTAATTTATGCAAAAGAAAGAAACACATGTTGACATAAACAGAAGTGAAAAAAAATGAACTAAAAAGATGAACCGTTCAAGAACTTGCAATCAAATATCAGGCAAACGTCCAATGATATTGCCATCATCTACACCACAATAAAGAGTTTTTCAAAGCGGAGAAAAGACATGAAACCAAGCAGGCATGTTGTTGACCAGATGAAATCACACCAGGAAGAAAAGACCCCGCTAAACTGCTGCAGAGCAAGACGTACGAAATGGAGACCAAAGCACACGGAATAACTTAATACCCTATGGGTTACAATCATCTTATGCAAACCAAGACCCAGACCATCGACTATCCTGATAACACAGCAGATTGTAAAACCCTAGTGAAGACCTTCATTGTTACTGCGATGAGGTAAAGAACAAGGAGGGAGCCCGTGTACACAGACGAGGCAAAGTAACACAGTCCATGCGGAAGCCATACCAATGACTGTTTACTTTCGGAACTTGTAGGACAAAGAACAAGAGAAAACACTCTGCAAAAGGACTAAAGGGGAAAGCAAGATGTGTCGATTTCCCAAATTAAGTCTGAACTGCTAAAAAAGGTTTAGGTGACCTGAAGATATTCAGGAAACGGAAGAAAAGCAAGTGTAATATATCCTGCCAAGCTGATTGCTGACTGATTGTGCGCCAGATTTCAATCCCGGTGGCAACTGACTTCAAAGACCGTTAGGACAAACTGACCGGGTTTTGATAGGCTGGCATGAAATATAACTGTTTCAGGTATTGATTACAAAATCTGGACAATACGATGCACCTAAATGGCTCTCAACCATAAGTAGATATTGAGTTATTGGGTAGACAAAAGGCATTCAAGGTGGCATGATAACTTCTTTGTGAGGCATTTAGATGTGAGGAGCAGTAAGCAAGGATACCAGTACATGGATGAACAACTTCTATATGTGTGATGATCACTTGCTTGATGACGGTGTTAGTACCAACACCGAAACGTAGCTCTCACTGTAATATAAAAATTATTCATCCATATATTATCATTCTTTGGGTGGCATTATGTTTGGATGGTTGTCTGTTTCTCAGACTATATGAGTCATGGTGTAGCTACAGTATGTTGTGATTGGGAGGATGTCGACTTTACCATTCTCTAAAACGTTTCAGCTGAGAACAGGGATTCCTTTCCACGTTCAGCCTTACACGAGGCTTCAACGTATCTCCGATCAGCAGTATTCCACAACGCAATACACTCCGCCTGAACATTGATTATACGTTTACTTAAGGTTATGGTTATCGTTCAACCTATATTTAGCATATCATATCACCACTGGACAACTATATACAAGTTACTGTTAAACCTGCTTGTGTGTGTGAGAGAGAGAGAAAGAGAGTGAGGGAGGGAGAGAGCGAGAGAGGACACGCAACATTGGTGTTTTCAATCCCCTTTCAGACCTAAGGCAATCTTATATCCATTTAGACAAATCCTGTTAATGGATAAGTACCTTTGTAGCAGATGTTTATGGTAATTGAGACTAAGCTCGAATCTTCCCTGCATCCTTAATCATAATTCTATGGGCTTAAATTCCATTGACATCTTAATGGACTATTTGGTTTCTTTGGGTAATGACTGAGGATCTTCTTTTTCTGTAAAGAGAATTATTTCTAGTTTTCACATATAAAACATGGTCATACGTGACAATCAGACCTATGTCCGTGCTTTGTAACTAACGTTTTTACGAAACTGACTCACACTGTCAGAAATGTTGGACATTTTACATGCATAATCATACGAACTGATCGTGTCAACGAATTTAGTATCACGCTTACTTCATTTCTTTTCCTGTCTCTGAAACATCTTTGTAGATGTAACTGATGTTATCTATATATATTTAAGTGAGGGGAACCCACTTACCTACAACTAATATGAGTCGTGCTGGGCTTCACACTCATTTAATTCACATATGCTTTGGTTTATACACAGCCAAACTTTCTAAATACTTCGAGATATCAGATGTTCAATACAAAACAGAATGATGAATAACGGACTAACTTTCGAGTTCGAGACAACGGTATTTGATTGCATAACCTCAGGAAAACACTGGTGAAGGAAGACAGCTATGCCAAATGTATGCAATATGTATTTACGTTTTCTCGAATCACGTTGAGTAGAGTCATGCCTGAAATACTTTGAAACAGTTGTACTTTCTTTATATGTAGAAATATAACATGCAGCATTACTCGTGTTCAGTATTTATTATGCCATATTAAAGTATTTGTACGCTCTTTATTCACGAAATGAAGGTCCGGATCTTACACCATACAACATGTACAGGTCAATATTACCCAAGCTCTGCTAGTGCATTCCATATCTCGAGGGAACGGAATAGTGACAATTTCTGATATGAATTACAATATCGGGTCACATTTACTCATGTCATAAATAATGCGTCTATGTAGCCGTGTTGACGTCCAGACACAGTTCTTCTGTATATAATAAACTGTATAAATATCAATTTACATCTCTATAGTGAATTAGACGATCGTGATTTGATTAGTTTGGCTGGTGATATGTTTACAGTCAAATACAAAACAGGTGCTGGACATGCATTTTCATTGTTGTAAAGGCGTTTGGAATTTGTTTTGGAAATCGCAGACAGAAGAAAGGAATTGGGTGTTTTAAGTAAACACAAGAAAGAGAAATAAAGAACGTCAAAACCAGAAGCAAACATCCTTCTTCTGTAATTGATTCTGTCAGCAAATCAATGGGCAAGGGATCAAAACCTCAACACAACTGGTTCCCCACAAATCATAGCCTGTTAAGAACACAGTATAGTTACGAAACGTGTGGAATGGGTAATTATGTCAGGAACAATTTTCAGTGACGGAATCAAGAAATGCCTTTATGAAATATAATTACAGACATCAAAAGCAAGTATTAATCAGTAAAGAATTGTCTATCGTTGTGTGATATCATTTACGTATTTCAGTGATCGGTCACATATTTCTGATAATATTGTCCAGTCTGATGTATTTTGTGGAGAATTTGAATATTAAACATCTCAACATCCCCGGTTCCCCACAAATCATGGCATGTTTAGAACATAATATGTTTACGAAACGTGTGAAATGGGTAATTATGAAATGTTTTTAAAACCAAATCAAGAAAAATCTTGATGACATCTAAACACAGCGCAAAAGAGCAAGTATTTATCAGAAAAGAATTGTCGATCGTTGTCTGATATCACTTACGTAATTCAGTGATCAGTCAGATATTTCTCATAATACCGCCCAGTCTGATTTCTCTGGAATCTAAATATTCATTTGGTCATTATATTTCGGAACATCAGGTATGTCCAAATGACAACACTAATTTGGTAAACTGGAGGATAAAGAATAGGTTCTTAGTTTGGGAGGAGAATTATTTGTTTCGAACTGACATTCCCCTACCGAATTTCGTCAACCCATTATTGAAATCTACTCATACGACTTACAAGACGTGTGTAATATGGAATACTATGGCGGTAAAATGACTTAATATATTTCAAACACTCTTTGAGTTACACTTTCAAATCCTAGCATGAATAGATTTTGGAAATACTGTTCCTTCACGCGTTTTCTTGTGAAGTCGCATGCTTGTACATGACTGTGATTGGTTGATCTATGACAGTTTTAGCTAGATCCCCAGCAACTATGCTTGTCAAGTTTTCGTGACCTGATTGATTGTATGTATGGACAGAGGTTCTCATAACGCCAATCACTGGATTGTCTGATCCTAACTCCTAATATTTACAGACCTACGT
Organism: Haliotis rubra; assembly: GCF_003918875.1. Taxonomy (NCBI): domain Eukaryota; kingdom Metazoa; phylum Mollusca; class Gastropoda; order Lepetellida; family Haliotidae; genus Haliotis; species Haliotis rubra. The sequence continues at coordinate 3,075,642 of NW_025767246.1, forward strand.
CATAATGGTAGAATATTGCTGATGTGTAACAAACAAACAGTTGGTACAGTGTTGAGAAGCACATCAATGACACATTTGGAGTTCGGGGAGATACCGTTGAGCAGCACTGAATAGAGAGCAAAATCTACTCATACGACTTACAAGACGTGTGTAATATGGAATACTATGGCGGTAAAATGACTTAATATATTTCAAACACTCTTTGAGTTACACTTTCAAATCCTAGCATGAATAGATTTTGGAAATACTGTTCCTTCACGCGTTTTCTTGTGAAGTCGCATGCTTGTACATGACTGTGATTGGTTGATCTATGACAGTTTTAGCTAGATCCCCAGCAACTATGCTTGTCAAGTTTTCGTGACCTGATTGATTGTATGTATGGACAGAGGTTCTCATAACGCCAATCACTGGATTGTCTGATCCTAACTCCTAATATTTACAGACCTACGTCATAATGGTAGAATATTGCTGATGTGTAACAAACAAACAGTTGGTACAGTGTTGAGAAGCACATTCCCACGACACATTTGGAGTTCGGGAGATACCGTTGAGCAGCACTGAATAGAGAGCAAAAATCTACTCATACGACTTACAAGACGTGTGTAATATGGAATACTATGGCGGTAAAATGACTTAATATATTTCAAACACTCTTTGAGTTACACTTTCAAATCCTAGCATGAATAGATTTTGGAAATACTGTTCCTTCACGCGTTTTCTTGTGAAGTCGCATGCTTGTACATGACTGTGATTGGTTGATCTATGACAGTTTTAGCTAGATCCCCAGCAACTATGCTTGTCAAGTTTTCGTGACCTGATTGATTGTATGTATGGACAGAGGTTCTCATAACGCCAGTCACTGGATTGTCTGATCCTAACTCCTGATATTTACAGACCTACGTCATAATGGTAGAATATTGCTGATGTGTAACAAACAAACAGTTGGTACAGTGTTGAGAAGCACATTCCCACGACAAATTTGGAGTTCGGGAGATACCATTGAGCAGCACTGAATAGAGAGCAAAAATCTGAAGATTTGTGGAGATGTTTGTAAATTTAGCGGTTGTCAGTGTCACTCGTAAAATGTCAAGTATTGCCGAGGCCAAATTCAGCGAATGTTAATGAAACAGAGTTACCAACCCTTGTTGTTGGCATACAGGGATATTTGATCGTTTCTGGATGGGACACGTTTGATGCAAACCAGAGACAGGCCTCTTTTAAGATATCCGACAGTGACAACATGCTTGCCATTAATTTGGCCTAACGGACTTTCCTTTGTTACAGTAAACCTGAAACTGTAAATTATTTACTTGTTTCAAAGTTCAGCTCCTCACGAACTTGTTCTGGTTATTAATTTGGAACTCTCAAAGTAAATTAAGTTAACGTCATACATGATCCTTAACTTGTATGGACAACAAACCAAGTGTCTGCCTGTATTAGTTAATGTCAACTGGCATCATCATCTAAAAGTCAAATACAAAGCGAGAAAAGATGACTGCAAAACAAAAATGACCAGAAGCATTACAAGATTAATACAGAGCTTGATATTGGTACTGACAAACCGCCATGACAGATGCCTACAGAAGAGACAAGTAATTGTAATTAAGCCTGGAAATTAAACCTGTAACTACAAATATGAAATTAGAAAATAGGAATACTGCCGGAAACTTCAAAATGAGAGCATGCTTTTTACTAAATGAATAATACAGCGTTATCAATGCTGACTACACCTGAAATTAGCATTGTGACCATGTAGGGAATCGATCCCCATATTTAGGCGCAACGAGCAAACGCTTTGACAACTCTGCTACTTGACCGCCTCAAACGAAAGATTTAGTGCTAAGTTGGTTATCTATCCCATATTCTAACATGGACTTAAGGTAGCCGTGGCACTAAGTGGGCCCAGGATTACCCACGTCTCAAGAGGTAGGCACTTATGACGATAACGTTACCGCTGACTAATTAATTCCCAGCCGTCGATTGTTTCAATGTATGTGGAACGCCCTGGTTTCTGTGCAAGGAGTACTTGTGGTCCCACAGACTTGAAAAATGATTAATGATTTGGGAAGGCTTCAGGTTGTAGTTGTGGCGAATCTGTTAAATTTTAGCAACCACAAAGTACCAATAGAAAAGAGTCGATATTATGACATCCCTCGTCAAGATAGATATGGACTAAGTGTAACTCATGACTTATCGGAGATGAATTCCACTATCTATTTGATTGTACTCCTTTATCAACTCAACGTAAAAGTGTGATTAATGAGTATTATTACCAATGTCCATCTTGAGTAAATTATAAGAAACTATTGTGTAATGGGAATATTAAGATTATTAAGAATTTGTCACATTTTTTCAAGAAATTATTTGCCATCTTGTAAATATTATGTTTGTTTTATGTGACTCATGTACTACCATTGGTGGTGACTTTGAGAGAATAAAGATTGATTGATTGTTATAAGTCTGCACTGATGTGGTTTGTCATGGACGATGGCGCGCGTGCGAGCATGTGTGTGTGTGCGTTCGAGCGTGTTTGTGTGCAGGGCAGATGGAGGCAAGGTGTATCAGTATTTCACTGACTAATTTCAACTTAATCGAAATTTACAATTTTGTATTAGTTTTTTTCATCGCGCTTTACAATACCTGCGGTGCCATGTTGTTTCTATGGAACAGCGTTCCTTCCTGTCATAACACTGGCTCTCAAATAATTTATCCTTTTATCAAGTTTTCATTCAACCTTTTCTTCTAATCGTCTATTCTAAAAGCTATTTCACGGAACGGAGACCACATCATTGACTGCAACGCAAACCTTCTTGTTTTGAAACGTTTTTAATATTTTTTCTAACGAGGACATCAGAGGAGACAAAGTCTGTTCCATTTTACTGACTCATTGTGGTGAAAACACCAAAATCTGAAAGAAATCTGAAGTAGATTGGCTCTGGCGTTTGTAATTGACACCTGAATTAGGGTAATCGGGGTAAACATGTGTCGCAATTGAATGGCGGGTTATACAGAAGCTCAGACGTTTATAATGTAACTACTTACGTGGTAGTTTGTATTAGGACAGCTTTACACACCTTTACAGCACATGAGAAGAGAGGCGAATACTAATGGAGGATGACTAATGGACTTGTTGAGACTATATGTCCACTATTTCACGCAAGAATAAACAATTACTTGGATAACAACGTAATCGTTTTGTTTCCTCATTTAGAGCGGGGACAACGCCGTTGATAGCACAAGCATTACGTTTTGACACGGTGACACTGATATTCAGGAATTTAACTACAAAATCCTCTCCTTCAAAATTAGAAACACCTGCTTACAACTCATAAAACATTCTCGTGCTTATTCAAGTTGAGCCCTAGCTTCGCTGCTTCACAGTAATATATGGGACTAATGTCAAGTCTTAAAGTTATCCCTTTAAAGTCATGAAACAGTACTGCGCATCTACCTGTATTGAAACTAACATGCGATAGCCAATGCTAGCCATTATTCAGTGAGTTCTGGTAGAATAACTTTGACGCTTAAATCTAGGCAAAGTTCTTTCATTCTGTATTTATCTTTTGAACAAGCTTGAAATTCCAGCCTCACTCCAAACAACATATCATGTTTCCATCAACATCACATCTTTCACTACTGTCTGAATACACATTCCTTAACGAACAACCACGCACAACCTAACGCTTTCTGAATGACATCTTGTATCCCCTTATTCCGTGTAATATCCTTGAAAGTCGCAATGGAGCTACTGTAATGGGAAAAGAGATAAATTTAATTAGTACAGACACGATCCTCTTGGCTTAAACATTATAAGGACTTAAAGGAATCTCAAAGCAAGACGTTAATATATAATTAGCAATCCGAAAAAGATCAAATCAGATAGAATACAATTAAACACTTCAGGACGACCAGAACCGATGTCAGTCTTCTAAGTCAAATTGAGCCCTTAATTACTGGGAATATTTACAATACAGTCAAATCAAAAATCAGCTCTGTTCCCAGCTAAGAAGGGTGGAGGAAATATAGTATTTGAGACATCAAACAGTCGGTCTAACCTTAATGATAAATTAACATATCCCTTGATTACAACTTTTCCATAACTTTGATGTATGCAATATTACGGTTGGCAAGCGTACATGCAGATCCATGGTTGAAAGCTATCTTTGAACTAATTATAGAATAGCTAATGTCAATATTGCTGAACATTTCTGATCAATAACTGTAGTATCGTGCCACTGACAGTTATAATAATCTAAGCGTTGAACGTCAGATTACACATACAGTTGTATATATCACATGCCAAAACATCCTCCTTTCTGAGATGATAACAGGTCTCAGAAAGGTTTTTTCAAGGACTGGCAAGATACGTGTTTCAATAATCTCATATATGTCTAAAAATCAAACAAACCTAAGTTATTCTATGTTTTCCATGATTTTCACTAGATTTTTCATAATATTTGTATTGCATGTTTATGGTAGAAATTGTAATCTTATGTCATACATGTAAACTGCTTAAAGTTGTCATAATATTGAGCCACGGATTTACAACAATGTCATATTTCTGGAATAGGAAAGGAAAACAGGACCGTTTAGATTAAAAACGCATCTACTATTTTTACTGTTAGCAACGCATTGGTTGTATAAAGAGATGGGGTTTTAATATAACTGAAGCCCGATATAAACTTTACAACAGTTTTAAATCAATCTTGTTAATAAACCACAAAATATATGTTCGTAAAGAATTAAAATGACAGTCATACAGCTAATGGTATTAATATGACACTTGCCCGAATTGAGGTAGGATAGCATAAACAACGTAATGGGCGATGGACACACATCTATTACGCTTAAGTTCAAGGCCTCGTCAAATCAATAGCGTGTGTGTCCATTCCTGTAACTGGACACTCAAAACATCCCAGTTGCACAGAAAAAGTCAGTTTTCTGATGAAGGGCCTGGATTAGTTCTTGTGGGTTGACTAGAGGATGTTGCCACTATGGCTGAAACGGTATGCCGCGGTATTAGAAGAACCGCGGTATTTAGCCTTCAGTTCGGTATATTCGGTTTCCGTACCGTCCTTTCTATCTAGTCATAAAATGACAGTTTTGTTCCTTGAAAATAACAAAGATTATGGTGATTTCTCCATGTTATTAAACAATGTTAGGTTTGGCTCTTGTCAATTTTCGAACCGAAGGCCTTGTACCGCACTACGTACCGGACCGAGGTAACAGTGTACTGTTTCACCCCAAGTTGTCACTGTCAATGTTCGATGGCCATAGCAACACGTTGACGTTGTTGGCTGCAAGGACGTTCTGTGCAATTAGGGCAGTATGGGCTCTGGTGTTGTCATACCGAAAAAGCATTTCACGTGGCAGCTGTTGTTGAAGAGGTAGGATAATTAGACACAGAATGTCAACCATGCAACGTTGAGCTGTCAAATATCCGTTACCGCTGATCAGATATGTTCTCTCCCGCACCTGCACCCACTTCACCATACGGCACGACCTCCAGAGAGCAACATGTTTGTTCGTTCTTCCCTTAGGCGTTACACATGCTGTCTTCCATTAGACAGAATCTCTCATCAGTGACGACGTCCCTCTGCCAATCACGTCGCTGCCAAAAACCTATCCATCTCAATCGCTCACGATGACTGAGCTCTCCTGGCCGTTGTGTGTCGACTTACAATAAACACCAAGAATTGATGTCAATGTCAGAAAACGAATCCTGGGAGTATCCTCATTGGGCAGTTAACGTGAATCTGCCTGTTCCTATCCGGTCTGACTGTAACATTACATCGGATTAGTAACAGCAACACAAAGACAACCAAAAGATCTTGCAATGCATTGGTTGCTTCCATCTGTAGCATCTGTAGCATACACCCATTGTGTGAATGTCAGTCGGGGCGTGTGTATGTGTGCGTGCGTATGTGTCAGTGTACCGCGGTTGCGAGTGACCAAGCGTTTTTCACTTCCCTGCTTTTTCCACATTAAAAAATGTCCCAAGAACATGTATTCTTTCTGCACACAGCAATGTGTTTGCACGATGTGTTTTGCCCTGAAGTTGTAAAGTTGTTTGTACCAGCGATTCAGATACGCATCTCGGAGGGTAGTGACAACTCTTAAGTTTATAGCTTATAACCATACAAACTTTGAAAACAGTGATCACGAAATATAAACGTGAATACTACGCATGAGAACAAAGATGAGTGTTAGCAACAAACACCCTTTGCAAGAACGTGTTTGTGTGTAAAACGTAACGACGAAACACGATAGTTTGCAGGTGTCGCTGCCAGTAACATCACAAGTGTGCGGAAAGGGTCATATCTTATTATGAGACTTTCAAGGACGGCCGATCAGTTTTACTTCTGGTCCATTTTGAATTCTCAAGTTGTGATTTACTTGACTTCATTCTTTGTTTGTGTGAAAGCGATGCGGCGGGTCCTCTGAGGGTTATTTGCATGCTTGAAATGGACAGTATATAGTTGCCAATACGTTCCATGGTACACAGTCTGTACTTGCAAACTATGGAACAAGTGCCAAGAAACCCCAAATGTTGCCGATCGAACCCGTTCAGGACATCCCTGGTCAAAGACGAAAGTACAGTAGATAGATCAGAAACGAGGCTCAACGAAATCGAGTTCCATTTGCTGCAAACATTCACCAGGCTACGGGTAAGACAGCTCATCACTATTCTCACTATTACAAATCGACATATTAGCAAAATATGCCGATCGTGAACACACGTTTTCAGCTTGAGACCACATGACAATTTTGGCGATGGATTGGCTGTGGTGTCTTAACTAAGAACTGAGCAACCCTCCCTTCAGAATTTGACTGGTACTATCATACTGGGTTGCCTTGCTTGGTGTTTGAGTCGATGTTTGATCTTTTAGGACGACATCATCAATGCTCACCTCAACAGCACACCATCAGAATGTCTTGAACAGTAATGAGCCTCGACTCTTTCCCCATAGAACACGTCTGTGACATGACGGGGTGACATGTACGTCAATGTCACTGGTGCAGACCTCGTAAGATGAACTTGGCAAGGCTCTGGCGAGAATCATTCGCATGAACGGATACTTGACAAGACATGAAGGTATTACGCACTACTGATCCCCAAATCAATAAATATACATTTCATTTTTTGGGGTGGCGTTTTTGGTCTGGCGTTGCAGCTTGACGTTTTGCATTGGCTTTGTCAGCTGGCGGTTTGAACTGGCATCCTGGGACGTCATTTGCCTGCCGGTGACAACTGACAGCTGTTCTTTACCACAAAGAAATAAACATGAATGTATTAGTGGAATTGAAAGTATTGCAAATCTGTATCAGGTAAATGCAAACGATTGTGACTCTAATTATATGGTAATCTGGTCGACAGAGCTTGCTCAATCATGGAAGGATGTTTGTAGATTACATTTACTGAGTTAATCTCTTCATGCTCACCAATTTACTGCAGAGAAGCGACAGGCATTCATCCACTTCATATGTCCTGTAGATAGTTATTGAGAATATATAATATCTACTTGTTATAACGCAGGTTATACTGATTCGAATACTGAGGCTGGCGTGATCAGTTAAAGCAAATGCCATATTCTTCCAATAACAGAGTGTCACTGACATTAAGCGCAGACAACAATAATAGTAGAAACGTTGAATGTGATATCATTTTTACATCCATAGAAGGGCAAAGGGAGGTGTTTGCATGCCATGAAAATAACGGACGAAGGTTGACATGTGCGTTTTGCTCAATTCGATTGGAAAAACCTTGAAACTCCATCGTATCTTTCTTTGGCCTCCAAACGCTATTCTGACCCGTGCAAACAATGAGTCCTGCCATAAATGGGTCTACTTTGTAGGTAGGACTTTATATAAACCCACAGATTGGTATGTGGATGCCCTATTTCATTCAGATTGAAACGGCTAAACCGACTGGACAAATGTGAATCAGAAGCGGCATGACTTTGTGAGTGGCATTTTAGATTCAGTATTGGGAATATTCCAGCAATATCACGGCGGGAAACAATAGAAATGGGCTTCACACATTGTACCCATGTGGGAATCAGACCGGATCTTCGGTGTGACAAGCCAACGGTTTAACCAGTACAGCTACCCCACCGTCCCTGATTTTAGAAGTTGGAGAGTACAATACTGACCATGTATTTTGTGAGTGCGACGCCTCGATACTGATACCTGAACCGTTGTCTTGCATTCCTGCAACTGAAACCTCGCACTCACAAAATAAATCCATAAATTTCAGAAGCGGCATGTCAGAGTATACTCCCGCCTTTTCAGTATTTCAGTTGTACAAGAGTGTTTTAATATGTATACAAGGCAAGGTAAACATCATGAATGTTCTGGGGATATTGTTTGAGTGCACAATATCATATATCCAAAATTATTCATAATCCCTTTCCTTTTGTTCAATATAAAGTGAGGTAAATGTATTATGTGGAAGTACTCAAACATACTTTCCTTTTTCTCTAAAAGCGCAATTATCTATATTCAAGACGTTCTATTAACACATAAAGCGGTTGTTTTATGGTGACTGTGGTAACTACCAAAAACATATACAAGTCGACAATTTCGTAATACATGACCAAAGCTAAAGCTGTTTTTTGTTCAAGAGTAAAAAGAAGTAAATCTCGGTTGAATGGCCTTTTATTATTGACCAGGAAAATGGGTTTATATTTTTAGTGCTGCTGGCTTTTGAGTTGGCTGCTCTTGTCTAAACACAAAGTCGATTTATCGGATCAATTTACATTTGATATATCTTCTTCTGCAAAGACCTAAAACATATACTCTCATTAAATGAACATGTTCTCGGAAGGAACATTAAAGGCATCTAGTTACACTGTTATTCGACCTTGGGTAATAAATAAAACAACTATTTATTTGTAGTTAAATAGGTTACAAATGTAATTAAAGTGTTAATGTTCTGAAGATATAGGCCACGCCGACTAGAAAAATACTGATTTTGGTTTATTGGAGCTTATTGAGCTGAACAATGAATTGTTGTCAGAATTGTCAACAATCTTTGTGTTAGTTATCAATTAGTCAATTTCTAAATTTGAAATCGAATTCGGACACTTTACCTTTTATTTGATACAAAAATAAGCTCATTGTTTTAAATGTTCGAACAATCTGGTGTGCATATTTAGCTTAAATCAGTTCATTGTTTCAATACTTTTGCACGACACATTCTGGAAATACCAAATGGTTCATCGACAGTTTTACCTTAAGAGTCCAATTTGCAACAAGATCATTTCCAATTTTACCGTCGAAGTGGAACAGTTTGCTTCAGCGACTATTGATTAAACCTGTCCATATTCTGTAAACTGCTTGGGACAACCATACATCCACCGGGAACAACTGATAACGGAGATATAACATACCGAACAGATACCGAATTGTTCTTGAAATTTGCATTTACAATTCTGATCCAATATATTAGACAACACAAATTCAATGTTTCAATTGGCTGTTACATGGTTACTTGTAAAAGCGTGTGTTGTCACGTTGAGCCCTTGATCGATTCCCCACAGAAGAAGAAGGTTATTTGGCATCACAGGACAAAGAGTACAATAACCTAAAATATTCCTTTTGCGGGTGGGACAAAAGCTATCCTTTCTAAATACACTATATTTAATGCATTTAACAGACAATACTTATGATACTTTAGATTCTCCATAGATGCAGTATGTGGAGCTCACTGCTGGTGTTCCAGGAACATGATATTGCTGGTATATCATGATAGTTCAAACAACAGTTCAACTCTCTTTCACAGAGTTGAAAAAGACACACGTATATATTTTTAATTCTTTTTTTTAAATACATTTTTTCATTTCGTAAGGTATTTTGAGAATGCAATATAGCCTTTCGACAAAAATGTCTCTGTTCATCAAGTTATAGGAAGAATAAACTCTCTTCAAGATATGTGTACATTTTTAAGGTTTGAGAAACACATTCAGTCGTTTGATGTAGAGCTGAGTTACATGCATATTTAACTGCGCTTAAATTGAATAAAAACTGCATAGTTAAGTTTCAAATGTTAACCATGAGGCTGTTACATCCAACATTAAAACCACACGATGGTGAAAGTCAATACCAGCCGGGCCAAAGAAAGTATGCTTTCATGTTCGATAGTGGCCCAAACTGGAACAAACGTGAAGTGGTCATGTTCGATAGTGGCCCAAACTGGAAGAAACGTGAAGTGGTCATGTTCGATAGTGGCCCAAACTGGAAGAAACGTGAAGTGGTCATGTTCGATAGTGGCCAAACTGGAACAAACGTAAAGTGGTCATGTTCGATAGTGGCCCAAACTGGAAGAAACGTGAAGTGGTCATGTTCGATAGTCGCCCAAACTGGAAGAAACGTGAAGTGGTCATGTTCGATAGTGGCCCAAACTGGAAAGAAAAGTGAAGTGGTCATGTTCGATAGTGGCCCAAACTGGAAGAAACGTGAAGTGGTTATTCCACAGCGATTAATCGCGTGCGAGTACATTGTTGTATTAAGGATCCTTAAGTCTACTGTATGTCGAGAACTGTGCCCAGCCAATTAACTAACATTTGTAATTTGATAACATTGCAATTTTTAAGTCAAAGTGAAATTCCATGTGCATGTTTTCTTTGCCAAGAGTTTATTAACTAAAGTGCCGTTGATGAAATGAAGTGAAATGCCGATCTGTATTATGGAAATTCTGACAACAGACTTTGGAGAAAGAAAGGCACTGTTTCATAAACAGCAATGACTTCATTACATTTGTAACTTTTGTCAAGTAGAAATTTTAAGAGTCTGTTTTCTTTTGCCTTGCAGTTTATTAAGTGAAGTGGCATTGATCCAGCGGTTTGAGTTTTGGAAACATTGATGACAGTCTTGGGATATAGAAATCCCCAAACGAATAGCGATGTCCATTATAATGCGCTATTTGTAGATTTGACAGAAATTGAAAAGAATACATCTACTTCGTGTTAATGAAGTCGACATCATATAAGAAAACTAAGCAAGCCTTCTAAGTTCTACTCTGTATCGGATTGTGACGTCACATTTTAAGTTTTATAATCTGTGTGACGTCATAAAGCTGGTACACTCTATGTGTGCAGTTTATGACGTCACACAGATTATGTTTTCAAAATGTGACGTCTAATCAATACAGAATCAACATTTCAAATTCTCAAATGTCTAAGGGTTAGGTCCCCAGACACGATTTATCTATGTGTTGTGAACATATTTGTATTGTTGTAAGAACAGTGGCTCAAAATTAAATCTGGTCTTTCAGTAATCGTCGGAAACATTCTTGGTTTTGAGAAAATGCTTCGTATGCAATAGAAATATTATGTCGTTTCTAGTCGCTACTGTCATTATAGCTTCATCAGCGTCTGTAAATACGCAGCAAACTCGCCATGACAAACTGCGTTAAAAGCGTGTACTTGTTGTTACCCCGCCTTGTAATGCATTAACGGCGACTGCTTCTGTGTTCTAGTGAATAGAGAATCAGAAGGTGGATGGCTGGATCCCATAATTATGACAGGGAAAAACGTACTTTCGATATTAAGGCAGACAAAACGCATTGGTCAGCCGGGATCAAGATACTTCATCGGGATGTTTAAGCCCTATCAGAATAGTGCGGTGTAATCTGACCCACAGTCCTGGAAGCTTTTGTTATAAAAGGGCACCAATATTGCCATAGTCAGTCGTTGATGTGGGTCTTTTCCCACATTAAAGTGACACGGCGTAATATAACTGGAGTACTGTTAAAATCAGTGTTAAACCAACCTACTCATTACTTACTCTATGTAACTCAACTAATTGAAATGTGTATGTTTAAATACTTTCCAGTAGAAGGAGAGGATACAAAATGTCCTTTCTATTACACGAGATTCACTAGTCACATATTGGGAAATCAACCAAAGGGTTCACAGTTGCGCATAACAGCATGTTTTAAGGTGTTTTCCTTTGTAAATATTTCAGCACATCTAAAATAAACATCAAAAGGAAAACATCAGTCCGTTTAAGATTTGCCGTGGGCGATACGCAACAAGGTATAAACAGGGAATAACTTCACTTTTGCCTGATAATATGACAACGTTGATCTGAGTAGCTGACTTTTAGTCTGGTAAAATAACATCATCTCTTTATGTCGGCTATTGACCGTATTAGCTATTTTTGCTGAATAATAGCGATTAAATTAGCGTGCAATACAAAGTACAAACTTGCAAGTGGTGCTTTGGGGATATTTTCATAACTACGAAAATTAATAATAGTGTTTGGATTGTGACTTACATGTTACAGACACTGTGTATGTTTATTTGTGTGTGTGTGTGTGTGTGTTTGTTTGTTTTGGGCTTTTTATCACAAGGTGTATACTTTCTTTTGTACGTCAATTTATTTACCCTTGTTTAGAATATGAACACGTGCAGGGCATGTTTAGATCTAAACATGTTTAATAATACGTATAAACCTCGAGCGGAATACGCATCGGTGATTTCTGTCTAAACACGTTTCGGGCCTAAACACTGGAAATGAGCGGTCCTTCCACAAGCTAAACACCACCGAAACATCCCCACAATCTGAACGTGTTTAGAGTTTCACATGGTAATGACAAAATGTATAACACATAATATTGTGTACCATCGTTGTGTATCGTGATGTGAACAATTGACTAGCATCTGCATGTGTTTATGACGCTTTCCATTTAGACCGGTTTAGCAGTAAGCTCAACCCCTGAACATGTTCAGATCACAGTGCTCTCAAATTATTTGAGGGTTACATTCTGGATCAAAACTCATTTTGCACAGACTGAATGAACACTTTGTACTTGGCAATTTCAATTTACTTTCAAAGCGAGAATATTTCAACATGAGGATACTTGCTGAGCTGTGCAGTTAAAGCAACTTAACCAATGCACCCTAAAAGATGAACACAAGGACTAGGATACAGATGGTGTTCATCGATACCCCGACCTCAACGCTGATTTCTCCCTGGTCTTACTGCGACATGGAAAAGTAATGCGTTTAATAAAGACTGCCAAAGATGACAATAAACTGATACGAGCTCTTAAGTATGTTCTTTTTAGATCAAAATAAATAAAAACGTCAGCTGCGATTATTGATTAAGTTGCACGAAAAGATATTCTTTTTGGTTACTTTATCCCCTTATTCGACCGAGTTTCTATTCGGAGCTTACCTCTCCCTTTGTCATTAAAGATATCGATTTAGAAAAAGCATGCAAGAACCATTTTCCGTTGGACAGCAGCCTCAAAGAAATGTCGCCTCGAAGCCGAGATCAACACATCTGTATAAATTCCCTTTAATTTGAGTATTCGGCGCCAAGACTGTTACATGTAAAGAACTCAGTATTTCGTCTCTAAGATGGTGTCGAAACCGATCCTGTTGATTCAACTTTCATACTAAAATGTCAGTGAAATTAAAATCAATAACTTTCACTTTCATTTAAACATGGACACAATGTAAAACTAGTTTTGTTGTGTGTTGGTTGAGGGTGGTGCTTTTGTTGTTTGCTTTGTTTGGGCTTTTAGTTATGATTACTTTTCTCAAAAATTAATTTTTAGCAACAACAAAGTCGTTGCAGCATTGTGAATATTTCTTGGAAATTATTCCACGTAATTTCTAAGCGGGCTTTTCAAGACAATAGAAACATTTCACCTTGTATCTCAGTTTTCGAAAGAACAATAAAGAGATATTTGGAAGAGTGTTAAACGAAACGTGATATCGTCGATTTGAACACCATTTTACATGGAAGTACACCTCCTTATCACCCCCAAATGGACTGCTAGATTGTGTTCATTGTAACAGTAGTTGGTTTCATCATAAGCATTTTGACTATGAAATGTACAGCAGGGGTCAAGGGTAAAACAGTTCGTTATATCCGCTTCGCCTGTTACAGGAGTGTTCGTCATAAACGCGTAGCATGCTGTAGCAGCCACGCTTCCATGCACGCGTGTCTGCTTAACTAGTCCCGATATATGCAAGCTCCAGAGAACTAGCCTACTGGTAAACTATGCCGCAGTTTAACGTGATCCCTGAGGAAGCTGGTCCGTATTTTCTCCCCCTACACACTGAGTGAGTGAGTTTAGCTTTACGCCGCTTTTAGCTATATTCCAGAAATATCACGGCGGGGAACACCAGAAATGGGCTTCACACATTGTACCCATGTGGGGAATCGAACCCTGGTCTTCGGCGTGACGAGGCGAACGCTTTAACCACTGGGCTACCCCACCGCCCCTTACACACTGAGCGAAGGCAGGAAAACACTCCGGGTTAAAACCACCGACCTTCCGGTAGTTCAACGAACACAATAATCATTCTAAGAATTCATATCAAACATGTATATTCCTTTGTAAAATGAAATACACCTTTTCTCACAATCGTTTTGTAACATAGGTAATTAAGGTATCAGGCATATCACTGATATAACATTTTAAGCTTCCAGTGATTTTCATGATATGCTGGACATTCTCCTGTAGTTATTTCATCATGACCCATGTGAATACACCGACTGCTTTAGGTAGGATATATTATACTTTCGGAAGCACTTTCTTAATGATGGAAAGCTGACTCTCAATGTTAGTGTTATAAAGTGAAAAATGCATCCGTTATACAAGAAACGTATCACTAATCCATTATTGAGAATTTCCGGTTATATCGTCATAGAATCAATGCTATTACTGCTTGGCAAAAAAAATAAACTAAAGGGATAGAGAACATGATAAATGTCAGAAACAGAACAGAAAAGACTCTTAAAGTAGCAATTAACGATGATTCACCGATGTGTAGTTGACGGTAATTTGCGATCACGAGGCATGACATGGGGCCATGTGATGATGCAACTTTAAACGAATCCAGAGGAGGATTCCTACGGGTCCCTATGGCTCGGGCGGACAAGGGTGGAGCAGGCTCGAACACCAAAAAGATAGCGTCAACTAGAAAGGGTGCGGGCTACAACTCACTCACTCACTCACTTAACAGAAGCTACACTGAAGTCTGTCATGCACAGACCTGGACACAAATATATCCAATGCGAAACGGTCTGCCAGCAGTGTACGGCTTCAAGTTTGAAAATGAAGAACGTTTCTGGGATTCCATACAGGGCTATGTTTCAAGATATAATTTAGGACTGTTTATCTCTGTAAAATGTAATCCATTTCAACCCACACGTATACAGACAGAAGTCCAACAGCTGGTTGTCTCGATCGCATAGTTAATGTGCCCTCTCATGTAAAATGAGATTTAAAATTATTTAAAATCGAAGCTACAGTCCTTGGTGTTAAAGTTGGCAAAACTTCATATCTTCAGCAACACGGAAAAATGTATATAATTACAAGTATCTTTGATAATTGTTTCAATTTGTTTTTGTTTGATATATAACGGTGGGATTTTTCTTATGTTCATCAGTTTGCGTTTAGTCTGTTTTGGATCGCTTAATATCGGCTGTAGACAGGTTATTTGTTTTAGGTTATAAAACCATTATTTTAAAAGACATGTAAAGGTGACTTACATAAGCGTTATCTTCAAAGGACTGTCCATGTATCATCTTCTTCAAATGATAAGCAGGATGACAAGCAAGGTTTTAATCTCAGCTCCTTACCGACGTTTTAAATGAAACACACTTCATACATGTGTATTCCAAATGTAAATGTCAAAATCTCTTAGATATCACTGAAGAAATGTCTTCCAAATCATATCAGAAGCAGAGCTGCCCATAGGTACAGTTAGCAAGTGTCAACACTGTCATTTTCTAAAAAGATGGTTCTGTTGTTTGTAAATATACTTTTGCGAGTGATATCAATTACTTAATAAAACCGATTACCCTATGTGCAGAGACATTACCGCGAGTCATTGAAATGTTTGCTGGTTTGAGAAGAAATGTCTTGACTCATTTCAGATGAAGGTAGACAATGGAATAGTGTGATATCAAGACAGGGAACTCTTCTTTACCCACGCTACTACAAGACCTCCATATAGACAAACAATTAGGCACCAGGCATACCTACTAAATACCTAGAGGTTATTTCGTATTTTTAGGTTTTTCTAAACCCGTTTTGCATTTTATAATTTTAATTATCTTTTTTTTCTTCTTTTTTCTTTTTTCTTTTTCTTGTTTTCTTTTCTTTCTTTCTTTTTTTTTTTTGGGGGCAGTGCGCTGATGCGTGTGCGTGCGTTGTTTACGTTGTCTATTTTGTAAGAGGAACTCGAACAACTGATTTCCAATGCCTCACAACACCATAACCTGTATTGGCCTTCTTTCTAATATGCAAGTTCACG